>NC_089828.1:53646709-54265481 GCF_035046505.1 Tiliqua scincoides
GCGGTGCTGCCGGCTCGCCTCGGCCGTGCCCGCCGCGCCGCCCAGCCCCGTGCCCCGCCCCTCCACCCGCCGCGGGCCGCGCGCTCGTCCCCCACGTGCTGCCCGGCCGGGCCTTGCGGGACGCTCAGACATCCGACCGATATACACAACGTTCCACTCGCCCCGCCCACAGCCGCGCTCAACGTTCCGCTCGCCCCGCCCATCGCCCGCCCGCCCCGCCCACAGCCCAGCATTCCGCTAGCCCCGCCCACCTCGCGCGAGAAGTCTGGAGGCCGCGCCCCTTCCTCCCGTCGGCTTTGACTTGTCTGAGTCAGAGGGCAAAGGAAGGAGCGGACGGGCGTGCGCATGCGCGGGCCAGGGCACGCCTCCTCCATTCAGAGCCATGCACTGTGCAATCACAGCTGCTCCGCATGCACGACTAAGAGGCTGCAGTGCAAGCCGCTCACCTGGGAGTAGGCCCCGTTGACTACAATCGCACTTGCTTCTGAGTAGACACGCATAGATTAGACTGCAATCCTATGCGCACTTTGCTAGGAGTAAGCCCCATTGACTACAGTGGCACTTACTTCTGAGTAGACATGCCTAGATTGGGCTCTATGGCTGCAATCCTATGCACACTTTCCTGGGAGTAAGCCCCATTGACTACAATGGCACTTGCTTCTGAGTAGACGTGCCTAGGATTGGGCTCTTCAGCTGCAATCCTATGCACACTTTGCTGGGAGTAAGCCCCATTGACTACAAGTAAGTCTTGCAGGGAGCCTCACCATGGTGTGCAAAGGGCCCCTTCCCCACCCCTTTGAAGCCATTGGGGGGGGGGGAATAAGCCTCAACCCTGGAGACAGGGTTGGGCAGTGAGGTGGATAAGTTTGCAGAGACACCAAACTTTTCTGATTGGTGAAGACCAGAAGTGATTGTGAGGAGCTCCAGAAGGATCTCTCCAGATTGGCAGAATGGGCAGCAAAATGGCAGATGCGTTTCAATATCAGTAAGTGTAAGGTCATGCACATTGGGGCAAAAAATCAAAACTTCACATATAGGCTGATGGGTTCTGAGCTGTCTGTGACAGATCAGGAGAGAGATCTTGGGGTGGTGGTGGACAGGTCAATGAAAGTGTTGACCCAATGTGCGGCGGCAGTAAAGAAGGCCAATTCTATGCTTGGGATCATTAGAAAAGGTATTGAGAACAAAACGGCTAATATTATAATGCTGTTGTACAAATCGATGGTAAGGCCACACCTGGAGTCCAGTTCTGGTTGCCACATCTCCAAAAGGAAGTAGTGGAAATGGAAAAGGTGCAAAAGAGAGCAACTAAGATGATTACTGGGCTGGGTCACCTTCCTTATGAAGAAAGGCTACAGCGTTTGGGCCTCTTCAGCCTAGAAAAGAGGCACCTGAGGGGGGATATGATTGTGACATACAAAATTATGCAGGGGATGGACAGAGTGGATAGAGAGGTGCTCTTTACACTCTCACATAACACCAGAACCAGGGGACATCCACTAAAATTGAGTGTTGGGAGAGTTAGGACAGACAAAAGAAAATATTTCTTTACTCAGTGTATGGTTGGTCTGTGGAACTTCTTGCCACAGGATGTGGTGATGGCATCTGGCCTAGACACCTTTAAAAGGATTGGACAAGTTTCTGGAGGAAAAATCCATTATGGGTTACAAGCCATGATGTGTATGTGCAACCTCCTGATTTTAGAAATGGGCTATGTCAGAATGCCAGATGCAAGGGAGGGCACCAGGATGAGGTCTCTTGTTATCTGGTGTGCTCCCTGGGGCATTTGGTGGGCTGCTGTGAGATACAGGAAGCTGGACTAGATGGGCCTATGGCCTGATCCAGTGGGGCTGTTATTATGTTCTCCATTTTGAGTCAAGGGTTCACTGTAGTAGAACATATTTCTGAGTAAACATGCACTGTATCAAAGCTTCCACTCTGAAAGCTATCTATCTGTGCCGCTTCTTTATTTCTATTTTCCACTTCATCCAAGGAACTACAATTAGCATTTTTGAGACCTGATCTGAGGCATGTTTATTTGGAAGCAAGTCCCACTCAATGTGGTTTGGGGGGAGAGAACTGAATTTCCTCTGAATCCAATTTCTTTCTGTCAAGGATTGAATAGGAACCTCATAAGAACAGCCCTACTGGATCAAAACCTCAGGTGTGTCCCAGTGTAGTGCAGGGTGCACAAAAACAGCAGAGTCTTTGAATTTGCTGTTGTATATTTGAGCAAGGAGTTACACAGAGTAGTCAAAACAGTCCAGGTCATACACGTAGAGTAAAGCAGTCCAGCAGTACCTTATCCAAATGAGTATCCACAAAACACAGTCAGTCAGTCCAAGGTCAGTAACAACATATACATACACAGCTATCTAATCGTCAAAGTCTCCAGCAGCAGTATCACAGTTTTCACCTACTGCACTGGTGGAGCTGCAGACTGAGGCTTAAGTAGTCTGAGCCCCCAATCAGAGTCTGCTCAGTTAACCAGGGTGTGGCAGGCACAGGTGCAGTGTAATTCTGCTGTCTCAGTGGGACTCAGCTGCCTGCAACTTTCCATGAACCAACTTGTTAGCTTTGTCTCTGGCTTTGCATGAACAGAGAGCTAACTTTCTCCTCCTTGGTTCAGGGTAAGTTGACATTCACTTATTCCTCATACCCTCAATCCAAGCGCCTTACAGTTTTCCATACCCTGCACATGCCTGATCTCATCTGGTCTTGGAAGCTAAGTAGGGTCAGGGCCGGTTAGTACTTGGATGGGAGACCGCCTGGGAATACCGGGTGCTGTAGGCTTATACCATAGTCTTTCAAGACTGAAGGTTGCCAACCAACCAACGGTTACACTTTGCACTTTTGTCAGTGCATCCGCCACGTTCTGGCTAGATTCACAATATGTCAGGGTAATTAGACCATCGCACACACATTCTGGAATCGCTTCACGTTCTGGAAGCGCACGTCAGTGTGTTTTGATCTCCCTCGGACACCAGGAGCTGATGCCATTTGGATGACTGCCTGATTGTCTTCCATTACAGTTATGGGCTTTGGCATTTGTATGCCGAGATCTAACATTAATTGTTTGTACCATACAAGTTCAGAGCACATCAAACTTAGCGCAGCAAATTCAGATTCACAGGTTGACAGTGATACATGTCTTTGTTTCACTGTCTTCCATCCAATTAAGGATCCTGCTAGGAATAGCGTTATACCTGAGGTAGATTTCCTTGTCTCCGTATCTAAGGCAATGCGCGCATCAACATATGCTGTGAGCTTTAGGTCCTCCTTTGGCTATAGGTATAAAGACATATCTATAGTTTGCTTCAGATATCTTAGGATACGTTTTGCTGCTAGCCAGTGTCTCTGTGTAGGTTGGCTTGAAGCCCTGACTAACACTTTCCAGTGTGGTTTGGGGGAGATGACGGAATTTCCACGCCATTGTTTGCAATGGCTCATGCCACGAACAGGACTGGCACTTAATTGCTGGGGTCCACAAGACAAATCCCTGGTCTGGACCCCCATGGCACAAACGAAGTATGGACGAGAGTAGCCCCACTCTAGTCCATACTTCGTTGTGCCAGTATTCCCAGTATTTTTGTTCCTGCATCCCAGTATTCCAGCCTATTGAGACGGATTTTGTTGTTGGGAGCTACCATGCTTGGAGCTAGCGTAGGCTGGTTTCTAGCACCTGAGCAGGCCTTATTCAAATATTTTCTGTTTACAGGTCTTGGAGGATGTGGACTGATTGATGCTTCAGCCTACTATTTCTGTAGTGAAAGAGGTAATAGACATATGGGGTGTGTGGCTATAGAGACAGTGGAGGAAATGCACTCTGCATGGACTATAGCATTTCTGGGGTTGAGGGGCCCATGGCAAAGTGCCATCCAATGAACCCCCTCTTAAGGTTACTGTCATGAATAAGTACATGTTAGGCCTAGGTTGGCATGTGAAGCCTGAACCAAACTAAGACAGTGTAACTGAGAAGTTGCTAGCAGTTCCCAGCTGCAGGAATGTGAGTAAATAAACAAAAGGATTTGTTGTCTCTCCTTTGCTGGCCAGGAAGGACAGATAACAAAAATTACAACCCATTGGAATGTTTAGCACCTAAGCAGACAGAAAGGCGCCTTGTCAAGGGTGATTGAGTGCAGCTGTGGATCTCCAGCTGGGAGGGGTAAGAACTATGAGGGGTTAGCAACCAGGCCAACTTCTGTTCCTCAGGGGTTCTGATTGGACAGTCTAATAAGTATGAAGTCACCTCAGTACTATTAGCATAAGAAATAATAATGAGTGCCGGGGGTGTGTGTGTGTGTGGGGGGGTTTCTTCTTGGACAGAGTTTTGGGTGCAACATCCTGCACGCATGTGAGCTCCATTGTCCATCATGGGCACCTGGCCTCATAGGTAGCCCTGGAGCTAAGAGATCTGCAAGAGTAACTGACCCAGGTGAGAGATAGGTATTAATAGAGGTGAGCCAGCTAGCTTTGTTATTTTATTGCTGATATGTTTCCTAGATGTTTATGCCTCTAGCATTTGCTGACTTACGTAGAGTGTGTAACCTTATGTACTTAATAAACTAAAATCTCTTTTACTAAGTTGTTTCATTGTCTGTTGGGGACAAAGGTTCAGAATCCTGCCTAGCCATTCAGCAAGCTACCAAGTGCTCATTGAGGTCTAGTAACTTGAGGACTGAGGCTTTAATTGGAGAAAGAGCTCAGTGCCTGCAAGGAACAGAATTAAGCCTAGAGGGTCTCAGTGTCCCTGGACTGAGGCACTGGCATGTACAGTGTGGTGGTGGTAATACTGAGCAGAGGGGCCTTGAGGGCTTTAGGGTTCGAAAACCAAGAACCCTAAGCTCCCAAACCCGCCTATTTTTATGACATGGTGGCACAGTGCTGGGATTCAACTGAACTTTGTTCCCAAAAGTGGTTACACTTAAGGCAGAGGCAAACCTCTACAAAGATTTCAGTGGTTTGTTATTTTGGCAGTAAGTACTACTGAGCAGAGGGGCCTTGAGGGCTTTAGGGTTCATAAACCAAGACCTCTAAGCACCACAAACCCCCCCCCCCCTGTGTTTACAACAGTTACCTGTACCGCAACAGAATAGTGGCTCCTTCCTTCCTTCTGTTTAAAATTGGAAAAGAGGCATACACCTCCTCTGTGTGACAGCCTCTCAGTGGTGGCCATCCCCCCCCCCCCCGACACAATGCTTTGAGTATTGTGTTCACTTAGAGAGCCATTTTCAACCACCTTGGTGTGCCTCAAATGGTCCCCAGGTGTGCTACGGGAATTTGAGAGAGGGTCATTTATTAGTAGGGCCATTGGGGGATATGAGCCCCCCATTGGCAGCACAGTGTGCCTTGTCAATTGTCAAAAAACTGGTGGCGTACCTTGACCATTTTAGGAATTGGAAAAAAATCCGAGTTAATCCTCTATTTCACCAATACATGACTGAAGCTTTGCAACTGCCAACAGCCTTGGGGGATGAATCTTCTACATGAGCAGGGAAGCCAGTGTTCAGAAGGTAATGGCCTTAACGAAGTGAACTTGTCAAGGGAAGGGAAGCAGGAGCTTAGGGTGGACCAAGTAGGAAGGACTCATAGCGCCAGAGATGGAAGGAAGGAACTTTGAATGTCATTATTTTTGAGATACAACAGCCATGCCCAATTATATTGTACAGTGTGAGAAACGAGGGCATCCGAGTGGGCCTCTTGCGATCCCACACATTTAACACAGACCATGTCCAAGGCACAGCCAAGAATGTAGAAACGGGAGCACTGCCATCCAGCAAACTGTCAACACCATTCAGCGCCCAGTTTGGTGTCCTTCGAGTGTTGCACCATGATGGCGAAAACCAGAATTCAAATGCCCGCTCAGCTGTGAAACTCACCATTTTGCATACTGTGGGTGCAATCCTAACCCACTTTCCAGCACCGACATAAGGGCAATGCAACTTCGAGGTAAGGGAACAAGCATTGCCCTACCTTGAGGAGGCCCCCATGACTGCCCCCCAACTGTGGGATGCAGCACATACCCCACTGGCACAGCTATGCCAGTGCTGGAAAGTGGGTTAGGATTGCACCCCGTGTTATTCAGTAGAATGCCAGGCTAGGAACCCAGCTTTGTGTTTCTGCGCATAGCCTTGGGTTGCTCTTAAGATTTCCAGCAAATATCTCACAGAGGGGAAGAGCCACGTCTGGTGTCCTGAGCTTTTTGGTATATAAATGCAATAACTATCTCTCCATATTCAGGGGTGGGACTACTGAGACCTCAGAGGCACCATTTGATCCAGTTCCAAAGAGTCAGGAGTGCTCTGTGCCATGCTGACTTCAAAAGCAAGCCCAAGATTAATTGCTTTTGAAAAACCTCTCCCCTCTCTTCATAAGAACTCCATCTTACCACTGGTTGGCCCTGTCTGAGATTGCCAAAGGGTTTTATCTTCTTTGGCTCACCCAGTTTGTCTGATGCTTCAGTGCTGGATGAACATAGAGGAAGGAAGCTTTGCTCCTTATTTCATCTTTCAAAGTGCGCAACCTTCTTCAACCCCCCTCACACACACACACACACGGCATCTTTCCATCCTGCCTCGTCGGCACACCCTTCAGGTTTTTCACTCAGCAACCTTCAATCTCACCTTCCCTTTTGAAAGACAAACCCCATTGCTTGTTCAAACAGGTCACAGCAGAAGATACAGCACATCACTCTCTTCCCCAGGGCTTGGTTTCCCAGCCTGGCTAGTCAGCTAAACCTACAGAGAGCCAGTTGAGACAGCAGAGGTGGGGAGTGTCAGCATTGGCCAACTGCAGCCCTTTTTTTGAAGACAATTTACTTAGGGATGCTCATCGCCATTCTTAAGAGATTTATACCCTGGTGCAGGTTGATGCCACAAATTTTGCGATGAGGGGGTGTCTGCGGGCATCGTTAAAGACCTATCAGAACCTAACTAGAGATGGCCTAACAGAAAGGTGGGCAGACTTCAGGCTTTCGGGATCTAATTTGCTTTCTGACACTGTACAGGGCTGGTGCTTGGGTGCCCTGGAGCCGAGCCATGTTCTGGGCCTCTGGGCCCGCATGCAAAGCACTTACACAACCAGCCCATTTAACAAAAGGGCTTGGTGGTTAGTGAATGGGCAGGAACATTCCTTCTTCTCCAACCTTTTGCACCCTGGCTTTCTTCCAAGCAGTGACCATCCTGCCGAGGAGTAAGTCACATTGGCCTTTGAGATAGAGAGGGAGGAGGAGGTACCCATGCAGACCCGCAGCGGTCAATGTGGCATGCCCACACAGCAGGGGTGGCATGTGCCTCCAAGCAGCCTGAATCCCTCCAAACTCTGCTCTGGGCATGTGCACGCCCCCCCCTTGGGTGAGGGGGCGAATGGTTGGGCAAACGCCCCCCTTTCCCTTGACTGAAGGACGAGTGCAGAAAAACAGCCGCCCTGCTCTGCACGGCTTCTGTTTGAAATGAATGGGAGCAGCGCATGCTGGCAACTCAGCATCTCCTGCTTGGGTTCACTGCAAACGGAAGTGGCACAGAGCAGGGAGGCTGTTGCAAGTCGAGGAAGGGGAGTGGGCTCCAAATCGTATCTCCCTCTCTACATGGGAGGGAATGGGGAGAGGGGAATCTGCGGATACAGCAGTTTTTTTTCTCCCTTTTTCTTCTCCAGTAGCAATTTTCCCCCTTCTCCCTATAGCAGCACTGAAGGGGGAAGGTGGCTGCAGCAATCTTTTTCCCACTTGGTCCGAGTAAGTTGGAAGAGGATTCGGGTACCCAACAGAGCAGAAGAGTGGAAAGGGCAGTGGAGAGATGGGCTTGGGGCTCTCCAAGGGTGCTGCTCCATGTGACTGTTCCAGGTCACTTCGTGGCAAGTTTGGGCCTGCCCCAGAGCACATGATCAGCACAGGAATGTGATTCTACAGCCAGCGCTGAGCTCACAGCCTTTTCATTCTAAATTCCGCTTTTGGTCGTCCCCCGTCCGCATGACCATTTTGCTCCAGCGGCCTGATAGCCCAGTCGTATCCAAACCCCACTTGCCGATGCAGCTGTGCCACTGGAGTGCATGCTGCATCCTGTGGCGGGGTGGGGTAGTCCCAAAGGTTTCCACTAGGCAAGGGAATAGATGTTCCCTTGCCCGGGGGTAGGCATCCACTGCCTAAATGGGTCTGCTTGGAACAGTGCTAGCAGTTTTGCTGGTGCAAGTCCAAGTGGACTTGGGAAAGCAGATCGAGACCATGAAGAGGGACAGGATATCAGCTGTGCCACTGCCACCGATTCCACCCAGCCTCAACACAGCCTCATCCTGGCCCTGGTCTCATTCCTCCCCCTTTCCGCCCTGTTCCATCCACCCCTTCACCAGCCCCCAGGTCAACTTACTGGTGCTGGGGCTCCTTTGTAGGCCTTTGGCAAATGGCTACTTGCCACTTGCAGCAGCTGCCCAGTCTCACGTCACCTTTCGCAACCACCGCAAAGCATGCTATGCCAGGAGAACACAAGCTCTGATGGTGCGGTGTGCCCATAGGCTTGGGCCATAATTAATCTTTGCTATTGCCAAACTACTGGGAGAAAACTCTGATCTATAGCAGGTCTCCCAGGGACTAATCAGGAGACCCAGATCTACTTTCTGCCTACTCCACTATCATATATATGAAGTTATTTAAGATCAGTCTCAAGAACTACTTTGGAAGGAACCAAATTACTTAGTGCTGGAGACTGGACTGAATTAACTTCCCAACTTCATCTTTCAAAAAAATGGAAAATGAGGGAGTCTGTTGCTTACCATCTCTCTGATAAAAAATTCTTGGAAAGTCACCATTTTATAGGTAGTTTTGGTTGATCCTAATAAAGCATTACCCCACTGTAGACAGTGGATTTGTTTTCTAACAGACCCACACCGCCACCTATGACTTAGCATTTACTGGGATACTCATCCACCTGCTGGGTAAAGTGAGAATGGACTCTTGGGAGCCAGCAGAGGGAGCTTCAGGTTTGCAATTCTTATCCTCAGAGAGTTTTTAATAAAAAGACCAACACCTATTTAAGGGAAACTCCGCAATTGTCCTATTACCAAGCTTTCAGTCATCAGGAGAATCTCTATAGGCATTACAGTTACAGTTGGCAACCCTTCAGTCTCAAAAGACTCTGGTATCGCGCTCTGAATGGTGGTTCTGGAACAGCGTCTAGTGTGGCTGAAAAGGCCGATTCGGGAGTGACAATCCCTTCCACACTGGGAGCAAGTGCAGCCTGTCCCTGGTCTGTCTCCCTGGCTATGGGCCTGCCTTCTTTGCCTCTTTGCTGCAGTCTGTTGGTCAAGTGGCTCTTCAAACTGGGAGAGGCCATGCTGCACAGCCTGCCTCCAAGCGGGCCGCTCAGAGGCCAGGGTTTCCCACCTGTTGAGGTCCACTCCTAAGGCCTTCAGATCCCTCTTGCAGATGTCCTTGTATTGCAGCTGTGGTCTACCTGTAGGGCGCTTTCCCTGCACGAGTTCTCCATAGAGGAGATCCTTTGGTATCTGGCCATCACCCATTCTCACGACATGACTGAGCCATAACACCCCAAGTTCAGTTGTTGGCAGGCATCTCTAATTCAAAAAGACTCAGGAAGCAGGACTGGGAAAAGTTCCTGCCCAAGACCTTGGAGAGTTGCAGTCAACTGAATTATTGGGCAGAAGCCTCAAGGATCTGATCTAGTGTAATGCTCTGCACATTTGCTCCTTAAGAAGGGCCCATAGTTCAGTGGTAGACAGATGTCTGCATGCAGAGACCCCAGGCCCCATTTCCAGCAAAAATGATCTCCCTGGATTGTTCCTGATAATGAGCACAGGCAATATTAGCTAGATCACTATTTCTTAAACGGTGGGTCGGGACCCACTAGGTGGGTTACGAGGCAATTTCAGGGGGGTCCTCATTCATTTCAATACGTATTTTATTTTTAATCTATTAGACTTGATGCTCCCGTAGTATGCATTTGGGGAAACGTTACAGAAATGTACTTTTTACAGACTACTGTGTATGTGCTTTGAACAATGATAGTCAATGGGGTTTACTCCCAGGTAAGTGTGGATAGGATTGCAGTCTGGGATGTTTGGGGAATTTTTCTTAAACAAATCAGCAACTGCTTGCTTAGGAGTTTTCTTTATTTAAATAATTTTTTAAACTTATACTTGTAAAACTTTTAATTTACTTACTTAAATTGATTTGATTTTGTCGTATGGGGGTGTTAATAATTTTCCTACTTGATGATGTAACTTCCAGCCACGACATCACTTCCAGGTTAATGACATCACTTCTGGCAGGTTCTGACAAAAAAGTGGGTCCCAGTGCTAAAAAGTTTGAGAACCACTAAGCTAGATGGACAAATGGTCCAATTAAGTACAAGGCAGCTTAATCTTTTTGTTAGCACAAATTATTTTTGGGACAGGAGCACAGCTCAGTGGCAGAGCAGCTGCTTTACACGCAGAAGGGCCTAGGTTTCATCCCTGCAATCTCTTCGTGAAAGAATCACAAGCACCACACTGGTGAAAACAAATATGGTGCAGCCATTAAGAGCACTGGGCAAAGAATCGGAGACCCAGGTTCATGCTGCTACTCAGTCACGAAGCTATCTGGTTGACCTTAGGCCAGTCACCATGTCTCAGCCCACCCTACCTGTAGGGATTGCCATGGCTCTGAGCAGGTCGAAGTCACCAGATGCTCATTTGGACCTTCTGTGGAAGTGCTCAGTGGAGACATTGTTGTACAACTGATTGGTGGTGGATCAACTACCCAAAGTTGAGCCATTAGCAGGAACATCACCAACTGGCAGTGGCTTCCCCTGAGACTCCAGACTAGCTCTGTCATCTCCAACCTGTTGTGACACTGTCTGAATTTTCATCCAGACTTCATCTTGCAGATAACTGTCCCATTGCTTGGCCAGATGCTGTGGGTGTCATTCAGCCTCACCACGTCTCCATTTTCAGCACAGCAGAAGAGGTGAGCGATGGCAACCAACCAAGTCTCCTCAAGCACTGCTTGAAAGCCAGCTTTTTGTTGCTTCACGTTGCCCCAAGGTGGCAGTAATACTCCAAAAAGAGCTCCTGAGAAGCCTCTCCTGAGTCCCACCTTTTAAAACTCAGCTTAGTTGAGAAAGGGGACAAGCAGCCCTGAGTTGTTTGTGTTCAAAACAGGCCAGTTTGTTAGTGTGGATGCTCCCCAGCTCTGCTGCCTTGACTGGCTCTCTGCTGGTTTAGCTGACTAGCCAGCCCAGGAAACCATGCCCCGGGGAAGACAATAGTGGACTGCGTCTTCTATTGTGTCCTGGTGGAACAGGCAACAGTTTGCCTTTCAAAGCAGGAGTTGTGACCAAAGATTACTAACTGAAAAAAACCTGAAGGGTGTAACCAATGAGGCAGGATGGAAAGATGCCATTTACGAGAGCCCGAGATTGTTGTACAAGCCTGCACGTTTTGAAAGATGAAATAAAGGATGAAGCTTCCCCCCCCCCCGTATATTCACCCAACACAGGAGCATCAAATAAACTAGGCGAACCAAGAGAGATAAATCTCTTTGGCGATCTCAGACAGGGTGGACTAGTGGTAAGAAGTTCTTAGGAAGAGAGGTCTTCAAAAGCAATTCGTCTTGGGCTCGCTTTTGAAGTCAGCAAGGCGAAAAAACAGTACTGACTCTTTGGAACAGGATCAAACAGTGTGTCCAAGGACTCAGCCCTGTGTGGGTTGAACGCAGAGCACTTGCTATTACAATTTTTATCCCATCCTTCTCCCAAAGATCTCAGAACAGCACAGATCAGTGGTTCCCAAACAGTGGGGACCCACTGGTGGGTGGCGACCTGATTTCTGGTGGGTCCCACACAGCCTCCAACGAAAACAGTGTGATGGAAAGATCAGGTAGCTAATTGCCTCAAGCTATGAGGCTATTAAAAAAAATCAGCTGCTAATTGCACTGCAAAGAGCTGAGCTCCTGCAGTTTGTACGATAGCTGCTAATTGCCCTGCCAATATGCCCAGCTCCTCCAGTATGCAAGCATGCATACAAATAGGGAGATGAATGTTTGAGTATCTTTTTTCCTGGTTATTATTACTTGTAAATAAATAAATAATTTCTTTCTAGATCTCCTTTTTTTTACAGTCTCATAAACCTAGGTGGGTCCTGATAGAATGTTGTTTTAAAAAGTGGGTCCCTGTTCCCTCTGCGTCCATTTTGGTCCTGGCAAAATGGATCCTCCCCTCCAAAGCTGCCCCAGGGGGGACACTGTTATTGGTGCAGCAGACCAAATTAAGTGCAGGGAATAGAACAAACATCACAGAAGGTTAATGAGGAAATAAACATCCCAAGCGACTCAAAAAGCAGGTTGAATTTACAGTTTTTACTTCAAAAAAAGGGAAGTACATACATGAAGGAAAGTGGGCGGTAAACAACAATTATTTGAAACCATGATCTCTACAGGTTTATTTTATTTTTTAATATATATATATAATATATATATATATTTATATATATACCTCCAATTACCAACCAAGAGTGTGCAAACCTGCAGGGTCCTTACCCAGCACCTGCACAAGCACTTACAATTATTAACAGGATTATAGACTAAGGAGAAGAGGAAAAAAAACCTTCAAAGTCCCCACTTGGAGGGAGTAAGTTTATAATACACGGTGTTAAGTTTATAGTACACAGCATTGCTTCCTTTAAATGACAGAACGCAACAGCAAGGGAAGAAAATAAGTAGTACATTAACAGTTACTAAACACTAAAGATAATCAAATGCCGGTATGTTATACATGTACAGCAACTAACTGCTTTACAAAAAAGCAAAATAATACAATATATTGTCACATGTATTTACAGTGTAGTAAATATACTTTTTTCTGTCAAATTTTACACAAAACTATTTACAGGGTGAGTATACAGCTTTAAAAAAAAGGAGTGGCTGATGCTAAAAGTGACTTTTGTGGTGTGCGGTGCCAGGGCATCTGAGAAGAATTTTATCAGGGGTACAAAGCTCCTTTTGGGCCCCTTCCCTTCTCTGTCGGATCTTAATTTCTATGGATTGCAATATATAAATCTATGTAGGCGTACACAAAATGTGCAAATGTATATGTTGCACACAATATATGCAAACCTTTTCTGAGATCCCAGGAAATTTCCGGCTCCCCTCCCCTTTTTGACGCCAGGCCTAGGTACGATGTATCCTCTGCACTCCCCACACAGGCCCTGGTGAGATAGGAAAATATAAGATCCTAGGGAATTTCTGGCTCCCCAACTTTGGCTCTTGGGGCCCCTTTTTGACCCTTGGCCCGGACACAGTTTACCCCCTGCAACCCCTCTCATAGGCCCTGTGTGGTGCAATCCTAGGCAGGTTTGCTTTGATGTAAGCCACACTGTATTCAGTGGGGCTTACTCCCTTGTACGTTTGTATAGGATCACCACGCAAGTCTCTTGCATAACATTAAGACATGCTTTAATACATCTGGAAAAATAAAATTCCTAAAAAAGAAGGAAAATGAGAAAAGGCTATGGCGTTTGGGCCTCTTCAGCCTAGAAAAGAGACGCCTGAGGGGGGACATGATTGAGACATACAAAATTATGCAGGGGATGGACCGAGTGGATAGGGAGATGCTCTTTACACTCTCACATAACACCAGAACCAGGGGACATCTGCTAAAATTGAGTGTTGGGAGAGTTAGGACAAAGAAAATATTTCTTTACTCAGCGTGTGGTTGGTCTGTGGAACTCCTTGCCGCAGGATGTGGTGACGGCATCTGGCCTGGACGCCTTTAAAAGGGGAATGGACTAGTTTCTGGAGGAAAAATCCATTATGGGTTACAAGCCATGATGTGTATGTGCAACCTCCTGATTTTAGAAATGGGTTATGTCAGAATGCCAGATGCAAGGGAGGGCACCAGGATGAGGTCTCTTGTTATCTGGTGTGCTCCCTGGGGCATTTGGTGGGCCGCTGTGAGATACAGGAAGCTGGACTAGATAGGCCTATGGCCTGATCCAGTGAGGCTGTTCTTAAGGATGGGGTGGGGTGGGGAGACATTCTCTTGTTGGCAACCTTCGGTCTCGAAGGACTATGGTATCGCGCTCTGAATGGTGGTTCTGGAACAGCATCTAGTGTGGCTGAAAAGGCCAAAAGGGAGACATTCTAAACTCCCACAAATCTATCAGGGAAAGAGCACCCAACGCTCTTATTCCCAAATGCACTGTCATAACAGATCGGCTTTGAAATATTTCTTGGTTTTGGGGATAAAAAACCATGTTCATTAGAAGCAGAACACATAGTGTGGAATTAATAGAGAGTTTTATGCATAAGGAAAGCACATCCTTGTTTAAGTTTAAAATGAACAAAAAATAAAGAAATAAAGTGAGAAAAAACTAAACAATGCAATGTTAAATCATTACAGTACTTAATAGTGCACATGGAGACCAGGCTAGGAAACGAGGAGTGTCAAATTTGTATGTTTATGGGCTATGAAACCCTACCCTGCAGGACAAAATTACTTGACATGTGATGTTGCAATTCACCGGAATTTAAACTTCAGATTAAAAAAAAATCCTCAGGTTTCTAGTCCTCTGCCTATGCTTGCTGATAGTTAAATCTCCAAAGTTTCTGGTTGAGGACTATTTTTCATGATATGTTTGAAGACACGGAAATATGGCCTAAACAAGCAAATATTTATTTTTTCATGGATCTACCTCCATACAAAGGCACGTGGATACCGCAAACCTGCGAGTAGCTCAGCAGGATCCAGGCCTCCCTCAGGAGCAGGCAAGCGTGTGACCCCTTCTCCCTGGATCTGCTGTTCTGAGATGCAGGAGTGCTTTAGGAAAACACTTCCATAGCTTAAAACGCCAAATGGAGAAAGTGATCTTTGAAAGCAATGGCACTGAATTACCCACCAACCTGTGTAGCAGGAAGATGCGTAAAGAGAAAAGAACAGGGAGTGAAAGTGGTGGCGTAGCTGGAGGGGGGCGGAGCACCCAGAGCGGGCAAGCAGCCCGTCCCTTCGGAGCCATTCCCGGCAGGGGGAGCAAAACGGAGCCGTATGGCTCCGTTTTGTTCCCCCTGCCGGGAATGGCTCCGATGGGATGGGCTGCTTGCCAGCTCTAGTGCTCCGCCCCCCCTCCAGCTACACCACCAAGTGAAAGGAAAAAAAAAAGGGGAACTCAGCTGTGGCTGTCAACCGAAAATGCTTTTGCACCAGGCAGAAGAAAGCAACATTTAAGGCACTGACCAAAATGTATCTGTTTCTGTGAAAAAGGCCATACAGCTCTCTTGATCTCTGCATGCACTTCCTCACACGAGGAACAGGATTTAGGAATTTCAACTTCTATATCCAGTTTGATACCTCTGCCCAGAAAGGGTCATGTCGGCACCAACGCTTCAGTAGAAACTTTAAAATCTTTGTTGCCATGAAACCCTGCTAACTTTTTGCCGTTTGACTGGCTTGCTGGTGGGTCTCAGAGTTGTCACAAGGATAAATTTCCATCACAGGCAAGCTTGGCTTCTTTGAAGAAATGCACTTCTGATAACTGAGAACACTGACGAGGCTGATCTACTATCATCAAGCGTGGAATCTGGTCACTTGCCTGTGGCTTTCACCTATGAGTGGCTACGAACAGGGGGTTGGACTGTAGCACACTGATAGGAGTACCTGCACTGCACACAAATGGCCCAAGGTAGGAATGGCAGGTAGGCTGGGAAAGTCCACTCTCTGAAATTCTGGCCAGCCTCTGCCAGTCAGTGTTCATAATACTGATGGTCCGAGGATCACAAAAGGCGGTTTCCCGAGTTCAATACTAACCCAAACAGATTGCAAATACAACAAAATAGTCCTGCAGGACTTCAAACACCAAGACTAATTGTGACGTTGGTTTTCGCGGACTAGAGCCTACTTTGCCACATGCAAGACGTGTTATTCTCAGTTGTCAGAAGTGTACAGCATCCATCAGCCGGTAACACATCTTATATCTGTGGTGATGCCACGATTAATCAGACCACCAGATTCCCTCTTCAACAGATTAGCACAGCTACTCCTCTGCAAAACAAAAGAACTTCAGCTAAACTTCTAAAGTGAACTGCTACATAATACAGGACCAATTTGAAAATCAGGAAGGTTTAGGTTGGCTGGAGAGGGAAGATGGCTCTCTTTGCAAAAAAACATTTGGGGCTCACTTGGTCAAGCCCTCTAGATGCCTCCTAATCTCAATCGACAGGCCACAGTCTCCATCAGTCCCATTTGACTTCGCTTCCCCTTTCATTTTCCTCCCTGCCTTTCTCGGCTGTTCATGGGGCTGCCATGTTTTGTGCATGCACATTTATTATAAGCATATATGGTGGTTGTGCAACCATCACTGTCAAGAGCAGGGGCATGAGTCAAGTGACAGCTTCCATAAGACATGTCAGGCTGGCCTGATAGTAAAATGGTAGTCCAAAGGCATTCCCTTGTACCAAGCAGTCACCTCTGGCATGTGCCATTCAACTGGCTCTAGCTCATGCTAGCTGCTGAGAACCGTTTGCTGTGTGGCATGGATAAATGTATGGAGGACAAAGGATTCTGTTCAAGGCTGTCTTTGGAGATCCAAAGAGTTCAGTTAGCTTGTCTAAATGCAGATCCCAAGGGCACCATCTGCTGCTCCCTGTACGTCTCCAAAGCACTTGAAGCTGGGCTGGCAGGGGGTTGCAGTGTCCACATGGCACAATGGAAGTTGCTGATGCAGTGGGCCTCTCAAGGGCAACATCTTGTGCTGTTTCCAGAAGCTTCTTCCACTCTGATTTGGTGCAAGAGCATATAGTTGTGAACACAGGAGAAATCCCACCATAAGCGTGTTGTTGGACAAGATTCGGTCTTTCCGTCACTCACAGGAATGGAAGCAACTTAAAGATTTTAACATACAAACTTTTCCCAGATTCAACAATCCTTCCATTTCCTTGAAGATTACACTGATTTCAGCCATAATTTCTACATGATCAAGAGAGTTCCTTTCTTAGACACACCTGCCTTGGAAAACACATCCTCAAATTCTTCTCCTTGGTTTGGCAAACTGTTGGCAAATGAAGCTTGCATTCATAACATTTTTTCCAGGAGTGGAACAAAATTAAAATAGTTTTTCTCACTAGCAGTACAATAAAAAACAATTGTTTTATATATGTAAAACATATTACATTGTAAATCAAATGCTAATTACATGCTAATGAACACAATTAATCTGGACCACTTATGTGTACCACCTACTGAGCATTTAGCTGTGGAGTTAAATTTACTGAAGTCACAAGGGTTTTAACAAAATGCATATTTTTCCCTTTAAAGCCACTAAATATTTGGTTATTGTCTATATAAGTGAGATTATGAGTTCCAGCAGCAGATATATTTCAGGCTCCAACAGGCTGTGCTTAAAAAAATTATCAGTTTCTACCTCCTTCAAAAACCTAGACAAACTGCATACTTCTTGATGGTCAAAGGCAGTATATCCACATATCTCCTAATTTTAACACAGAACAAAAGGGGTATAGTGGTTTGGATGTTGAGGTAAAGCCAGGGAGACCTGGGTTCAAAACCCCATACAGCTACAAAACTCCGTGGGTGAGCCTCCTTGAGAGGCAGTTGCTCAGCAAAAACTTCCTTACAGGGTTGTTGTGAGAATAAAGTAGAAAAGTGGGGGGAGGGCAGAGAACCTTGCATACCACCCAGAGCTGAATGGGGCAAACAGCATGATAAAAAGGTAAGCCACTCATTGCAATCCTATGCTACTCTTGTGTTGTGAAGGCTTTTCACAGTGAAGCAGTTTAGATTTGCTGTTAAATTCATTACGTATATATCTTAAATATGCTTCTGTTAGCAGAGATTCTTGGCAAATTAAAAGGCATTTAAAAACAAAAACTCACACCAGATAGAATCTGAGTGAAAGTGTCTCTACACTGATATTAGAAAATTTGGCTCAAACATCGTGTGGAAAAACACAGGCTTGACCAAAAACATCTGTTGCCTAAAACACATACTGTGACTATTTGAGCAACAGAGGCATGGCCAAATAGACCTCATCAAATCCTGAAAGTTAATGCCTATGTGCAGCCTCTAATGTGGCAATTATTTGGTGCATGCATATCGCATGGGGCAGTGCGCATGTGTGTGTCAGGGAAGGGGGGAAACATCATGGATGAGTAGCTACGTTAGCTTTCTTAAAATCAACCCTCCATGGTTGGACAACCTTCGCTTGGTACAAAGCTGCTTTAGAATGAATGTTTGCATGAGAACAAGCCGCTTCCTGAAGAATGGCAGGTGGAGTGGGCAAGACCCATGTGACCCCCCCCACCCGACCCACACAGCTGTGATAGCCCCCCCCAAACTGCACAAGAGAACAGATTTGCAAGGGCCATCCAATCTGAGGTTGGCGCACAGGTGGTCTTCACTCCTCCTCGCAACTTCTGCTGGTCTATGAAGTTTTTTAAATGGAGCAGTCAAAATTCGGTGACAGAACCTATGCTGCCTTCCTCTGCATGCAGACATGACGCTTGTTTCTGGGAAATCAAGACAGACACCTTCAGTCCCGTCCTCTGAAATGCCCGGGTAATTAACTAAAGATGTACCTTCATGAAGTGAAGCCTCGCACCCTCTGGTTAAGCTTCCTGTACACAGCTGTTGTGCTTGGAGGCCTCCTTAAGCCCAGTAAAAGAAAGTCCACAGCTAAAAAAAAAAAATCTATCCAAAGAGGGTTGGATGAAAACAATGATGCGAAGAAAGTCCATTGGCCACCAGAAGCACTAAATGTGCAAACAAGATTCAATATCAACACTTTTTTTTTCTTGAAAAGTAGATATAAAACAAGCCATTAAAAATAAAACAAAAGGAAGGCAAAGTGAGAGAGACCATCATTTCCATTTTTGACACAGCGATTGTAGTTTCAAATCACCCCCTCCTTCAGGCTCCGGATAAGGTTCTGTTCAAATTACCAGTTCAAACGCAAAACAAAAAAAAAGAAGGAATTTTAAGAAGGCGATGGTGAGGTGGCTGCTTGCAAACAAAATGAAAATCCAAAAGAAAATCAGACAACGTTGCAAGAGTTGATCGTCTGGCACCATGGCTGACAGAGTGGGTGGGAACGTGGGCGGAAGGTTGAAAATTAAGTGCAGGATGACTGTTTGTAGGGGGGGGGGTTAAGTACATGTGTCAGTTGTTTTTTTTAAAACACAAAATAAAAAAAGAGAGAGCTTCATACAATCTTCTTGATGCTGTGCCTCTTGAAACTCCCGGTACTCCTCTGCTTCTGCACTTGACTTGCCGAGCCGTGGCGAGTCCTCCCGCTGTTGGAGTGTGCCGTGGTCGGAGAGAGCTCCACGTTCTCCTTATCGATTCCTTGATTTTAAAAAAAGAAAGAAAGGAAATATCATGGGAGAGCAATTTAACACTACAGCCTCCTCTGTAGCAGACGGACTTTCCTTGAATGTGTTAACGTTTAACGGAAGGCCTCTGCCTGCAGTGAAGATCATCACAGAAGCATCTCAAAAGAGGAGGGGAGAGAAAGAGGAGGCTCGCTTGAGGTTACAAAGGAGGGGAAGCTTCAGGTGAAGCAAGAAGCAGACAAGGGTTTCACCAAATGAGAAGGCAGCGAGAGAGAGTTTCTGCCATACCTAAGACCAGGGAGACCCTCCGCCAAGTATCTACTTGGATCAGGACAACCCGCATCCCACCGTCTACATTTGCTACAGGAAACTTCTAATCATTACCTCAATTACAAGAGGCTAGAATCAATTCATTTAGGCACGTTAGAGAGAATCCAGCAAGCCTAAAGGCAAACATTTGACCCCATATTTCAGATCAAATGTCGCCTTCTAGCATCTCATCCCTGCCCTCCCACCAAATTTTCTTCACTTCCCAGAGTTCTTCCTCTGGGCCACTCCCTCTTCCTAAGCTCCCCGGAAGCCTGCTGCACTACCTTTTTGGGGTTCCTGCTTCTTCCACCTTCGGGTCCTTCAGCCAGCATGCCACTACCCAGGGCATGGGCAGTTCAACCAATGATATGCCCTGTCTTTGTGTGATGTCAAAACAGCCCAGTCACCACCACCTACAAAGGCCTTCATGGTTAACAGATTCTAATATTTTTTACTTGGCACATCAGAGTCGGGATGGGGAGATTACAGCCATATTTGAGTAGGAACGATTCCCCTTCATGTTTAGGTTTGCTAGCTATGGTTGTGTGTGTGGCTGGGCTCACTTTCTTGAGCCACCTGTATAGTTTTACTAAGTTATTAAAGTATTTGGATTGGGGAAAGGCATCCTAGATATGAAATATGTCCACTCCCCACTCTGCTTGAGACACCACCAGCAAAATGTGTGGTGTGGATCTGGCTTCTTTAATGCATGAAGAATCCAGTTTTGGGGTTTGGGGCAGGATCACAGGGTGGTCCAGCTCCTGCAGACTTTCATTCTTGTCACCTCAGCTGAATGCCACCCAGCATTTCTCCCAGTAAGAGAATTTCCAGGGAAACACACTAATATCTACATTTCTACCCTCACAACAGTCTCATGTACCCTCACAACAGTACAGATTATCACACCCTAGGTTACAATTCAGGTTCTCACATTATGCACAGCATGAAGGGAGATAGACCATGAAATTATACACACACCACCAAAATGCCTCTCCTATTTCTTTGGTCCTGTAGCATTGCAAATTATTTTCCCCCGATTCTTCTTCCCCCATTTACACTTCTGATTCTTAGGTCTTCAGCCTCAATACTATTGTGAGCTTGCCTAGAAGATCTTCACCTGACTTAAACAAGACTGTCGGCAAATGAGAAGCAACTGGAACCCCAGATTTGGCACTCAATCCGGATACATTTGCAACAGATTAAAAGCGCAGGATAGGAACTAAACAAGACCCTTTTCTTGTCTCGGCCCGAATTGCACAAACTCCTGCTTTGCTGACTCCACTAAACTACACTGGGTGTAAAATCAGGTGCAGTTGTGACCAAGGAAGAATGGCAGCAAGGGAAAAAATTGTCAGCTGGGTTCCTGATAACTCCCTTCCACTTCTCTCTCTGGCTCACACATACATGGTTCCGAAGTGCAGTCCTCAAGTTGTTTCTTCCCCAGATTACCTACGGTGCCAAAACATGGCGATCGGACTGCAAATGTGCTGGCAAATCTGAATAGCAGGCCTCAGATACCAGTTTATGAATGGAAGGGGTGAAGTGACAACAAGGGAGGGATGCTGCCTTCCCAGAGGCATCCATTTGGCCACCCTGGGAAGTGGGATGCTGACCAAATGAACCTTTGCTCTGATCCTGCATGGCTCCTCTTTTGTTATTAGCCAATATAGGTAGGAAGGGAACCTCCATGCCCTGAGGTAGTATACCTCTGAATGCTATTTCTGGGGGATGGGACGGGACACCACAGTAGAGGAGGGCTACAGCCTTTAAACCTTTCTTGCAGACTTCCTCGGAGCATTTGATTGGCCACTGGAGGAACGAGGATGCTAGACCTTATGCCTGGCCTCAGGAATGACAACACGTGTCAAAGCAGGCCCTGCACAACTTGCAACCCGCTCAGCCATGCACTGCAGTCTACCAGCTGCTTGCTACTCCCCCCAGACCCCTTTGTGGTTATTGCATCTCCCTGACAGAAGGCGAAAGAGGCAGTTTCCCAAGAACTCCTGCTTGGCCCCAATGCATGGGTTGGGAATCCAGAAAAAAACTCCAGAAGTCCAGAATAGGTTCAGCCAGCAACATCTCTGTCTTGCCTGGATTAAGTTTCAACTTCTTTGCCCAAGTACATCCCGTAAACTAACCTCCAAACACTAATTAAAGGTATCTATTGCCTCTTTGGGATCAGACAAAACACAGATCCCAAGCGGTAGAGCTTCATCTCATCTGCATACAGAGACCCTCATAGCCCAGGCCTTCTGAGCATCCATCCCAGCAGCGTCACATACACATATCAGGCAGAACTGGGGACAGGATGGAAACCTTGTGGGACATCACAGGCCAATCTCAGAGCGGAACTGGAAAAGCTGCAGAAGGGAACGACCAAAATGATTAGCGAGCTGGGCCACCCCTCCTTACAAGGAAAAGCTACCGTATTTGGGGCTCTGGAACGAAGGTGCCTGAGAGGACACCCAGTTGAGACATATAAAATTGTGTATGAGATGGACAGAGGAAGTTCTTTTCCCGCTTGCACAATATCAGAATCAGGGGACATCCTCTAAAACAGGGGTGCTCAATATGTGGATCGCGATCTACTGGTAGATCGCGAGGCAAAATGAGTAGATCGCGGAGCCCTGTCTCTCCAAACTGTTAATATGTCAGTTTCGTCTAGTGACTAGAGGACATATTTAGCTGACACTAAACTGACACTGAAACTGACACTTTAGCTGCTCTTCAGGCATGCAGCAACGAAACTGACGAAACTGACTAGACTCCAGCAGGGGCTCCATACATTAAAGGGGGTGTCTGTCAGACGCTTCTTCCCCCCTGGTAGATCTCCGGGCCTTGCTGGGTTTCAAAGTAGCTCTCGAGCCAAAAAAGTGTGAGCACCCCTGCTCTAAAATGCTCTGGCAGGGCAGTTAGAACAGACAAAAGGAAGTATTTCTTTACCCAACGTGAAACTGATCTGTGGAACTCCTTACCACAGGATGTGGTGATGGCACCTGGCCTAGATCCCTTTAGAAGGGGATTGAAAAGATTTGTGGAAGAAAACACCATCACAGGTTATAAAGCCATGGTGACCTCCATATATGCTAAGCCTGGATATATGCAATCTCCAGGCTTCAGAGGTAGCCTATCTCTGAATGCCAGATGCAAGGGCGTGACAACAGGATACAGGTATCTTGTTGCCTTGAGTTATTCCAGAGTCATCTGGTGGACCACTGTGAGATAAAAGAAGCTGAACTAGGTGGACCCTTGGCCTCATCCAGGGAGGCTCTCCTTATTTTCAGTGCTCTAAGACAGGGGTGCCCAAACCCCGGCCCTGGGGCCACTTGCGGCCCTCGAGGACTCTCAATGCGGCCCTCAGGGAGCCCCCGGTCTCCAATGAGCCTCTGGACCTTCGGAGATTTGTTGGAGCCCCACTGGCCCAACGCAGCTGCTCTTAGCATGATGGCAACTGTTTGACCTCTTGCGTGAGCTGTGAGATGAGGGCTCCTGCCAGTGCTTGCAGTTTCACGTCTGTGATGCAGCAGAGGCAGCAAAAGGAAAGGCCAGCCTTGCTTTGTACAAGGCCTTTTAGAGGCCTTGAGCTATTTCAAGCCCTTCATTCATTCATATAAGTTCATCTTTAATATATTCATTTATGTGAACTTATGTAAATTTATTCAAATTTTATATGTAAATTAATTCTTTCCCCCCCCCGGCCCCCGACACAGTGTCAGAGAGATGATGTGACCCTCCTGCCAAAATCTTTGGACACCCCTGCTCTAAGAGGAAAGACACCAGGGGCTGCCAGAGGAGGAGAATCTGCACTGAGACCATGGTAGGGGCAAAGAGTTAAATTCTGCTTCCTCTGGATTGGGGCTATGTTACTTGAATTTTTAAAAACAAACATGCACATTCATATCACACAATACGCGCTCTGTCCAGTTTGACCCTTATCTGTCCTTTTCCTAAACGTAAAAGCCCTAAATGCTTGGCCTTTCTTCATAAGAAAGGTGCTCTAACCCCATGATCACTCTGGTTGCCCTCTTTTGAACCTTCTTCTAGTTCCTCAGTTTCCCTTTCGAAATGGGAAGCCCAGAACTGCACACAGCCACACCACAGGGCATTATGATAACGGCTGGCACTTATCTATTTGTCCATCCTGTTCCTAATTAATCATAACAGAGTTGTCCTTTTGCCAATGAAGCAGGAAGCGGGAGAAATGGTACGGTGTGGGAGTCCCCTGAGTAGACTCTGTTCCCCACTTCCTGGCTCTCTGCAACAGCTCTGGCTTGGAGCCATGATGCAGTGCAGAACCCTTATGGTTGCTGTACATTGTCTGGAAGCCAATATTTAACCCAGGGTGGGGGGAGGCTGGTTAGAAGGACCTTCAAAAAATGAACACAGCAGCCCATGCATAGACCATTATGTTTTCTCTAGTTTTACTACAGAATCTGATTGCTTATATTTTTAAAGGTCAAAAGAGGGAAGGGTTGAGTGTCACATTGGAATGTGTTCTAGAGCTTCTACTGATGACCTTCTGAGTGTACTCCTGCACCTTGGATTGGTCGGGACTCAACAAGACTCTGTGCAGACCCATGTGGCTGGCCTGTAGAGGGCCTGGTGAGGGCTTTACTTAAGTAGATGACAAGTTGTACAGACTGGCTCTATATTTTTGCCATCACATTGCACACTTTTGTATTCACACAATGTGTCACACAGGACTTTGAAAGAACTTTTGACCATCTTTTCAAGACCACATGTATTTATTCTGTCACTCATGCAATGTTTTCTTCAAGATAACCCCCTTGTGGTCATTCACAATTTACTTGTGTGTTTAGCACACTAGAATTTAAGTCTCCCTATGATGCTGATGAGCACCAATTCACCAAATGACACATTAATTCACACGATGCATAATTCACCTATGGAATTCATTTCCAGTAGTGATGGCAGTGATGGCCACTGGCTTAGATGGTTTAAAAAAGGGACTAGATACATACATGGAGGAGAGGGAAGATATCTCTCAATGACTAGGACAGCCTAGGTGACTACGTGAATTTTCCATATTCAGAGGCAGTATGCCAGAGGCAGTACTGGCATTACAAGCAAGAGACGGACATTTCCTTTTGCCCTGTTGTGGGCTTCCCAGACGCCTCTGGTTGCTCAGTGCTGAAAACAGGATGGTGGACTAAGTGGGTCTCTGGACTGATCCAGTGTGGTCTTTTAAGAGACTATAGGGTTGATGACCCTCTTCCGTGGACAGGGGACCCAGCTTCTCTTACCTAAATCATTCTCCTCCCCCATGACTAGCAGAAGCAGAATGTGTTATGCATATCAAGCTCAAACATGCAAATGGACTTGATATGCCAAAGTGCCAGAGATTCAAGATAATGAAATAGAATTTCATTCTCCTAATGCAAAGTAAACGTAACCGTGAATTGATCAGTGCCACATTTACGACAGAGAGAAGGGAGGAGAGACCAGACGGTCAAGCTGCAGCAAGGCATCCCGGTGGAACCATGAAAAATGAGCAGCTTTACCAACAACACAGTTGGATACCTGATGCTTGGGTCTCATTGGCATTCCTGCAACAGCAAAATGGACGTGTACGCACTGTGTCCTTGAGAGGTTTTTGGCAGCCATTGTATTATGTGCTCAGCATTCTGCATGCAAATGAAGCCTGCATAGAGAGAATGATTTTTACCCACGGCAACTGATGAGTGGCAAGACAGATAAAACAGATGGAGAGCAAAACGTAGGGTATGCTCAACCATACAGGCAAAGGAGGTGGCTAACTAACATAGCATAACTCAAGGGGGGGCACGCTGTGCTGGAAGCATCATACAAGTCTGGGCTCACATGCTGCGCCCACCACGGCCCAGGTGCTTTAAGTGAACTGAGTGTGCCCTCCAGGGTTAGCCAACTGAAGTGGCCAACTGAAGTTAGCCAACCGTAAGGCCAACTGAAGTGGTTGCCTCAGGCAGCAGACATCCAGTCCCATCTAACTGCTTGCCTCCACTGATCATTCACTCCCTGGGTTGGAAAAGGAAGAGGGAGACAAAGGGGAAGTATGGAGGAGAGAAAGGCGGTGGGCTAGAGTGCTGGAGAAGCAAAGCCTGGCCCATTACAGGTAAGGGAGGTAACTGCTTCACTTACCTGGATTGTTGCTTCAGGTGCCAGTAGATCTTGGGCTGGCCCTGGGGCAGCCCCAGTACCCACCCACCCAAAGATACTGCAGAGAATTCTGGGAAACACTCTTAGTTTGCATACTGGGTAGAGCTGCTGCTAAATGAGGCAAACTAGCAAACAAAGTCCTCTGCGGTGCAAATGTTTTAAGGATACCCAGTGCAAACAGATCATGATGAAACTTACAGGCAATACTTTCTGAACCGGCCCCTTTTCACACAATGAGGAGTCAATTCAAACTGTAGTGGTTAGGAATGTTGGAGTTAGACCATGGAGAACTGGGTTCAAATTCTCCCTTGGCTACAGACCTTACTGGGCAATCTAGGTCCCCTACTAAAGATCATGGATGCAATCTCACATTCTTTGGAAGGATGAAATTAAAATGATTTAACATGGAAAAAACAGAAACATGGAAAAGAAAGTAAGCCTCAGAATCTGGAGTTACTATTTTTTAATTGAATCCAAATACTTGATACCTTAAAAATTACAGTTTTTTTTAAAGAATTGGCTTAGGATTGTCTTGCTTCTTGGGGAAAGCAAAGGGATAGATGAGTGAAAGAACTGAAAAAACGCAAATTTGTCTTGTAACATTCTTTTTTTTTTTTTAACCAAACAAGGCACAACTCTGGAGTCAGATTTGTGCAGCTACAGAGTTTTAAAGTCATGAATTCCAAGGTGTTCAGCCAGAGAAGTTACTTCTGAGCACATCAATATGTATTTTTTTAAAGGCTCCTAATACCAGTGGGTTATTTTGGTTCTTCTGCTTCCTCCCACCACAGAAAAACCACACAGAGTAAAGAAACCTACAAGACGGGAAGAATCAAGGTAAGTAGTTCCCTGTTATCCTCTGCTGTTCCTTCTCCCGTGCAGAGAAGTCTGCGGTGACACACGTGTACTGCCATGCAGTCATTAGAGGCAGTGCTTCATTCTCGAGGGGAATGCTTACACATTTGGCCACTTTTAAAGAAACAAATGGCAACTCACAATTAAAGCGACAATCAGTACAAGGAAACTTAAAAACCAAATAAGGAAAACCAATAGGATAATGCTGGCTGAAATAAACATGTTTTGTGGCGCAAGACATGCTTACAGGGCTTGGCTATGGTAACTATGAACTGTTTTCAGAAGCTAAGGGCTGCTCTGGAAAACAGATGCTCTGTGAACAGTGCCCTCGTCTGCTCTCTCACTGAGAAGTCCCTAAAGCAAGGCCATGTTGTAACAGCCACTAGCTCAGGTAGCATCAAAAAGGGAGTAGACAAACTAATGAGAAGACATTTAAGGCTTATTGTCCAGGATAGTTATATAAAATCTTCAAAAAGGCTGTATACCAGCGCTGGCTTTTTTTCGAGCAGCGAAGGATAGGAAGCTGCTGCCCTCAGGCCTCAACTATGAACTTCCCAGAAGCACTAAGTTGACTAAGGTGGGAAATGATCCATGGTTGGTCTGATCCAACAGGGTCTCCCTGCAATTTCTCCAAATGTAGGCTGGTCATAGCTGTCCTTTCCATAGCTAGGATCTGTGTGCCAAATGCTTCATAAGCTTATCAATATTATCTTTTGAAGGAGACACAGACTGCTTTTGGCTGAACAGCCAGCCAGCCACTACATGGCCAATGTAGAATTTCAACCCGGGTCCACACAGCCCAAATTCATAGTTCTGTGCTCTTAACCACCTCCTGGTTCCCAGCGCACCCAGCAGCAGAAGCATTGCACTCATGTACTCAAGCTCTCCCCCCTCTCCGGCTCTCCCAGTTTGACCTAGACTTTAGGACCCCGCTTTGCAAGAAATGAACTTCTCCTTCTGCCAATGAGCCCCAGAACAGATCAAAGCAGCAGCTCATGCAAGCAGAATGAAAAGTAGAGAGTGTACCTGGATGAGGAAGCTGCATGAGAACGGCAGATTTAGAGTAAGGCAGAGAAGCTTCACAGACACAGAATGAAAGAGAAAATATGAGTGATCAACATTTATGGCTGGGAAAGAAGACAGCAAGACAGAAAACACTGACATGAGAATGCTTATCTGTGACTCCCCTCCTCTCCCAAGCTATCTTCTCACAGGATGGAAGTTACTGGTACTGTTTTTTTTTAAAAATGGCTTCAAAACACAAAATTTCACAAGAGAGAATGCCAAAAACTATAGCTGTTACTTAAGACTATGAGAGTTGGTCGACTGACATGCTCCTTGCAGCCATGAGGTTCATTTTCAGTACTAGTGCCAGACTGTGGAATGGGGAGGGCCTACACTGGACCCCTCTCCATGTTATCTCCCCACCAGCACCCTGATTGCATACTTAGTGCTACTGATGCCATAGGTATTGAGGGTTCAGGGTATGGCTAGGGTGGGTGGACTCTCTGAAGGGTTTGGTGCTTGGTCAGTGACTGGACGTCACCCCTGCTTATTTCCAAGCTTCAAACTTCAAGCATGAAGTGAAACTCATGACACTGAACAAACATCCAGCAAAGCCATAGCTGTGGCCCAGCGCAGCCCCCTTTAGCTTTAGAGGGACTTATGCTGAAGATACTTGCAGTGGGTTGTCCCTTGTTCTCCTGTCATATCTTTGCTATGAGATTTTATCTTATCCCACCACTGTAACTCGCATTACGAGTGAGTTATCATCAGGCACTGGTATTCCTGCCTGCTTTGTGGTTTTGAAATACACTTTCCAGAGACTTTATTTTGGTGCCTACCCTTCTAACTAGGCTGGGACAGCAACAGAGCTTTGCATAGCTTTGTATAGTTCAATCCCTGGCAGTATCTTCAGGTACGACAGGGCAAGAGCCCCATTTGAAACTTGGAAAGCTGCTGCTAGTTAGTGCAGAAAATGCTCATTTGGATGAATTGAGAATCTCACCAAGTAGACAGCATCTTATATTCATATTCTCCTGTCCAGGGCTGTAACTCAGTGGTACAGCACCTGCTTTGAATTCAAAAAGTACCTGATTCAGTCTCTAGTATCTCCAGGGAAGCAGGAAAGCCTCTGCCACGCAGTGTCAAAAGCGCTGAGCTAGACAGACCAATCACTTGCCCTTTACTAAGGCAGCTTCATAATCTTTTGGTGCAATGTCAGTACAGATGGCACCAGAAGGGAGGTGGTGCTTATAGGGGAGTAAATACAGGTAAAGAAAGGCCCTCTGAGGACAATGAATACAAGCAAACAAATTGGTATTTATTTGTATGCACACACAGCAGAAACCATTTAAAAGCACCCACTGAGGAATGCTGGTAGCATCGGTTCCAACAAGGCACAGCAGGGATGGAAGAGGATTGGGGTGTATGTAATACTCTGGGACAGTAAGCCTTCTTAGATTTTGAGTATCAAACTCACCCTCTTAATCTAATGAAGTGCTCTCATGTCTTAATGTAGGACGTGCCTGAAATGGACACAGCTATGTGCTTGTCTCTAGCAAAGTGCTTTGCACTGGTGCACACAGCTTCCTTCAAAATATTTCAGGGGTTATACTTTGGCTTTCTCTGTGTGAAAGAGTCCAGGGTTTCATGTAGGAAGCACCTCATATCCCCTTTCTGATTCCTTTCCAATTCCACTTCTATTTGCTCGCAGACATTATAATACTCCATATTGATAGCATACTAAATTTGGGTAGTGAATTGCTGGTAAGTGCAACTGTATGGGAGAGTCTCACTTCTGCATCTGATGGTTTGGGGGTGTATTTTTTTTTTTAATACTCACGGAATCTGGATTGTTACCCAGATATCTTATGGAACACAATGGCTTTGAGTGTTTCAGGATGAAAGAAAAAGGTTTGGCCAAAAATGTTAATAAATAAATGGGCCATGACCTGATCCCCACCATGAAAATACACTGAGCCATTAAATTCTCACAGGCACACCCCCACACCCCCCTTCCATTTCAACACAACCCCTTCCATTCCAGTGATGAAGAATGCCCAAGAAAGAGGTCATGTTACAATGAATGAAAACCACAAAGTAAAATATTGGTGCCTTTTGAAGGATGACCAGACTCAGGTTTAAAGCAGATTCCAATAATACCTCCTAAAACACTGTGGATATGTTCCTGGAAAACAGAATGCTGTGTGAAATAGCACTATGGGAGGTAATTATAACACCGTTCTGTGTTCATAGTGTTGTACTCACCAGCACATTAGGCTGGAGCCTGCTGCATAATTGACCACTGCTTCCATTGTTCCTTGTACGTGGCAGTGGTGGAAGGTGATGGGAAAGAGGATGAGCCCAGTTATGAAACATCCTTGAGAACTACAGGTCTCTTGCTGAAAAAGGCATCTAGGCCACATAAACTGCCTTGCTTGTTGTTTTCTCTGCCAAGGCATTTCACGGTAGCATGTGAAACCCAATGCTAGCCAAAACACACTGCTCTCATTGGTGTAGCGCTAGCCAGAATACACAGCTTCCATTGGCTAAAAGCACATTGCAGACAGCTGTACTTTATTACTTTTGAAGGATTTTATTGATTTTAACCTTTTCCTCCTATATAATACTGTAAAAATCACACCCAGGACCAAGAGTGATATAATGAAATAGTGGCAAGTATAATAGAGACTGAATCAGGTACCTTTTGAATTCAAAGCAGGTGATCTACCACTGAGTTACAGGCCTGGACAGGAGAATATGAATATAAGAAGCTGCTGTCTATTCGGTCAGATCCTTAATTCAGCCAGCTCAGCACTGCCTGCACTAACTAGCATAATGAAATTATGGCAGGTATTACTGAACGTATTTCCACTTGGGTTCCTACCAACCTAGCTGAAAAGCCGCTCACCTCCAAGGACCTCCCTGTGTTAATTTGCTCTCAACTCTGGTTGCAGCGTGCCAGAACGGTCAGCAGCCAAGACCGTTCCCACTGAAATACTGTGCCTGGCTGCTGCTGACAGTCTGTGATACTGTGCCAGAACCCGATTGCAGTGCACAGCGGACCCCAAAGTCAGGTGCACACTTCATTTTCATGTAGCCTTAGAACCTACGAATAAGATTCCCAATCGGTTCATCCTAAAAATTATATTCTGCAACGGTGAGTTTTTTTAAAAAAAATCTGAGATCCACAGGCTACAGAATGGCCCAGAAAGCTATTGCCGAACACAGTAACACCTTCCTGTTTTTGCTTTCAGGTGGGAAGAAAGGAAACCACAGAGCAAGAACAGGAGCAGGCGGTTAATCTTGGTTTCATGAGACTTGATGCAGGACAACAATTTTTCCCCATCCTTTACACTTGACTGTGTACAAACATAAAAAGCAAGTGAAATACGGGGCCTTTAATCAGAGTTTCGAAAAGGTCTGTATCACAGAACTTGTTCAAACCTAAAAGCATACTTAGATCAGTTTGAACACTTTAAAAAACACAACAAAAAAAATTCACTCTATGACTTGGATTCAAAGAACTGTAAACTGAAGGAGAAAATGTATTAGCCCTGTTCTGGGAACAACTAAGGGCCCAATCCTATCCAACTTTCTAATGCTGATGCAGCTGTGCCAGTGGGGCATGTGCCACATCCTGCGGTGGGGGGACAGTTTTGGAGGGCCCCTCAAGGTAAAGGAACTTTGTTCCCTTACCTTGAGCTTGTACTAAAAAAATAAATAATAATAATAATAATAATAATAATAATAATAATAATAATAATAATAATAATAATAATAATAATAATAAAAAGGACTTGCAAGAACCTGTCCAGATCTGGGACCATTTTTCTCACACAACACTCTTCCACTAACTTGAAAACAGCCCTTCCAAGAGTAGAAAAGGTTTTCTGCCAGCAAATGGGCACCTTTAGATCCAAACCACCAGCCCCAACCAAGAGAAGGTGGGAGAGAGAACTGCACCATGCAAAGGATATTTTTTCTCTTTGTTTCTCAAAGATCAGTAGCCTCTCCTACACTGCCAAATTCAGCCACACCTGATGTTTCTATGTAAGCCCCCTCTAGTTCCAAAAGTTCCTATGGCTCTTACTGCGCATGTAGCAAGAACTATATGCACACTTAAAGAGACTTGCCTGATTGGGAACCAACAACCTTTGCGGAAATAAGATAGGCAACAGACTGGCTTAAAGAGTCAGCCAAAATCGACTGGAGGTTTTCTCCATGCCTGTTTTTATACCTGCCTGTTTGAAATAACCACTACTCACCCTGAAACTTGGCAAGTTACACACAGGCCTGGCAGTTTACAGGGCTTCTTGGTGACATCAACACTCCTAGTATCAAGCACCTCTTTTGCCTTTTTACTGACTTACAATCTTCAAAAGACACCCAAGTCCTTAGAACTATCATATCTCTGAGGAAGGCCACTGTTATGCTTAGGGCTGTTTGGGCTCTTAGGCTTACCAATAAAATTCTACACCTGGGAAAACTCAATTCTGCAATTCTACAAACTGCAGAAATTACGCAAATTAAGATAAAGAGCACATACTTATTTTCATCACTGATTCTGAGCCAGCAAGTCATGAAGTTCTGCTGAACCCTTCCCACCAGCTCAGCAGATGTACAAAGATATTTGGCCTGGTCTGCCCTTAACTTTCAAACCTATGTTAGCAGCAACCACAACAGTGGCTGTAAGCATCACTTCACTGCCACAAAGTCTGATGATGGCAACTAGCTTAGACTCAAACTACTTTTTACACTAACCATATGCTGGTGTAGTTGAAAGCTTACTTTTACTTGGGTGCAGCAACCATGCGTCAGACTGGGGCTGTTCCATGGAGGAAGAGGCTATTTACCTTTTTACTGCTGTAACATTTTCTTGCCAAAAATTAGTGATATGAAGCCACTAGTCAACACTTCAAATGCCATTGCAGCAAACTATTCTGAGGGATTAAGAGCTGATTTAGGGAAGAAGCTGTAAAGATCCTTTACGTGTAAAAGCATGAATGTGACAACTGTGTATTTTGCAAGCAGGTACATTCAAATGAGAGCTGGATAGCTGCTGCTGCCTACTGAGTGTATGTTCAGCTACTACAAACCCAGATTTGCCTCTGGGTAATGTGTGAAATAACCCTTAGTTTGCTTAGAACACACACACACAAAATCTCTAGCTCACCTTGATTGTTGCCATTTTATAGCCTGGGGGAACCTGAAACCAATTATGCTTTGTCCACGCCAATTAAGCATCCAGAGGACTGAGCCAGGGCGAGCCAAGCAAGCCCCAAGCGCACCAACTGCTTGTGTTATTTTTGTCTTAAGCTATTGTCTCAGCTATGAAACACAGGCAGGTGCAAAAGTGTGCCTTTCCAGTACTAGAAATGTCTATGAGGTGAACCTAACATAACAAGAGTCTTATAGCGCAGCAAGGAGAGGGGGCAGGCATTACAGTAAGAGAGCTCAAGAGCTGAAAAGGCAACAAATTCACCTAAAGGCGTTTTAAGGGGACCCACCTCAAGGTGTGCAGTGGAAAAGAATGGAAGACTGACCTGGGGAATGCTGGGAAGTTGCAAGTGAGGTCATGGAATTTGAGAGGTTCAAGTTCGCAGTAATACTGAGCTGACTCTGCACTGCAGGAGGATAAGGAGATGTTGGCGTCAGCAGGGACTCCTCGCTGGCCTCCTCATCAATTCCAGGCAAGTATGTGTCAATCAAGGCATCGAGGAACTTCACTATGAGCTCAGCATAGTCTGGGATTTGGGTTTGCTAGAAAATGAGAAATAAATCAATTCTGCTCCTGCACCAAAGGGTTCTTACTGAGAACGGCCAGTTCTCTCATGGCTTCCTCCTTAGGGAAGAGCAAACACAGAGACATCAAAAGTCATAAATAAAGGTTAGTTGGCACACAGAGGACTACATTGAAAGACAGGAATGATTGTCTGGGTCTCACATGCATTCAATATCATCAAAACATCACAGTGAAGTTTCCAAGTCACCCATTAGTTCTGCCTCGCTGGCTGGGCAAATTTATTTCTTTAGGGATTTATATCTGGCCATATTGCCGTACCTGAATGTGGCTAACAATAGTTTTTAAAAATGTAAAACTACATTGCAACAGAGAGATGCCAAGCAACAAAACCAGCAGAGAAGCCTATCACCCAATCCCACTGCAACAACCACCAAAAGTTAAATGGAACAGATTTTAGAGCCCTTTTAAAAAGCTGGGAGTGAGAGAGTATCACACACCACACGCAGCTGGGATTACACACAGGGGGCTACTGCAGAGAAGGCTCTGTTTGTCTGACTTGTCAAGAGTCACTGCTTTGAAGCACTTCACTGTGGTGCAAGAGTCTGAGGGGACAGAGTGCACAGGCTGATCTTTGACAGTTGTGGGGACCTGTGTTACAGTAAAGAGATACGACAGATGCTCTCCATCCTTTGCTCAACTCAGAAATTCTGTGAAATACACCATCAAGTCAATGAAGGCCAGCAGCTTGGTTTAAATCAAGTAAGAATGCTGAGATTCTCAAGAATCTGTTTTTGTGGGTATGCAAAATATAAGACTTTCAAAAACCCACTGAATGTGATATTTGTAGAACCACTGCAGCCCTAACTGTAAAGGCCATCCTGTGTCCTTGTCGCACCTGGATAGTCAGACCTAGGAACAGAATTTGCTGGTGGGAAATATATGAAAAGGCCACCTCCAACTATGTTCTGGACCAAGACCCAAAACATTGACATAGACAAGGAAACAGTAAACTTTGCAAGAATTCACTTCCATAGATGAACTACTGCTGCAGCTATAATTGATTTGTGAAAATCACTCTCTCCGCCTTTTTCTTGCTGGTTACCAAGAACATATTACATTAGAAGTAGCCAACACTTTGGGATAATGAGTGGCTTATGTGAAATGTTATAGGCTGTGCATTTATGGTCACAGAAATGCTTTGTGTGTGCAGGCACACATGCAATAACCAAAGTTTGTTGTTCTTCACTCTCTTGCATGACCAAGAAAGGCAGAGTCTCCAACATGCAGGTGGTGGACAGCACCACTTCAAACTGCAGGTGGAGAATAGCATGTTTGAATGTGTCACCCATATCAAACACTCCTGCAAGTTTGCCAGCAGAAATTGTCAGAGAGAAAGATTCCCCATCACATAGGAGGCAGTGCTTCTTCCAAGATGGCACTTTTGCCACCTGCAGCTTTTAGAAATACTTGCATTAAAAATAAAGCATTTTTAAAAAATCTGTGATTGATTATAATCAATTACCGATTATACTTAATGACCCTTTAATTGGTCAAAGGTTTACACAGTATTCATCTCATCTACTAACTCAGTGCTGTAGCCTTATTAAATATGAATGTGGTTGTTAGCCTCCAGCAGAAGCTACGTGGTCACAGCCAGGTAGGCATTTCCAAAAAGAGCTGCCAAAGAGAGGCAGGCAGGCCCAGGTCCCTCACCTTAGAAAATGGTCCCGCAAACCGCCACAAGCCGTTAAACCCAAAACCTGCAACCAACGACAACAAAAAGAGAGAGCATAAGCATCTTTGTTAGGAAATATGATGTTGAGAGTTAAGACAAGCCCGTTAAGAAGCTGCAGCCAAGGCCTGAAACCAGTGGCCTTCAATCGTTTTCATGCCATGACAATAAATCAAGTATGAGCCTTGGGTCCCACCACCTGCTCCCTTCCCAGGAACCAATCTGCCCACACCTGCTTCCATCACTGCCCACACCTGCCCCTCCTCCCCATGATCCAAAAAAAGGTCCTGCAGATCCTCACTGATCCCAAATTGTCTGCTCAATATCTGCTGTGCAAGGCCCTGCTTCTTCCATGCATGGCGACCAGTGAGACTGCGTGCAAAGTTTCATGGGATACGGAGGCTGGGCAAATGCCTCTCTCCTCCACTCCTTCATCCTGGTGAAGCCATGGAAGCCGGCCGTTTTTGCTCCTGTAAGTGGCTGCGACCCTACAAATGAGGCTTCATGATCCCATTGGTTTCATGACTCGCAAGTTGAAGAACACTGACTTAAACAAACAGTCCTACTGTTAATCCCATCATTACTTCTGATATGCTGTCCTAACCACTACCAATTAGCATCTGATGCATACACTATCTAATGTAATAATCTGAACTTCAGGGAACTTTCCATGCAAAATAATAAGATGCAGTCATGTAGCAACTGCATACATGCAAGGGCTGGGGAGGGGGAAGAAGTCTCTTCTGATAATTGATGACATATGCCCATGTTTTCCTGTCTAGAGTAAGAAGTTGCTGATGGACTCAGGGGCTGGCTGAGATCAAGATGTCAACTCAAAGAAGTGGTCAACTACCATGTGAACGTGTTAAAACAGCACAGTGGGGTACATATTTTAAACAACAAAAAAGATGTGTAGAGGTAGGGTGAAAAAGGATCAGCGTATGTTCGGTCCCTGAACAGTCTTCTCCACTGTTTGAAAGGGCTGCAAAATACATACTTTGTAGATAAGACGTTTGGTACTGGGGTGGAGATTCTTCATGGTAAACCATACTCTGAACGATGCCGTGAATTGGATTCAATAAATTTGGATCCTGACATTGCGACAACAGGCTGTTTATCTTGAAGTCCAGTAAATTGTGCCTAGACAACCAAAACACATCAGTTATCAGTTCTGCGCTTGTACATCTTTATTGCATTGAGCAAATGGCCTGTAAATGTCGGTTTAGCCAATAAACTCACAGCAGCAAGATCTGGATTGTATCTAAGAGCACAAGTCCACTACAGACAACCTATTGTTAATTGTTGCTCCTTTTCCCCAGGAAACTATCATTCTGTGAAGTTGGTTCTGAATCTCTAGTGGAGAAATGTAGCTCTTGACAGCTTAGGAAAACCCACCCCAGCTACCCCAAGTACAATAGTTGCATAACTACTTGCTTGCAATTAGAAAGGAAGTGGCAACTGATGCATTTTCAGGCCCTTAGGGCTTAAGGGAACGCTCCCATGGATAAGGGGGTCAGGTATGGCCAGTCCATAGCATGTGCACTGACCCAGTGTGGAAGCTTTGCAAGAGCTCTGTATCACTGCTCTTCACCACATGGAACTTCTTTTATCCATCACTGAACCTGTCATTATTGCTAGGTTGGGAGAAAGACAGTAGTGAACTTGCTATAGTCAGAACCAACATAAAACTGGGGAAAAACTGGTCATATGAGGTGTGCAAAGAGTCCCCCTTCTCTCCATGGAAAGCAAACAGGGACAAAAACGCTTTGTTAATTCCACTCTGGAGGGTGCTGGTATAAGGAGGTAGACCAAGGAAAGTTGATGTACGTGCTGTGCACACACAGCAGGTCTGAGAAGGGTGTCCAGCAAGAATAGTCAGGAGACAATACAGACCAAGAGTTGCATTGTGGGCCTGCCCCAACACCAAGAAATCATCAAAAGAGCAGCCAAAATTCTTTTGCTGGGTCAGACCAAGAATCAAATGACTTCAGTGCCACAAACACTGATTTGCCTAATGTGGACAGTGTATTCTGCAACAGGCACACAGTGGTTCACTGGTAGATCAGGAACCACACATGGGTTATGCCCCCAACTTCAAGGTGGGTTCTACAAGCCAGTCTTATCATCAGGTAAGTGTTTTGCAAGCAACTATGTGCTAAAAAGCTGGAAACTTACACAACAGGAAAGACCTTTGGGAAAACGACACTGGCTTCTGCTAAATACTCGTACAGTATCCGCTGGTCAAACTCATCTGCAGTGTATTTTACAAGAGTTGCCTGCCAAAAAAAAAAAAAAAAAACAGGGAGGGGGAGAGAGGGGAAACCATCAGTACATAACTCCTGGTGAGCCATTGGATTTTGACTGTTGTGTTTTGCTGCGAAAATGTACTGCAGGAAAACCAAACACTACTGAGAGAAGGGGTTATATATTATCTCCATTCAACAGAAGGCGATGAAACCCAGGCTTTTAACAGACCAATTCCAGAGGGGTAGCTGTTTCAGTCTGCTGTACCAAAGACAAAAAGGAGCCTCGGGGCACCTTAAAAGACTAACAGATTTACTGTGGCGGAAGCTGATAAAATTGGGCTCTAGTCCACATCAACTTACGCAGCTATTAATCTTGATCTTCAAGGTGCCATGAGACCTTTACATCAAAAGAGCCACTTAGGTTCAGCAAAAAGGCTACTACTATGCATCCTCAGAGCATACTGACAACCTTTTATTTATTTAGAAATTTCCATCTTTGCCCTTTCTCCCTTGCCAGGAGAAATGCTGGAACTGCATTCCTTATGCTTATAAGGAATGCTTGGAACTGCCTTCTGGAACACCTGTAGGATACTTGCTCACCCACTTCCTTCCAATTCCTTTTTCAAATGCACCTTTTCCACACAGACCTGGGCACACCACTTTAGGCCACTCTCACTACTGTTACTGAAATGCCTGCATATCCTGTGTCTCTGTTCCCCTCTTCTTCCTCTACTTACCTTATGTCTATCTAGATTGTAAAGACTCTGAGACAGGGAGGAGTTCTTTCTTTCTGTATGACGTGCCATGTAAACTGATGGTGCTAGATGAGGGGTCCCCAAACTACTGACCTTGGCAACCCCACTGCATTGTCCATGGTGAATCTGGGGCCCAATGAGGCCAGGAGGCTGCAATCTAAAATGACACGCAACCTTAAAGTCCCTTCTGGGTTACACTGGTGCACAACTTGCTTCAGTGGTTGTGGCATGCTGCAACTCAAACTGTGTGTTGTGCCCCACTGGTGGGTCACAACCCGATTTTTGGACCAGGAAAAGGCACTCCGAGGCCAATGAAGCGGGTCGCTTGCTGATGTGAACAAGAAGTGACTTCAGGGTTGCATTCCATTTTAGGTTGTAGCCTCCTGGCTGTGGGGCTTGCAACCCAACAAAAATTGGGTCACAACCCACAGTTCGTGAAATGCTGCGCTAGTTAAAAAACAAAATCTTTTATGTCCAACTTGTAAGCCCAACTACATAAGTGCCAATGGCTTTACACTGAAGCCAGATCAGCTTGAGTTCAGCATTTTAACACCCAAGGCAGGATATTATAATGACTACTCTTGCCCATACCTTTTAAGCAGCCACTGCCAATCCAGTCCAAAACCTGGCAGACTTAGACTAGAACTGTCTTCATGCACCTATCCAGAACTGGGATTCTAAGCTCTGTCTGTGTATGTCCAGGAGGCTGCCCCAACGAACTTCTTCAGCACCCAACTCTCAGCCTTCCCATTCACAATGTCTTTGCTAAAGCTAGCACACATTCTGTTTTTATGTGAGCAAACGTGGATGCACAGCAAACACAGCTGTGTAGTAAGCCCAAACCACACTTGCTGAGGCATGTGCAAGAGCACTAGCAGCAGCAGCAACAAAAATGTATGGCCAACTGGGCTGGAGAGGCCAGCAGTGACTAGCAACAAGTGATAACCACCTCCAGCTGATGTGGAATCACAACAAAGCGACCAGGACTTTGGCAAAAGCAAGAGACGCTTCTTAAAACATCTGTGTGCCATTTGGTTAGCTGTTCAACAAAAAGACTGTCCATCACATGTGCTGACAAAGCAGCTTGGGTCAATTTAAACGATGATCAAGGGTGCGCAAAAATATCTTGCTTTACATTCCAAGCTAGAGAAGAGAGGAATGATGCTCTGTTCAGGACACAGCTGAGCATTATGGACTGGGAATCTTCTTATTCCAGGAGTGTCCAAACCCCGGCCCAGGGGCTACTTGTGGCCCTCAGGGGCTCCCAATCCAGCCCTTGGGAAGTCCACAATCTCCAATGGTCTCTGGCCCTCCGGAGACTTGCTGGAGCCTGTGCTGGCCTGTCGCAACTGCTCTCAGCATTAGGACAACTATTCGACCTCTCACCTGAGCTGTGGGATGAGGGCTCCCTCCACTGCTTGCTGTTTCATGTCTGTGATGCAGCAGTGGCAGCAAAGGAAAGGCTAGCCTTGCTTTGTGCAAGGCCTTTTATAGGCCTTGAGCTACTGCAAGACCTTCATTCATTCATATGTTCCATCTCTAATAAATTCATTTATGTAAATGTATTCAAATTTGAAATGTAAATTAACTCTTTTCCCCCCCGGCCCCCGACACAGCGTCAGAGAGATTATGTGGCCCTCCTGCCAAAATATTTGGACACCCCTGTCTTATTCTATACCAGAATATTACGAACTTTGACAATATCAAGAGTAGCAACAGGACATCTATGGGTTGTCCTACAGTACATCTATACTGTAACTTTATTTATCACTCTTTCAGGTCTTAATTATATCCCACCTTATGTTTCAACCCCATCTGCCTTGCACCAAAGGGTTCAGCCAGATATCAACGGAGCTTCTGTTCCATACAATTCACCCACAACCCGGAAGCTGCCTCTTCCTTTGCCTCAACTCTTTTCAATGAAAAGAGAAGCTGCTTCAGACAAAACGGCCATCTGAGGTATGGCAATCTGCAATGCAACTTACAAGGACGGTGAGCAACAGGGCTTGGATTTTGGGATCAGTGAGGACTTCTTCATCCAAGAGGACATTGGACTCTGACACTGACACTTTCCTGAGGTGTGGATGCTGCTGGGGTGATATCCTTTGTGTCTCTACAGGAAAATAGCAACATATTTAATAGTAAGGACAAAAAAGAACAGATGAATCCTGCCATCATAGCAAAACCACCTGCAACTGAAGTGAAAAAGACTTCTCTGGACAATCAGAGAGAATGTCAATGCAGTACTGGGGAGACCTAGGTCCAAATCTTACAATGTAGGCTCAAGGCCAATAATTAATGCCATAATGAGGCTAGACAGCAAGATTTTTTTCCCTTCTTCCATAATGATAATTCATCATTTGGTCATGAAAAGCACAACTAGCAACTAGAAGAAGGGCTTGGATCCTTACCCATTTCATAATCGTTTTCTGCTACCTTCCTCATTTTTGGAGGTGTGGTGATCCCTGATTCGATTTCTTGCCTTTTTGGTGCCTTTGTGTCTGATATCAAGTGGTCAAAACTCTTTCTTGTACCTATTTAAAACAACCACAAAGTCAAATAGCAGGGGGTGGGAATTCATCAGGAAATGCAATCAGTAAGCCTGTGTGTGTTTGTTTCTACCCTGTATCCTGCCTGAGCTACAGAGATTACAGATACTTGTGTGCGGTAGAAAAATTACTTCTCCACCCATGTCCTACCCAGGCAGGAGACTAGAGGGGAATTTCCCTTCTCCCACTGCAGTGCAGACGGGAGTGGGTGGGTTACAAAGTACAGCAACAGTCTGTGGAAAGCCAGTTCACAAAACTTATAAGAGTGGACACTGATTAAATTTTAATTTCTTTTAATAAACAAAGGGGGGGGGGAGCATAACGCCCAGGAATCCTTATGGAGAGTTTACAGAATCATAGTGCTTTGTTACAACCACAGCCTGAGATATTCTGGTGCCTGGCAGGAAATTCTCATGGCACTCCTTTCCCATGTTCACAAACTAACCGTGGCGCATTCCACCGAGACTGTTTACAGTAGGTGGGCAAAACAGGTGGAAGCTAGATGTAGGTACTGGCAGTGAGCAAATATGCTATTTTCTAACCTTTGGGAATGAAAAGGAGGATTAAGCTCCACACTAACCAAGTAGCTTTTTAGTGTTGGCTTGAGAAGGCTGCCCCATATCCAAACTCATGGACTTCCTTGTGCGTGGACTGATCTGCCCCGCGGTTGGGTAACAGGCAGCCAGATGTCTGTCAGAGCTCTTGGGAGAAGACCACGGCTGGTTTTCCCTTAGTGTTCTGAAAGGGAGGAGAGAATGGAAGTTCACAAATCACAGCTTCTTCTTACTGTACAGAGAAAGTGAGACATAATCATTCCCCCCCCCTTTGGCGTTTCAGGGGGACGCTCTCTCTGCCACATGGCTACAGCATCACTCTTTCAAAGCCAGGGCCGCTGGTAACCTTGGCTGCCTCAGAGTGTGAGGGAAGACAGCAAAGCCCTCTTCTTCAGCCAGGCTAAGGCCAACTGCCATTTAGCATCTCACCTCCCAGAACTGCCTCTGCAGCCATTCCACCTGGCTCCAGCAGAGAAGAGATGTTTCAGTGATCCCCCCTGGTGGCTTGGCTTGGACCACATGCCATTTGGCTTTTAGAACCATCTTTTCAGAATTCTGAATTTGCTTATTTTTCCCCCTCCCACAGCCTCTTTTCCATATATCTTGTCTGTTAGCCAATATTCTGAACTATAAACTGCCTTGAGTGCTTCGACAAGAAGATGGTATTTAAATGTAGGAAGCAAAATAGACCAGGGGCTGGCAACTTACAGTCCATGGGAAGATCCCAGCCCACCACCCAAAGTCGTCTGGCCCACGGGGAGCTTGGTTTGGGAAGTAAAGCGCCTGCCTAATTTGCCACACACTGGATAGGGATGGAAGAGCCAACAGCTCAGGCTCATGGCATCCCTGTGCTGTGAGCCTGGGCGAGTGGCTCTGCTATTTCCTGTCTGGGCACACAGCAAACTGGGCAGGAGGCTTCCTCACTCAAGCTGAACCTTGCACAGCTGCTTCCGGGAGCTTGGCAACCCAGAAGTTTGCTGGTGCGATGTCATCACCGAATGCCCTTTAGCCTGAAAACGTTGCCGACCCCTGCTGTAGACCGAGTTCCCTGTCTAGGCAGCAATGTTTGAGCTGTTCCCAGAAGCAGCTGACGGAAACTAGATAAATGATCCTGAACAAAATGTACTTGTCTTCTGAGACTGTGTTGCTCACAACTGGCATGGCTCTCGTTGCAGAAGGGAGAGATGCCTACTGACCTATAACTGGCGTCACTGTGATGTATGGGATAAGTCTCCATGGGAACATTTTCCATTGAAACATCTGTCAGCAGAAGAGATTTCCTGTGCTTGAGGCTGCAACGACTTCGGACCTCCTCAGAAACCGTCAGCAAAGCTGGAAGGACAAAAAGGAGGCAAAACGAAGGTTCAAAGTCCATGTTTCACAACAGAACCATCCAAGCACTGAGGTCAAGTTATCAAATGCACATTTTATGTATGCACATACTTATAGCGCCCCTCCTCCATGGAGCTCTGGGTCGCATACATGGTTCCTTCCCTCCTTTTGACCTCACAACAACCCTGAGAGGTAAGCCTAAACCAGTTCAGTTTCTTTACCTGCAAGGTAAGCCACACTCTGGGTATTCACTTCAAACTTGTCACTCGCCTTGTTCACCAGAGCAAGGAGTGTGTGCAGGATCCTGACAGTTCTGGCTACGATGGTGGGAGAGGGATGCCGATAGCCTGAAATCACACACACATAAAAGGGCAATGAGTTGTCGGTCACCTACAGGGTAAGCCCCTTAAGGGGCGGCAGAAGGGTGAAGGCAGTGACCCAATCCGCAGGATCGCGCCACTGTGGGGGCAGAAGGAGCTTTTCTCTAATGTGCCCTCCCTCTGCTGGGGTTTGGGGAGACCTGCAGAGCCCTCTGCCGGGCTCCCCGCAGCTTGTAAACAGTTTAAAAAAAAATAGCAACCCACTTCCGGTTTTGCAATTGCAACCTGGAAGTGGGTCACAATCTTTTTTTTTTTAACTGTTTACAAGCTGTGGCGAGCCTTGCAGAGGGCTCCTTGAGCCTCCCCACATCCCCTGGACCCTGGTTAGAAGAAAGCCCCCTCTGCCCCTGCAGTGGTGCAATCCTGGGGATTGCATTGCCGCCGTTTCCCTGCCCCCCACAAGGACTAATCTCAGGGCTCAAACTCCAAGCGAGTTTGAGAACCCCTGTTATAGGAGACCATTCAAAACTGGAATACTCCCCCACAATCTGATATGGTGCAGCCAATTCTTTTAAAAAAATATACAGGACACCAAAAATGGGATACCCCCCACAATTTGATATGGTGCAGTCAGTGACCTCGGTGATATGGCACCTGCGGTGATGTGCTCCCCTTCCTGTGCTGCACTGGTAGCACCAGAAACCCAAGGCTGTGTGGGAGGAGCCAGCTCCAATGTGACTTCAGGCCGCCCACATTATTAGGGCAGTAAGACAAGGTGACACCCAGCAGCAAATCCGGGTGGTTGAGCAAATGGCAGAAAAGGGCCTAAGGTGTATTGACAGAAGGCATCACAGGCTGATTCCAGAACATAAATATTTGGCCTGCTGATACTTCTATTGTGGACTGTTTGATTTGCTTTAATTTTATTATGCAACCACATTTCAGAGCTTCCTTGAAGCGGAAAGAGCCGCGTCAGAGTTTGAAACAAAGTGTACATGTGTCAATGCATCTGCAACTGCACATATCAAACATGTTCACACATTAGTAAGCATCGACCAGCACGAGTACTGCATAGATATACGTCACTCCATAAGCAAGAGGAGCAACGCAGCAAAACAAAACCAGAAGCCCACATCATCGTTCATAAACCATCAGCAGGAACTTAAGAGACATTCAATCTATGATCAGGAACACAATGGTAAGGGGGGTAAAAAAGAAAGCCCCAGTGGTGACTTTGGGCCACAGCTAATATGAAGCCAGTCCTGATATGACAATGTTTTTATCTGAATCTGACAAATGAAGAGTCTGTTATTTGGAAACCTGACCAATATGATTCTCCCAACAGTTTCCAGAGGGAGCTTTTTCCAGCTTGTCCTTGGCATAATGGAGGAAAAGAGGAAAGGAAGGACTGAAAATGAAAACTCTGGGTGCTTCCCAAAGATCTTTGTACCCTGGGTTTTACCTGGACCCCAGTTCCTCAGGGGCAGGGGTTCACTGCCAACCCTCTTCCCCTCTATGCACTCTGCCTCCAAGGAAGTCTGCCTTGGTCTGCGCTTTGTAGCTCCCAAGCAGCACAAGATATCCAGATATCCTAATGATATTCCCCATCATTAGGGGAATGGGGTTGTGGCTCCTGGCAGTGTTGAACTGGCTGTGGGCAGGGCCTGACTGGCTGCCAAGGGAACAACAGAAGTGCCATGGTCGCACACCAGCTCTTTGCTTTGGGTGGCAGTGTTACAGCAGCCTCTCAGAGGTTCTGGCTTTTGGGGACCAGACAGAGATCCAAGACACATTTAATGGAATAGCAGAAGCCCACCACCCAGTACACCGAGACGCCTTCCTACCTTTTAGCAGATGGCCCACCAGTGCAAAGTTGAAGTTGGAATTGAAATTGAGTCCTACAAAGTGATCCATCTGCTTGCAGTGCCACTCCAAAGGCCTCCTGATCTCCATGAAGACCTCTTCAGGGCTCTGGGATGGAGGCAAAATTATATAAAGTACATTTGGCCGAATTCATGACCACTGAGTGGTGTCACTAGGATTTGCGACACCCTATACAGGAGGCCAGCGTGTCACCCCTATGACGGACCTCCTCCCAGGCAGTGGGCGGTGCAACACCCCGGGGGATGGGTGTGGTGATGTACAATTGCCCCACCCCTGAGGGCTTTTTGGCTGTACCTTTTGATCGAATAGAGATATTGCAACACAGTTTGCTTCACCGCATTCTGCATGAAATTCCACATCAACTGATATATAATATGATGGTATTATTTGAAAATACCAAGTTTTTGAAAATCTTGGCCAGTAGTGGTGTCACTCCCCCTGTGTGCTTCACTTGGTGCTGCCACACCCCCATCGCCCGCCCCCCCAGTGACACCACTCCACCACTACATTATGAACGTTCTAGAACGGGGTGGGACTGTAATGTTTATAATTAAATTAACTAAAATGGGCTACAAAGGTGCCTCTGTTCGACTGAGCAGCAGCCAGTCTTCAATGATTTTAAAACAAGGGCTTATAAAAACTGCAGATGACCACCATCACCTCTGGCATGAGAAAGAAGTGGGGAAACATCTCTCCTAAGATGGTTGCTGGGACACACTTTTGATCTGCTATTTTCTCCCTCACACTTGCTTCAGTTCATCAACTGCTTAACTAACATGCTTTCAGTTGTCAATAACCCCAACATTTCCTGGTAAAAGAATTTATAGTTTTGGCTGGTACAGATGAGCACTTCCTTTAAAAAGGCAAAATGATGCCCTTGTGCTTATGCTGCAATTGCCTGTCGAAAGCTTAGGCGCCTCCAGAATAGTGAAGCTTTTCCTTCTACATGTAACCTATTCTGATGTATTTTTAAGGTGAGAATCACTTTTTTATTTAATGTTATTAATAGGCCACCTTTCAACCAAAGGGCTCAGAAAGGGCTTTTAATACCATCTTTACCTTAACAACCCAGTGAGGCAGGATACAGTGACACAGCCCAAGGTCACCCAGTGAGCTTGATGGCTTTGGGGAGTTCTGAACTTAGCCCCCACAGCCCTTGTTCCAACACTTTACATCCACCATACCACTCACTAGTGCTTTGATGGGATTGCCCTGAAATACCAAGGAATTTGGAAATAAACCACCCACCCTTTATCATGACACAAAGAAATCAGCAAACATAGCAGTGCTTACCCTGAAATTTGCATGTATTCATCAACAGCCATTTGTCCTGGCTATTGCAAAGGAAGGCTCAACACAGCAAGGCCTCTTTCTGTAAGTCTGTCTGGGCTGGCACCATTTCATTCCTCCCCTCCCAGAACTGCCTCTATCAGCAGCCATTTCTCTTACCACTCCCCAGAGGGGACGTGAGACAGTGAGGCCCTTTCCATCAGCCTGGCTGGACCCAACTACCAGAGGATTCCTTCTCTCCTACAACTGTCATCCTCCGTGACCAATCCACCTGGTTATAACACCACTAAGGTTTCAGAACAATATGAAAGAATCAAGACCTCAATGTGTTCTTCTGTTCCCTTCCCCACTGCGTTGTATCATAAATCTTAAGAATGTGAGCCATTATACGTAAGCTACCTTGAGTGCTTTGGAAGAAAGGTAGGTAGTGAAAACAAGCCAATGAATAAGTAAATGACCATCCCGGAAAAGAGGAGTTTAAAGAGTGCTTTGCTTCCGCAATCAAATTTCTTTTGCCTTCAATATGTATTTTAGCTTGCAGCAAAACTCAGATGATTCCAAGATGCAACAGACAATCTTAGGCAACATTTTTACAACTTCATGACTATTCTGAAGGGTTTGGGGGTGGACAGGCAATTCCATTTCTTTTTATCTCAGAGCATATCTTCAAAGTTTTGGTTCTCAATACTCAAGGTATTGTCCAACCAAGAAGCCAGGCAAGTTTTTGAGCCAGTTCCACCACCAGCACAGAAAAGAAAAACAAAGGATGTCAAGCATACAACAAAGAGAAGTATTCATTTTTAAAAAATAAATAATAGACATGAAAGCACGGATGAGGTTTCTCTGGTGAGTGGCTTGTCTTACTTTGTCATTGAACACTCGAAGGTTGTCCAAGGTATGGAGGTTTTGTTCAAGGAGAGCTGTACCCGCTGAATAGAGGTTGACTTCGTCCAGCTGCAGGACGGCCATGGCCACCCAGAAGAGGGCCTTGTGCATCGGCGAGTCCTGGCAGAAAGAAAAGGGACAGGGAGATTTAAATACAAAACCTGCTTCCATAGTGAGATCTCCAGAACAGAAACCAGCTTCATCTCTGTTGGTTGTGCTCTGCCTCCCTTCTCCTGTCTTGGTCTTATTATTTGTCAATAATGATAATTTGTGTATTGCTCTCAAATGCAAAAAATGCCTCACATATATCTTGATGCAATTCTTACAACACTGTAATACAAGTGGACATTATCACTCCCATGTTGCAGCTGGGAAGCCGCAGGTGAGAGGGACTGGCTGTTCTAAACATTCTAAAGACTTGAACCAGGGAAGTCCTGTTCAACTTCCTCTTCCTAGCTTAGTCTCTTAGTCAATATACTACACCAGTAAATAGTATCATTGGGCTATACCAGCTCTATACAGTGGGCTCTCGATATCTGTGGGGGACCTGTTCCAGGACTCTTTGTGGATATCAATATCCATGGATAATTAAATCCGTGGGGAATTCAGCATGGCTATAACTCAGGTGGGGGTCATGCACAGCCTTCCTGCACCTCACTTCAGACCACATCCAGGAGGTGCTTTGAGGCCCTCTAGCCATGGGCTCTGCATCCACAGATGCTCCAATCCAGGGATAAGGAGGGCCCTCTGTATCTATATAGCACCACCAGTATGCATGGCATTTTACAGTGTATGAAAGAACAAGACCCTGTTCCAAGAAGCTTACATTCTGTAGTAGGGAAGGCAATGGATGAAGAAAAAGGAAGTGGAGGCAGGAATAAAGATCGGAGTAAAATACAGTCGTGTCGGTTGTATTCAAACTGGGACAAAGATGACTATTACATACTACAGAACCTATGGTTTGAGCTGGATTAACACAAACCAGAAAGTGAAGGTACAGTATCAAAGTGCAGAAAGAGAAGGAATGCACGAGACTGACATGCCACCCCAGCAGCTCCATGGCTCAAGCAGCAATGCCTTAACAAGGCCTGCATAAAACTGCCCTTACCATGAATGTATCATCAGTATTTCAAAATTCCCCATCTGGGAGAAAAGGTTCTTAAGGGAGTACAGAAGATGCCCCTCTCTGCTCCAAGCCAACTCTCCTGCAGGCAGTTGGGGGCAGGGGCTGATTACCTTATTAAGAAGTGGCTGCAACTTAGTCAGTGCGATGACTGTGGCTTCTATCAGAACTTGGCTGTTGTAGCTGTCTGGACCTTTCAAGCAGCTCTCAAGACCCTGTTTGCAAAAAAGGGAGAGGGGAAAAAAGTATTTAGCTTGGGATTGCAAGGCACAGATTCCAACCCCCCCTTCCCCACAAGCTCCAGTCCCTAAAAGCAGGTTGCCTCTCTCTTTTTTGCTTTCCTTTCTGGACAGCTCCCTTGTCTTCCCACCCGCCTCATCAAGTCAGTCTGGAATCGAGCAATCCTGTATTGCCACTGATGTTTCTCCTCACAGGCAACGCACCGTGAAGCATGTCTAAACTTTGAGGGGGACATCTGCCAGGAGCCTGTACTGGCCACAGCCCCACAGCATGCACCCACAGCACTTCAGGGAGCTGACTCCTGCCCTTCAAACTCCTCACATTTACGGCAGGAAACCTTCAGGGATATGTGGGCACAGACCCTGCAAAACCCACCATTGCTCCACAACATGTGAAGAGAAAACAGGAGTTTTGTTTTACTGCATATATCCTTTCATAGAAGAGGAAGGGGGGGGGGCATTTGTGACTTCCTGTACTGTTGGAGGCAGGGCACAAACAAAGGCTGGCTCTTCCCTGAGTGAGAGGTATCCACAGCCCAGGACTGGAATGGCAGGAGCTATGAACAACCTCTATAGGACCTAAAGAACTAACATATGAGAACAGATTACTGTGCCTCATGCAACCACCCGGGTTTCCAGATACCTCAGATAAAAGCATGGCCTGCTCCCCAGGAAGCCCTACTTATCAATTCACACATTGCCTACAGTTTGAGCTGAACCTGTAAGTGCGGTCGGTGGAATGCCCCTTTCTTCTTCTGAGGAGGTCTATGGCGAGATAAAATTCCTGTTTTCTCTGTAAGAAGAATTGGGAATTTCCTGACCTCTGGGATTTGACAGAGCTTATCTGCAAGAAAGGTGGGAGCCGGACAGGCTCCAACTCCCCTTATAACACTCTCTAATGCAGTCTCTGACCAAAGGCTGTCTCAGCAAATGAATCTTGAAGCATTTGGTGAAGGTCTGTAGTGATGCCCAGGTGGGAAGAGGGAGGGGAAGACCAACCTAGGCCAACCAGGTTATGAGCTGAGACGAATGGAACTCAGCTCACACCCTGCTTGTCCAAAGCGAGGCAGGGTAAGACTGGGGCATAGATGCCCCTCACTCAGGCAGGAGTCAGCCTTTATTTCTGCCCAGCCTCTATGGGACGGGCACTCTCAGAAGTCAGGAATGGTCCTCTTCTTCTTACAGAGAACCTGAGATCGTAAGCCCTTTAGGCTCACAGCATCTGGATAGCTCTCCAGAACGGTTTAACTGTAGAAATTCCGTCCATGTTTAAATCAGAATGAAATTCAGTGGGTCAGGGCTCAGGACATCCCTGAAGTGCCAGGGCCCCTCAGTGACTACTGTGACAACCTGCAAGACAACTAAGTGAAAATGAAAGTTACAAGGAAGGAAAAAAACAACAAAAAACAGGGATACAAACCTTGCTAAGAATCCGGATGATTTGCTTTATTTGCCCATGGGACACCCGCTTGCTAATGCAACCAAAGACAACAAGGGCCCTTGGTTGGAGAGATGGATTATACTGGAATGCAAACCTGAAGAGGAAGAAATTACAGTGCATTAAACAGACTTTTACTGGAATCCGTGCCTTTTCTGAGATGCTTTTGGCACAACCCCTTAATGCTGGATAACTTCCTGTAACTAAGTCTAAGAACATGTAACTGCAATAATCATATATTCTTCCCCTACTCCCTGACTCCATTTTTCTTTCTCTCCCTTCTTTTATGCCATTTTCTCAACTGTAAGCCCCTTGGGGCAGGAACCTCTCATACTTTGTAAAGCATCAAGTATGTGGATAGATCATGATCCTCATAACAGAATCTGCCACGTCAAAGGAGATGGTGCGAAGCAGCAGCAAATAAGACACAGGTGCAACACAGACCACAAGCTCATGGTTTAGGCAACACAACCTACTTTTGAGCGAGTTCCGTCCACTGGTCGAGCCACTTGCAAGTTGGAATATCTCTCATGCACGCCTACAGAAAAATTCAAAAGCAGAACTGTCTGAGCAGTTACTATTATTCAAGTAAAAGCATTATTAAAGATAGCACTGCTATCTCATAGCATTAGCATTAAAGATAGCACTGCACAAAGTTTTTAACAAATTTTAAGTTTGAATATGGGTAGCTGTGATTCGCTCAATCTACAGTGAACAAACCAGGAGCAGCTCTCATCTCCCTGCACCATCAAGGTTTGTTCCCACGTCTGAACAAGGCCTTAGATTCCCAATCACAACTGGTACTCCAGATGTACTGACAAACCATGGTTTGTGTAGTCTCGCTCTTCTCCTACAGCAGGGCTTTTCAAACTGGGGTGCCGCGACGTCCCAGCCTGCGGGCCCTGGCCCCTGCCCCCTTAAGGGGTAGGGGCAGCCTAGAGGCAGGGAGGAGGCCTAGAGGCGGGGAGGAGGCCTAGAGGCGGGGAAAGGCAGCGGCGCGATCCTCAGGATCGCACCGCTCAGGGGGGCTGCAGGGCCTTGGGAACACGTACCCAACCCCCTGTAGCCTCCCAGGGGTGCAGGGAGCCCAGCACAACCTGCAGCAGGGCTCCCGCAGCAGTGAAAGTAGATGTGGAGTGATTGCGCTCCACTTCCGAAGGCGGGGCGCGATCGCTCTGTATCTACTTGCCCTGCTGCGGGAGCCCTGCTGCAGGTCGTGCCGGGCTCCCCGCACCCCGGGGAGGCTGCAAGGGCTTGGGTACGTGTTCCCAAGGCCCTGCAGCCCTCCTGAGCGGTGCAATCCTGAGGATCGCGCCGCTGCCTTTCCCCGCCCCTGCTGCCTCGACCCTCCCGCCCACACAAGAACTTAGTGGCTCTCAAACTCTCCCAGAGAGTTTGAGAACCACTTTCCTACAGTGTCTTCCTGGAGTGGAACAAGATACAAACCTTAGTTTGCCAGTTCAAATGTCCACCACAGGCACAGTGTGTCCAAACTGTGGCCCGAAAACCAGTAGAAACCATGGTTTCAGATCCTGACTTGGTGAGCTCTTGTAAGCTACAGTTTGCTGAACAGTGTCAGTTCATACATCTCAACAAATGATGGTCAATCACTGCCCAATCAATGGAAATTAAACTGACTAAAGATTGTGGCTTGTGCATTCATGATTTGCCTTGCATGCTATACCTCCATTATCTCCAGAAGAGCTTCTGTAACTGTTTCCAGGGATGTCAATGCAAATGTCTCTCGCTCATAGGAGCCGGGAGAAAATGACCGGTCTCGATAACTGGATCGGAACGCAATGACAGCTGCTGACTTCACTTTGCTTATTCCAAACAGCAGGTAGAACTTGGGTAGCGAGAACTCTGTTAAGCTCAGTCTCAAAACCTGTTTGGTTTCCTCTGTTAAAGAAAGTAAAAAAAAAACACTGACTCAACTTTTTTATACAAACCCATCCCCACTCCCTTAAAACTAAAATGTGTTTCACAAATGACATACTCATTTTACTCAATACTCAAGGACTCATTTTAAGTTATGATCAATTGTTATGAAAACAATTACAATGTTTTTTCCTGGTCCTGTGTCCAAGAATTCCTACAGCCAACAGCTTCCCCTCTTTCAACCTGCCTGCCCCTGGGTTCACTGCAGCTCACTGATACACCCTCTCTCCCCCAATATCATGCACTCAATATCCATCCTTGCTCCAAGGGCTGGTGGTTATATCCTGGCCCATGGCCGAATAGGTTTCTCAGTCTTTCAGGGTGAACTTTCCACAAAGTCACAGAGGTGCACAGGACTGAGTGTTGGGCTAGACTGTGAAGACTCAAGTTCTACTTCCCACTGTGCCCTGAATCTCACTAGGTAACTCCGGGCCAGTAACTCATTCTTATTCTAACTTACCTTCCAAGGATGGTATGGGGATAAGCTGAGGAGGCAGTTGCCTGTGGAAGGAACCACATGACGGCTGAAGCTTTGAGACCTTATCCAAAGGTATCTACTCTATGGCTTAACTGATTTGGGGCGAGAATAGATGTTTCTGAGAAGGGTTTGCTCTCTGCTCTAGTACCAAGACCAGAACAGCCACTGACATCATTGAGGGAAGAAGACAGTTTCATCAAGCCTCTTCCTGAGAAGATTCTAAATGTCATCGAACCTCCGTGTGGCCCTCCAAAGCAGAAGGTGGCCACTGGCTCTAGGGAAGATTTGCATGGAAAAGTTCAAACCCATTGAGAATGAAAAACAACTTTATTCGAGTGTTTTTATATGCCTCCTTGAAGAGACGTACACCTGCCTACTTGGTGGAAAGGTGGGATGTAATAATAATAATAATAACTTTATTTCTACCCCGCCTTTCTCCCCGAAGGGACTCATCTGTCCAAACATTGTACACCACCCCAAATGTACACCACCCCAAAATAAAACAATAGGCAACTGAGCTCTTCTGCAAAGCTGAGTCCTCGGTTTTGCTACATTTGCCAGTCTCCACCATTTCTGACAGAGGGGCACTTCCTAATGTCTGAGGTATAAAAAGTGAAGCTTTTTATACTTTGGGACATATTGCGACAACCATCTTTACACCCATTCATACAAAACATATTGCCATTATGCCCATTAACCACCTACTAATCAGAGGCATAAGTTCAGGGTGCATTATACCTTTTCTGGTCATGCTAAAGTAAATTTATGGTTAATAAACCAGAACTGATTGATAGGTCAAAGCATTTACTGCATCATTTAACTCGCCTGTGGCAGACCTGTCAAATTTGGGGCTGTGTCACAGAACATTAGCTTTAAACCTTTCCTGTATAGACTTACTGATAATTTGTAACATATAGTATGTAATTTTCTAGACAACAGTTTTAATCCTGCCGGGCTCCAGAGTGTTATACTGAATTAAAGAAAAACACACACCACTAAAAGGAAGATCACGCAAGGTGTCACCCTCACTGGTCTTTCCCAGTTGTAAAAACAGCCAAATGGGAAACAGTCTGCTAGTTAAGCAAACAGGCGTGGTCCCATCATGAGGCCAATTGAGAAGTTTACCTGAGGGGGAGACTGGCACCTCAGCACTATTAGCATAAGAAGTATAATAATGAGTGCCCCAAGGGATGTGCATGTTCCTTCTTGGGCAGAGTTTGGGGGCAACATCCTGCATGCTTGGAGCTCCATTGTCCACCATGGGCACCTGGCCTCACAGGTAGCCTGGAGCTAAAAGATCTACAAGAGAAGCTGACCCAGGTGAGAGATAGGGACTAACAGATATAGCCAGCTAGCTTTATTATTTTATTGCTGATATGTTTCTTAGATGTTTATGCCTCTAGCATTTGCTGCCTGTCATGGATATGTACAGTTCAGGCCTAGTAGCATTGCAAGGCCTGAACCAAGCTAAAACAGTAACACAGAAGGGGCTTGCAAGGGGCTTGCAGTCCTAGCTGTAAGGATTTACAACTCAATGGAAGGTGATTATGTAGCACCTAGGCAGCCAGAAAGACGCCCATCAAGGATGGAATGCAGCTGCAGATCTCCAGGGGGGAGGGAAGAGCTGAGAGGGGAGCTTCCAGCCCCACTTCCAGAGGACAAGGTCTTTGTTCCTTGTCTCTTGGTGAGAGAGGTGGTGGGTGCACATCCTGCCCCGCCAGGACCATGTGGCCATAGGTAACTGGCCTGAGGATCTACAAAAGAAGCTGACCCAGGTGAGGGTGAGGAAATAATAGAGTTAGCCAGTTAGCTGTGTTGTTTTATGCTGTTATGTTTCCTAGAAGTTTTATGCCTCTAGCATTTGCTGCCTTTGTAACTTTGTGTAACCCTATGTATTTAATAAAGTAAAAATCTTTTTACCATGTTGGTTCATTGTCTGTTGGGGGCAAAGGTTCAGAATCCTGCCTAGCTGTTCAGCAAGCTACCAAAATTCCTCATTGTGGACTAGTAACTTGAGGACTGAGACTTTAAGTAAAGAAAGTGCTCAGTGCCTACAAGGGATGTAGTTAAGCCTAGAGGGTCTCGGTTCCCTGGACTGAGGCACTGGCTCTTACAGGGTGGTGGCAGTACTACCGAACAGGGATCTTTGAGGGCTCTAGGGTTCAGAACCAACAACTCTGAGCACCCCAAACCCTGGGAGTGAGACCAAGTGTACGATACTGCCTTACTGTAACTTTATGTAACCTTATGTACACTAAGTTTAGTTTTATGTAAACTAAAATCTCTTTTACTAAGTTGTTTCATTGCCTGTTGGGGACAAAGGTTCAGAATCCTGCCTAGCCGTTCAGCAAGCTACCAAGTGCTCACTGAGGTCTAGTAACTTGAGGACTGAAGCTTTAATTGGAGAAAGAGCTCAGTGCCTGCAAGATAGAGTTAAGCCTAGAGGATCTCAGTGTCCCTGGACTGAGGCACTGGCACATACAGGGTGAGGCACTACTGGACAGGGGGGCTTGAGGGTTTTAGGGTTCAAGAACCAAGAACTCTGAGCACCCCAAACCCCCCTAAGTTTGCGACACCACTGTACTCAATCCTGTTACAAAAATAGCCAATTTCTCTTCAAAATAATTATTTAGATAATCAACCTTTAGATGCTCTAAGGATATTTCGACATCTGGGTCTGTGGGAACATTAGAGTATCTTGTCTGAACATTTACCTACCCTTAGAATGAAAGAAGAGGCCACGTTTTTAAATCTGAAAGCATCAATAGAATAGAATTTCAAAATCTCATATTATTGGTCTCTAGGGAATAGAGTGCCCCACAGAAGTATTGTTTCTGTTTCCTTATGAAAAAATAAAAAGTGGAAGATTGAGGGGATTATAATAGTTGGCAAGCCATTGCTTATTGGGATGATAACCCGAAAGAGCAGGGCTGTGGAGTCAGTACACAAAACCTCCAACTCCATGATCTGACTCCACACAAAATTACTTCCAAGGCTGACTCCCTATTCAGGGCTGCAAAGTTGGAGTTGGCACTGGAAGCAGTTTGGGTGAAGTTGGAGGTACTGTGTACTGGGTACTCCACAGCCCCAATGATGACTAAAGAAAAACCTCTGTCGTCCAAGGCAGCGTGCTTCTGAATCCCCAATTCGGTGGACAAACAATAGCAGGATGGTGACTGCCTTTATTTCCTGCTTCTCAAAGCATCTGGTCAGCTACCATGGGAAAGAGATACTGGGCTAGGTGAGTTTTCTGGATCCAGCCAGGATCTTATATAATGAGTGTAGGAGAGAGCCAGAAGGACGTCTGGGGATGGGAGGAAGAGGCTGAAAGCAAAATGCCTTGGGTCACACCAGAACAGAAGGGGAAGCATATGGAAAAAAGATTCTTGTGGAAGAGAAATATTCCCATCAGCAGAAGCATAGCCTTCCATCACAAAGCCGCACTGGTCTCTAATTTGCAGACTGCAGGACTCACAACAGGAGATTTAGAGGCTGATTAACTGCTTCACAGTTTTCCGTAGCTATTGATCTCACCCGCCACATAGGAGCAGTAAACTGTTTTTATTTTTAAAAACACAATGGCAACATCGTTTTGTCCTAATTTACAGTCATAACAGGCAGTAAATTTGGTTCCACCTTACTACACCGTACAGCCCTGGGCAAGCTCGGATTAATCTTTACATTCTTCAGACCTCGTTCCCCAGCTCTAAATGCTGCACTAAAATCTCACTCTACTAAAAAACACAGAATATACATCACCCAACCCAAAAGGAAGGGTTCTATTCTGCATTTACAAAAAATATCAGAGCAGAGGGAGGGGGTGAGGAGGGGCAGGAGTCGACTATAGGGGCAGATTTAAAGGTCAAAGTGTGCTCACCCAATATGGAACACAGTATCTATTGGCTGTCCTGCGATTTGAATACACATATTGTATTTAAAATGCGGAGGAATATTTTGCTTGCCTTAAGCAGCTTCAAAGGACTTACACATAAAGGTCTGACCTACCATGCAGGTCACGATTCAAGGGAATTGCGCAATCACCAGTTGCATTAAATTTTTAAAGCATGAAAAGTGGATTAAAAAGATCTTTCATCTCTGATGTATTTATTCACCATTATTAAAAATATTTACATATTGCTTTTCAACAAAGAAAGTTCCCAAAGCTGCTATTACAGCCTCATTAAACCACTGCGACGCGGGGTGTGTGATGCTGCCTTTGAAGACTGCTTGGAAACAGCAGCTAGACCTAGCAACAGCAAGTTGTACATGTCAACTACAATACAGACCCCGAATAAAGTTCATGTACAGCCCAGAGCAGCGTTTCTCAACCAGTGGTACTCGAGATGATGTCTGGTGGCATGGGCAGGACCCCCAGGCCCCTACCATCTGGCAGGGAGACCAGCAACGCAACACGACAAGTAGCAGGAGGAGGTTTGGCTTGGTGGGCAGAGCTCCAGTATGTGCTTTTTGTGCTCTCGAGAAAGCCCTCCCATCCTCCCCAAGCCTTTTACTGATATTTGTCTTGTTGCTTCTGGCGTCCCAATCCAGAAGTAACTAGCAATGACATTATCGCCAGTTACTTCCAATGGTACTTCCAATAGGTCAACCATGCAAAGCAGTACATCAGGGTCAAACACTGAGAAACACTGGTCTAAAGGCTTGTTTCTCAACAGGAAGCTTGTGGCTCAGCTAAGGAGCATGAACCTCTTGCCTGAGATATCACTATTGCTCCTACTGACCAAGAATATGGTACTAGCAGCCCCTGCTAAACCACAAGGCTGTAAATGATGGTTGGAGAAGAAACCTCTCTGATCTAGACCTAAAAGACACCAAGGCTAAGTGTCACCAAGACCATCTCTGCTTTCTCAAGCTTAGTCCCCTCCTCACCTAACTTAGGTGAGAACCACCATTAACTGCCCTGTAAGCAGGTGGTGGAGGAGAAGAAAAGGATGCCAGTAAGGAGGAAAAAAACCCTTCTGTTAAGGATTTGTAAACCTTATTGATTTTTGTAAGCCACTCTGGATGGCTTGTCAGCTGATGAGTGGAGTGCAAATGTTAAAAACAAATCAATAAATAGATTATTAGATTTAGAGCACTTTGGTTACTTTTGAGGGGGCAGCAAAAGACCCAGACTAGAGGAGATTCGCTGGACTGATGCTGAAACCCTGGTACCATTTTCATCTGCCCCTGGATTAGCTGCTGGAAAAGCAAGGCACAGGCAATCAAATTCAAGTCAATAAAACTGTCTTGTAAAGAACTTACCACTAAAGTGGAGTTGTGAACAAGTGCACAGAGAATGAATGATGTTGATGACCAGGCCATGGGTGGAAGCTCTAAGGGAGAGAGGACCGGTGGCCACCAAGAGAGTCACTACATGGAAGAGGTAGGGGAGATGGGCAGCCACATCGAGCGAATTGTTAAAGGAGAGCATTAGCATGTAACGCGCTAGAATGGCAATGTCATCCCACATCAGGTGCTGCTCTAGTGTAGGCGTTGGAGACAGACAGGTCTTGTCGATGATTTTGCACATCCTTCCAATTACCTGAAAGGGAGCAACCAAATAGACCTTTTAGTTAAGAGACCACTAGCCCCAGAACAACAAGGAGGAAGCAGTATCACCATTTTACTTGAGGCACAGGGTGTTCTTGAGGTGCAGAGGAGTGAGCATCTTCAAGTCAAGCAAAATGAAAGTCTGAAACTCCTCAAAGTCAGCGGCATTGCAGGGAGAGAGACGTGTTTTGATGCAGTTGTTCTCAAAAACATTCATCTGTTTAAGATTCATCTCTCTGTTCCTGCTGTTAAACGTGGAAAACAAGCCCCAAGATCGGGATCAGCCCATTCGTGATGCTGCCAGAAGCAGCAAAGGTGAATGCCTGCCTTGGTTGGCCCGCCTGCCTCTACTGCCCCCTTCTGCTCCCTCCCAATTCCCAGAATTCTAGAAGAAAAAGGGGAACAGAGTAAAAGAAGGAGAAGAGGATGCAGGAGAGGAGAATGGCGGTCTGCAGTCAGAGACATTCTAGCACATCATTCTCTTTTCCAGTGCACTTTCTCTTCCATTTCATTTCTCTCTCTTCAAATCCAGGGATTGGGGAGGAAAAGGAGTGGCGGAGACTGATGCACCACCAGATAAGAGATGGTGATAACATTTAGTATGTCAGTTCAGGTGCTGGGAGATCTTGGGCCCAGCCCTGTTGAAGACTTCTTTGAGGTGCCAATTCTCTCCTCCTTTGCAAACCTCTCCTCAAAACCGACCTCTTCCTGGAAACCTTTGTCTTAACCCCTTCAGCCACCAACAGGTGTCCCTGCAAAAAGGAGTGGGTTGTGCAATATGCTGCTGTGAAGCGAGCTCTGTTTCCCTCCTTATCTTCACTCTTCAACTGAACACACGCACAGCCCTCCGGATGAAAGCTTCCCTGACTTCCCATGCTTCAGGCAGGCTGGCTGTTTTATTTTCCAAAATACTTGCATAGTTAGCTACTCAAACACATCTTTTTAAAATGCTAAAAACTGTTCCAGGGAGGAGAAAGAGTGGCTTTGTGACTGACACAAATGCTAGCCAATCAATGTACAAATGCAACTTCTGCTCAGCCTGGAAAAGGAAGTTTCACCCTTATGAGCAGGTGATACTCACATTAGAAATGTGCTAGGTGTATTTCCAGGGCAGGCTCATCACTGAAATTATGTACATTTGCACACAGTCTTCAGCTGAGACACAGAACAACTCAGATCTCCAACTGAGACACAGCCTAACATGACTCAATAGCTCAGGGTCAGGTTGTGGAGTTCCCACAGAGGCCAACCACATGCCTTCAGCCAACAGCATGCTGGACTAGATGGACTTTTGGTCTGATCCTGCAGGGCTCCTCTTATGTCCTTATTCGCCATGAGAGCTCAATGGAAACACCATGTTCAATGACTTATACCTCTGAATACCAGCTGCTTGGAGGTCGGGAAGGAACAACACGGGAGGGTTTCAACTCCACTGGTGGTCTGTCTGGGGGCATCTGGGTGGCCACTGAGGGAAAACAGGTGCTAGACTGGATGGACCCATCTTTGTCTCATCCAGCAGGGGAACTCTTATGTTTTTATTTCCTTTACATGCAATATCCTGTCAACATAAACCAAATAACTCACTCCGAGTCATATTGTGCCATCTGTGTGGGAGTGACCAGCATGCAATCCATTGCCTCATTGAAACAACTCAGAGAAAGAGCACAAAGTGCCCCTTACGTGCAGCTTGTGGCTGCATCTGCAGAATTCTATTGCTGGAGGGGAGAGGGCAAAAGAGATGAACCCAAGTGCTGTTTACATAAGGGAAGAGAGTGTCCCAGTGCTGAACTTAACCGAAAAAGGAAGTAAAGAAAGAGAAGCACTTACTTTACTGGAAACCAGTTTGACGTTTCCAGAAGCCAGAGCTACAGCCGTGTCTGCCATAACCTCAGCCTTGATGGACCCCAACCCTCCCGTGGCACTGGTTTTGATAAAACTGTCCAGCACTACATCAAGCAGATCTGTTATCTGTTGGAAAAGACAAGAAGCCATGCACACCTTTTAGCATCAGAACTGCAGAACTGCTCAAACATATTTCAGCAGAAATAGGGAATCTGAGAGGTTTTATTATCCCCAAGTGAATGTGCCCAGCACTGACTGGTTCCCACCAATAACAGCAACAGATCTTCAGGAGCTACCTTCATGTTGAAATGGTGTATGGAAAAGCATAAGGAGAAGCAGAAGCTCAGCAGAGGAGCACCTCCTTTGCATACAGAAGGCCCCAGTTCCAATCTTTGGCAACTCCAGCCTCAAAAAAAACACCTCAGGGAACAGAGTTTAGAAAAATCTCTGCCTGAGACCTTGGACAGCTGCTCTCAGAGCAGCTAGATGGAGCAGCTGGTCCCTCTAGCCAGTAGAGATGGAGCAGCAGCAGCTCCATCAGAGAATATAGGATGGGTCTGTAGTACAGGTCCAGAGCACCTGGTTTGCACACAGAATTCCACGTTCAATCCAGAGCAGCAGCTCTCCTGTATGAATGATGTCTTTAGAGTGGAAAGCTCTTAACTGTGATGTGGTGCCAAGCAATTTTAGGTGAATAATAAATCCTTCATTCCATCTGACAAAAGGCATTCAAGGCAACTGCCAATAAGATACTTTTTTTTTTTTTTTAACATCCTGATGACTGCTTAAAGGCTTGAGGTGAGGGTGTAATGATGGAAAATTGTCCACTCCCTGACTGAGGCAGCCAGGAGCTCCTGGTTCTTTCAGGGATGGTTTATGAAAGCTCAGGAGAGGCAATGATGGAAAATGGTCACTTCTCAAAAGCTATTTCTGGTAATGCCTGAGGGTTCAAGTTTCCAGAGGATGCATCTTTGGTCCTCCAGTGGCTACAACACTGCTCTTTGCAGCCACATATCACATTCACCTACCCTTAAATCCCTTCTGTGGACAGAACCTAAGCAGAGGTGAAGAAATACTTGAAGTTCAGCAAATGCCCACCTGCCTCTGCAAGAGACGGCATGCTTCACTAACCACACCTTCAAATCCCTGTTTTTTTAAAAAGAAAAACTAAACCAAAACAAATATCCAGTTCAGAACCAAACGAGCAAACTGAAGGGCTTCAACACATTAAGAAACCTGCCTCGGCGGTCTCAGCTTGCATAGTTCGTCTCGACAGCAGGGCTGAAGGTTTCTGACTGACACAATTGATGATTCACAATACCAAAGATGGCATTTCCTGAGCTTCAAGCTCCAGTCGTTGCCATGGAGGTGCTCAAGGAAGGCAAGAGCTTAATACTGAGCTATTCTCTCTCCCAGTTCTGACTCCTCAGTGACCATTCTACCTTGCCACGATAGACACCTTGAAAGTGACAGTATGTGAATGGCCTTGTTTTCCTCCACTCTCCACATCCTGGAGCTCACTGCAGGAGTAGGCACATTGCATGCAGAAGTACCCTGGCAGCAACCCCAGGCAGGTCGGGAAAGACCCACCTGAGACCCTGGACAACTGCTGCCAGGCAGGCTAATGGGGCCAAAAGTCTGATTTATACAAGCAACTTCATACCTTTGTTTTCCCCTTTTGTATTATTGTAAGCAAGTAGGCAGGGCCTGCCTTATATTTTTATCTCCGTCCTTCAGCTTACAGAACAGTTTATGTAAAATTAAACAATAGAAAATCTTTACAACAGAAAAAGACTGGCTAGGGCAGTGTTTCTCAAACTGTGGGTTGGGAACCACTAGGTGGGTCACGAGCCCATTTCAGGTGGGTCCCCATTCATTTCAATATTTTATTTTTAATATAATAGACGATGCTCCCATGGGATGTGACTGCATTTGGGGAAATGTTACAGACCTGTACTTTGAACAGGTTGCTACGTATACTACTTTTAACAATGATAGTCAATGGGACTTACTCCTGGGTAAGTGTGGGTAGGATTGCAGCCTAGGATTGTTACAAATTTTCCTGCTTGATGATGTCACTTCTGGTCATGGCATCACTTGCGGTGGGTCCTGACAGATTCTCATTCCAAAAAGTGGGTCCTGATGCTAAATGTGTGAGAACCACTAGGCTAGGGAGATGTGATTGCTGGCTTCTTTTCTCCTCCTCCAAGCTTAAAGAGACATCAGTAGGTGGAGGTGGCAGGGGTGGTACAGTGCTTAGAAAATAGTTGGTGTTTTTAAAAAACACCATAACAATGAAGGAAAACACCTGAAATTCACATGTATTTGTGAAACCACCAAAATAGGAAATCCAATTGCTTCCTATGCTAACGTTTCAATGACTTAAGCAGCAGATAATGTTGCTTCTTGCATGAACAGGCAAACTGCTAAAGTATCAATACCTGTCCCAAGCTCCCCCAGATCTTGGCTTGAATGGAAGGGTACATCTGTTTCTCGTTTATGGTCATTGTGATAAGCTTATCGAGAATCGCAGTGACTCGCTGGCGCTTGGCGTCGTCATTGTGTTTGCAGAAGCGAACCAGATTCAACAGCCAAGGGGTCATGTATTCCAGGCAGAGGTGTTTTAGCTCAATACCTGAAATGGAAACATTATAGTTAAGGTGTATCAAAAGGCTGACGGCTGCCTCTTCCTTGGTATGGGCAGAGTTTTGTGCAATCATATACATCTTTGTGATCCTAAAGTGAAGCCTAGGTTTCCTGCAAGAGAGCAAAGTGAGGATTACTGGGATCCAGGATCCAAAGAACTGTGAAAAACGGGCCGGTGTGACTAAGGAAGCTTTAGAGTTGTTTCTCTTGAACTGCAGTCTCTTTACCCCTATACTATATGGGGCACATTTCTGTTTTCGCCAGGGGACTTTCAAAAGCAGTTTGTGGTACAATGAGGAGGGAAAGGGGAGGATGTCTATTGTTCAAAGAATAATTCAAAAATTAAATTGGGCAAATGCATGCTGTTTGTATAAGCTCAAATGGATATCTGGATCTTGACCAAAGAAGGGGACACCTTCATGAAGAAAAGCAAACTCATGCACCATAGATACGGTTCCATAAATATTAGCATGTCTGAGAGTACCCTTCAGACTTTACCACTCGCGCGCTAAGTCTGTAAAACAAGGTCAGGAAGCAGGATATCTTCAGGATTGCAACACAACTGGGGAATCTGCTTGGTTATGAATGTTGGCAAGCATTCTCCCCACTCCTCTCCCCAGTCTGATTTGAACCGGCTCAGAATTAGTCAAGCTAAAAAAAAACACACAACACTTCTGTTCGTTGCAAGACAATTAGAGTCAAACTGGACTCCAATCACTCCCCCGTTGGTCGCCCACAGACGTCACTTCCACTTCACCCAGCGAGCCAAAATGGTGCATGGAAAACTAAAGCACCTGCCCGTTGAAGAAACTGCTGCAGGAAAGGCAAAAATCTGCATGCTACCCCTGGCATTTGGACAGAGAGCCATCAGGGAGTGCAATATGTCTCTGATGTACGCAGTGACACATGGCGCTCACACGGGACCTTACAAGATAAGAGGCAAAGACATTTTGGTCAAATGGAGGCAGTGATGGTCTGCAAGTGAAACTAGTCAAACTTTATCACCTCCAACGACTCTTCTGCAGCGGTGGCTGTGGTACCCTTGCTAGAAGCCACTAGCTTAACACATGGTGTTCTGCAAAGGGGCATTGTGAAGGGGGGAAAAAAGGACAGACCCTAGTCCAAGTGCTGCTACCACTGGGTGAGTTCGACTCCCCTTGGGGGAAAAAAAATTGTTGAAATGAATGCGGGCATTTTGGTTCAGCTGTGTTGAAGCCTTCCTTCTACATATAAACCAGCCTCCACAATGTCAGGCATTCTGCTGGTATGCAAGCGGTATTATGTTTAGAGGAATTCTCTGCATTCAAAGACAAGCCATTTTGCAAGCTCATCAAGGAGGACTAATCCTCACTGGAGAAACAGGTGGATAAATTCCATCACACACCGAAACGATGGTGGTGGGGCTTACGAAGCACAAAAATAAAGCCAGGCTGCAAGCTACGTGAAATCATTTTGCTCATAAGCAAGGCCAACATCCAACATCACGGAGATGCATTCGGCACTGGAACTGAATTTCTCAGTGTTCCCTCGGGGTTCCCAATCTATGCCTTGAGACAAATAAACATTTTATTCTGGCAAGCTAGAAAAGGCTTCACTGAAATTCTAACAGATGTGTACAGGGGAAAAAAAACAGCACTTATGAATTTCAGCAGAGAGGGCAGACTGCTAGTATAAAAAGATAAAGCACTGTTATTTTTAAAGTGGTTTAATTCTGCACAGCAAGATTTTCTTTCAAAGTTATTTTGCTCTGTTTTTTGGGAGGAGGGGGGGGTCTTCAAAAGCAAATAGCCAGCAGCCAGGGAGACATGGCAGAATGAAGTAATTGTGGGCCGGCTTTGTTCTCGCCATTAGCAGACTGCGGTCTGTAGCGTGACACTGCCTGGCACCAGAACACTCCACCGTGCCTGCTGATTTAGGACACAGATAGCACAGGCACATTTGGGAAAAGGCACCTGTGAGTCGGTTCGCCGATGATAAAATCCTCCTGTGCAGGAGGAGGAATGTGGTAAACCACCACTATGAGATGCTTCAAATCGTGACCTTGTCGACAGAGCTGCCAAAACCAAAACCATTTCATTATTTGAACCAGAGCAGAAAGGAAAATATAATTCTTACTTACTAGATTTGCTAAATCCAGAAATGCACTCTTCCAGAAATTCTAAGGTAAGGTGTGGCTCATTAGCTGCCAGAGTCTTACTAATAGAGACAATAAAAAGGGTGTTGTTGGCAGGGATGCACAGACCTGATGTCTCCAGTAACTGGCCCTCAATCTTTAAATTAAAGGTACAGGTTAAGGCACAGAGAAGATTATAGGCTGCGGACCTGCAACAAAGAATAAGGGATGCATTTTAAAAAAAGATGCCTCCTCCATGGGGTCTGCAAAGACTGTACTTGGGAAAACAGTTTTGCAAAATTTAAAGGTTTTTATTCTGAGGTCTTTCACTTCCAACCTGAGCTGCCATGAGAGGTGAGTCAATACACAGGGCCCAAATTTAACCCCTAAGCCAGAAGGGAGAGAAATACAGGGTTGTCACCCAACTGAAAAAAATCTTAGTGAATGAATCATGTGTCTGTAATCTGTTTGCCAATCCACTGGCACCAGAACACAGTCTGACATACTGCAGCCACCGTTCTAATGTTAGACAGAGCACAGTCTGGGCAATGCCTGGATAGGAGACTGCCTGGGAAACTTTACTATGCTGCTTTGAGTTCCATGGTGAAAGAAAAATGAGATATACATGCAATAAAATAAACCAAGCTTGCATGTAAGAGCACCTGCGTCGCAGCAGGCATCATCTCAAGAGAAGCATGTAGGAGACAGGACATGGAATGCCTCTTCCAAAAGGAGGCGAGCCACCTACAGTTCTAAGGAGTACTTGTATTTTTTTTGGGGGGGGGGGGGGAATTAAAATGATTTTTTTTTTAAATCTAGTGCCACCAATTAAACTGGTGGCTCCCTTTGAACCTATCAAAATGGTTATCTTGAAATCTGTTCATCTGAGTGAACTGCAGTGAGCAGTAAACTGCATTTATCATTTAGCAGTGTCTTCGGCTAAATGCTATAGCCCTAGAAAACCAGCGACTCACAGTCCAATTGTATCTTCCACCAGTCCATAGCATGCAGCCATGGCCACTGAGTGCGTGCTGTGTGCTTTGGTGGTCAGGGGGCAATCAGGCGGCCAGTGAGAGGTAAGTAAAAATAATGATTTTAGTCCAGAATACCCTCCGTGGCCATTAGAAAAGCAGTGGCACTGATGCGGGATGACAAGGGAGACAGGTAAGTTAAGCGAGCAGGGGTCAGGGGGTCCTATCTCTCTCCCACAGCACCCAGCACTGCCACCACCATCTCCTCTAACAGTCAGAAGAAGGAATGCTGAGAGAAATGCATTCTCTCCGTGGCCATTAGAAGAAGGAGGGGCGGCAATGGCACTGGACAGGGAGGGAGGGAGGAAAGTGAAGCAGGCAGGGTCACTCTTCCTGCTGCCCCAACCAATGACAACAACGCCAACATCAAGTCCCAACAGCACACTTGCTGGATCACAGCCAGCAGGTTTATAAGCACCATTCCCTCTATGCTACATGGCCGTGCAGCTCGAGTCCCACACAGCTTCTGTCACAGCACTTTGGAATCAAACAATGATGACTTCATTGCCAAGTGCTAGGGAGTGCTTTGAGGACCCTGCACAGTCCCTGTAAAAATTGCAGGGAACATTGTTTATAAGTGTTGTGCAAAGAAAAGGTTGAAAAAAAATCTTAAACAAGCTCCTGCAGCACAATTTCAAGTGAACCAAAGAGATCCATACCGTAGACTTGGGTCTGAGCTTCCTAGATTGAGCAATGCAATGTTCAGTAGTGTTCCAGGCACGTCCTTTGGTCGGATTTTTGTGTGCTGCGGGATGGAGTCTGGTTGAGACAGCTCCCATCTTGTCCGTATGTGAATTATGGACTGGACAATGGCTTCACACTCCTGGTGCATGAAAGTGAGTGGAGTGCCTTGGTGGGCAATGGTTAAGGTGAACTGGTTTTCATCCACAAGGCAGATCTCTTCTATTTCAGAGGCATAGTAGATGTCATTTAAGAAGACCGTCTGCCCCAGAACCCGTGTGCGCTCGGCTGAAGTTATTTGAACAGCAGTAGAGCCAACCTGTGGGTAATAATCTCGTTAATACCAGAAAAAAAATTGTAAGGCACCAAACAAGTTAATACAGTTGCTTAAAGAAATGAAAGTATTAAATTTTTAAATAGTAAGCTTTATTTATTCCTCTTTTTGCTCAGCAAAATTAGTAGATAATGCATCACAGCACTTGCAAACAAGATATCCACATCTGTGAATAACAGACTGGCATTTCAGAAGTTAATGAAGAGGTGACCAGTCACACATCCACTTGATTGCCTTTTTTTCTGGCTCATATACATAATTGGTGATTTTTACTCCTTTTGCATATTGCCACATTTTATTCAGTCACCCTTTTAAAGATGCAATTTTCACTTGGCACCAAGATTTAAAATGCATCCTAAAAAGTGTGGATTTTGAAGTCTTTTTAAAATGAATGGGCCTTAGGTTAGTTGCGGCTAATTATCTCACCATTTTTCAGCAATACTTAATTAGGATTCACTTTCTCTGAATTCAACCCTTGGAGTATTTAATTTTGCTGTTGTAAACATAATATGTATTTATCTTGAACGGGATTTTACCAGCGACATGTGAAATATGGTGAAGAATAATGGGTTCAACTGCATGCAGCTGCTACTTGAAATTGCTATAAAATGCTATATAGAACCAAGTGCCATGCAGTATTCTTAAATGCAGGATTACAATATTTATTTATTTGAGAAATTTATATCCCGCCTTTCCCATGCCAAAGCAGATGCCCAAGGCGGCTAACAAAGCTTTATAACCAAGTACAAAATATTGCAACACGTAAAAACATCAAATAAGGCATTAAATACATTAATTTTCACATTACGTAGTGGAGTGTAACAAGGGTAAAAACTAGAGAGGGAACAGGGAATAAGTGAGGGAGTCAAGTCACAGCAGTCTTTCAAAGGGCAGATATCCATTCAGCAGCCAAATGCCAGGTGAAACAGGTATGTTTTCAGCCCACACTGAAAAGCCATGAGAGAGAAAGTTGCCACCTCTCTCACTAAGGACAGAGGAGGCACTTGTAGAAGAGTCCCCTCAGATGATCTAAGAGGGTGGACTGGACAACCAGCTTCTCTGCATCCACACCAGTAGTTCTAAGTAACAGGATCCACTTCTTAAAATGGTAATCTCTTTGGGACCCACCAAAGTGATGTCATGGCCAGAAGTGACATCACAAAGCAAATTAAAATAAATAATTAAAGTAAAACAAATAAATAAGAGGGATGAGATGGGAAAGTCAGCCCTGTTCCACCAAGTGAATTAACTCTGTAGCCTGCTTTCAAAAATCTCAAACCCCCCCCCCCAAGCATTAAGATTTTCAGTCGTACACAATGCCCAGTTCAATTTAAGTTCTTATATTTAAACCAGTTCAGTGTGATTTGGGATGAAATTAGTTTTAAATCCAACCTTTTTTTCTTTTTTTTTGTTTGGGCTAGATTGAGATTCAAAGCTTTCTTCTGAACAGCACTAAACCCCCAGGGTGAGGAGGAGAGGAAATTAGGCTCTACGGGGAAGGGGTGGGGGTCTGGAAAAGACAACAACCCTTTCCAATAAAGCAAAGATTCCCAAACCTATTACCACCAGAACCCACTGTTGGAAATGACATACACTCAGGACTCACCTGGCTTTACAAGTCTAAAAAAAGAAAAAAAATTCATCTTACCAACTCAATCCTCCACTTTTATCCTTTTAAAAGCATCCTTTTAAAAAGGGAGGGACTGATTTCTAGAGCATTTGTCAAGCTCCATTTTCATCAGATCGGGACTGTTTGCCTTTGCCTAACCTTCAGCATTACCCAAACCACGTTTGCTTACTCATGAGTACACATGAATACGCAGCTTAGTTTTGCTTTCCACACAGCTCAATACATTCGTTAGCTTGGAGGGAGTGGCATCCTTCTTGGGTATTTTGGGGGGGGGCTGCGTTCATTGGATTGGGAGCATTCTGGTGGAGTTGGATTCCTCTCAGCCTGCCCTTTGCAGTGAACCAAGGCACATTTGACTACTCATGAGTAAACATACAATATGGCTCAGTTTCACTTTCAACAGGGCTCCATGCGTTTTCCTTCTCAGCTACCCGTTCGTCAGTTTCAGCTTTGCGACCCAACAACAAGCAGGTTGTGACCCACCAGTTTGAGAAACCCTGATCAACACATATTAGGTACAAGATTCCCAAATACTTTGAATGAGGAATACACAAGGGGAAAGACTAAAAATGTGGAAAAACATTAACCTCATAACCAAACTTTCGATGAATTCAATTCAGAAAAAAATATGGTTTGTAAATTAGAAGGCTTCCACCCCATGGCCCCTCAATAGTATTTCCATTTGTTAGCCTTTAGCAAGTGGTCAGGCAAACAGTCTATCAATTATTTAACCAGAAAACCCTGTAATATCAGAATTATGGTTCAATGCATGGCAGTAGGGGAATCAGGCATTAAACTCTGTGGTTTTGCAGATCCCACTCGGAGTTAACAGGAGAGTTTTAGAAACAGGTTATTTGGGGAGACATAATGAGTTATGTATATAACTGGCTTGGTAACTGTTCCAATTGCTGATTTATACTATAAACTCAAAGGCTACATATGTAGGTTTCGCTCCCTAGGTCCTCAAAGCTTCAGGCATTTCTTTTATCATTTTAAAGATTAAAAATCAGGGAAATGGATGTTCAATTTTGTGTTCCACACCTGAGAATCATGGAATCTGCCCAGACCCACATACACAAAGAATTACATAACTCTTACTTTAATAGAAACTTTGGTGTCCTTGTGGGCCAGCTTGAGTGCATTGTGGAAAACCTTCAGGTCTTCTTCCAAGGCCAACGTGGCAGCCGGAAGCTTCTGCTGCTCGTGCTCAATGTGTTCTGCCAGCTTCCCTGGAGAGTCAATGAAGATGAGCCTCTTGCTGCCCTTGAGGCCCGTTAAAAGCCTTTCATGGTATTTGGTGTACTCCCTCACCCATGAGTTGCAGTTGTAGATGAACACAGCAGAAACGTTCTCATAAGCGAATCCCGGGAACACGACAAACCACTTGGACAGGAAGTCGGTTTTGAAACGATTGCTGGGCCCAGCGTGAGTAAGGTCCACCACAATCTCATATGGCTTGGCGTAGTATGGCTTCAGTGTTAACAAGACATGGTATATCAGCAAATCACCATTGATCTGGCCAGTCTGGAATCTAGAAATGGAAAAAAAAAACCAAATATAAGACAGACGAAATGGGCTTCGAGGTTCCTTGGTCAGCATAAACACACAAAGAAGGGAGGTAGGTCCTCTGAGGTTTCCATTAGGACTACAGTGTCTTTGCTGGCAAGGTACAAACTACAGTTATTACTGTTCAGCTTTAGATAATCCATCATGTTAAAAGACAAGGAGAATTTTAAAGCAAGGGAGGAATAAAGACAAAAACTGAAGTTTTAATGGTCTCTTGACAAAGAGAGATGGTAAGGAATGCATTGTGCTATAAGGCAGGGCTGGTCCATTGGGTGCACCAAGTCTGATATCTACAGGACTCCGGTACATGTCTTATTCCACCATGTATCTGAATTACTCACAAGAGTAATTCCCCCCTTCCTTTTAGTTTTCTTACCAGAAGCACAATCTGCAGCCTCCCAGGGCCACGCCGCATCTCTCTGATATAAACAGAAGCTGCGCAAGCTGGGAAACCAGACTGCATTGCTTCCCCTTCAAAAAGAATTGACATGAATTAATGGTCATGTGCTGGTCCTGGTAAGTAAGAGATGGAGTGCGTGCACGTCCTCCCCCACATCCGTGGGGGGTGCAGGCACACACGGTAAAAGGCAGCATTTGGGAGATTGAGGCAATTCAGGGGGATACTGCCTCAGACATGGGGGAGTGGTGGTGGTGGCTTCGACTAGCCCTAGATGACAGCATGCATGTGCGACTTGTGACTTTCCCATCTTAAGTTTGTGGGTTTTGCTGCAGGATCCTGTCCTCAAGATATGCAAGTCATTTGTGGTCCCTCGAGTCCCATGTCAGATGAACCTGTGAATCGGTCCTCACTATGACAAAGTTTGAATGCTCTTGGCTTATGAAACCTAAAAGTCTGAATGTTCTTGGCTTATGAAACCTAAAAGTTTGAATGTTCTTGGCTTTTGAAATCAAAAAGTTGAAATGTTCTTGGCTTTTGAAACCAAAAAGCCAATAGCTGCTTCTTGACCCTAGACCTGGTTCTGAAGAAAACAAGCAAAAAGGCAGAATTCAAAGACATCTCCACCAGAGAAACCACATAAGGAACACATCAATCACATTAAAATTGGGCAGCCCATTTAAAAAAGAAACAAACTTTTCTTGCCTATAAAGGAGAATCAGTAACCGCTTGCCAGCAAGGATTCCTCATCAAATTCCAATTTATTTGCTTTCCCCAAACTTTCAAATTACACCCGCACCGGAAGATGAAAATGAGGTCATCTATTAGAGAGACACTGCCCTAATTAAACAACAGCTGGCATTTCCATTACAAGCCCGCCATTTGATGGGCTTATAATTCAGACATTTCATTTGCTGCAAGCTGAAACGTGGCATCCTGCTGCTTAATTGGACATGTCCATGAGCATCCAAATGAACAGCAGGAGATGAAGGGAGAGGAGCAGAGAGATGTTTAGATGCTTTCAGGATACCAAAACAAGCCCATTTAAAAGCAGTTTTACACTTAATTAAAAGCTTCACTGGTGTTTTGGGAGAAAAGACCCAATGGCAAAGGAAGCCATAAGATGACTAGCACAAAAGACGTCTGTGCTGCAGATACTGTTCACCAAATCCAAATTCCTTAGGAAGGTGTTACAGGTGTACTAGCAGTGGAATTGGTGAGTGTCTCCTGCACGTTTCAGCTTTCTGGCATATGAAACATGTTAACATGTGAAACATTGCTAATGTTAAGAAAGGTGTTAGTCATTAAAAGCAGGGATTCCCAACCTTTAGGAGCCCGCGGACCACTGAAGCAAAAATTGCAATCATCATGGGCCACATGCAACCCTCACCCCCCTGCACACAAAAAATACAATTAAATTTGTAATAAATTTAAAAAATAAATTTACATTTTTTGGTGAGACACTGGAAATGCCGGCTGCAGACCACCATCTGGTGATCTGTGGGGAAATGTCTCCTGAGTGAGCACTCCTCCATGGATTATCAGAGAGGGTGGAGAATGGACTGCCCACAGCCTTAGCTGACACTTCAACGTTGGCTGTGGATGATCCATTTTCTGCCCTCTCTGGTGGCCCATGGGGGAGAGCTCACTTGGCAAGATGCTGGAAGTGATCAAAGATGACCATCTATTTTTCCTTGTGGATCGCTCCTCAAAATCTCACAGACCACCTGTAGTTCATAGACCACAAGCTGGGAACCATTGCCTTAAAGTATATTTTTACTGCTGTGGCTAAATTACATCACATTTCCTTGTAATAATACTCTTTATAGCACTTTCTGAGCATGCTTTACACGTATTACTGTATTTTTCGCTCCATAAGACGCATCTGACCATAAGACGCACCTAGTTTTTAGAGGAGGAAAACTTACTTTTAAAGTAAGCCTGCCCTCCCCCTGTGGCGCCTGTGCAAATGAGGACCTTGCCCCCGGTGCGGACCTTGCCCTCAGTATTCGCTCCATAAGACGCACACACTTCCCCCCCCCACTTTTGGGGGGGGAGTGCATCTTATGGAGCAAAAAATACGGTATTTTGATGTGGTCCTGACAGCAGCCTTGTATGTATAACATCTCCATAAAGCAGCTGTGAAACTGAGGAAAAGACAAAGTGGCCTGCCTAAGGACACATGGTAAGAATTGATGACAGAGGCAGGGCATGAATTGAGGAAACTCCTGCCCTCTTTTACTAGCTAGCATTTTAGGTAGCTCTGCCTGCTACTTTTTCCTTGGCTTATTCCTTCCCATTTACAAGTGGACAAGCTCTAAGCTACAGGTGTTGTATGCTCTGCTAGGCACCTGTCTTCTCCCCTGCACTGGAATGCAAAAATTAGGGGCTTGTTCTCTGTCCCGGCCAATGATGCTTTTCCAATGAAACAGAACAGCCACTGGCAATAGCTCCTTCCCCCCTTCTCTCTTTTTGTCTGTTAATATCACACTCTCATTTCTTTCTAAGAAAGGAAAGGATGAAGAAATCCAGCACTGGGCCATTTTATGCTCCTTCCTCTGCCCATCATCCATGGGCTGGTGGACTACATGGGCTTTGCTTCTGAGAGCTGGTCCACCATCTGCTGCCTGAAGCAGACTGCTTCATGATGGGCCTGGCTCTGCTTCTGCCCTGATCAATTCCACGGCGATTTGGGAAGGCAGGCAGTTCTGAATCTAACAGCTGCAGCAAACAAATATCAAGCATTTACCATGGAAGTTTGTCACAAATTATCTGGATAGCGTGTCTTTGACTCCAATATCTGAACCGGCTCAACACAAACTTTCAGGGATTTTATAACATGCATCTGATGGACTGCAGGGCAGGAAATTTTATTCTGAAATAAGTAGGCTAGTCTTTAAGGGACCCCAAGGCTTTTTGTTAGTTTCAACTGCTACAGAGTGACATGGATCTTTCTGGAAGACTGCTGTACCCTCACATTTACATCCCAAGACTGTCATCCTATACATACTTTGCTCCCAGTACCAGTGAACACTATGGGATTTACTCTTGAGTAGACACGGCCAGGACTGCTGTTAGTTCATGTAAAATATTTTGGCCTTGCTCGAAGCCTGCAATCATATCCACAGTTACCTGTGAGTAAGTCCCATTTACCATAACGAGACTTACTTCTGGGTAGGGGAGGGTTCAAAATGGCTTATAATAAAATCATTAAAACATCACAATTCAATAACAATTTAAAACTGAGGAAAAAACAAAAGCCATCAGTTTAAGTTACAGGAGAGTTTGAAGAGATGTGCCTGATTTCAGTGGGACTGTCACACTTCAGTGGGACTGACAGACAGTGGGACTGTCTGTCCCTTCAGTGGGACTGTCACAATCTACAGGAGAGTTTGAAGAGATGTGCCTGATTTCAGTGGGACTGTCACTTTAGTGTCACTTTAGTGGGACTGTCACTTCAGTGGGACTGTCACAATCTTCCTTGGTCGTGACTAACGAAACACAAAATACAGCCCACTTAAAAAAAAACAAAAACAAATGACGTAATGGTGCACTCTGCTGAAAGGAAACCCCTATTTAAATACAACAGCAAAGGCGAAATAGGGTGGGTCTCTTAAGAGCAAGCACAGGTATGGTGTAGCAAAAGAAGTTCTCCTCTCTGAAGGCAGGGACCTTCCTGTGCTTTTCTCCCCTGCAATTCAGAGGGCTAATTTGGGTAACATGGCGGTTCCCCACTCCCTCCTCTAAAGTGTCACGGTATACTTACATGAGAAAGGAAATGTGTCATCTCTGTGGTTTCAGTTCTCTAAATGGAGAACTAAACACCATGTTTTAAGAAGCATTCCCTTTTAAAACACAAAAATCATCAGCGGCTCCTCAAGCTCAGAGGAAAGTACCAAGGAGCTGTTTGCTTACTTAACACCGAACTTCAAAGCCAAACTTTCAACCAACTTCCCCCTCCAGGTAAGCCCAATTTACCTTTGACTTGAGTTTTGTTTTAAACTTTTCTTGTAACCTCTCCCAAGTTGTAGCTGGGAACACCAAAGCTGCAGATTAACAGAGCTTTAATACCAGAGACTTTCGAAAAGAAAAAAAAAGGACCTGCTTTAAAGGTTACTTATAATGCTAGGAGAGGGAAAAAATGCTTGGAAAGACAATTGGGAACCTGTTCAGGTGGTTACATTAGATCTGACAAACTGCAAGTTAACAAAATGATGCCACAGGCTGGGTGGACTACAGGATATAAAGAGCCCTTGATGTTCCTTTGCTTTGCTTTTGTGAGTTTAAGCAAAATGGGTTCTTCCATTGACTGTATCAAAGCAGGGCAAATTCAAAATAAGCTGATGATTCTGCACGAGGTAGGGTGGGGAGACCAAACTACTCCAGGGTCGTGTGAGTTCTGTGAGAGTAAAAAAAAAAAAAGTTCAAAGCTGGTCTTTTTAAAACCCAATTCCTGTACTCAAAAGAATGGGGATCACCAGATTTACTTGGCAATTTTATGCTGGCCCCAAGGTATATGATTTTCAGAACTTAACCAACAAAAATTGTGGGGTGGAACAGCAACAAAAACATAAACCCCAGGGTATAGTAAGGCAGTGGCAGGATACATGGGCTCAAGTTCAGTCCACAGCACCTCCAGCTGAAGGGATCTTGAGTACCAGGGCTAGAAAATACCATCATCAACTACCATTTGTACTGCACTTTCTGAGTGTGCCAAGCAATTCACATGTAAGACTTTGGATGCAGTCCTAACCCCTTATGTCAGTGCTTTCCAGCACTGGCATAGAGGTGCCAATGGGGTATGTGCTGCATCCTGCAGTAGAGTGTCACTCACGGAGGTCTCCTCAAAGCAAGGGAATATTTGTTCTCTTACCTCAGAGCTGCATTGCCCTTATGCCAGTGCTGGAAAGCACTGACATAAGGGGTTAGGATTGCGCCCTTAGTTGCTATCTTTACAACAACTCTGCAAGGGAGATATTATCCCCGCATTTCAGCTGGAGATGAGAGTGAGTGACCAAAGCCACCAACTGAGAACTCATCGCAGAGGTGAGATATGAACTGGGGAGGTTCTAATTTGCAGCTCAGGCTCTTGGCATCTGCCAGTCAGAAAAGGAAAGATGACAAGTAAATGGGTATAAGTAAGATAAAAAGAAGCTACTGTGAAGGTAGTGACGGTTCATCCAAAGATCACAGAAAAAGTACTACTAGTTAGTCTCCATGTGCTCACCCAGTTTTCAGTGGATACTGTCTGTGGTTGTAAGGCATGTCCATCCAAGACACAAGGGCTAGAACATACCAAAACATCTGTTGAAGATGTGCGAGCACTAAATTTCCTGCAACTGAGCAGGGGGTTGGACTAGTTGGCCTACAAGGACCCCTCCAATGTTTTGATTTTTCTAGAAGAAAATCTTATAAGCAAATACTAAGTACGGCAGATGGATTGTTCTTTAAAGATTGCTCCCACTTTGGAATACAGGGGAGGAAACTGCATGCTTGAAAGAGTTCTGCTCAATAACATTCCTCTGCACGTACAACAGCCTCCCCAGGGAAAGGGGCGTCTATCCTAAACGTTTCCTATGAGTGCTAGCTTTGCATAAGCAGGGAGAGTCCAACTTACCTGCCTTAGGTGAATGGTCTGCGATATGCTGTGTGCCACACTCCCCATTTTACATTTGAACTGGTGCTGCAAACTCTCAAGATACCAAACTCTATGTTGTCTAATTCTACATTTACGCTTTGTACACACTGATTAATGGGACACCCATAGCCCTGACTGATGCTTTATTTGCCATGCCACTGTTTATGTTTTTACCTGGGAAATATTTGACGAGGTACCATTCAGGGATCAAAACTCTACTGACAATAGGATCCACCTTGATGGATCAAAGTATCAAAGGAAGGTTACACAACCTGGTGTGCTTATCTGGTGTGCTCCCTGGGGCATTTGGTGGGCCGCTGTGAGATACAGGAAGCTGGACTAGATGGGCCTATGGCCTGATCCAGTGGGGCTGTTCTTATGTTCTTATGTTATGTTCTTAACCTTCAAGACCAAGACTGGAATTTTGTCTTTTAATTCTCCTTTGTGTGTCCCGATTGCCTTGGGCAATTTGCATGATCACAGCAATGTCCGGGCCTAGTTGCTTTTGTTTTGCTGGGAAGTGCACGTCTCAAGGACAACATAGATATTCCAGATGAACTAGACTGACTCAAGGGTCCACCTTACAATGTTGTGGCTGTTGTGCCAGAATCTTTTTACTAAGTATCTATAGGGCACTGGTGGTTTCTGGAAGAATCTTTTGCAAAAACTGTTGACGTTTCAGCACAGATGGGAAAACAGCCATGACATTTATCCATTCCAATTTTAACAAAGCACAAGATGCTATAAATAGCTTAAACCCCCCCCCCCCAACACACACATCTACAAGACTGGAGAAGACAGAACAAGAATATGAGTGATCAGGTCTTTAAACCTGTTGTGCTGCTCACAAAATAAAAGCAATTATAGCTCAGATCTAACATCAGATCATTAAACTGTAATTCATTTTAACATACTGTGTTATAAGCTGGTTGGTTTTATTGCATTTTCAATATGGTGCTAGCCACCTTACAAACATAGAGGTCGGATGCTGCATTTCCCAAAGCATGGGTTGCGACTCACTAGTGGGTAACGAGTCCATGTGTGGTGGGTTGCGAGTTGGGCTCTCCTGCCTATCCTTTTGACGGTTTGGCTTCAAATAGGAGCCATTCCAGAAGCCAGCCTAAGGGCTCTGCTGACTGAAGTGACTTATCAGGGGCCTCTGAAAGACTCTTCCAGGTCTTCTGCAAACTGCAAGTCGCTTCCAGATGCATCTGCAGGCCATATTAGGCCTGCAGGGAGTCAACAGAGTGGGTTGTAGGCCTGGCACGACTTAGGAGAGGCCTCTGGAGGCTCCAGCTAAGTTGTTCCGACTAGCAGCGTCACAACCCACAGTGGAGGATGAGGTGGGTCATGGCACTGGAAAGTTTGGGAACCACTGGAATAGTGGATTAGAAATCAATGAACAGCTAAGCCATGTCACCAAAGAAGTTACCTAACAACACATGAGTCTAACTTTGGCAAGGACCTACCTGTCAAGGCTTCCTATATTTCATCTTTTAGAACTTTTATATTCTGATGGCACCTTATATACTACTTTTGGGGGGGGGTGCGTGTGTGTTTAGTAGCACACACTGTTCAATATTCCAATTATGCTTCCCCCCCTCCAAAAAAACCCTTCAAAAAAACCAAAAAAACCCTGATCTGCTGCCCACCCTAGTATATGCTATGGGTGTAAAGTTGGTTGAACACAATAAAAGATGGTAATGAGGTATTTGCAGCAGTCAGCACCACAGGAACAACCTAAGGCAGTGGTTCTCACACATTTAGCATCGGGACCCACTTTTTATCTGTCAGAATCTGTCAGGACCCAACGGAAGTGATGTCATGACTGGAAGTGACATCATCAAGCAGGAAACTTTTTAACAATCCTAGGCTGCAATCCTCCTCACATTTACCCAGGACTAAGTCCCATTTACTATCATTGTTAATATAATATATATAGTAGCTTGTTAAAAGTACAAGTTTGTAATATTTCCCCAAATGAAGTCACGTATCATGGTAGCATCAAGTCTAACATATTAAAAATAAAATATTGAAAAGAATGGGGACCCACCTGAAATTGGCTTGCGACCCACCTACTGGGTCCTGACCCTCAGTTTGAGAAACACTGACCTAAGGTATTGGTTGGTCTTTGCTTCCAGTGCCTTTCAATATCTTTTTCAGAGCAAGATTTTCTCTTCGTTAAGAATGACTTACAAAATGATTTCATCGTTTCAGCTGATTCAACCCTATCATTTTCCTTTTCTTACAGGTGACAGACACCCCATAAACATGACACTAATGGACACCTTCCATGTGTATTTGATTTTCCTTTTTGGGAACATTCTACTGTTGTGCTTGCCAGTGAGAACAGCCACTACACAAGATCCTTTGGTAGTGAGTGAGAGTCCCTCTGTCTCCACTACACAAAATCTGTCAAACCCAAGCCAGACCTCAACAGAAGCAAGTACAACTCTTGCAACATTGGCTCCACAGGAGGCAACATGGGCTCCACAGGAGGCAACAACTATCACCAAATCCCCATTGCCAACAGATACATCAACATCCCTATCATTATCCTCAACTCTTTTGCCAGAGGTGCCAACATCTCCCTTTCCTTCCAGTACGACTCTTGGCAAGCACCAGATTACAGATGCCGAAGTTGAACTCTGCAAAGAAAACAATAAAAGGCTGATGTTGATTTTCCTCATCATAATTGGGGTGCTGGTCATCTTGTGTGTTTTCCTACTCTTGACCACAGTAGTGATGGCGACCAAGCTGTCTTATATCAGGAGAAGGCAGCCAAGCAAGCGCCTGCCCAGGAGCAATGGGGATTTTCTGAGTACAAACAGTTTGTGGCCTGCTGGTTTAGAAACGCTACAGAGGCTGGCCAATGAAGAATCAGGAAATAACCTGATGATGCAAAGCCCGGGGCCAGAAAGAACAACTGCAGGACCTGGGAAAGTCGGAGAAGAAGTTAGCAGGAAACTTGCTAGTGAAATATCTGACAGACAGAAGCTCAAGGAGGTATCAGCAAAGCCACAACACAGCACCATAATAAACATTGAGATTTAAACACACCTCGGATACCATAAGGGAAGAATAAAAAACTGGAAGGCTACATGCCACCTCAGGGGAAGCACAGGATTCTAACCATTTCCACACTGCTGGTGATTTTTGGATGCTACGGACTTTGCTATAGGGTGCCCCTTCAAGTGCCCTCATGCTACTTTAGGATCACCCAGTCTAGAGTGACTTAATCGTGGACGACTTCAAGACACATTTCACCATTACTTACCCAAGACAACATGAATAATGTCACTGAGTGCAAGAAATAGAACAGATGCAAGACTGGGGGAGCATCACAGACATTTCATCCCACAAGCCCACTCAACCACTAGGATTGGTGAGGGGTGACACCAGGCTTTATAAATAAAGCTTCTGATAAACACTGAAATCTTTCTCTCTTTCACACTCACACACATGGCCTGCAGAAAGCAGAGGTTCTCAATGAAAGAAACAGAACCTCAGAGGAGGGAAACTCTCACTGGCTCACCCCATTCATGTGCATTGTGATGATCCTAAGGGGCAGCGTGCTAGCCCATCTTCGTCTCCGGTCCATGCACAAGATGGTAGCGATTTCTGCCTCCCCCCCCCCACACACCTTCAGGTCCTTGAGTTGCTTATCAGTACTGCGGGGTCACTGGGTCTTTTTCTGGCAGACTTCCTAAAGGTTTTCTCTTTGTAGAGAGACATGGCTTCACTCCCTTCCCATTTCTCTCTGCTGACTTGTGTGCCTGTGTACCAACAACAATGGCCAGATTAATCACCTCTTCTTTGTTCTGTCTTGCACTTGGAAAGAAACTCTCTCAGAACTGGCATGAGAGATGTTTTTATCGCAAAGCCCTGCTCTTGAACCATGGCACCAGCAGTCAACACTTGGTACCTCAACCACTGTGCATCAAAGCTCTGCCTCCTTTGTGAACCCAGATGACTACCGGTTACAGTTCAAGGATGGCAGTAACTTTGAGCTGACCCACAGGCCAATCCTGGTTTACTTAGGTGCATACAGCGCCTCAGAGCTGTTTGATCAACTTGTTGCTTTGAGCAACTCTGGATACAGGACTTGTCTCACTGTGCTTAACAGCATTCTCTGGACTCAACCCTCAGCTGAGCCCTGACTTCCTCTGGCCCTTGATCTGCTTGCTTTCGCCTTGGCCATTTGGACCATGTCATGGTCCCAGCACATGACAACTAAGAGCACACCCCTGGAAAAGGCCTGACAGCTGCTTGCAGAAAAACTTCTCATGGTGTTCTCCACTCTTGCCAGCTAACCTGGAGCAGAGTCAACTTATGTTTTCAATTTCAGTAACCTTGGCTCCTTAAAAGTAATTTAAAACACAACAAGTTTGCAGAGTTTTGAATTTATGAAAGGGGAGGGGGAAAGAGAGGTTCCTTTGTAACAGGATCAGAGTCAAGCTTTAAAATGCTAATAAACACTTTACAGGAGACCCTGAAACAGCTTCCTTCAATAGCCTACTAATTACAGCTACCTGTCTTGTGGGATGCTTGATTTGTTCCGAATATAATGTTCTCTCATGTTTCAAGCACAGTGTTCTTCATTGATCAGGCTACAGATGAAACTTTGATCTCTGACCTCAGCTAAATGTGACACTAATAAGTTCACTGCAAACAAATTCAAGTTAAATTTGGCTAATAATTGCAACTAGCAAGGACGGCAAATTCAAAAAAATGGTTCCCCAGTTTGCCAGTTTTACTCCCACTTAGAGCCTGGTCTTAGAGCTTGGATCCTTCCAAGCGTGGGCCTGGTCTATACTGGAGCTGATTCTGCTGGATACCCATCCAATCCCACCGTGCCCTTCCCCCAAACATATCTGGCTAAGGTGGCAGCACAGCAGCAAGGTCCCCCTGGGAAACTTTTCTCACAGAGGCCCTGAGAGAGAACTTGCTGCTACCAAGTCAGTTTACGGAAAGGGGGCAGAGGCAGCCTAAAGATCAAGGCAGGGGAGTGCCTGGACCCCAATGACCCCAAGAATAAAAGAAATTTTCTGAATTTGTCTAGAAAAAGAAAAATAACTACATGCCAACTTTTTATGGAAATTGCATCGTTTTGTTGAGCTCAATATTGAGCACGCTGAGAGGACTTCACCCACAGTTAATAAACTTTACTGAAATGGAAATCCATGAAGTGCTTTGCAAAACTGATCTCAGGGGGCAACCAAGGGGTCCATCATCCCACACAGACTAGGATGCAAGAGGGACCACATGCGACCCAGAACAGCTTTGCTGGATGACCCTCTGCAGGTGCAATGGTGGCAACAAAGCTCATACAGAGTACTGCATACAATCGACTTAATAATGATCCAACTAGATATTTAACTCTTCTTTTAGCAGTTATGAAAATTATATAATGCTTTAGGTGTGCAAAGCAATTTGCCATCTTTTGTCTGTTCTCACAACACCCCTGTGAGGGAGGACACTGTTATTCCCATCCTGCAGAGAAATTCAGGCTCACATTGTACACAGAGTGTCATTGATGCCAATCTATGGGATCTGCTGGCTGTTAATGACCTTGCGGGTGATTAAGTTCACGGCGTGATCCATAAGACACTTTGGCAATGCAGAACTTTTCTATTTGCCTGGTGACTCTCACTCCAGTGATTCATACACAAGTGCAACAGCATGACAGCCTTGCCCATCCTGTGGTCCCTTTCCACACCAAAATGGTGACATGTTAACTGAGAAAACCACTGAGAAGCCACTTAAACGAGAAAGGAGTGGGAGTTAGCGAGGTGACCAGGAGGGGCACCCACTAGGCAATGCATGAATTGTGAATGCAGTCATGCATTAAGCAGACCCATGATCCAATCAATCACTATTTCATATACACAGGCAGCTTAATCTGCAAAACTTGTGCAATTTAGGGCGCAATCCTAACCCCTTATGTCAGTGCTTTCCAGCATTGACATAAGGGCAATGCAGCTCCGAGGTAAGGAAACAAACATTCCCTTACTTTGAGGAGGCCTCCGTGAGTGACACCCAACTGCAGGATGCAGCACAAGTCCCATTGGCCCTGCTATGCCAGTGCTGGAAAGCACTGACATAAGGGGTTAGGTTGGCAACCTTCAGTCTCGAAAGACTATGGTATAAGCCCACAGCACCCAGTATTCCCAGGCGGTCTCCCATCCAAGTACTAACCAGGCCTGACCCTGCTTAGCTTCAAAGGACCCAGGAGAAGAACTCACTGGACTCTGTCTGTAGCAGTGCCTGGCGGGGTTGAAGATCAGTGGAAGAGTTTTGCATGCAGAAGATCCTGGGTTAATCCTGTTCTCCAGCAGGTCATGGATGACAAGGAAAGTTCTTTGCCCAAGATGGCAAGTACAATGTTTTGCATGTGGAAGGCCCCAGGTTCCATCCCTGGCAGCATTCTGAGCTGGTATAGGAAAAGACTCCTGCCTGAAACTCTGGAGAGTTGCCGTAACTCCGTGCAGTCAATATTGACCTAGATGGACCAAAGGTCCAATTCAGTAGAAGGAAGCTTCTCGTGAAGTCAGTTTTGAACTTCCAGAGCTGACATGTTTTATTTAGACAGAACAATATTTCACACCTCAAAAAAAGCCAAAAAGGCTCTCAGAGCAGCTTACCAGAAAAATTTTGGAAAACAAATTATACATTAGCCTTACTGCATTTCTATCCTGCCCCCTTTGAAGCAACTCAGGGATGTGCAGATAACTCTTCCCCATTCCCATTTCTATCCTCACAACAACCTTGTGAGGTAGACTAGCCCAAAGGGTAATGCCCAGGGTCACTTAGTGCACTTCACAGTTGAGTGGGGACTTGCACCACTAGACACAGCCCGTCACACTAAACTCTACACAATGCAAGACGTCAATACTGTACATTAAGCAACAGAGCCTCCCATATTCTAGTATAAAATCAGAATGAATGTTGGGGGGGGGAGCTCCATTTCTAACTGTATTCTTGGGTGGGGCAGGGGTTCCATGGCTGACCCACAAGGCATGCTTCCTTCTCTGCCAGCATTCCAGCGCTGAAAGGGACCCACCCGGACACAAGAATTACCTCATTCCCGTCTGCTTCCTCTTGTCCCACGCCCAAGATATTCTGCAGAATGTGAAATGCTCTCGTAGCCTTCTGCTGACCGGGGCTCTCCATGCTGAAAATTCTCCTACAGCTGGAAACTTGGCTGCTACCTACTCCTTAGCAATTAGGGAGGGAGCAGCTGCTATTCCCAGGCTGAAAATGAAAACTAATGTTTTAAGTATAGCCATAGAAACACCAACTGCCCTGTGAGGAGGAGGAGAAAATGCAAGCAAGGTTTATGGCCTTCTTACTCAACCATTTCCTGTTGTAATTGTTTTTATGCCAATGATGATTTCTCTGTGTGTGTTTATCTCTGTATCTGTATTATTTAGTTGATGGGGGCCTCTTTGGAGGCCAGAACATGGTGATAAATATCCCCACAATAAACAAATTATATTTTGAATTCAGAAGGGTCAGCTATACATGGGCTCTACTCAGCAACTTGCTTCCATACAGAGATGCAAACTGAGTGCTTAAAATCCTGCTCTGCCCCTCACATCCCACTGTGAACAGCACTGGAAACATATAAAGCTCTCCCCACCTGTAGGACAGCTCATGGGGGTCACTGGGTGAAATGAGGTTCCTGTGATGAGGGGCTGTGCTGATCTTCTTTGATGCAGCAAATAGTGTTAAACTGTGACTAGGGAAAGTGAATTCAAATCCTAACGCAGCCATTAAGTCAGTAGGTCATCTCTGAATCTTCCTCACAGGGTTGCTGTGAGGATAATGTGGGCAGGTGAAGGGGTGTGATCACCACCCTGAGCTCTTTGGAGGACGTCTGGGATAACAACCAACAACCAAGAGAAGTTGAATGTTAGGTGCAAAATCTTAGGGTTGATTCAAGGTCCTGGCTTGTCCTGCGAAGACATGAAGCTGCCTTATATTATGAGCCAGATCATTTGACCATCTACCTCATTAAGACGACTGGCAGCAGATCACTGGGGTTTCAGACAGGGGGTTTTTCCCACCACCTCCTCCCTTTAGACTAGAGACAACAGGGACTTGAACCTGAAACCACATGCATGCAAAAAAGGTGCTCTACTACTGAGCTATGCCCCTTCTCAATGAAAACAAAATCAGACATACAAAGCTGCTTTATATCTGAGTCACGCCATCTAGAATGGTATTGTCTACATTGACTGGCTGCAGCTCTCCAGGGCTTGAAACAGGGTTCTTTCCCAACCAGACCTGAAGGTGTTGAACCTGGGACCTTCTGCATTTAAAGCAGAACTGCTGCCACTTCCTATGTCTGTGTACTGTGGGAAATTTTGAAACTCTGCTCAGGCAGCAGGACAGAACACTTCCCACCTTGGGGCAAACTGACAGAGGACGCTGCAGAAAGACCTCCAAATCTTGATCTCGCACACTTGGTGATGAATCCGTGAATGCACTCACAGCATTGCAAGGCCCTTAGCATGCTAGAGCTCTTACACTGAAATGCAATCACACCAAGCCATTTTTCTGGACAATGCTCATGGCAGATAGTTCTCAGCTGGGACAGGAGGACAGCATGCGTTTTACAGAGTATTCTGAACGTGCTCTCAGAGTAAAGAATGTTTCCTCACACCAATAAGCAGCCAAGTTACTCAGAAGAGCATTTCTGATCTCTCCTACAAAAGACGGTTTTGGACCAGGAGAACTTTGGTTTATTAACAGGACATTCCCTAGGTTCTCAGAAGTCACGTAGATGAGATTCAGGGCTTAAACTAAATTGCACACACAACTTTGCTTCAAGTTTGGCCTACGGTCAACCAAAGGAAAAGAGCAGGGTGGAAACTCTCCTTCATAGGTGGGGTTGCAAGGCATAGCAGTGGTGCAAGTCTCAGCTAACTTGTGCCACTACTGTTACTGGTACTGGGGAGTTTATGGGGTGGCCTGCACTTGATCTGTCCAGCCCCTGCACGTGACAGGTCCGGTGACCCAAAAAAACTGGAGTTCACAGGCCAGACAACAGCTAATCTTAAAAGCCAAAGCTAGCAGCAGTGGCATAGGGGGTTAGAAGGGGTGATGTACTTATGCACTGGATTCTCCAAGGCTTGCATGTCTATCGAGAACATGTAAAAACAAATATATTTCAAACATGTAACTTGGCAATTGCTCCTTTGATAGAAAAAAGCAAGCAGAAAAGTAAATCCTTTGAAGGGAAAACATAGCAGCTTACCTAGAGGAGGAGGAGGAGGAGGAAGTCGGAGCTACACAACCCCCACTCGCAACCACAAAGGAACACAACACTTCCTGTTCGGTCACCACAGATGCCGCTACAGGAATGGCTCACACAGAAACGCAACTAGGCAAGTTCTTAAAATGTACTTTCAGGCTATGCTTTCATGCAAATTTAGCAGCTGAAGATGCAAAGAAAAGAAGCCCCCGCAGAACTTGTAAACTCTCCTTGACAAGGAAGAGCTGGTGCAGGTTTAAACAAGCTGAATTAAATGTTGTGTGAGTCATGAAACAAACAGCTTTGGCTCTGCTATATCGAACACTGATGAGCTCCCTCCACAATTAGCTCAACAAGGAGCAATAACGAGAGAAGCTAAAAGTCCTGACCTTCCCCTTGTGACTGGAATCACTCTTTGCCACACGGCTTTTTGTTAAGAGTGACGGAGGAGTTGGCTGGTTGGATTTCTGGCTCCTTTCATTATTCTCTCAAGTGGCTAACTTTCCCCAGCGATTTCAAGTGGGAAAGTTAGCCACTAGAGATAACGATGGAAAGAGAAAGCTAGTCAGCTGACACTTCCTTCAAGTCAACAGAAAACTGCTTGGCTAAGGGCAAGTCAAACACAACTTCTTCCTATACACATAATTCATAATTATGAATAATTATGAACATAATTCATACACACGGCAAGGAGGAAGCCTGCTTCAGGCCTCTAAAGCAGATCCCCACCTGCAGAGACAGCCCTTTGCAATTCAAGCGGAGTCCTTTGCTACATGAACAATATAAATGGTAGCTCTGCTCTTCATCATCAAAATATGGCAAAAAAAAAAATTACTGGGAGCAAGTTATGGGATTGCACATAGTTAAAACTAACTATGGTTCTCATCTGGATTGAGACCTGAAACAGGTTTGAAAGCACTCGTCTAACAGGGATCCTAGTTTGTATCAACCACAGTTAGGGTCAACACAGATACGTGGCCATGGGGGAAAGATTGGGGGAGAACTCACACTTGTGGGGAGGCATATGCAATCTTATAGCCTACTCTTAATTTCTTTATCATATTAAGGCCCAAATCCTAACCAACTTCCCAGCACTGGCATAGCTCTGCCAATGGGACGTGTGCTTCGTCCTGAAGTTGGGTGGCACTCACAGAGCCCTCCTCAAAGTAAGTGAATGTTTGTTCCCTTACCTCAGAGCTGCATTGCCCTTATGCCGGTGCTGGAAAGTGGGTTAGGATTATGCCCTTAGTGACTGAAACATTGTAACTACATGAGGCCAATGAAAGATTGTTCTGTCTGAATCACTATTTACATGTCTCTCTGAGTAATTATATTTTTCTGTTTCCACCAGAGAAGCACTTAAAAGATTGCAGTAAGTTAATGGACAGTCTCACCCAATTAGAAAATATTTGTCTCTCGGCACAGATGTGCAAAATATCTATATACTATAACAATTTCTATTTGCTGCCATAAAGACTAGTCAGAAGTTGAAAACATTTCACTGTGACAACCCAATGGCGGCCTTCATCTGTGCACAATGAACACATCCAAACTTCTTAGTCATTTCTTGCTTCTTGATGCTTCCTGCCCCAAGTGTTGATAAACTTCCTCTTTCTGAGGATCCCCTTTTGACATGTGTGAACCACCCACAACTTGAGAACTTGCACACACTTCCCTGCTCTTGAAAAACATTAAAATGTGAACTTCAAAACAAGAGGCTGGTTAGTAGAGGAGACAATATCATACAGGTAAGAGACTTCATTACACCTCTGGGTTTGGGGAAAAAGCATCAGTTGGCTAAATCTAAAAGCTGCTATGGAATATTTCAGTGTTTAGAACTGTGTACTTTAGCTTTCAACACTGGTTTCTTCTTATCCTTATTATAAATATTTATATACTGTTTTTCAGCAACAGAAATTCACAAAGCAGTTTACAGAACAAATTAAATGAAAAAAAGGTTCTCTGCTCCCCCAAAGGCTCACAATTTTAAAAGATGCAAAAGAATACCAGCTAAAGCCACTGGGGAGAAGATGATGTGGAGTGAATAGGGACAGCTGGTCTCCCCCTGCTAAATATAGGAGGAAGAAGACTTAAAAAGCGCCTCTTTGTGAAGTTTAACAGGGAGCTTCATGTTCCCCATCACACTGCAAGTGAAATTTTTTACAAAAATGAACCATTTTTCAAAATCTCTTAATAAAGTCTGATTAAGAGGTTAGCATTTTTTACCTGGACTTTCCCCAGAGAGTTAGCCCCATTGGAAATCACTCTAGAATAAATGGGGACATGCTGAGCCAGTGTAGAAAATGAAAAGTTTAAGAGCAAATAGGAAGGAAAAAAGTAGTATGCATCAAGTTTTCATCACCTGGTAGAACTCCAAGTGCTACAGAAGGCAGCCACATCTCCTAGAGATTTCAAACTTGCTACCTGGATGTAGCTACAAATTCAAATATTTGATTCTGCATGGATTTGTGGTTCATCACCACCCCTGGTTCTTTAACAAAACCTCCGCATGCAGTAAAACACCAAGTTAAAAGCCTTAGTAGAATGCATCATCATGGTGTAAGTTACCAATTTGATACATTCTATTTTAAAAACACTAACACAAACTGCAGTTTAAAAATGCTTCATCATAAGAAATTTCACAGGAATACTTTGTATCTCATGGCTCAAAACATTAGTTACATTTGCAGGATGCAATTTTGATCTCTTTTTTTTGTTAGCTTTATCTTCTAATCTAAAGTTGGGAGATGCTTTTATAAAGGTTGATTCCTGATCCATGCACAACCCTTCAACTTAGGGGTTATTAGTTCAGTAATCAAGGTGGCCGATACTGCTGGTCTGTGATTTATTTGTAATATTTTAAGGGTGTTTTAATGTTTATATTGTAAACCATAATTTAAAATGTGATTTTATGGCTCTGTAAGCTGCTTTTGGGTGCACTCCAGGGAGAAAAGCAGGGTACAAAACAAGTAAACAACAAGATCCCAATCCCAGGCTGGGGCAGCTGCAATGCACCCTAAGGTGAGAAACAAGCATTTCCTTACCTTGAAGAAGCCTCTGTCACTGTTCCCCCTAACCAGAAGATACAGCACATGCCCTGTTGGCAGAGCTGCATCAGCTCTGGAAAGATGGATAAGATTGGGCCCTAAAGTACTTGCTCTGCATGCACAAAGTCGCAGGCTTACTTCTTGGCAGTATCTCCAGACTGGGGGTTTCAGGAAGCAACAGGCTAGGAAAACTCTCTCCCTCCCCCTGAAGAGCCACCGCCAGTTCTAGCAAACAGCACTGGGCTAGATGGACTTACGATCTCACAGAGTCACTGCATGTGTCAGGCAGGGCCACAGCTCAACTGGAGAGCTCATGCTTTGTAAGCAGAAAGTCTCAGATCAAATCTAAGGGAAATTGGCAGGTGATGGAAAGCATCCCTGCCGAAAACAACATTGGGTTAGATAGACTTAAAGTCTGCCACAGTATATTTAGCGATAGAGCATTTACTTTGAATGCGGAAGGTCCCAGGTTCAATCTTTGGCATCCCCAAATAGGGCCAGGAAAGACCCAAGAAAATGTTAATATTACACATTTTGAAAGCATGAATTGGCTCAGAGAACTAACTGCCTTCTCTTCTCCACATGCTACAGAAGAATTCACAGCATTAAGAGAACAATGGATACCCATCTCATTGTCCCAATTTTTCTCTATGGACTACTGTGGTGGAGTCACCTCTCTGCAGAGATAAAGGTGCCTGCAAATTCTTCAACGTATTTATATACAAGAAGCAAATCTGGAGAACTTATCAAAAATGAAAAGAGCGAAGCAACAACTGAACTATCATCTACTGGGAAGCCCTGGGTTACAGAACACCAAGAACCCCACCATCATGATGCACACTTAGTAACTGCAGTACTAATTGGGGCCATCCTGTTGGGCATGATCATAATTATGGTTGGCATCTTCTTGTGGAAGCGATGGAGACACACAGATTCCCCTGTTCCCCATTGGGCAGGCCGCTCTCCCTTTGCAGACGGAGACGTACCAGATGTTACTGCCAATAAAGAACCTGTGCACAGCATGAAGCGTACCTCAGTTCTCTCTCTCTTGCCTTGGAAATTTAACAAGGATACACAGCTGCTAGACAGTGACGAGGGACAATTGCCTGAATCAAGAGCGAGTCCGGATGTCCTACCGAGCTGCAGTGCTGAAGAAATTGTGGGCCAGTCTAGCCTTACAGCCACAGGTAATTCCGATTCCTCCACAAGCGTGCAAACTTCAGTTTGCGACATACCAAGCACCCCAGCTGATGTTCCGCTCCAGCCTGCTGTTCCAGAGCTGCTTGATCTGCCTCCTCTACCCAACTGGCTCAAAGGAGTTAATGGAGACCTCTGTCCCACCAGCAATGAGACCCATCTACTTGAAGAAAATGCAGAAGCCCAGTGTTCTGTAGCTCCAGATCTCATTCATCAAAATCTGGGTGAAGAATCGCTACTTCCACCACCCCCAGAAGATTTTATCTAACAATTTAAATTGACTTGGCAGCAAACCCTTCATCATGCTTATAAGGAAGTCTTTTTTGGAAACAAAATGGTCTAATGAAAGGCCAATGGCCTATAAATCCCACAGGACCCCACCCCCCCCCTGCTTTGGCAGAACATATGAAGCTCCCTGTTGGGTCAAACCAAAGGGTTCAGCATCTTGTTCCGAAGAAGTGACCAGCCAGGTGCTTTCAGGAAGAGCACAAACAGGGCATCAAACCACAGCCCTCCTCCTGCTGCTGTTTGTCAATGATATTCAGATGTATACTGCCTCTGAGCCTGGAAGTTCCGTTTAGCTCTCCTGGCTCCACATGTTTGTGCTCTCTCACTTGGGCATGATTTCCACGGAAGAAAGCCTTCTTGCCTTGACTAATGTTAACTGCACTGGAATAGTCTTAGATTTGAATCCTCTTTTCCAACATACATTCAAATTTTTTTAATAAACAAATCCTCTCATTTTCCAGAAACTTCCTTTTATGGAACATAAACAAAACCAACTCGGCTTCCAGGGCAACTTTCCACTTGCATACAACACTGAATTTTGACAGCACGATGCACTGGTGTAGCTCAGTGACACCTGCATCTCACACAGGATCCTGGGCAACCATCAGAATTAAGTCAAGTGTTAGTTCCCCTGTAGCTAACTTCTTTGACTTGCTCAGGCACAGTCATTGTCCCGGTCTAGAAATTAAACGTGACTTGGATGTATAATTACCCACTCAACAGGGGGCTGAAACAGCTCGTCACATTTTCTTCTTTGCTTGCCTCCTGAACTTTAGTTACTTTCAATAAAATGATTCCTGTGCACTTGCCTATTTTTCTTCAGCCACATCAACTGAGATTTGGTCACACTACCTAGGAACCACAAATGATGCTCAAAAACATCTGCACAAGAAAAGTACCTCTTATATTCATCGATGTGCATGTTGAGAGAGGTCTGATATACTGCAACTGGGTGGGGAATATTCACAAGCAATGCAATTCTATGTGTTCTGCAACTTCTGGTAGATTTCCTTTCAGTAAGAATCAGGAGAGGTACAGAAGAAGTAAGTAGTAAGTTATTTGAGTAGCAAAAATATATTTAAATAGCAAGGGTGCTGCTAATTTGTGCATTTACAAGCATTATATCAGAAATGCCTTTCAAGAGTAAGCATGGGTTCTCTGTAAAACACAAGTATTTTCAAAGGAAGTCTTTTGTGTGTCTGTGATAAGGTATTACCCATTTTCTAAATGGACCAACATACCTATTGCAATTTTATCAGGCCTGTGTGTTTCGAAGAGTATCACGTTTTTGTGTGCTTTGGCGAAAACCCAGTTGTCCAGGAGCTTCCTGAACTTGAGGTACACTGACCTTTTACCACCTAAAGACAGTGCTTTGCTTAAGTCCTCCATCCTTTAGGATATAATACCTGATTTGACTCCTACTGATTCTTCAGGAATACCATCTAAAATAAAAGGGCTACCACATTTTTCTTTCACAGTTAACAAAACTGAATGTTTCATAAACAGAAAGAAGAATGTGACAGCCCTTTTATTTCTGCTTTCTGTCTTACAAAGGGCACTGTGTGTTCTCCTTAGCTGGAGACAACTCCAACAACTGCTGGTTTTTACATTTTCGAAGAGGGAAGCAACCACTGTCCCAGCAGCCTAAGAAATTTCCTTTACAAGTTGCACAATCTAATCTAAGTCTGCATAACATCTCCTGCATTCCATCCTATGAATATACAATCACCAACTCTGGGATTTCTCTTTCCTCCAATTTTTGTTTTATTTTTGCTTAATGCTCATTCTGAAGAAGCAGAACTCAAATGCTTACTAATTTGTGAGATTAACTAATCCTAATAAACTACGTTTCTTGAATATTACTTTATCATCTTCTGTACTGGGAGTAGAACTAACTACCAAAACAGCTTAGAACCAAGAATTTCCTTTAATCCATTCAGTGCCAACTATTAATCCCCCAGTTAAGCCTACTGCAGCTCTTAAGTTCAGCAAGTCATTTTATCAATAGCTCAGTCCAAAGAAAATTGATTCCAATTTGTGCTGAGCCTTTCGAGATCAAGACATATAGCAATGATCCATTCTTGCACCCATTCATTGCAAAACAATCCAAAAGGAATGGCAAAAAGACAATATAAAGATGAAGTGCATTGGTGGGAACAGAGCAGGGAACTGTGCATTAGTAGTTTTCAAGTTAAAAGCATGTTGCGACCATGAATTTTTAACCAAGCCCTTCAAAAGCCACTATGCAATACAATGAGAAAGGATTGTATTGCATAGTGGAGACCCAGGTTCATATCGGAAGTGCTGTAAATGGAAGAGTCAGGCCTCATCTGCCTGGAGACAGTTCTTCCAGTACCTTTCCTCTATTCCTAGCTCCAATACTAGAATTGAGTTGGGAATAGAAGAAAACGGTGAAGGAATAGATCAGGGGCAGGCAGGCTATGGAAAGGGGAAAGAGAGAGCTCAGCATCCCTCTCATTCTTAAAGCAAGACATAGGAGCTTATGATGCTGCTTTATATGGAGGTAGACCATTGGAGTCCATCAAGTTCACTCCTATCTATGATGACTAACAGCAACTGTCCAGGGTTTCACAGGAGGTCTTTCCCAGCACTATCTGGGGATTGAACCTGGGTGGGGCCTTTGACATGGACTCTACCACTGAGCTACAGCTCTACCCCTACACCCCACCTTACACTGAACAGAGCAGACATGTGGAAAACGGGTGCCAGGCACTAAACCAATGAGATCTGACCCTGAAGTCTTAATCGTAGAAGAGAAGGTCCTGACATTTTCACATCCCCATCCAGATGAAAAATTTACATACTATGCCATGCCCTTGTTTCACTGAAGGAGTGCCTTTCTCAATCAATCACAGGAATCACTAAAGACAGGTTCCAGGATTTCAACACTCTGCTAATTAACACTTTTGTTGCAGCTCTACATGCCAGGAAGAAACTTCAGTGGATTCACGGCACTGCAGAGCTAGACGGCAGCCAAGAAGCGTAAAACGAGTAGTGCCTTTTAAAGCTGCACAAGTAAAATGATATATGCAGGACTATACATATTGCTTATGTGTCCAGGGGAGCTAGCTGGCCCAGGCAGAAAACTGACTTTGCAAAGGACACACTCCCCTCCCCCCCACTCTTAAAATAAGCAAGGTAAAAGCATCTTGTGGGCAGAGGGGTGGCAAAGAGATCACATACATATACAGTTATTTGGTTTCACTGCAAACAATTAACAAAAGAACTTGCAGAAGTTCCAAAAATTATTACAAAAACATCCAACTGCGTCTTAATTGTCTTAATGTTTGTGGATTTTTCAATGTCCCAGCTGACCCAATGCATTCACTTCTGAAATTCTCCATTCATTTCTCCATTCATTCATGGAGGCTGTTCAGAAGAGAACAGCTGCCCTGAACAAGAGGCTTAGTATTACTGCACATTTCTGTCACACTGGCAAGGATGGTACAATTAAAAAAGGCAGGGGACTAGGATCAGAGACAATCCTGGGGGGCGTTAGCCATAGATTTCAAAAGGGAGACGGACTGCAGTGCATCCACGGTGATCTCACCCACTGTGCCAGCCTCGGCTGCTGTAAGAGTACACAGGCTTTCCTGGGACGCTTCAGCACGTGTGCTTCTGCACCAAAACATTTGGATAACCGTCTTCTTGGGGGCCGAGGACAGGATGTCAAGCTGCATAGCTGTCATGCCTGCTGCTCTAATGGCACTGCAAGCTCAAACTACCATCCATCCTCTAGATCAGCAGTCCCAGATTTGTCACACCCGGGGCTCACCTTTAGGCCCAACATGCAACATGGGACTCACTTTTTTGCGTTTAACCATGCCCACCTCTGATTCTCTGATTTTTCTCCTCCCCGTACATTCCAACTCTTTCCCTGGTGTTTTTCTCAGGCCTTTTCTACATCTGCAGTAGAATGAGGTGAGCAACCTTAGAGGGCAAATGGAGTGCTCTCAATTTTAAAGCCTCTTCGGCAAGTTAGTGTCGGGGGGGGGGGGAGAAGAGGGAGAAAGGTTATATCCAACCCTCTGTCTGTTCTGTCTTTTCTATGCATGGGATGGTTTTATCCTTAGGGGAGCATTCAGAACCAGAATTCCCACAACTGAAGTGGTGCAGTCCATTCTACCCCTTCAGAATTATATTGCCTCAAGGCAATCTCTCAGTGGCAGGTACAAATTCAATCTTTTTGATACACACCCCATCCCACAAAAAAAAAAAAAAAAAACAGCAGAAGAAAGTCTAGAGGAGTAGAAACTGGTAGGCTAGGACATCTCTGCTCCATTCCCCTCTTCCTTTCCAAATCCAGAGAGTGGGGGGCGGGGAGAGGTGGGCTTTGGCATGCCTCTCTCTGGCTAAGGGGGAGAACCATTTGGTGTGCAACCTGGGGCACCAAGAGATCTTGGGCCAGCCTGGAGAATAACCTTTTTGTTCATTTTATAAAAAATGCTAAAACACTCTCTGCAACTAGAAAACCAGAAATCAGGAAGCAGAACACTAGCCTACTGTGCTGGCTTTCTAGTTGCAGGAAAAGTGGTTTTTCTTTTTCTAAACATGAGGGAGTCCTGTATTCAAAAAAGTGGCATCTCCTGAATGTACTCTGCACTGACACAGTTCTTTCTACCACCTCACTCTGCTGCATGCACCCATGCAAGTAGAGCAGTGTTTCTCAAACTGTGGGTCGGGACCCACTAGGTGGGTCACAAGCCAATTTCAGGTGGGTCCCCATTCTCCTCAATATTTTATTTTTAATATGTTAGACTTGATGCTACCATGATACGTGACTTAATTTGGGGAAATGTTACAGACTTGTACTTTTAACAAGCTACTATATATATTATATTAACAATGATAGTAAATGGGACTTACTCCTGGGCAAGTGTGGGTAGGATGGCAGCCTAGGATTGTTAAAAATTTTCCTGCTTGATGATGTCACTTCCAGTCATGACATCACTTCCGGTGGGTGCTGACAGATTCTCATTCCAAAAAGTGGGCCCCGGTGCTAAAAGTGTGAGAACCACTGATGTAGAGTACACCAAGCCTCAGACTAGTATTTAGCAGATGTGCAAATAAGGTGCCAGAATTAAAAACAGCATACACACACACAAATACAACTGTGAGTTTTGGGGTAGAGAGTGTTTTTTTTAAGGGCACAATCCACTGGAAAATTTTAAAGTACAAAGCTCTGCTGAAACAGTGCCAAAGCGCAGTAGGGTGGAGTGCCGTGGCAAAAGACAGAAAGGGGAATTTTCTCCCCAGATCAGAAGAGTAAGAGGCAGCCCACAGCTGCCAGGCACCTCGTGAGAAGGAAAGACACAAAATTATCTTTTGGACCGCAAGCTGCCTTTTTGCTCTATGGAGATGAAGGAAGTGTCACTAGAGAAGAACCACCCCTACCTGGAACTATCCATACACCTTGCAGAGCCTACACTTGTTATTTCCATCAACTGAGTCAAGCAGCAAGAGGCCAAGAGCAGGCTGAACTATCCTGAGCACATATGCTGCAGGACTCAAGAGGACAGGAATCCAGAATCCAACCCTATGAACATCATATATGAATCCCATATATGAGTCAGACCCTTGGCCCGTCTGCTTCAGCACTGTCAACACTGACTGGCAGCAGCTCTCCAGCATTTCAGGTCGGAGGGGGGGAGGGAATCTGCCATCCTTACTTGGAAATTGAACCTGAAATCTTCTGCATGCAAGCAGGTGCTCTACCACTGGGCTACAAACTATCTCCTTAATAAGGGATGCATGAATTTGCCTAAGGGCAGAGAATGAGACTTCCACATGTGGCCTGGATTGGTGTCTCTCAACCAGTGGATGGGTATCTCCAGTGGTACTTGAGGTGGTGTTTGGTGGTACTTGTGGAACCCTTGCTGCCTGGTAGTGAGGCCAGGAACACGACACAACAGTGTTAAGTGGTCTGGTTTGGTGGACAGAACTCTAAAGCATGTTTTTCTGTACTCAAAAAAGCCCTCCCATCCACCCTGAGCCTCTTACTGGTGTTTGTCACACCACATCTGGCCTCCCAACTCAGAAGTAACTGGTGATGATGTCATCACCAGTTACTTCTGGTGGTACGTTGAATAGGAGGACCATGTAAAGTGGTACGGCAGGGGACAAATGTTAGGAAACACTGATGTAGATGCTTTGGAAAAAGAGAAGCTGATGAATTCACAGGGGAGGATGGGTAGGTACATCAGTGGCTACTTGAGGAGGACAGGAAGTTCCACATTCAGAGGTGTGATACTACTGAATACTAGTTGCTGGGGGTGGAGGCCAAAGACAGGAAAACTTATAACCTTCATGACATGCTTCCTTCTTGGAAGCATCCAACTCAGCGCTGGTGGGAACAAGATGGAGGACTAGATAGACCTTCAGTGCAGTCTAGCAAGGCAGTACACCTTAGCAAGCATTACAAGCATGGTGGGAAAACAGGATTTTGTTATTGAGGTTTACATGGGGATAAAGAGGATTTTTTTTTTTTTTTGCAATTATTTTAGAATTCAAACACCAATGTTTTTAAAGGGAAGATTTAGAGCAATTCAGGGTACATTTGCCCATCTCCAGGTATTAAGCCCAGCAGATTAGACTAGAACCTGAACGTTTGCAGGCAGGATGCCGCCGGTTACCAGCTGCTGGGGGGCAACAGCGAGAGAGGATTTCAGGTGACTCTCCCAGATTGGCCTGGCTGGCCACTGCAGGAAGCAGATAGCTCAACAAGACAGACCTCTGGTTTGATCCAAGCAGGGGTCTTCTGACATTCTCAACCTAGTTTAAGGCTGGCAAGCTGGGACCAACACCATCGGGCTGCTGTTAAGGGGCTGTCAATCTAAAAATGGTCAAAAAGTCCAAAGCATTTTGAAACGAAAAATACAGATGAAGAACATGGGATTTTTTATTTTTATTTTTTAAAAGGCCCCAGCAACTGGAACTGCTTTATGCAAGAAAATATACCTGAAAAAGTTTGTTTATTTCTAAATGCCTATTGATGTTTTCATTATCCACTTGCACCAACCACTAATTCTCAAAGCACCTATTCTATGCTACAGCTGCTAAGTCATTAAAAGCTGATTGCAGCACTGACAACATTGTCTCACTCAACTGTTCTTTAAATCTAGCAGGCAATTCCGGCAACAGGACACTCTATACACTCCCTGCTTTTCAACTTGAAGCATGGGACAGTTTAGGTGAGGTGGGTGAAGGTGTGGGGAGCCGACTGTATGCTCTGGATATGGGTTAGCACAAAGAGCTTCTTGCCTTATGGCAGGGGGCTTGACAAAATAATCTTTGGATTCACATCTTGCAGGGCTGTGCAGTTTACGACTCCAATGTAAATATCCCCTGAGATTTTAAGAGCTGCCGTTCAGGAATGCAGGAGGTGATGTCCAAATTAAAATTTTAGAAAGGGTTAAGCAGTGGGGTGAGGGAGGGGAAGCTGACCTGAAGGAGAATGATGACTAACAAAAAAATAATCGGGACGCTATTTGCACAGTTCAAGCATGTGTGTTGCATCCTAATGCACTGAAACACATCCTGGGGGAAGGGAGGGCGGGAAGAAACAAGAAGAGGGAGAGAAGTTTGAAAACTTGATTTCGGTTTGGGGAAAAAAAAAAACCCTGCCCATTTTGTTGAGTGTGCACCCCTTCCAATACATTTGAGTCAGCACCAAAACGACAGCTCTGCAGTCCTGCGATGGAGCACTGATCAGGTGGTTGCAGAGCCCCTGGAAACGGCAGTACGATGCAGCTGAGGAGGCAAAGCACAACCCACAGACAAACTGTGGCTACCCTCGAGAGCCAGCCGACCTTTGCATTCCCATCTTTCAGGAAAACGATGCACTGAGACTGCAGCAGGGATCGGGGTGAGTCTGATTCCGTTTTCCCTTTTCTAATATTTTAGCTCTTAAGGCCCAAGCATGCCTTAGATGCTTGTGTGTGTGTGTGTGTGTGTGTGTGTGAGTGTGAGTGTGTGTGTGTGTGTGTGTGTATTTTTCTTCTTAAAGACAGACATTAATCTAGTCTAACTTGGCACTTCCATGCATTAGCAAGTATACTGCAGTGACAAGCTACAGAGTCTCATCTGAACATTATTTCGGGTTGGAAAACAGACAGGTTCCCAGGAGGGGAGTCATGGAATACAAAGGAGAGGGAGAAAGAAGCACCACTAGTAAAAGATAGCTAGAGAGTTGTGCTTACATTCACATCTGAATTAAAAATGCTGTGTGAATTGATGTGTCTTATCACATTGATGTGAATTGATGTGTCTTACAGCACAGGCAGCTATGTTACTGCAGGGATGCTAAACCGATAATTTAGAGAATCAATTTTCACCCCAAATTTCATCCATAATAGAATGAGGTTCAGAAAAGGAACACCCAAAAAGGTAAATGCAGGATTCAAAGCCTTCTAAAAAGAAAGCAGACATTGTATCATGTCTGGAAGAGGCTAGCAGTTTCAGAAGAATGCTACCATTGGGAGCTGGAGCCAGTGGGGGAGGAACAAGAGGAGAGATATGGAAATAGATGAGCCAATTTCTGCCAGGCAGCAAGACAGTAGGATGAAGAGAGGCTTTGTAAATAACTGGCTTTTCACACCACTGAGGGCAACGCCACAGCGACGTGGGCATGTGTATTCGGTCGCTTCAAACCTAGCTCTGCTTGCATGGAAGCAAGCTCACAAAAATGCACATAGCCTCAGAAACCCTTTCGTAGCCTGTGTAACAGATTGAGGATCGCTGTCTATATTTGCTCCTAGGCAAACATGGAGAACCGAGGCTGGAACGCATCACCCTGCATCCTGGCTCTTCTCTTCTGCATACCAGCAGTTCAGGGCATTTGCCCTTCTGGGTGCTCATGTTCAGGAAACAACAGAAACGTGGACTGTTCCAGCGGGAACCTGACCACACTGCCACACGGACTCCAGGACAACATTACCTATTTGAACCTGTCCCACAACCGCTTTGCGGACCTCGACCACCAGCTGACTCGGTTTGCCAATTTGCGGACCCTGGACATTTCCCACAATTGGCTCCAGAACCTCCCGGCTCACTTGCCCAGGTCGCTCTGGGAAATACATGCTGCGCACAACTATGTCAAGGTTCTGCAAAAGCTTGACACGGCTTACCAGTGGAACCTCAGAGTCCTCGACGTGTCAGCGAACATGTTGGAAAGGGCTGTCCTGATCAACAACACGCTGAGCAGCCTCAAGTCCCTCAACCTCAGCAACAACAAGCTCTGGACAGTCCCCACCAATATTCCTTACAACACAGAGATGGTGGATCTATCCAACAACTTCTTGACACAAATCCTACCTGGAACGCTGGTGCGGCTCACATCCCTTTCCAAACTTTACCTGCACAACAACAAGTTCACCTACATCCCTGACAAGGCGTTTGACCAGCTTGTTCAACTGCAGTTGATAACGCTGTACAACAACCCATGGTCGTGTGAGGAGGGCAGGCAAGCACTTTCGTATTTGCAGGAATGGATGAGAGAATCCACCACAACAGTCATAGGGCCACCGTGCTCCGATGAAGCCACCACACCCTGGAAGGATGCCCCTGCGGTATCATCTGCTCCCACTACTGTAGAACACCATCTCCTTGTTAAAGCGATCAAAGCAGTGGACACAGCTGGGTCTCCAGTGACAACCGGACAAACCAAACTAGTGCACCAACAGTTCAGAATGAAGGATGCAACCCTGAGTGCTACTGCTGGCCAAACGGTAGCCTTTACAAGCACTGGCAGGCCAGTGGCCTTTTACCCAGAAGACCTGAACACCGAGAAGCTGAGTTCTTATGAAGCTGCGGCCGCCACCCATACAATCTACATTCAAGATACAACCACTGTGAATACAAGCACAATGGGCATGGCAGCATCTTCCACCACTCCTATGACCCTGAGTATCACCAGCGGGGTGCCCATCACCCAAACAAAGAGACCCCAAAGCACAACCGTTACTGCAAAGAAGGAAGAATGGACTACAAAAGTTCATCCTCGTATACGCTCCAAAGCAAATGTTTGCAAGGTGTATTCATATTTCATCATAATGCTTACCATGGTGGTTTGGGCAACCGGCTAAGGGGTTTGTGCGTATGTGAATAAATTGCTTCATTACTCCTGATCAATAAAATGGGTGGAGCGCGCTTGTGTCCCCACAGCGATTCAAATGCAAGAAGAAAATGCCAGTTTAGATTCTGAAACATGACCATATGGAATGTGACTCCTCCAAACAAAAAAAAAGACTGCACAAAAATTATGTCTTGATAATTACGCTGCTACTTACTTTAACAATGTCTTACAGCAAAAAAAAGAGAGAAGCCTAACTATCAAATAATATAATCGTTTTTACGAAATGTGCTTATTTTGTATTTACATTTTTAATTTTCTTCACACAAAAACCTATGGAAAATGTCAGTATTTTATGTATCAATTATGCATAGTTTTGTCATTAAACATCTGGGAAAGAAAAAAAACACACACAAGGCCTATATCATATATACATTGGTCCTGCTTGACTTGCTAGTCGGAGGAGATTTATAATTTAAAAATGTAGGAACTTAATGAAAGATGACATACAAAAGGGGTAAAGATGGAGCGGGGAACAGAAATAAATTAAAACTTAACTGCTTATTTTGAGACATAGGATTGGTGTATATGCATCAATCAAAATTTATGCAAGGGACATCTTAGTAATGTCTACTTAAAGCATGTGTGCAGTTATAATGGATAACCAGGGTTAGGACTACCTATGGTTTGCTGCCTTAACCCTGGTTATTTATTTTTAATTTACATACTAGTTTTAAGTCATTTCTGCACACCATTGCATATACACAACAAGGACCAAATGTGTGTGCCTATGGGCTGGGCAAAAATGGGTTAAGGATAAAACCTTCACAAAATGGTTTACAAAACAAAAGTATAAAACAAGAACTATAGAGTAAAAAACATAAAAGCAATAAAGCATACTGACACAAAGATTTGCCGCAGATGCAGCTTTTGCCACAGCATAAAAACTCTTGCAGGGCAAATTCTGGCAATTTTTCCAGCAAGCAGGGCCCCCAAAACATATAAATTCTGCCAACTCTCTTTTTTAATCTGGTGTGCATGTGCCCCAGCACAAAGTGAGGGTGGGACTCAGCCCCGACCTCACATGGTGGTCCAGAAGGGCTCATGAATTACTGTCTTGTTGCTTCTAACTGATAGTGAAAGACAGTATACCTCTGAATACAGTGGGGAGGGGGGAGTGAACGATGGGAGTGGGTTGTTGCCCTAAAGCTCTACTTGTAGGTTTCCCATACGCATCTGGTTTGCCCGGTGGCATAGCTGGAGGGTGGGTGGAGCAGCCAGCCTGGCAGGGAGGTGGGCAAGTGGTCCCTCCCTTCAGAGCCATTCCCGTACGGCACTGTTTTACCCCCCCCCACCGGGAAAGGCTCCGAAGGGAGGGGCCGCTTGCCCACCTCCCTGCCAGGCTGGCTGCTCCGCCCCCATCCAGCTACGCCACCGGATTAGCCATGATGGGAAACAGGATGCTGAAGATTAGATGGGCCCATGTTACTCAGTATAAGACAATTTCATGGGTACGCACATTTTAAAAGAGGTTTATGCATATAAAGTCCAGCAGCTATAAATCCTAACTGCACTAGGCATTGTGACATGAGCACAGATATGTATAAAACGGTTTTTCCTTGGAAATGAGAGCTATGAGCAGGAAGGTGGGATGAGGGGAGGGGAATGAATAGCAGCTGATTAATCTGCAGCTGGGAAATAGCCTGATTTATTGGCTTGTTAATACTAGAGTTTATTGGGATTGCTGGCACAGAGACGTTGGTATAATACGCCCTCCCTTATCCTAGAAAAACACTGAGGCTGGCCAGGCCTGCGGAAGTGAACTCTGGAAATAACCCAGCCCTGTCTCCCTTTGCAAGAGAGGCTGCAGAAGCCACAGCCCTGTTTGGAATGCAGATGTTCTGAACTAGATGCTAAAAAGGTAGAGGGGGCAGGACTGGCAGTGAAAACCCCCGACGCCCTCCGGATGCCTGCTTTGCAGCTCCCACAACAGGTTACATATTGCAGCAGCCATTTCCATGGTTACCAGAAGCAGAGGATTCAAAAAGGGAGGCTTTCTGCATTGAATAACAGCATCACACACCCCCACCCCCGCGATTTAAGGGAAATGAAATGGCAAACAATCCAAACTGGGACGACTTAGTTGCCAAATGGCAATTTATCCTGGGGCAGTGGCAAGTCACACTGGAACTGACTTGAACCCACCACTCACCTATGCTCTAGGGCAGGGGTGTCCAAACCGTGGCCCTGGGGCCACTTGCGGCCCTCGAGGCCTCCCAATGTGGCCCTCAGGGAGCCCCCAGTCTCCAATGAGCCTCTGGCCCTCCGGAGATTTGTTGGAGCCCGCACTGGCCCGACGCAACTGCTCTCAGCATGAGGGCGACTGTTCGACCTCTCGCATGAGCTGTGGGATGAGGGCTCCCTCCACTGCTTTCTGTTTCACATCTGTGATGCAGCAGCGGCAGCAAAGGAAAGGCCAGCCTTGCTTTGTGCAAGGCTTTTTATAGACCTTGAGCTATTGAAAGACCTTCATTCATTCATATAAGTTCATATTCATTTATGTAAACTTATGTAAATTTATTCAAATTTTAAATATAAATTAATTCTTTTTTTTCACCAGCCCCTGTCACAGTGTCAGGGAGATGATGTGGCCCCCCTGACAAAAACTTTGGACACCCCTGCTCTAGGGCAGTGGTTCTCAAACTCTCTGGGAGTCTGAGTTTTGGGGGTGCTTGTGGGGGTGGGGCCTCGGATGGGGGGGATGTCCTGACGATGCTGCAGCAATCATGGAGCCACGGGCACCCAGGAGCATTTAAACATACCTGAGGGGATTGTGCAGCCTCCCTGGGGGCCCACAGAACCCTCCGCGAGCCTCCTTTCTGCTGCAGTGGGCTCTGATCTGCAGTCGGAGCCCGGTTTTGGAAACCCTGCGCTCTGGAGTTCAGACTGCAAACTGGAAGTGGGCTCTGACTGCAGCTCAGAGCCCACTGCAGCAGAGGGGAGGCTTGCGGAGGGGGCTGCGAGCCTCCAGGACCCTCCAGGTGGCTGCACAGTCCCCAGGTATGTTTAAATGTTCCTGGGTGCCTGCGGTGCCGTGATCGCTCTGGCGCCATCAGGACACTCATTTCTGGGTCACTCCTCTTAAGGGGAAAGTGACTCTTCAGTTCCAATAGTGGGTCGTGACCCACCACTTTGAGAACCACTGCTCTGGGGGGGCACTTTTTATTCAGCTGGTTTCAAGAGGGAGGGGAAGTTTCCAGACACAAAGAAGATGGGCTATCCACAGCATTTCTTGGACATCCCCCCTTGTCCAAGAGAGACACAGCTGAGCCTATAGTCTCAGCCCAATAGCTGGCTTATTGCTATTTTAAAATTAATGTTTTACATTTCTGACATGTATTCTCTTCCCACCAGAGCTCTCAAAAGAGCAATGGGCACGCTGTCAAAAGCAAACAAAGGGAAGAGAATATAATCTGGCCCATCAGCCTTACAATATCAGCCCTATAGTTGGCAGAACGGCCAACTGGGCAGTCTAGTGATTAACCAGCATCACACGCCCTGACTCCCAGATAAAACCGCTCCTATGCACTGAACTGTGGGCAAAGTTTGTGAAACAAGGGCCTGGAGAGCAAAAGCTGCTTTACTCCAAGACCAGCCTCTGGAGACAAGCAGCTCAGTAAGGTCTACTCTACAATGACTGGCAGAAGCTCTCCGGGGTTACAAGCCTTGGCTGGAAATGCTGCAGGGACTGGATCCAGAACTTTCCGCAGGCAAACTAGGTGCTTAACCACTGAGCTACGGATCCCCCTGACAAGTACAGGAAACAGCCTCCTGCTGAACTGGGCCATTGGTCCCACCCAGCTGCTAGGCAAACACTGCAGAGTTTATTTACCTTTGTGGTTTGCTGATTTTACATTGTTTTAGGTTTTCACTGTCAACTATTCTCTGCCGATTTTAATCTGGAATATTTGAAAAAGTGGTACATATATAACATGAGGGACATATCCTAACCCCCTTCCCAGGCCTGAAAGCTGTGCACGGGGTTCTCATATTTGTGCCAGTGAAATTGCAAGATCCGAGTAGCCCTATCGGGCAGGCTGGAACAAATGTTCCCTTACCCTGTAAGGGAATTAGAGGACAGATCCTCTCCTGGACTGAGACCTGGTTGAAGACCAGGAAACAGAGAGTGGATGTCAATGGGCAATTTTCACAATGGAGAGAAGTGAAAAGCGGTGTGCCCCAAGGATCTGTCCTGGGACCAGTGCTCTTCAACCTCTTCATAAATGACCTGGGGACAGGGTTGAGCAGTGAGGTTGCGAAGTTTGCAGACGACACCAAACTTTTCCGAGTGGTGAAGACCAGAAGTGATTGTGAGGAGCTCCAGAGGGATCTCTCCAGACTGGCAGTATGGGCAGCAAAATGGCAGATGCGCTTCAATATCAGTAAGTGTAAGGTATGCACATTGGGGCAAAAAATCAAAACTTTAGACATAGGCTGATGGGTTCTGAGCTGTCTGTGACAGATCAGGAGAGAGATCTTGGGGTGGTAGTGGACAGGGCGATGAAAGTGTCTACTCAATGTGTGGCAACAGTAAAGAAGGCCAATTCTATGCTTGGGATCATTAGAAAAGGTATTGAGAACAAAACGGCTAATATTATAAGGCCGTTGTAAGGCCACACCTGGAGTATTGTGTCCAGTTCTGGTCGCCACATCTCAAAAAAGACGTAGTACGTAGAAATGGAAAAGGTGCAAAAGTGAGCGACTAAGATGATTACTGGGCTGGGGCACCTTCCTTATGAGGAAAGGCTATGGCGTTTGGGCCTCTTCAGCCTAGAAAAGAGGCGCCTGAGGGGGGACATGATTGAGACATACAAAATTATGCAGGGGATGGACAAAGTGGATAGAGGGATGCTCTTTACACTCTCACATAACACCAGAACCAGAGGACATCGCTAAAATTGAGTGTTAGGAGAGCTAGAACAGACAAAAGAAAATATTTCTTTACTCGGCGCATGGTTGGTCTGTGGAACTCCTTGCCACAGGATGTGGTGATGGCGTCTGGCCTGGATGCCTTTAAAAGGGGATTGGACAAGTTTCTGGAGGAAAAATCCATTATGGGTTACAAGCCATGATGTGTATGTGCAACCTCTTGATTTCAGAAATGGGCTATGTCAGATGCAAGGGAGGGCACCAGGATGAGGTCTCTTGTTACCTGGTGTGCTCCCTGGGGCATTTGGTGGGCCGCTGTGAGATACAGGAAGCTGGACTAGATGGGCCTATGGCCTGATCCAGTGGGGCTGTTCTTATGTTCTTTACTACAATTCCCAGGAAGCCTTGCAGGTCTCTTGTTATCTGGTGTGCTCCCTGGGGCATTTGGTGGGCCGCTGTGAGATACAGGAAGCTGAACTAGATGGGCCTATGGCCTGATCCAGTGGGGCTGTTCTTATGTTCCTGAGGAGACCTTCTACCTGTTCAATTCCAGAACTGGATACAGCATGGGTCATGTGGCCCCACTGCATCAATGCTGGGTAGGATTGGGCTGTGCACGAGTGTAAATACACTATTAGTTTAAATATACTATTAGATCTGCATACAAATGCTTTAAAAAAATACCCAAAAACAATGTTCTTAGATTATGCATGCAGGAGTCACAGCGTGCATTATCCTAGAGGAGGCATTCCTACCTGCATATAAAGAGAATGCCTCTAAGACCTATGCTATATGATATGTGCATCACACAACTGTCTACCCCTGATGATTAACACAGAAACAAGAGCCACAAGAGGGGAGGGTCTGATCCTGATGGCCATGTTGGCACAAGGAAAGGAAGGCTTTCATCTTTTTCCTCTGCCAAGTTGCCCAACACTGCTTCCACCCCCCCCCAAAATAGTGACTTTGATTATAAAAGGGGGGCAATGTCTCCCTTCCCTCATACCATTGTGCCAACCAGAATGGCTCCCACACTCTAGCTGGCTCCTATTTCTGAACCAAAAACAAACAGCAGGAGCAAACAGTTGTAGGGTAACCACCATCCAGCTTTGCTCTATCGAGATGGCTGCTACGGTAGTATGTAAAATTGCTTTTATTTTATTTTTTAAAGTGCAAATAATTTTTAATTGGGGACATCATTTTTAGTCTAGCAAATGTTAATTAAGCAACTCAAACAGCCAATTACATGATTTCGTGTTGCAGCCCTAGATAGTACGTACACTGCTGCAAATATGCACTGAAAAGGCTTTCTGTATTTTTATTCTGCTTCCTGAATTCTATGTGGAGTCTATTTTTATTTAAAACAATATTTACTTTGGATTGTGCTTTGCAAACCAGGAAGTGAACCCTTTGTTAGCTATAGGATTACATCACCTTCAAGCTGGACATAAATTGCAGTTCCCAATACTTCTGCCCAGCTGTTTCAACTTCTGGCAGGTGGATAACCTAAGGAGCTGCACAAGGCAAACATCTGAAGAAAAAACCCAAGAGGTATGGAATTCAACCTGGTGATATAATCGACTACTCATGTAAAATGATGGGATCTGTGCCTCGATTTTTAAAATCTGCTTTCTCTCTTTATTCCAAGGGCATCACCACCAAGAGTCTGGTTTTGGGTTATTAGCTCAGTGGTTCAGCAAACCCAGGGAATGGAATAGCCCCCACCAGGAGGACGTAAAGGGCTGACGACCCCCTCCCCAGCCATCAGTGGCCAATATTTGCAGTTCTCCTTGAGCTGTGGGGTTGGTTAGGGCATCCCAGATTTTCCCATTGGGTACCAAGAAGCCTTCCTACTGAAGGTCACTCCCTTGCTGTAGATCTGATAGACCTCTGCCTCCAGGGGCCACTACAAGGGGGTCTACAGTGACAGGCCAATCAGAAACTCTCCAGGTAAGTTATATAGATATTTATATTAAGTTATGTTTAATAACTTATATAAATATATATGTTAAATAATATATGTTGAATATATATGTTTAATATGTATAATATGTATGCTTAATATGTTTGTTTAATACGTTTAATATGTATACTATTACATATGTCTAATATGTATACTACATATGTATACATATGTTTAATATGTATACTATAACTAGCAATTTAAAAATTAGATATTATTTTGTATGTTGATATAATACAAAACAGCTCTACCAAAAGCTGTAACTTTGAGAAATCTCAGAGGTGGGACCTAAAGAATCCTGTACCTTCACCAAAGCCATTTGAGTTCAGGCTCTGGGACATTTCAGATTTTCCCTTCCAACTGCAGCTCCTTACGCAGCTCTTTGGATCCTAGCCTAGTTTGGGAGTTCCAAAAAGTGTTTTGATGGAGGTAATAGGGGGAAGAAAACACTTTTTACAAAAAGCTTGAGAAACAAACTGTACTAAGACGACCCCTAACGTTTGTATACACAAAACCTTATTACCCCTGTGTATGCATTAACAAGTCAGCAGCCAAGTCAGGGTTTTTAATTAATGTTTGCTCATTACAATTGTTGCTCTCAGAGGAGAGTTCCAATACAAGAACCACAGATGAGAAAGGACTGGTGCAGAGCAGTGGCTAAGGAACTGACCTGAGACCTTCATGGTCCAGGTTAATATTCTGTCTCTGCCTCGGTTCCCTTACACAAGCAACCATCTCCCCACCTGAGATCCTTTCACTGGCTTCCCATTCCATTCTTGATCCAGCTCAAATTCTTTGTCTTCACTTTTAACATTCAAGCTTACCCTACCCTGTCTCTCAGCCCTTGTACCTTTGTAATTTTCACTTGTCCAGTTCTACCCATCTCTCAAATCACCTGCTCTCTTTAATGATTCAACCCTTTCTTCTGGCTAACTCCTATACTCAATTTTCTCTTTACAAGTACTTTCACTATTCAGATTTCCACTTATCCACACATACCGCACATATTAAGATCATTTGTCTCTACCAACACCAATAATTTTAAAATAAGGTCCAGGAATAGGGGAGGGGAAGGATGAGATCTCCCACGGAGGCAAAGTCTACCTCCCATTTTAACCAAGGGTTACACCTTCCCTCTGCTTTGAACTCTGGAGACAGAGAAACTGACAAATTTGCCTCACATGCCCAAGAAGGAGTTCCAGGAGGTCCAGAAGCACACCCTTTCTCAGATGGGATTCTATGGGCTTTAGCGGATCGCTCTTTGGGACCCCTGAAGGACTGAGTACTTATGAGATGCACTGCAAGATGACTAGCTCATCCTCATGCTTTCAAGGCATGTATATGACAAGCTCCCTTTTACCAGACATCTGCTTTTGTGCTGTGTTTCCACAAACTCCTGCAAATATGGGCTCCAAACAACAAAAGTAGATGAAAACAACTCCGGGAAAAGAGGGGTGGAAGAGGTGAAACCTAGAGTTGCTGATATTTTACAACTCAAGCCTGAGGTGCTAAACCTCATTATGTGATGCCAGAACTTCTGAAACACTTTCATCATCAACTTTGACATTTAAAGAGGTTGTATTATGTTATTTATTCTATTTTACTGTGTCACACAAGTTTTTCCTTAGGCTATTAGGCATTTAGAAAGATTTTGGGTTTAAGTTCAAATGACTTTGGAATGAGTTAGAATTTTTTCCATTGAAATTAATGTAAGAATTGTACATTTTCAGTACAAGGGCTGTCTTCAGGAACTGACTAGGTACATATAAAGGGGGGAATTCTCTCCCCAAAGATGGGGCTGGCAGGTGCCTTCACAAAACCTGCCATTTCTGCCTGGCCATTAACTTAGGAATGTATCAGCCTGACTTATACAGAGGTAGACTATTAGTACACCTAGCTCCGTATTATCTCAAGTTGTCAACCCCTGCAGCCCACGTCGCCAATTCTGCAAAAAGGCGAAACACACACACAAAAGGTGAGGGTTCCTTTTGCTGGAGAAGGTGTCAGCCACTGCCAAATCTCTTTCTTTGAAGATTGTCTCTTCCTAGCTCAGACCTCCTCAGATTCAAAAGCAGCGGATTTAGTCAACTGAGGTTTTCCTCGTCAGAATACCACACAAAATACCACTGGCTCTGCTTTGATATTAGCAGGACAATCAAAGGACCAATTTACTTGCTTTTTTTTTTTTTTGTAAGCCACTAAATGATCAGTGGAGAGTCACGTCATGAGTTCTAACCAAAGTATCCGATGAAGACCTCCTGGAAACATATCACCCACTGGCTGGGCATGCAGTACCCCATAAGTCGATAATGACCTTATGATAGGAAAGTAACTGGATGGGTCAGATTTCAGCGGACAGCAAACTGTTACACTTAATGTAACTTTAATTACTAAAATTTTGTTCTCTACATTTCCAGAATTACAGGTGCAGAATGCAGTTCATTCCATACCCCTTCTTTGCTCTACTGCTTAGTGGGCTTCATTTTATTAAGTGTGATGAACTCCAAGGCAATGCCACTGTGTCTCCCAATGCCGCCACCACCGCAACACAGCCTCCCAGTCCATCTGGCAACTTCACTGTGTCTCCCATCAGCAACGCCACCACGTCCCTTCCCAGCCTCTCCAGCAACTTCACTGTGACTCCCACCAGCGCCATGGTGCCTCTTCCCAGCCTGTCCGGCAACTCCACCATTCCTTTCATCAGCAACGCCTCTGCACCTTCGACCAATCCACCTGACAGCACCACCAGCGATACCACTGTCACTGCACTTCCTCCCAGCCCATCTAACAACTCCAGCACGCCTCCCACCAGTGACACCACCGGCATTGCTCCTCATCTTGGTCCACCTGGAAACGTCACTGTGCCTCCTGCCAGCAATACCACCACTGCACGTTCTTCTAGTCCAAACATCAGCACCACCAAGGCACCTCCCAGCCTGATAAATGCCACTACTTCATCTTCGACTGGTCCAATCAGCAACATCACCGAGGTGTCCCATAGCCCCAAAACGGCTACCACAGAAATTGTGTCTCGTGTTCAAAAGACCACCAAGAACAGAGCTGCTGCATTTCCAGCGCCTTCAGGTTTTGTCTTTGCATTGCTTGCCATTTATGTACTTGGCCTATGAGAAAGCATCCTCTGGTTTACACTGCCACTATTAACAAGAATCTGATTCGCCGTCTGCTCTGCTATCTGGTTGCAAAGCCCTAGTCAGATGCCAGTCTTTAATGGAAAGGTCTGCCAAATCCAAATATTTAAAGTAGATAACTGTGAATCACTTGTTCTAAGAGAAGGGGGCTTCAATCTACATCACAACCAAGTATCAGGGAGACTAAACGGACAGTTGATTTGTATTGTCGGGTGTGCAAGGTATAGTTCACCCAAACCTGTCATTTTCTGTATATCTGCTGGTTCTCCTTGATGATGTGGATGGTAGCAGAAGAACTACTGCCCCCTGAATATCCTCTTTGGTTTTACATGGCAAGCACAAGACAGAGACTCCCTTCTCCCTACTAGATGCTCCTGAAAGTTTGAAAAGTCCATCACTTGCAGGGTTGAGTGGGGGCAAGAATGCAACAGCTTCTTGGATGCATTGCGGTCCTCCCTTGAAATATTTGAATCATACCATAAGCTCAAGTAATCCAGTTCTCCGCGTTTTTGTTTCACCTTACCTTTCCTTAAATAAAAGTCAAGAAGCACTGCCAGGGCACTTGTCTCCCTCAAGGCAATGTTTTCCCCATCAGATACTGCTGTACCCAACCAAAAGGGAAACTATGAAGTCCTGGAGGAAAAGCAGGTACATGTTCCCCTGGACTCCGAAATCACTGGGGAAAAGTCTATCGTGAAGACTGCAACAGCTGTGCTGGTCCCTTGTCAGTCAATGTCCCTTGCATGGACTAGTGGAGAAAGGATTAATGTGACTGTTAGACCCCAAAACATGCCAGGACTGTGCGCTCCATACCAATGATCAGAGACATTTGGATGTCCCCTCTCAGAGACTCAAGAACTTTATTTTACTGTGGCCAAGTACAAGAACTTCCAGAAAAGATATTTAATATAATTTATCCCTCAACTGTTGTTACAACACTATAGACCAAATCTGTTTCTTTTAAAAGAATCAATTTGAATGAAGGTAGACAGATCAGGGAGGGATGGGTCAGATAATGCTGCCATGGCAGGTAAGATGTTATGCATACAACTTGAGCATCATAATAATGGTTGACTAAAAATAATTCAAATAGGTGTACTACAACCACTGAAAAAGGTGGGGGGTGCCTAGGCTGCCCTCCTGAATTAGAAATAAGAGCTGTCAGTTTGTTAGCAAATGTATTTTCAGGATGGCAGGAGAATTATCTGTTTGGGGAGGAAATGAAGTTGTGTGCAAAACCAGATACAAAGTGCCCAATGCCATTCAACTAGGGGGCACAATGAAAGCAAAGGAGTGTGCTGTTCTTCTCTGTTTGAAGAAAGCATTTTGTGTAGAGCTACAAGTTGGGGTGCAGAGCAGGAGGCAGCTGGAACATTTTGGGAGTCGGGGAGACTTTTCAAAGAATGGCTGGTCTGGTGCCACCCTAGATCAGAGGCTCTGCAGTATCTGCCCTTCTTGCAATCAGCTGTACAAGTTGCACCATACAGATAGAACCATTTATAGAAGCGACTTCTGCATGCAGGAGTTGAACTGGAAATAGCTTGCTCAAGGTGCAATGCCTTTCTATGTGTTTGTTTAAGCTTAACTGGAATAAAACACTGTCATTCAGGGGAAATGGATATGCCATGTCCAACTTTGTGTGCTTTTCAACACAACCAAAGTGAATGGTGTGCCTCTGTGCTTACGTAAAGGGCTGTGTCCTTATCCGTGTACACAAACAGTTTTTGTGCTGTGCTCCCCAAGAAGTACTGTACATGTCTTTTCCAGTACTCTCTGTAAAGAAAAAAGCCACATTCAAGGTGGCCATCAGAATTTATGACGAACTGTTTTGAAAATCTGAGATAAACTACTCTTAGAAGGTATGGACAGCTCACATGAGAGGGGTAATTACACCACCAAGTCCTTTTTTCCACACGTCTTGGATCTTATTTAATCTCTTCCCCTGGGGATGAGACAAGGAGTAGACCACATCTCCCAGGTGTCCAATTCTCCTTTTGGTGAGGACAGTGAGAAAGAATCATGCTGATCTCTGCAGTCTGCTCCTAGCTCCTGTCTCTGGTCAGTGGAAAACAATGCCGAAATAGGACCTGGGGTGGGCCAACCAGCACCGACCAGTGCCCGAAAGACACATACTGCCTTCTTTACATCCTACACTGGGTTACAAGGGTGGGAGAGGGCAGGCAAATTATAACTTTAGTAAGCTTAAAATTCCCTGAGATCCTGGGGATCTTTTATCGGCGAGAACCTGCGTCTTTCATCTTAAACTATAGAAGGTGTAAACAGATATTGTCTTCAGGGAACGCCAAGCAAATTCCTATGATTCCTGTGCTCCACTTCAATCGCGGCTCAATCACTAGCAGAAGTACATAAGAACACAAAAAGAGCCCTGCTGGATCAGGCCAAAGGCCCATCTAGTCCAGCTTCCTGTAACTCACAGTGGCCCACCAAATGTCCCAGGGAGCACACAAGACAACAGCCACAACCTGCATCCTGGTGACCTCCCCTGTATCTGGCAATCAGAGGCAGCCTACCAGAGAGGGACGGCTGCCAGTGACTCTGGTGAAGCACGGAGGCTTGGGAGGAGGACCCAGGAAGTTTTAAATCCCTACTCTAGCCATGTCTGACACCCATCCAGCATCCCTGTCAAGACTCAGGAGGAGGCTCAGCCCTATACCTGGGACCCCACCTCAATAACCAACTCTTTGCTGCCTGGCAGGAACTCTGGGACGTCGACCCCTCTCGTGTTTGCAAATGATACACGAAAGCGCATACATCTGATTGTGTATTAAATTTGTTTAATAATTAAATCTATTAATTATGTATATATATCTAATTAAACATATTAATTGTGTGCATTAAATATTAAACATATTGCAAACACCTGAATTTATGATATGGAAATCCAATTCAGTGTAATGGCCTGCAGGTTCTGTGTCAAAGTATTTGGAGGTCCCCTTTGTAGGAAACTCTGGACTGCCCTATTCTTGGGGGTCAGGCAGCATCTCCTGACCTGTTCTGGCCTACTGGTGTGGTTGAACTGCCTGCTGTTCCATCAACTGACCAGAGTTAGGTGCTAGCGTAGAGACTGACTTTTACCTGATATCTCTCAGGCCACCAGGTCAAGATCCACTGCCGTCTCAAATGCTGACATTTTATTTCTTTTTTATTACTAAATTATTTTATCCAACTCCTTCAACTCAGAAAATATCCAAGTCAGCTTACAAAACAAATAATTAAGAACTAACACAATTTGTCAACCAGCTTAAAAATACACCGAAAACACACAGACATTAGGCAGCAGAAAGCAACCCAACAAGAATCAACACTAACTCTCTGAAATTAAACACCTGCTACAATTAAATAGGTTTCAAAGGCACTGCCTCCCAGAAAAGGCATTAGCAAAATAAGACTGAGGATCGGTATAATGAAATTCACGTGCATTGACACACAAGAGAATTTTGAGACCGTAATGTGGCCGTGCACTGTGTGTGCAAAGCAGGGTGGCTTTGCAACTGACCACAAACACTGCAAGAGGAAGCATGACTGAAATTTTATCTCCAGGAAGAGATATGGGTAGGAACAGCTTGTGCATTTGTTTGCAGGAGTCATACCTGAATCCCGACTTCACAGGTTACCTTGAAGGGCGAACAACCACATCAAATTGTTTTCCAGAAAGGGAAAAACAAAAAGTGGGAACTTTCTGCCTAATGATTCAGATGTAGAATGGGATGGTGCTTATCAGGTACAGGAACCACAAGCATAGTACAGGGTGAGAAAATTGCAGCCCACCAACACATTCTTTGGTAAAGTGCCATTATGCAGGGCTGAGAGCCTCCAACGGGTACAATCATTGGTCCCCAGATTCCACCATTTCAAGGAACATGCAGTCCTATGCATGTGTGGTAACTGCCTCCCCACATCGGGTCCAGGATGGCTCTGGGGAGGCTAGCAGACACCTCTGGTGGCAGAGGCAGGTGGAGAAAGGTGAAGAAGCAGAGACAAACAGGTAGGAGAGGCAGGAGAAAGGTTAGAGGCAATAGGGAGAAAGCAGAAGACACAGTGGGGATTCAGGGAGAGAGAGTGGACTGAGGAGAGGCTGGAGGAACAGCTGCAGAGCAGAAGGACTATAGGTAGTCCTAAGTAGGAAGTCCTAAGAAGTCTTAAGGTAGGACTGAGAAATAGGCAAAGATGGAGGAAAAGGGTATTGGAGGGACAGGAAGGCACAAAGGATCCTGTATGCTACTGTAGAGCTGGGCTTTTCAGCACTTGTAGGGAGGGGTGCAGGTGGGATGACCCACCTACTGCGTTGCAGGAACTGGGTGTGGAACTAAAGGTGACTCTTCACTTCTGCACCCTGATACTTTCCTCCCTTCATGGCTTTCCGGGCCCAAAGCGGCTCCACTTAAGGCATCATTGTCCACATTGGTGAGTTGGAAGAGACTTGTGGGAGATCTATGTACGGGGCAGACGAGGAAGCCTTTGGTGGCAGTTGACATCAAGCAGCATTCCTTTGAGCCTCAGTCATTGTTTATGATGGGACTGTTTGGTTAACTCTACAGCCCCAATGCCATACCTAACCACTATGTATGTCAAACTGGCACCTTGAGACAATCCCGCAGGGGAAAGGAGATCACAGAAAGTCTACTCAAAATAAGCCAGATTAAGTTCAATAGGACTTATTCCCAGGTAAGTGTGTATAGAATTGTAGTGTCAGTCTTCAGAACAACCCACACTAACTGTCCTGTTCATGCAAAACATTTATTTTCTTTACTTCATAAAGCGTTTAGAATGTTTGCCATGCAAAAGTGGGAGGTCTGGCTGAATGGCAGCTACTGTGCTAAACCTTAACTGAAATTCACTGAAATCACCATACCAAAACTGCCTTATCTGAGCTGCATGGGGGGAGGTGGGAGGAACACTGGGGAAAGACTACATGCTTTGTGATCAAGCAAATCAAGACTGACATCTCAACAATGACAGGAAGTTCCCATAAGCATTGACCCTAGTAATGGTAAAACAGAAGCAAAGAATGTTCCCACATACACCAGAAGCAGAAGTGGCATGTAGTCTTAAGATAGTAACCAGTCCCTGCTAGCTGGAGAATTACACACCCACAAGGAGAGCTGGAAACCAAAAATAGACCTTAACTGTCACATATGCAGCAACCATTTTACATCTCAAACCTTCACACACACTTTCTGGGCAGTCGTGGGGAGAACTTGTTTCCAAGTGAGTGGGACTGACTGCGGCTCTAGATTGCTTTTAGGAGCCTGTTCAGTTCAACTCTGAAAAGCATATCACCCTTATGGTCAGGCAACTAAGGGCTGCACATTTCTTTCCAAGATGCATGCCTAAGAAGTTTTTAAAATGCATTCTTGATCATGCAAAGTAAGGACAAATTAGCATTTGCAAACATGTGCACTGCAACCAGGTCCAAACTAGAAAGCTGCTACAAGTGGAGGCTGCCTTTGAAAGCTATTCAGAAACTTCAGTGGGTCCAGAATACAGCTGCTAAGACTTGAGTGGAACAGAACACCACTTTGCTGGCTTCTGGTCCATTTCTGGGCACAATTCAAAGAGCTGGTTTTTCACCTTTAAAGCCCCCAAAAATACATGCTCAAGTACCTAAAGGATCACCTGCTCCCCACACAAACCTGCCCAATTGCTAAGCTCATCACCTGCAATGGTTCTGTTTGTGACCCTGCCCAGGGTCTAGATTTAGGCAGCAGACCTGTCACTGGGGACAACTGAGGTATGGCCAGGTGGTGTGTGCTTTTTCAGAGGTGTGGGCCCTTGGCCAGCTATGAAGCTAACTGAAATGGTTAAGTGGAGCAGCACCCTTGGAGAGGTAGAGAAACAATAAGCCCCCAGCCCATCAGTCTGCTGTCCTCTCTAGCCTGCTCCTCTTGTAGGAGTGTCAATCCTCCTCCGGCTTGCAGACAGTGAGAAGGAAATCACAGCAGCAGCAGTCTCTGCGAGAAGGAGTAAAAGCCACTGTGGCTCCAGATCATTTCTCCCTGCCCACCTAATGTTTATTAAGCACCAAGCAAACAGCAAGGGACGATTTGGTGCCCATCTGCCAGCCTATTAATCCTTTCCCTCCCTTCTCTTCACATACCAGGAGGATAAGAAGCAGTCTCCCTCCACCATGCTGCTTCTGCTTCCAATGAACAGGAGCACTGTGAACCCAGCATGTGCCACTTCTGTTATTTCAAAATAGAAGCAGCATGGAGGAAAGAGCTGAGCACTGAGCTCGGGGAAAGAAAAGGAAGGGGGTGGGGGCACCCCTCTCCCCCATTCCAATCCACAGGGGGGAAGGTACTTGTTGCCTCCCACCCTCAATGATTTTTAGGTGACCAGGAAACACATATATACTTACTGCAGCCTTATCCTTCAACCTCTCAAATTAGATGCAGCTTCTATTATTGGTTGGTCTTATTTTAAACTGTTCTGTTGTCTGAACAGTGTACTGTATTTCTAACTGTTTTAATACTAACTTTTCTTTGTTGAACTGTAATTTGCCTGAAGGCCTGCACTGGCAAACCTGGGTGTGCCAAAACCTGATACTGTCTTCATGCTTGGTGCCTGGTAACTATCTTTTAAATGGTGCCACTTTTAATCTCTTACATTTATCGGGAAAGAGAAACCATTCCATATTAATCCCAGCATAACATCCCTCATAGTGGCTGTTCGCTGGTGACAGATTTCAACTTTTGTGGAAAACCTGTACACAAATAATGTTACCAGAACATGGTAAGGTGGGAGAAGTGATTAAATCAATATAAGTAAGATCTCTAAGTCAGACCTTAAGCAATTTCTGCCCAACGTTGCATATACGTCACGGGGACCAAATATGTACTCCTGTGGGCTGGGCAAAAATTGGTTAAACTAAGTATGTAGCTTGAGCATGACCGCAGAGTTTAGGTACTGCCCCCCACAATCCCCAAAAATTCAAGGCAGGACGATGTCATGGCCTCAACACCATTCAACGACCAGCTGCAGTGCACCCTTTCATTGATTCAGAACTGGCAGCCTCTCAAAGTACTGAAGTCAGGTGATGCAAGACACAAGCCCAGCACCAATACAGAACCTAGCAACTGTCCTAGTCCTGAGAGATGTTCATTTTGGGAACTGTAGCCATCCAAAAGAAAAAAAGCAATTTTACTGGGGCGGGGAAATGCTTTAGGAGCAAAGTGGAAGCAAATAGCTAGAAAGACCTCTGGGGCTGAAAGGAGAAGAGCACTGAAATAGTAACATCCTGACTGGTCCTCCCAACTGTGAGATGTTAGGCAGGTGCTCCCTCTCATGGCCACATCACAGATCTGTGATACTTAGCAGAAATGACAAGTAATGATTGAGCCACTGCTGAGAGAAATTCCTGAACCTTCATCTTAGGGAACTTCCCTAAATCAAAAAATAAAAACAGAGCCACTCTAGAGTTAAGGTTCTCAAACTTACACCCCAGCCTGAGAAGCCCTGCCTCTGGCCCCTTAAGGGGTGGGGGAGGGGGAAGGCAGCAACACGATCCTCAGGACTGCGCCGCTGCCAGGGATGGAAGGGGGGGGGGGTTAAACTTACTTTTGTTATTGCAAACCAGAAGTGGGTTGCTATCATGAGTTTTACACTCTCCAAGGCTTGGGAAGCCCTCTGCAGGACTCCTCCCAGAGGCCAGCACACACTGATGAATAAGTTTAAACCCCCTTCCATCCCCAGAAGTGGCACTATTCTGAGGATCGTGTTGCTGCCTTCCCCTGCCCCTTAAGGGGCCAGAGGTAGGGCTTCTCAGGCTGGGGAGTCGCAACACCCCAATTTGAGCACCTCTACGGTAAAACTCAGGAGAGCGTAATTCTTATTTTTTGATTTAGAGAAGTTCCCTAAGATGAAGCGTCAGAAACTGCTCTCTTCAATGGCTCACACTTGATCAACAATGAGATCACATTCAAGGCACACCTTGAGTTAGGCTGCTGCTGCCTCATGAGAACGTGAAACTTTAAAAGATTCTGTTACAAGAAACGAGAATGAGAGAAGATGGTATAATGTTTCAACCTAGGCACACTTCACACTCAGTGGGAGGCCAGAGTCTATAGTTACTGGTGCTAGAAAAATAATCAGTGTTTTTTTCTCTTAACCATGACGCCACAGAGGCTCAAAACTAACATCTGTTCCATCAATCCTGGGAGGGGAGACAATGATTGTTCTGTTGTGTCCTTTTAAAGGGAAGTAATTCTAGAAAATGTTGTCCACAACAGTACATATGCCATTTCTAGGAAACAAAGTTGCATGCAGTATCATTGCCACAGAGAAAAAAAGCAACGGATGCAACTTGGCAGCAACATGGCTTACATCTTCGATGGCCTGTGCCAGGATAGGCAGACTTTTACTAGGATCCTGAGGTTTGCCATCTGGTTCCAGGTACCAGGTTAAGGTTCAAGGGTTGGAATCTCTTGACAGTGCATCCCATGCTACACTGGCACAGCCTGCCCACCCATAAAACCCAGCCTGCCTAGACGCCTTTAAAAGGGGATTGGACGAGTTTCTGGAGGAAAAATCCATTATGGGGTACAAGCCATGATGTGTATGCGCAACCTCCTGATTTTAGGAATGGGTTAAGTCAGAATGCCAGATGTAGGGGAGAGCACCAGGATGAGGTCTCTTGTTATCTGGTGTGCTCCCTGGGGCATTTGGTGGGCCGCTGTGGGATACAGGAAGCTGGACTAGATGGGCCTATGGCCTGATCCAGTGGGGCTGTTCTTATGTTCTTATGTTCTTATGTAAAAGTACACATCTACACCAGGGGTCTCCAAACCCCGGCCCGGGGGCCAGATGCGGCCCGCAGCAAGCCTCTATCCGGCCCGCAGCCAGGCTCTTGTGCCCTGAAAGCCTCTGGCCCATTCAACTGAACACAACCAGGGCTGTGCTGAGGGCCAGAGAGGTTGAATGAATGAGCTCATTCATTCATTCATTCACTCATCTAAGTTCCATCTCTTTAAATTTTATATTTAAATATTTTTTCAGGATCTCAACACCATGCCAGATATTTGATGCGGCCCTCTGGCCAAAAAGTTTGGAGACCCCTGATCTATACCTAGCTCAGTACATGTCAGGAATTCGAACACCAAACTTCAAAACTGGGAAGCAAAGCCGCATGAAGACCAGGTCAACAGCAACCAATGAATACAGGTGAGCCCCCGTATCTGCAGGGGTTCTGACGCAGAACCCCCCACGGTTACGTGAAACCATGGATACGGGCAAATATATACCCCCAACCCTCCTCGCCTGTGAAGAGACATCCAGCAGACATCCGCAGCAGACATCCGCAGACATGTCGCCCAGCAGACATCCGCAGCCTCTGCCAGGCTCAAACTGAACCAGAAAGTTAAAAACACAACATCTGGTTTCTCTGTCAGTGCTGCAGAGACTGCAGTGTTGCCGCTGCCGAGGGACTTTTTTACTTACATGGGGGCAGCGCTAAGCTTCTACAGGGTCCTGGAGGCTCGCAGCCCCCTTTGATCTCCCCCCCCCGGTTTTCGAGGAAAACAGGAAGTAGCTTTAGAATGGAGATAAGGGCTTTGCAAACAACCTGTGGAGGAGATCAGAGGGGGCTGTGAGCCTCCAAGGAGGCCTGCGCTGCCCCCCCCGTAAGTAAAAAAGCCCCTTGGCAGCAGCAGTGCTGCAAACTCTGTAGCACTGTTGCTGCTCCTCTCCCTGCCCCCTCCCCTCCTATGCAAACACCTGGTTCCCAACTCCCCTGCAGGAGTTTTTGGAACCACTGCCTTTTAAAGCATTAGGAGGCCCAGAAAAGCCCTCAGGAGCCCTGGGCCTCCTAATGCCTTATTAGGCATTAAAAATCTCACTTCCAGTTTCACGGAGAAACCAGAAGTTGCATTTTTTTTAAACTCTCTGGCTCAGTCAGAGGCTGCGGACTGATGTAGTGACAGCTGTTATGTTGTCGCCACAGCTCTTCCTGCCAAGCAAAGTGAATATGGAGAACAAAAGGCAGAAAACAGGAGCTGCTTTTAGTTATGTGGTCCAGTGGCTTCGTCACCTTGCTTTGACAGTCACTGGCCAATGGTGGTCATTTCATAGGAGATGATATTGGGGATGAACAACAATACCAAATGAGATCTGGTTGTCCTATTTGCAGGACTCTTCAGGAAGAAGAGGGGCTGATTAATGTTACAAATATATTTATTTGCTGTGAGCTGCCCTGAGGACCTGTAAGGGTGGAAAAAAAATCCTCCAAAGTAAATAAAAGAATTTTGGGAGCCACAACCCCTCCTCCTGTGCTGCCCAACAATCCCCAAGACACCTATTCTTTCTGTGAAGACTCACTGTCCAGTCTTGTATTGTGGTTAAAAAGTCATGATGTGGCACCACTTATGTTTAGTGCATCGAAACTTAGTCTGCTAAACGATTTCCTTGCCAAGAACTGAAAGACAATCTCTTCCACCCTCACTCTTTTACCCTGCAAACTTTGAAAAGCTTCCCTCCTTTTACTTCCTCCATCAATGCAGGGGAAAATTTGTGTTTGTGCTTGTTACCTTGGAAAAAAAAAATTAACACCAAACCTCTGCAACCCAGGAAGCCAATCATTTCTGAGGTATGCATTTACACAATCAACCTCAACGTATATTTATATGGCAGAATTGAGTTGGAGACCTACAGATAGCATCCAGTGTAACTTCTTGGAGACTTCTGTATTTTATTCTCATCTGAAGAATCTGAAACTGGAAACAGGTATGAAATAACTAACTAAAAAACTAAATGATTGGAGATTTTATGTACTCAATCTCTCAAAACGATGGAGTCATTTAAAAGCAGATATTTTTATCCTGATCATGGGAGGAAAGGAAAATCTGAACACAAGTTTCTAAAATAATTCCTTATTGCCAAATTCACAGAACCAGCTGTAAAGTATGCTATTCAGCCCCAAGCGTATGGGTGCATGACTTCAAAAACTATTAAATAGTATATCTTGCAATCATATGCTATAGCAGTATTTCCCAGTCTGTGGGTTGCAACCCAATTTTTGGTGAGTCGCAGCCCATTGAGTCCAAGAAGTTGACAGGCATTATGACATGTGAAGTAAAAGCCACTTCCAGGTGACGCCAGTGTGCGGCCCAAATCTCTGGCCGTGTTGTGTCACATTGTACCCCTGAATGCCATGCAGCTTTTGGTCACGGCAAGCCAAATTGCTATCTGGGACCCCCTGCAAGGTAGGAGGTGAGAACCCCTGTGCTATAGCAAAGTCTGGGCTGGGATCCTAATCATTAATTATATTTCTATCCTGTCTTCCTTCCAAGATGCTCAGGGCAGCTGTACATGGTCCCCACTTTCTCACAAACACTTTGTGAGAAAGACCAGTTATTCCCTTGAAACTTCAGAGTTGAGTAAGGATTTGAACCCAGGCCTCCCTGGTCTTGACCATCACGCAACATACACCACACTGGCTTTATGTATAATGGAGCCTAGAAGAGGCTCCTCAGTAAAATCTTAAATCTTCCCCATAGTTATGGTCCTTATCTTTACATGCATCACTGTGCTCCTGATACCTCCCCAGTATTAATAACACCAAAGCTCCCTCCTGATGGCAAACAGCACATCATAGTGTACTCAGAGCCCTGCAAGTCAACAAAACATTCAGCTTACAGGATGTAAATCAAGAGAACTGATGCATAATGGTGACCATCTCCTTTATGTTCCACCTCTTGCGCTCTGGTTAACAGCCACAGGTAGCTCTAATGGGCAGCCACAGCCCATAATGGCTCTGTTGGTCAAGGGAGCAGCCAGCTGAAAATGTTTGGGAACCACTTTACTAAACCAACCCAAGCTGGTCTTAGATGCTTTTGAAAACCAACAATTTTTTTCCCCTTTGCTTCTGTTATTGAACTTATTGTTACAGTTGCTACTGCTTTTTTATTTCTTATTGCGGACTTTATAGGGCTATTTTGTTTCTGATATTTTAAAAATGAGTTTGTTTGCTGCTTAGAGGTTTTTCATTTGTTTGCTTTTTACACATAAACAATATAAGGTAGGAATATATGCTTCTGAAAGTTCAGCCACTGGAATAAAGTCAAGGAAACCTAGAGTAGAAGCCAGAAGTTCTTAGAACAAAAATTTCAAGCCTGTTAGTGTTGTCTGTCTGGCTTCAGAACACACACATTCTTATTGCAAAAGGTCATGATTTTTATATACCACCTGCTTATTTTAGTGTTCAGGTCACATCTTGTTCTCTTTATAGTTTGCTATGAAATCTAGAAACCGGCACTTTAAAATGATTTCATGAAAATTAGGTAAATAGGGTGGTAGTTTGGCTGTACTTGTCGTAAGAGGCGACTAAACAGCCACTGGGTAGATGGGACTCGATAGCCTGGGAAGGCAGCTCATCTGAGAGAAGGAAAACTCTGATCCCAAACCTCCACTGCCTTGTGGCTACATCCAGTTATGGAAAAGGCTTCAGGAGTCAACCTTGAGGCAAAATCCGGAGCCGGAGTCCCTGAGGCAGTTCATGGCTGAACACAGTCACGTTCCGGCAACTCCTGCGATACCGCTGGAACCAACCGTATTGGCCTCTGCCTTTCCATTGGACCATTTCAGCGACGTGGAGAGGGGGGATTTGCTGCATGGGTAACAGCCTATCCTCCATACCTACTTTACCCAGGCTTCGCGCACTGGAGAGGACACTCTGTTCCAGAGCACTATTCAGAGCGCGATACCATGGTCTTCCGAGACTGAAGGATGCCAACAGGGTGGTAGTGCTGGGAAACTTGGGAGTAATAATAATTATTTCTACCCATTCTTATAACAATATGAAAAAAGCAGCATACACTATAAAACAAGGTTCTCAAAGCTTGTCTGAAAATGAAAAACCGGGGTGTGGCCAAGGAGAGAATTTCACAGCCATCTAAAAGAGCATCTCCACCAAGTGGGTACCTAATAAAGAGAGGCCACAGGTCAAACCTCTGAAAAGGATAATCTGAACACAGAAAGCTACCTTCTCCTGAGTCAGACCCTAGGTCCATCTAGCTCAGTAACAGCTACACTGACTGGCAGTGGCTCAGGTATTTCAGGCTCAGGGGTGTCTTCAGTCCTACATGAAGATGCCACCAGGGTTTAAAACCAAGATGCCCTGCATGGAAATTCTCTCACACTGACCTATGGCCCCCATCTTTCCATCTTAGTGCTCAGATAGGTTCAAAGAGGCAAAGCTTAGTCACCAGTAAGTGATATTCCTATTTGTTTGTGTTTGATGCAAACAGCAATACAATTGAGAAAGTTGCACAAAAATACCCAAACTTGGCTTTATATCAGGGGTCTCCAAACTTTTTGGCCACAGGGCCGCATCAAATATCTGGCATAGTTTTGAGGGCCAGAAAAAAATTTAAATATAAAATTTATATAAATATATTAGAGATGGAACTTAGATGAGTGAATAAATGAATGAATGGGCTCATTCATTCAACCTCTCCAGCCCTCAGAACACCCTCCAGATGCAACCAGAGCATAGTTCCAGTCGTGTTTGGCAAAGTGGGCCAGGGGCTTTCAGGGGACAAGAGGCTGGCCGCAGGCCGGATAGAGGCTCACCGTGGGACGCATCTGGCCCCCGGGCTGGGGTTTAGAGACCCCTATTTCATATTGATTTTGTTGGGGGGGGGGTAGGGAGCCTAGAACAGATTGATTCGGCCTGCAGTACACACTCAGGGAGAGTAAGCCCCTTTGTACTCACTGGGAGTTCTCAGGGAAATATGCTTCAGATTCTGCTGTAAATCTACTTTAGGACAGATACTAATGAAAACCAACATGCAATCTAGAAATGCTGATTTTATTCAAAACTGCCATTCCCTGTTCAAACTGCAGGATGAAGAGTCTGCTGAAATGGTTCTGGCCCATCCTGGTCATCATGCTTTTGAACAAACCTGATCTGGGTGCCCCACACATGACTCCCCCAGCAGCGCAGAACAGCACCAACTGTACCATGGCAGCCCACAAAGAGACTACCAGGGCACATGCTACGAAAACATCCCTCCACAGCGCTAGTGTCTTCTCACCTGGCAATGCTCCTGTCATCCCAATGCTTTTCACTGCTCTATCTGTGTGTCTTTTCTTTGACTGAGAGTACAAGTTTTAACATGGGCCCTTTCACAACTTGAATTGTATGTTAAAAATTCAGGAAACCCTCAGAGTCAACTCAATGAACTGACAACCATCAATTTGTTGTTTTCTACTTTGTTTGCAAATCAATAGCTTAAAAGAGTGCTTGCTTTCTTTTCCGCAGTGGTATTAAATTTTTCAAATGACAAATCAAGGAACAGAGTGGCTTTTGTTGTTCAAGCTATGTATGAAACCTGATGTTGCTTTCCTCTGTAACATGAACCAAGCTCATTGTAAAAGTCAAGAGGAACTGTTCGCGACCAACTTAAAGTGCATTTAAAGAAGTTTCTGTATTCCATAGGTATAAAGAGTGAAATGAAAGACTAAGATGATGAGACAGCATGCAAGCTACAGAAATGAAGACAATGGTTCAGGAAGAAAAAGTCAGAGGACTCAGATGCTCGTAGAACATACTTGAAAAAGAAGAGTAGGCTGAGAAACTAGGATACATTCTTTGCATTTAAATGAAATTCACCTAGTAATTACAACTCACATCTCTCTCACAAGACCGAATTTTCATGCAAATAGTTTTCTGCTTAGTCTGAAAACTGTATAAACTCTTCCAGTTCAGTTCTCTAAACCCATGAAGAAGGTAACTGTTTGATCAGCAACCATTACCTTGCTAACCCAAATTCTGCAAATCACAGAAGGGTATGAGGTCTGTGTCATCAAAACCTGCCACTTCACACACAGCCAAAGCAATTCCAACCACTTGTCCATCTGTGACACCCACTCTGGGCCCTGAAATTGTTATAATCAGCAGTTTGGGAAGTGCTTGAAGTCTACAATTTTGACAAGCACAGAAAAGCACCACCAGTTCTGTGTGGATTCTCTCTCTCTCTCTCTCTCTCTCTCTCTCTCTCTCTCACACACACACACACACACACACACACACACACACACACCTTTGCTGCCCTCAAAACCAGTTTTAATAACTGAAATATATAACTCTCCACTTATTTTATTCACTTATTAGATATACATGCCACCTTTTTGTAGAGGAAACCACATTTCACAGTAGTAGCGCAAAGATTATTATGTGAAAAACTTTATATTCACAACCAGAACCTTTTCATTGATACACCTTTGGGCTGGTACTCTAATCTTAACAACTGACTGTCAAAAGGCAGTTGAAAACAAGCTGTTAGAAATACACATGAAGTAGTGAGAGGGAGGTGGGATACAGAGAGAAAGAAAAGTTGCCTTACCGGCGTGCAATGTAGTAGAAAACAGGATTGCCAGCTTTCGACGTCCCAGCTTGGTAGAAAATATTTAGTGTTTTCAGGGCCTTGAACTCTTCTTTCTCATGCACTTGGTGCCTAAGCAGAAGAAGGTCAGAGAGATCAATTTATGTCTCAGGCCATCTCTTCTAGGCAGTTTCAACACACAGATCCATTCACACAACTACTCCTATGATCCTGCTGCTACTCCTGGCTGAGCAAGCAGAGGAAAATCTAGGATGTTTTGCAAGAAGTGAGATGGAGAGGCAAAGATATGAGTATCCAACAAGAAAAGCCTGGGGCAGCACTGATCTTAAAATCAGCCTACCAACTAATGGTTAAAGTTACTACCAATATTATTAACTGCTATTACTAATGATAACAGAGAATGAAGTCGCACAAGCATTCACAGATCCATTACCTTGTCATAAACTCTTCAAACTTGGAACTGGTGAGATTTATACTGGACCACTGTGTGTCTGCCACAGGCTTGTGCTCAGGAGGACCAAGGTACGCAAGCAGAGTTGCCATCTTGTCAAACGGTCGCCTTCCGACAGCTTTGTGGTCCCTAGAGGAGAATCGTATTTTAACCAGCATGCCCCCCCACATCAGAAACAGTAAAAGGTTATTTCCGCCCCCCCCCCGTTTTGTTTTTGTGTAACATATTTAACCTGTTCAGTTTCTCACAGACTTATACAGGCGGTGCCTCGGTATTCGCAGGGGATCCATTCCTGGACCCACTGCAGATACCAAAATCTATTGACAATCAAATCTGCAGATCTCATCATCTGATGTCCTCTGAATGCAACGGGAGCAGAGCTCCAGCCACATTCAGAAGACAGCAAGTGGGGAGATCTGCGAGTTCGGAATGCAATGAGGTAAAGCCATGGGTCCCAAATCTGCAAATAAAGAGGCCCCACCTATATACTTATTTATTTCAGCAAGCTCTTATTGGTAATCTGCCACATACCTCTGTCGCACTTTTAGTGTGCGAAATACTTTGCGCCATTTATTAGAACAAAAATGTAGCAGCAAACGGAGCATTTCAGGTTGTTTCTTGAGAGAGCTGAGACACAAAGTCTGCTTCATAAAAGCAGCCACTACCCAAACTGTAAGCAAGCCAATGCGTAGATTGCACGGAATATGGGTTGCAAGAGTGCAAAACCAACCCGAGGTCAGACAAGGGAGGTCACAATAAGTACCTGACTGTGGTTTTATTTGCTATTCCTGCTGTACTTTTATCCTGGTCAAGAACTTTTAAATAATTTTTGCACCGTTGTGAGTTCTTTTTATTGTATTTTGCTATTTTTATTGCATTGATGGTATTTTATATTTGTAAGCCGCCTTGGGCGCCCCTTTGTTGAGGTGTGGCGGTGGGGTCAAATTGATTAAATAAATTTTGTTCTGTTCTTATCTGCATACCCAAGCTGCCTTGAGCATGGGAAAGGTGGCCTACAGAACAACTTCAACAATAATAATTGGAAAAATAAAAACTGAACATGCAATGGATCACACGTGGGACTTTCTGTTCACACGTTTTAATGAACCTTGGATTGAGAGAGGGAGTGTTTCCATATATATAACCAAATATGCTACCTCTGCTTGCAAAGAGTGCAAACTGGATTTTCAGTTGCTCCTAGTAATGGAGATAGACTCAGATATTCCAACTATATGCTGTGGAAATAACCTCAACATTTGGTGCTTTTGTCAGGAAGAAAATGAGCCCCAGGCATCTACACGCATATACAAGACAGAAGCTGCTGTTATTATGGGCCAGCCAGACTGAGGGTCAGAATTCACAACATCAACAGGCAGCCCCAGTCTACAGCAGTGGGCGCCATACCCCGGCCCGTGAGCCGGATCGGGCACCCATGCAAACTCCTCCCCTGCATGAACGGGGCTTACAGTTCCCCTTATAGATAGCAGGGGAGCTTGCTATCGTCACTTCCTATCTCCCCCAAAGTTTGTGCTTTTCAGCCACTTCTGCATTCTGCTGCCCCAGCAGGCTCTGCACCCGGATTTCTGGGTAGAAGTGGCTGGACAGAACAAACTTTGGGGGAGATCGGAGACGATGATAGCAAGCACCCTGGTGGAATAGTAAGCTCCAGTCGTGCCAGGGAGTGTTTTCCGGCACACCGCTGTCCCGACTTTGGTGACTGCTGGTCTACAGTGACAGAGCTCTTTTCCAAAACTGGTTGCTAAAACCACTGAACAGCAAAGACCAAATTTGAAGCTTCAAGCACAAAAAGCACATCAAGGGAACTGAGGCCTGCTGACTTGCCCATGGGCAAAAAACAGTCTTGAAAGACTAAGGGCGCAGTCCTAACCCCTTATGTCAGTACTTTACAGCACTGGCAAAGCAGTGCCAATGGGACGTCTGCTGCATCCTGCAGTTGGGTGTCACTCACAGAGGCCTCCTCAAAGTAAGGGAATGTTTGTTCCCTTACCTCAGAGTTGCATTGCCCTTATGTCAGTGCTGGAAAGCACTGACACAAGGGGTTAGGATTGGGCCCAAAGAGTGATAATATGTGGCTTCAAGCACTGCACACAAAATTTATCAAAGATGAACACAGACTCCACAAAAATGGGGTAAAGGCATAAATTAAAATGGAAAAGTTAATTCGAAATAAGCTCTTGTCCACATGGTGACCATATTACTGTGAAAAGGAATAACTGCCCACAGCAGTCCCTGAAGTGTGCACCCCAGCCTCACCCCAAACCAAGCCAACCACATGAACGCTGCTGAGAATTTCTACCTGTTGCTGGAAAGGTACTGGCCAATCTTCTCCTGATTGTTCCAAAGCAGACGATGGAGTGCAAGTATGTTGCCATCGCTGATGAAAGAGAGGCTATGATTGACCGTGTCACTGGCTGGACAGTCCGACGCAATGTTAAGAAAAAACCTACAAGCACAAATTGTCAATGTGTTGAGCAAGATGGTCAAAGCGTCCGTTTTTAATAAAGGGCACTGTTGATGAATGGTACAATGTTCACAGATAAGTGTTTAAGAAATTACCAGGTTAGGTACCATTCAAATGTTTCAAGGAGAGGGGGACTGGCTGAAAGGCATGTGGTTGCTACGGTACTGCAGCTGAAGTAGCTCACCTAACCTCCACAGCCCTATTTATGCTTACAGAGCATCCAAAGTACGGGCAGGGGAAACCGCACATCAAATTTTCTCCCTTATCTAGTTCAGCACAGTCCATCCCCCTTAAGAGCTGCGTACCTGGGGAAGGGAACCTTCCTGGAATCAACCCCAGGTACCAATTCTGGTAATTCTCTTGTAATTATAACCCTCTCCAATGCAGCAAGAGCCAGGCTGCTTCCGTTCCACAGTATCCAGAAACAAAGGTGATTTTACCAAGCGTACTTGCATACTTTATTGATCGACATGTCCCTAATCTCAAAAGACAACTTTTTCTTTCTTTAAAAAAAACGCTCAGCATTCAGGTCAACTTACCTTCGTGCCGCATCAAAGTTGCTTTTGACAAAGTCGTTAAAAGGCCGCATGTGTTCCTCCTTTGTAAACAGGACGTGGTTGGCAATGCTTTGTAGTACCTAAATAAATACAGAAAACGGCTAAAGCAACCATGACAAAGTGTTTGTGTGACAAGCTGTACAAGCCATCCTTCCTTGGTTGTTAGTTTGGCTGCTCATTTTGATCTGAGTGGTCTGACAATTTGCAAGAATAAAAGGTAAGTAGCTCTCACTTTCCTTCCATCTGTAGGTGGCATTGTGCCCAGAAAACTCTCCTCAACCTCCACTGGCCCTGCTCCCAACCCTAATGTAATCAGGAATGCTGAAACAAAACAGGATTCCTATCTGCACAAACATTTCTCCCTTTCGGTTAAACATATGAAGGTTGGGAAGTGTGTTAGTCCACACACGGAGGGGGAGTGAAAATAGAGTTTTTATGTACCAAGCTATTCTGTCAACTGTTTGTTTTTACTACACATGCATCAAAGCCAATACAATTTCACCAACTAATGCTTTAGTCAGAGTTCCAAGGAACAAAACACAGCTGTTCGTTTACATTTGCCAAGCGTTGTTACTGGTCAACACATGAAGTGAAACGATGTGGTAGAATAGACTAGACACATATATGGGGCATTTAGGGGCAATATAGGGTATTTCTGAATGCTTCCCCAAATGAAGTCCCTCCTGAAGGATTAAAAAGCACACGCGAAGAACAAGAGTAACAGCAACTATACTACTAGCACATCAGGGAGAAGAATTCTGGCACCATTTGCCCCACATTGTGCTACCGTTCTGCTTGCAGGGAACTTTTTATTTAGGAGAGCATTAATAGAGGGGTCCCATTTGAGTCTGAAGTGGTATCGCCCATTCTGCCACCTCATTCTACTGCATATGTAAACCAGGCCTTAGGAGCACTTAAAGGATCAGAAACCAAATATTTTTACAAAAGGCTACATAAAAGTTATCAAGGAGTATAAACCAATCAAGAGGGGGATAAAAATTAAATCTGCTCTCACCTTCAGAAAAAGACATTCCAGTTTTCTTCTCACTCCTTCTCTTGCTGCAAGTTTTTCCTCAACTGAATGGAAGCTTTCCAAAAAATTTTGAGCAAAGATGCACTTTTGTAAAGCTCCCGTTCATTCTTCAATGGACTGTGCCTGTACGCTCGAAGTGAAAGCTGATTTCTCTTTAAACTAACTGCATTTCTCCAAGCTCAGGAACTGACCAAGTCCTCCCTTTCCTTCTCCCACTACAAATGCACTCACTTTTTGGGCTAGTTCAGAAAAGTTATGAAGCCAGCACTCCCTCCTCTACTTACCTATTCAGCTCACATGCCGTCAACATCCCGGTTTGTTTAAACCAGCAATTATCAACGTTTTGCATGGTTCACCTATCGGAAGTACCACAAGAAGTAACTGATGATTATGTCATTGCCAGTTACTTCCGGATTGGGAGGCCGGATGCAACGTAACAAACACCAGTAAGAGGCTCAGGGTGGAGAGGAGGGTTTTTTGGGGCACATGAAAAGCATATGCTGGAGCTCTGCCCACCAAGCCTTTTACTGCTGCTTGTCGTGTTGCATTGCTGGTCTCACTACCATGTGGTGAGGGTCCTATGTGTACTACCAGGTACAAATACCACCAGTGGCACAAGTGGAGAAACACTGGTTTAAACCAAGGCTCTGTCTCATCCTAGAAACATTGGTTTATACCAGGGGTGCCCAAACCCCAGCTCGGGGGCCACTTGCGGCCCTCAGGGGCTCTCAATCAGGCCCTCAGGGAGCCCCCAGTCTCCAATGAGTCTCTGGCCCTCCAGAGACTTTTTGGAGCCCGTGCTGGCCCAACGTAACTGCTGTCAGCAAGAGGACGACTGTTCAACTTCTCACCTGAGCTGTGGGACAAGGGCTCCCTCCACTACTTGCTGTTTCATGTCTGGAATGCAGCAGTGGCAGTGAAGGCTTTTATAGGCCTTGAGCTACTGCAAGACCTTCATTCATTCATAAGTTCCATCTCTAATATATTCATTTATGTAAATTTATTCAAATTTGAAATATAAATTAATTCGGCCCCCGGACACAGTGTCACAGAGATGATGTGGCCCTCCTGGCAAAAAGTTTGGACACCTCTGGTTTATACTATGGCCAACAAGCCAACACGCAGAGGGACACTGAAGTTAGGTTCAGCTCTGGTTTCACATAATGGTTTGCAAACCTAACTAAACCACTGTTCTCGAGTTCAAATAAGCTGAAGCGCTGTCACTGAAAAAAACCCAGGATATCAACATCAGAGCTCTGTGCTGGAGGCTCAGGAGATAAGGGGATAAGGAGCATGGGGGACTTCACATCACATTCCCAATCAAAAGAAACCATGGTGCATTGATTGTGCACACCATAAGAAGAGCCCTGCTGGATCACGTCAAAGGTCCATCTAGTCCAGCTTCCTGTATCTCACAGTGGCTCACCAGATGCATCAGGGAGACACAAGACAAGATACTTGCATGTGCCCATCACAAAACACAACAGGAGTTCTTCACCTTGGACATCAACTTCAAGCCCCTTTCAATTCTAGGTGGAGGCTTTTTATCCAATATCCCAGCTTCATATGGGGAGACAATGGCAGGGTTGATGAACCGCAGGAACATGGCACTTCCCACAGCTCCAATGCTGTTCTGGGGAAACCGCTGGCTGACAACCTAAAGAGGAAGAAGTTGAAGCTGAATAAAGAGAAACCATTTAAATGGAAAAGGAAAGAACACAAGCAGGGAATTAAGAAGAGAGAAGTTCCAGCTCCCCCTTAATCCTTCTGGCACATGCCACTGTGCGGCATGGGAACAGAACAGGGTGCCAAAACTGATCTCTATAGGTAAGCAAGCTCCAGAGATAAATTGTTATTGGAAGACAAGGAAAGTGTTATTTATAGACAGTGGAGATGAAGCACAACCGGACTCCAACAGTTTCCTCTCTATGCGCGCACAGGTACACACACCACCTTCTGGTGAAGCCAGTGTACAAGCAAATCTATATAATTAAAAAAGAAAACAAAAAGCCATTTCAAAACTATGCTAATCTGAAGACGGACTGGAGTTTCTCAACATCTGGATTGTTATTCCACACTAGCAAGATTTGGAACAACTCTTTTTGTAAATTCTAACACTCATCGATTCGAGTCAAAGCACTCACCAGATCATAATATGGGAAAGAAATGTATGCTTCAAGCATAGATTAGCAACAACTTTCAATGGTGCAGGAATGGGAATATCCCATTCACAAAACTCCTAAGTAGCCCTTGCTGAGAAACAGCCTAAAGCACCCTCTGTATCTACGTGGGAAAATAAAGACATATCTGAAGGATGGCAATAACACATTCAAGGAACCATACAGAACTGCACTAATTTCCTTGAAGGAAAAGAAAATCAGAGTTAAAATGTTCACACACATCCTGTGATGTGCTTTACCTTTGTGCATCCTTTTAGTACAAAATAAAAGCAAGGAGCTACCGACTCCTAAGAGGTGTTTCTTCTTGCAAGTTTTAAATAAATGAAATGTAAACATTTGTGAACTGAACTATAAAAAGCAAGCTGCAAGTTCAAATGTAAGACCTGGGTGGGGGGCAACAGTCTCTTCCTCTTAGGAGGGGTCCTTCTAACTCGGCTATTTTCAAGCAGTGTGCCACAGCACATTGATGTGCCCCGGGAGCTTTGAGAAAAGTGGCTGAAAATCACTTAAAAATTCTTCCAGGTTCCCAGGGAAACTGTCTGTAGTAACAAATTGTCTGTCCCTTTTCCTCCGCTGGCAGAGCTGGGTCAACCCAGTGGAGGAAAAGGGACAATTTGTTTCTACAGACAGTCATGGATTTGACTCAGCACAGGTGCCGGCCCGCACTGGAGGGCTTCAATTGACCTCCCAGATGTGATCGTAAGTGGCCTCTCTGACCTCAGAAAGCCTCCCAGACAGGACCAGAAGGCACATCCAGTCATATCTGGAAGGTCCTTTAAGGACTTTCAGCGGACCCCAGTATCTGCAGAAATCAGTATCAGTGGGGGCTCCTGGAACAGATCCACCACAGATACCAAGGGTCCGCTGTACTTTTTAATGCTGTTTATAGGCAAAACCTAATGTATATCCCTCGTTTTGGCATGCAAGATTTTTTTTTTTCTGGCTTTAAAACATAAAATCCTGAAAGCTGAAAAGTTCATCTGGTTGCCAAATTTTTGGGTTGGCTTCTAGATCCAAAGTAAATTTGTTGGGTCCTCTCCTAAGTGAGAACATGTGAACTAAGGTTCAACCTACATGTTATACTCAGAGAGATTTTTTGTTTTTTTTTTCTGGTGGTTAAGATATAATTACAGCCTTAGTGCCAAATCCTATCCAATTTTCCTGCCAATGGGGCATGCACTGCATCCTGCGGTGGGGGGGGGGCAACCATGGAGACCTCCTCCAGGTAAGGGAACTTTTGTTGGATAGGAAAGTTTTGTTGGATAGGAAAGTTGGATAGGATTGGCCTCTAAGTCTTACTGGACACAATGGGCTTACTTCTGAGTAAATAAAACCATTTTTAAACACTTCTAGACAGAGGAAGGTGGTAGAAACTCTGGACTCCTTTACTTCCGACTGCTGGTGAGAAGTTCCAAATACTTCCCCATGCAACCCCGTCCTCTCTGCTCCCACTCAATGTACTAAATGAGCACACTGGATTTAGCACAGGCCTCTCTCTGACTTGCTGGTTTACTACGTATAGGATTGTATTGTTTTTTTTCAGAATTGAGGATTAAAAAGTATGATTCCTCACTGGCAATCTGAAGTGGAATAGTCCAGAATTCTACCACCTCAGTCTATTTTCTCACTTTGTGTAACGTGAGGATCAGGTCAGAGCTATACTATTTATTGGCTAAGATTTTCTGTGTGAACAGAAGGCTTTTGAAAGCCTGTAAACTCCTCCACCCCCCCAAAAAAAAATTCTGATAAAGCTCATCCTTTTCTGCACCCCTTTGAACAGAATATTTTTCCTAAGCTGCCAATATATGAGACAACAAGTAGTCCAAAATCACAAGCTGCCCCAACCCTCCTCCCCACCTGGGGCTGTTCAGAAGTCACTTTCTGGAGCCTACATCCATCAGCAGCTGGAAAGGACAGCTCCTGGCATGCCTCAAAGATGCAGCAGTAGTCAATGTGTGAGTAAGGAGTATGAGCATGTAGTGTCCTCATTGAGTGGGCATGCTGAAAAACACACCGACTCCCTTCCCATCTTGACAGGGGAAAGGAAAGATTCAAACTTCAATCAGAGTAGGAACTCTGACATCACACTACTAGAGCCAACAGGAATTCAATAAATTTCTTTTTAATTAGCATGGCACAGTCCTTGAAGCACATGGAAGACTACCTATGAAGGACTACCTCCACCCTCACACGCACACATAGATGGAGTGTAATAGCTAACCAGGCAATACACATTTCCACACAAAACACACACACACAACCTGTCCAAAACGAACAAGAGTTTATGCGAATTTGCTTTGTCTTCTGCAAGTGAATAAGGACCAATATCCAACTTCAGTACGCAATATGATAACCTTAAAATCGCAAAGTAGAACACAGACACAGGTCTCTCGCCACCTGCAATGCAGCATTGTGGTGTGTGAACACTTATTGAAGATCTACAAGAAGCAAAACCAGAGCTTTACACAGAGGGCCTGGAGTTGTTTCTCTATTACACTTGGAAGGGAAAGTTGAAAAGTAAGGTCAATCCATTTGCATGCACACCTTGTAGTCCACACCAAAACTCGTGAAGGTCTCTGAGATGTTCTGCTCAGTCTTGCAGGTTTTGAAAGTAGGAGTCAATTAAATAAGTTGCCTTGGACATACAACAAACAGTTTTCTGCTTCCTGGTACTTTTTCATGGTACTGCAATTAAAACCTTCATAGGCAAAGCTCATTTTGCAATGAAGGTTCATCTCCACTTGCTCCTTTTAGCAGATACTGATCCTATGGATATTGTCTAATAAACTGTTTCTGGTGGTTCTTCCTCAATGCTATTGAGGGAAAGTGGAAAAGAGTATTAACCTTTCTAAACATGCATCTTTTTCCCTGGTGGGCCCTGTGCAAAAAATGTCTTGCCTCTTATTTTCTGACTTTCCCTTGTTGTTCAGAATTGTAAAAGGTGACAGAGAAAGGACATCAGAATGCTGGTGTGGAGCTGCAGAATTTGCCTTTTGCTGTGGAACCGAAAAGACACACAGAGAATATTTTTTTAAAAAGAAAAAAAAGTGACTTCAGTCCAGGGTTAATTGAAATGAAAGCTCTTTGGTGCCAGAATTAGTAGAATGATTTCACAATGAGAGTCAAGTGAAGATTTTTTTTTTTCCTTTCGGAACAGAGAGCAAAACAGAAATTGGGGAAAGGGTGGGTGAGTGTATGCGGGTGTGTCTGCTTTGAAAGAAACGGCCAATAAAACTTCTCCAAAACGACTTACTGATTTTTTGTTTTCCTTTTTTTCTTTTACGGTAGCTTTATTCAGGAGAGAGTAGCAAGTTGCCTACAGAACAGAGATGAGCACAAACAAGTCACAGCACCAACCACATACACAGCAAACAAAAAAAAACCCCAATGTCGATCAAAATGTAACAAAGAGAACAAAGAGAATGAAAAATGAACTGTAAACACTCATGTCTGATGGAGTTTGTATTTGATGTAGGCAACCACCTTTTATCCACGACATACTAGATGCAAAGCAAGCAAATGTTGGGCTCTTATATCAATTCTACTATTTCTGGCTAGGATAAGAATTTTTGAAAGTGCATTTATTTGCTAATTGCACACAATTTGTTGTGCATCTTTATATGTGACATTCAGAATGTGTTTTGGAAGGAACCAAATAAATTCCTCCCAATACATTCACAAGCAAGATTGCGCTCTCTCAGTGAAGTAGTTCTCTGTGTGTCTGGTAACATCTTAACAGGACTTTCGTACGGTTCTTTGACATCTGAGCTCCCAGACCATGAGCAAAATCAGGTTTTCCCATTATATGACTTTGTGTGTGTACAATATGGTAACAAAGATAAATAAAGACTGAGGTCCCCCATCCTGCAAAGGATTACAGGAAGTGCCTGCTACATTCCGTCCCCCACCCCCAGCAACGTAAGCCTGTACCACACACAGGTTTGAAGTTAGAAACTTTGAAGAATTTAGGGGTTTGAAATGTTGTTTGCAGGATGGCACACTGTGGAGCACAAGCTGCTTTCCCCCAATGCAGACTGGAACTCACACATTTCACATGGTGTCCGTCCATTATACCAGGATAGAATACAAATTTCAGAGCAAGCCGAAACACCCTCTAGTGGGAATTGGCTGTAACTTCCCTCGCTGGAAGGAACTAACCATCATTATGTATTAGTTTGGAGAGCACTTTGAACATCAGTCACTTCACCATAAATTATACTAACGAAATTTGTAACGTACTCAAGGTCTGCAACAAAACTAGAAAATTCAGGCTTGATTGTCTTCCTAGAGAATGGAAATTAAAGCCATGATGGGGTGGTCAAATCTAGTACTCCTTTGGCAAGAAAAACACCTATGTTTTTGTTCTAATGAATGACATTATCATAAATTTAAGTGGCATGTTTCCATTGTGGATAACTTACAAAAATCAGAGCAGGCTTGTACATTCGGCTGACTGATGTCATCTGAGGCGGCAGATGCCTGTCTGCCTTGCCCCTCATTTGCCATGGTGGCTCCCCCTTCCTGGATTTGAAAAGGAAGAGGATGGAGCAGAAGAGAAAGTGTGGAGGAGAGGAGAGCTGTGGGCTAGGCGCTTGAAGTCAGCAGTCTTTTCTCTCTTCCGCTCCATCCCCTCCCTTTCCAGACACAGTGCGAGCAGGCCAGGGATGGAGCTCATGATTGTACATTGCTGCTGAGTTAAAAGGGGAGGGCAAAAGTAACAGCACAATCCTATGCTTGTTCACTCAGAAATAAGTCCCATTGTGTTCAGTGGGTTTTACTCCCAGGAAACGGTGTGCATTTGGCCCTCATTATCCACGCGGGATCCATTCCCAAACCCCATTCCAGGTACTGAAACTTGTGGAAAATCAAATCCGTGGGTCCAGGCCACAGAAGACCTCCGGACATGACTGAAAGTGCCTTCTGGTTGTGTCTGGAGGTGTTTTGAAGTCTGGAGAAGCTCCATGCGGCCTACCCAGGGCCCAGAAAGCCTCCCAGACACAACCACAAGGTGCTTCCAGTTGCGTCTGAGAGGTCAGGTGGGGCCCTCCAACATGGGCTTGGTATTTGCACCAAGTCAAATCTGCAGGTTTCTAACCCGCAGATAAAAAGGTCCCACCTATATAGGATTAGAGCCTCATGTGCCCAAACCAGTGACAAAAATCACATGTAATAAATGCACACATTCCCTACAGACATAATCACAGAAGAATCTCCCAAGATAAACTCTACTCTCTTTCCTACGCACAACTCCAACAATTTTGTACTGAGTAACAATGAAATCCAATCCACAGCTGGTGATTAATCACCTTTTGAAAAAAGTTCATTGAAAACAGTTACCTGAGATTCTGTATTAAAATAGCCTACGTTCTTCTAGAGCAGCTTTAAAGAGAAAGCCAGCGATACAAACAACAATTTTTATTTCAGTCACACTTTCGAAAGCCGGTTTCTCAGTTCTAGAGAGGCAACAAGTCATGTATTGTCCATCCCCAGCCCAGAGGAATGAAAATCAATGGTAAAGGTAGACGGGCAAACAAAGTGGAACTAGGGCCATGAATGCAGGAAGCTGCCTGACAATTATCAGCCCATCTGGTCCAATCTCTCAGGCACAGAGCTCGAGGCATAGTGGGTGGAATGTCAGACCGAGAAAAAGAGCACTGGATTAATTCCCCACTCAGCCTGGAAGTTCACTGGGTGACCTCATCCCAATCACTCTCTCTACTCTCTCAGTCTACCCTTCATAGGGTTGTTGTGAAGATAAAAGTGGGAGGGACTACATAGGCCACCCTGAGCTATTTAAAGGATATAAAGGTGCTGGAAGAGTGCTCCTTGAAGGTGCCACATTTGTGGGAATGATGAGATAAACCTCCTTTAAACAGAATGAAATGCATAATGAATACATTTAGGGCTTTCCTAGCCCTGCTGTGCAAGATCCTTTTAATTGGGAATGCCAGGGATTGAACCTGGAACCTTCCTCATGTTAAGAACAAACTCTACCATTGAGTTATGGCTCCCTCTGTTATCATCTGTCATGGGTCCCCATTCCTGTCAGTCAAAAAGCTGGGAAAGGAGGCAAGCCACACAGTCATCAGAGCTGTCTTGAACAGACTACAATGAGGTGATACCTCACCATGTCGGAAGAATCAAAGCACAAAGAATGGGGCAGGGGAAGAGTTAACAAGAGGACTTTTCGTCTTTATAATGGCTCCCATGAAAAAAGATAAACACAAACACTGCCTGGTTTAGGCCTACCTGATACAGGCAGTGGCAAACACTACGAAGTTGGGGTGGAAACTCAGCTGAGGAGGTAATGATGGCATGGAAGAATTTCTCAGTCATCTGCAGAAGGCTCCGTTGGTTGTCCTCAAGGCTTTCACTCGACTCCAGTCTGCAAGACAGGCCAATTGAAGACTTTCCCAAGCTTTACATACAAAAGTAGACCGGTTACTTCTGGACATTCAACCTGTAGCCATATTTTTTTTCTGCTTACAAATAGGAGGCATACCAGAGAGATTCTGAGTAGCAGCTGGATTGGCACACAAGTCATTCCAAAAGGCTGGAACTTGGACTCTGTCACCAATGGCCAGGGACCAGAGGACACTCTAGATCACGGGTGTCAAACATAAGGCCCGGGGGCCAGATGCGGCCCGCAGAAGCTTTTTATATGGCCCTCAGGCTTTCAGCTGCTGAGCAGTGCTGAGGTGTTACTGCTAAAAGGGCAGCCCACATGAAAATTGGGCTCTTCCATATCTTGAATTATGATCAAGATTCATATATTTTCTCTTTAGTTATTTGTAGCTAATAAGTTCCTAAGTGAGAAAAAAGTGTTTTATTTTTGGTTATGACCTGTTAAATGACATCAAATCTTGCCTAATGACATCACTTCTGGCCCTCAGTAGGCATCATGAATGCTATGTGGCCCTCCGTATGAAATGAGTTTGACACCCCTGCTCTAGAACAGTGATTCCTAAATTTTTTAGAGGCCCTAGAGGCTGCTGCCTGATTTATAAATGCCAAGGAGTGTGACTATAATGGTGATTGGGCAGCAGTGCCCCCCCCCCGGCCCAAAGTAGCAGCTTGTTTAATACTTGGTGCACATAACTTAATCTGCTCTGCCAGTTTCGCGACCCAACAAAAATTGGATCATGACCCATTGGTGGGTCCCGGACTCAGTTTTAGAGCCACTGCTCTAAACCAACAGAAGGGTTGTTTTCTATGGATTGGTATCTTAATTCTCAACCAGACCCCGAGTTCCTCTCTACCTTGCGATGTCCATCACTCTGGATGGTATCATGGTTCTGGTGTTGGACTTAGACCCAGAAGTTCCAGGTTCAAATCTTTGCTCAGTCATAAAGTTTCCTGGGTGACCTTGGGTCATGCACTATCTGTCAGTCTAATCTACCTCACAGGGTTGTTGTGAAGACAAGACGAGGGAAGGAACCATGTACACCACCCTGAGCTCCCTGTAGGAAGGGTGGTATAAAAATGTGGAAAGTAAATGAATAAAATAAATACTGTCAGGAGTCAGGAAACACACACACACACACACACACACACACAAACACACACACACAACCTAGCAAACTACAGACTCCTACACAGGAAAAAGAGTCTCAGAGCTACAGAAAGAGTGAAGAGCAAACCTTGTAGGGTCCACCTCGAAGCTAACATGTTGCCATTCAGGAGATGTAATTACTGTCCTCAAGAGAGGCTCCAAAAGCTTCTGTAGATAGGTGGCACCATATACCTGCACAAGACAGTTCCATCCAGTTTGTTATTATATGTTTATGTCCTCTTCTGTTTCTTTTAAAATGTTACTGTCTAATTTGGTCAGCCATTCAGTCATTGAAAGTAAGGCTTTCAAAATCAAATGGAACTACGCATTGGCTCAGTTCAGATGTCACAACAGAGCCTGATCTGATGAAAATGAACTGTGGCACACTTTGGGATCACACACTCCTCAGGCTCATGTGCACTCCTTTTTCCTCTATACACCCTCTTTTTCCTGCTAATTGGGCAAAGAGGACCTTTTAAAGTGGCGTCATCTTATATTCAGCAGGGGGACAGCAACAGACCCATTTCACCTCCACATTATCTTTTCCAGTGGCTGTTGCTAGCTTCCCTTTCACATCTGTTTTTAGACTGTGAGCCCTTTGGGGATAGGGAACTATTTATTGATTTATTTTGCAAAAGGGTACCCTTTTGTTGACAAGCGGTATACTTATATTTTCCAATGAAAGATTACATTTCATGCATTCAATCAGTAGGCTCTGACTCTCAAAAGTGTTTGCCACAATAAACCTATTGATTTTGTAGTTTCAGCAACTCTTTCTTGTAATGTAAGATGGTGTTTGCCATCTGCACTACTGTAACTATTTGTACTAGAAATTATATAGTTTTGAAGACCTACTACCCTCCTGAGTCGTGGGTACCCTTTTCAATTGATTAAGCATCTCATTTGATTAATCTATCCAAACAACAGATGAAACACTGCAGCCCCAGACACCACTAGAAATTTAGACATAGTTTGTGGCTATGTGGCTGGAATTTGATAACACGGCAATTAAAACAAGTTCTGAAATGTCAAAATATTTTCAGTCCATCTAGTTTCGCATTCAGCTCCTCTCTCCACTCTTTAAAACCGGTTTCATCAAGATGAGACATACCTTAAAACAGAAAGTCATTATTTTGCTAGCCAGGCTATTGCCCCTGAAGAGAGTCTGCATGGAGTCTGCCAGCTCGACCTCCTTAGAAAACATGTTCCAAAGCAACTGGTAGAGTAAGTGCCGGGAGTCAAAGAGGGTGACAAGGACACGAGCCAATTCATCCTTCAAAAAAAAAGGGGGGGGCAGTAAATATGCCAACCCAGAAAGAAATCAGATTCCATTTTTTGGGAGGGGGTATAATATGGGTGTGCACCATACTTGTGGAACTCTACACACCTCTATGATGCACCACCTTTCTCTCACAGTACACAGCCACAGGTTTCAACAAGCACAACGCATCTTACCCACTGCGAACAAGGCACCACATTTGCCAAAGCCATTGCGATAGGCAGCTCCCCTTGGTCCCCCATCATGGTGACCAGCTCCACCAATCTCTCAAAGCGATCCGCCAACACGGTTTCCGCGAGGGTGTCAAACTCTGTGCCCTGCTGCAGAATTTTGGTGAGAACCTCCATGAAAGTTGATCTTGTCTGGAGATCTTTGTGATAGCCCAACCCTACCAAAAACGACCGCCACAGAGAGAATTAGCCAAGACCGTCACAGAAGGAAGCGTTTCCAAATCTTCACTGAGCCAAGGTGACATTTGTCTGCTTTACCTATTGAGTGCATAAGGCCACTATCTACATTGGCATTGAGCAAGTTTGACATGGCAAGAACGGTGCAGTGTCTCAGCGAAGCCAGTCTTCGGGACATCCCTCGTTTTCTGCCACCTGTTTGAGTACCGTCATCTTCAACTTCACTGCAGTCATTGAGGAGGTTCATAAAGAGGGTAAAATACCTAAACAGATAATGTTTGCATGCCTCAGTGAAAATATTTACAGGCACCTTGCTCTATACACAAGAGATTAGACTTTCCTGTACAAACACAAGCCAACATCTGTGGATGATTTAATCCAAGGATGGGTCCATTACGTGTAAGCTACATTTTACCAACATTCATGACACTTAATCTCAATATCTACATTATATCATTTAAGAGCGGTCTACTCTGCTTCACTTTAATTCTCAAATGTGAGGAACCCTTGAGCTAGAAATAGGAACCCAGAACTGTCTCGTGAGCTACCTGGGCTACAAGCTGGAGCATTCTGCAAGGCAGTAAAGGGTTCCCAAATAGAAGAATGACTCAACAAGATTTGTCATTGGCTCACCTCAACAAGAAAATATAAGCATTTCCTGTTCAGGTTGGGACTAAGCTTAGGCAAGGATAGTCCTTACTGGCTCTTGAGCTCCTGGATTGACCCTCCTGGCACCCACTTTCTGCTAGACATATGCTTACAGCTCAGTTCTGATTCTACAAACCTTTTTCTTTCTACAAGCTTCTTGGTGAACACGTTAGCAGACTCAAAAATTCTGCTCTGTTGTTGAATGAAGAAACTCAGAGTCTGATTTAAAAGGAGGGAGGGGGGACAAGGCTTCCTTCAACATTGTTTTCCCCAAAAGGAGAGATCAAGGGCTGGCTCCAGACTTACACATTCCCTGTCCTGCTCTCTTTACTACAGGAAAACGTGAATTTAAAAAATGGAGGTCCTATGGTGGTTTGAACACAGGATCTTGTGTGATCCCCAGAGAGTCATCTTCTTAAAATTAGCTTGTGTGTCACTTACACTGATGTAGCCCCACAAACTATAACTAACTGCTCCAGAGATTTTCTTCAGACACACTACTGCTGCATGGGCCAACCATAATGAAATACTGGCTAGTTTAAGTCAAGGTGGGAGGGGGGAATAATGAAGGTCTTTACTTAAGAAACAGCTGGGATTTGGCTTCCATCAATTCAACTCCGTCCCCTTCTTCAGGTTGTAATGGAAGCCCCGCAAGAAGAGAAACCACTGCTTCCATGCTAGCCTGATCCAAATCTCTGAGCAACAACAAAACAAATAAACAGATCATAGTTTAAAATTTTACTTAGAAAGGTGGTACAGAAGTCAAATAATGTCAGTCCATAAAAACTAAAAAATGTAGAAGCAGCAGTGCCCTTCAATAAACTGGCTGAATTATTAAACAGTTATTAAATTATTAAACAATTATAAAATCAGCTATTCAACATGCCGGAATGCCTTGACAAATCCAGTCTTCAACTGGCGCTGAAGGGGTCACAGAATAGGCGCCTGGCAAGCTTCTCTGGGGAGGGCACTCAACCAGTATCTCAACCAAGTATGTGGAAGTATCTCAACCACAGAAGGTCCTCTCTAGGCCCTCAGCCCATCCCGCCCTCAGATGTTGCTTTAGCCAGTGCAGGAAGGCATGGTATGTGCATTACTCAGAAAACCCTATCACATTTGTTTGCTTTTTGTGCTGCCAGCCTGGCGGCTCTCTCAGTCTGACGACTATGTGAGTGGCATGAACAGACACAATCCTCCCGGGTCTCAGTGAGGGAATACCTGGCATGCCAAGTGCTATGCTTTCCTCCTCTTTACATTGGGCAGACTTGGGTGATCTTCCTTTATCCAGCTAAGAGGCCAGCTGGCCTCAAGTGCGCACAGGCACGAAATGCTCCAAACTGCCAATGAGGCCACCCTACAGGAGCCTGCCAGTATCCTCCTCCCATAGCTTGAAGAGCCCAGGCCATAACTACCAGGGTAAAGGATAGGGAGGAGATTGAAGAGCAATGAGCAAAGGAGCTCCCTAGCTGGCAACCTTTCTCCCAGCCAGGCAGGGCCAGTCTGGAAAGACAGGATACACCTCACACGGAGGAGATCACGTGATTTGGTTGGTCCTACCTCCTACTAGCACAAGGGCACTCCCCATTTAGTCTGGAATGACCCTTCTTGCTGGAGAAATGGGTAACGGCCAGGCCCCACATTACTCATGGGCTATACAAGCAGTTAAAGAAGTCCACATGCGGAGGCTGAGTAGAATCTTTTGACTAACTTTTATTTATTAGGAGGGGCAAAGGGGTGAGATTCCCTCACAAGAGGCCAATTCCCAACTTCATTAGATCCTGCTTCTCAGTTCTCCAAGTAGTTCTCCATTTCAACAATAATTAACATGGCATAATATATTAAGTGGGAGTGTATATGGGAGTCTAGGGAGCAGCAGAAGAAGCTGCAGGTGGACTCTGGGATAAAAAGACCTTCTGCTGTTCCACAGACTCTTCTCACTTGCTACTGGTAAAAGGAACAGAAATTCATCTTTATCTGTTACTGAAAGTTGTTGCACAAAAGCGGCATCATTGTTACAGGTTTTGAAAATTGCATCCTTGCCTTGCTTACCTTGTCAAACATTTGACATCCTCATCTGTTGCCTGGTTGGATGTTCCCATAACCCAATCAGTCAGATATTCTACCATCTTGTTCCTAAAATTGGTATCATAGGATTAATTATTTGTCGGTAAACTGCTTTGTGGACTAACGCAATCCTAACCACACTTTCCTGAGAGTAAGCCCCGTTGAACAAAATAGGACTTACTTCTGAGTAGACCTGGTTAGGACTGTGCCCAAAGTCTTTCAGTAGCACTGACTTAACACATATGTATATCTGACTGGAGAGGTGTAATAGAGTGTTGGACTAGAATCTGGGAGACCTGAGTTTAATTTCTCACTCAGTCATGAACCACATTGGGTGGCCTTACACCAGTCACTATTATTTATCTTTAAACTAATTTAACCTATCTTTTTGCCACAACCCAACTATCTCTCAATGTAAACTGCCACATAAGGTTGTTGTGAGGTAGAACGGAAGTTCAATGTATGCCGTCCTGAGCTTCTTGGCGGAATGGAGGGATATAAAACACAGTGTGAAAGTTACTCCCCTCAGTCTTTCCATGACATGAGCACATCCATCTCCTTGAAGAACAGAACATCGTCACGAGAATCCAAACAGCAATTTATATTATTTATTTATTTATACAAAGGAAACACAATGAAACAACTCCATTGATCCCTACCTGAATTTCATCTCCTGGCAGAAGGACAGGTCATCACGTCTCTCCATCATTACCTTCACGAGTTGACAGAGTTTGGTTTTTATCTGAATCGCATGGACCAGATTCCCGAGAACTCGGACGTATCTAGGAAGGAACAAGCAGGCACAAGCCTCTGAATTAACTGGCATCCGCAGAATGAAGCTTCATTGATAAATCTCTATGTAGACATCTCTTTCAAAACACCTGGGTACTAGAAACAGTTCGACAGGACAGATAAATTGACCTTAAATCCTGAGAGAAAGCCATTTCATTATGGCAGCATTCCTAGAACTGCCTCCCACAACACCAACATTGTTCAAATCTTCTCTCACAATCCATCTGGAATGACCCCCTAGTCCCTAAACTCTATCTTACTAAGCCTAAGTATGTATACCTGAAACAGCAGCATACTCCTCCTCTGTCTACAACTGTCTTCATCGCCCTCCCTTCTCATCTAATCTCCTCTGCACCAGACCGTAAATCCATGATACAAAGCTGACTTTAACTGGTCCATCTGGCTCAGTGCTCTCTATGCACTGACTGGCAATGGCTCCCCAAGCTTTCAAGTAGGGAGTCTTTCCTAGTCCTGCCTGAAGCGCCTTCCAGGGAATGCACCTGGGATCTTCTGCATGCAAAACAGATGCTCTACCACTGAGCTACAGCCTTTGCCCACTTCCAACTCTGCAACATGTCAACAAAGAACACACCTCCTGATGGACACAGCACCCTAGGGAGACTATGGGTAGCGGCAATGGATTAACCAATTTTTGCCCAGCCCACAGGTGCACACATTGGGTCCCTGCTGCGTATATGCAACGCTGGGCAGAAATGGTTTAACTTGCCTGACTAGGTTCAGCATCATTGTCTCAATGCTGGCTTGCCCCAGATGTTCTGAGCTGCCTTCAGTATGATTATCAAGCAGGTTCTTCATGATTGCGATGGTCTGCTCCACAAACTGGGTGTTAGTGTCATTTAACAAGACCTGCAGAGGAACAAATTGTGCTGTGAGAAATTTTCTGGGTAACACTCAGGGCTGGATTATCACTTGACACAAACCACACAACTGCAGCTATTTGTGCAACTGCCTGAATGTCTGGAATTGAGAGCACCAGGCACCCAGTATGCTGTCCCTAGCTTCCGCTCAGGTTAATGTAGCCAAAATGGGAGCCACTTGAAGAAGTGGAAAAAGGCAAGAGCCATTTGTAATGTACCACATGTGGGGACAGACCCTTGCTCATTTCATAGTGGGTACGTTGAAAGTTTTATGGGCTCTAAGGGGAGGACAGGAGAAATTTAAGCTAGAGAAATCACCAATTAAACAGCCTGAGAGAATTCTGCTTTTTAATTGTTTTGTCTTTTTAGCACTTGAAATTTTAAAACTCCTGGAGAGCACTGGTAGAAGGGCAGTGTACATACACATGCAAAAAATTAAATCACGCACTGCACGTACACACATTCCAAGAGAACTTGCAGTACAGAACTTTTTCCTATACCCACAGGCTCAGTTCAGATTTCAAACTAAACTACGATTTGGGCTAACCATACTAAGACTCTGCAAACTCTAATTTTACAGCCATTTGCCTGCCCTTGTTCTCCATTTTCTCAACTTCCATTTGTTCCGTTTGCTCCTCTCTGTATGGTGCAAGTAGCCTCTTGAGATGGAGCAAAAGCCCTAATGGCAGGTCTTCAATGCTTTGAGAAGACAGATGAAACAGCAAACCAGTTATAGTGCAAACTGTGGTCTGAAAACCAGCCCTTGGCTTGGCAACGCCTCCCAAGCCATGGTGCTCATGCTGGTATAGGCTCAGGCATGACAAATCATGGTTTGACACTGCACCTGAATGCAGCCTGAGCCAAGGCCATTTTGCTTTGCAATAAAATCCAGTAACACTAAATTCCCCGTCACAAAGATGTGTCTAAGGACATAGAGCAAAGCAGGTTTGAGGCTGGCTAATACCAGGATGAGACACTGCTTAGGAACCCCTCATTTGGACCTTTTTGGTCCAGACCGAGAAATTATGCTAGGGTAAATTATTTGTAGGGTTTTGGCTGCCAGACAACCTCCCCACTAGCAACTCTGAAGCAGTCCTACAATTGCATCCACAGTTACTTTCTGTGCATTATATTTGTTACTCAGTGATACAGATGGATGTATACAAGTCACCACAAAAGGGGGGGGGGAATTACCAACAGTGTATTCATTTTGTAACACAATTCAATTAAGCAAATGTTTTACCTGCCCTTGAGAGTCAAAGAATTTGCTGATGACGTTTTTCAGCTTGTTGAAAAGCATGGGATAGAGTGCTGGGCTCAGTTCCAGACCCATGAGATCTTTAATGTTAGTCCGGATCTGAAGGCCCACTTTTTCATGGGTACAGACCATCAGGGACAACAGGCGATCCATAAACTTGCTGACTGAAGTCTCCGTATTGCTGTCGGTAGACAACATGGATATCATGGAGCCTTTGCGCTCGCTCACGGGGCCCATAGGAGGGCTGTAGGTGACAAACCCCACACTGCTGCGATGCTGCAAGCACACTGCCCCCAGAGCACACAGGAAGCCAGTCATGTTGATCCATTCTTGCAGTGAGTCCGTGTCGGAAAGGTCAATGGAGCCTCCCCCACTGACATGGGACATGCGCCTCTTGACTATGGTTTTGTGAAGGCTTTCAGTACCCTGCAAAGAGTTGTGCACAGGGAATAAAACCAAACAGTGCATTGTGTTATTTCGGAAAGCAGGGTACAGTCTAGTAAATTCTTGCACACTTCTGATGTCCCAGGGTTGTGTTGAAGAAAATTTTTACCGAAAGAAACTGAAGCTGAGTAAGACTTGCACAAGGCGTTCATGCTACTTGACTCCTGAGCGATCAAGCAGAATGGTCAAGCAAAAACCCACCACAGGTCCAACATGCCAGCCACTAAACCAGTGGTTCCCAAATTGTGAGCCGTGGCTACCCAGCTGTAGAGACCAGCTAGGGGAGCCGCAGAATCCTCATGAAAAATCCTCATGAAAAACCCTCCACCCTATACAATGGATAGGATTGTAGCACTAATGGGGAGCCACGGCCAATGCCCCTTGCAGGTCAAGGAAGCCACCTGTCAAAAAGTTTGGGAACCGCTGCACTAAACCTCTGCAGCCCCACGCCCAGGGGAAAGCTCCGCAATGGCACCCCCTGCGGGCTATCACTGCCCCTGCGGGCAGAAATCCGCCCCCCTACTCACCAGAGGCTCACAGAGCCTCAAGCAACCTCCTCCCACACTGGGGAAACCTCTGTGAGGTTCCCCGGCGCTATAAACTGTGCTTCCGGCAAACCAGAAGCACAGTTTCTGCTCCCGTCGGAAGCAGAGAGGCTTCTGCGGGGTCCCGGCAGCCGGCGCCTGGGGCTTTTCCCCATCCCGGTCTATGGCAGGCATGCAACTGTCTAAACCAAAGTTGTCACTGGGTCTGCGCACATTGTGGCAATGTTGCCCCAAGTACACAGGGATTGCTCTATACTTCCATGACCGATAAATCAAATTATACTTATTAAGACATTACGACCCATGAAACAAAACTGTATAACCTGAAAAAGTTAATTGTGCAGTTCATTATCGTGGGGTGAATATAGATCTGTGTATGAAATAGCTGATCTTTGAGACATTTTGAATCAAGTCAACCAAGTTTCATTTATAACAGCTATTGACTCTGTCACCCTGGCCTGGTTCAGACATAATAGCAAGCCATGATTTATCTGTTTATCATGCTTTATACCCAGTTTTTTTTTAGCCTAAACAGGTTCCCAAAGAAGCTTATAATTTAAATGAAAAATAAAAAATTAAATAATAGGTATGTGTGTTTATGAGACTCTAACTTCTGATGTCAGGGGCCATCCTTCTGTTGCTTTGCTGAGTCTTCTGGTCCCTGGCAGTCAGGGGTGTCATCAGGGTCCTCTCTCCAGAGGGGAGGGCAAAAGAAAGTAAAGACTGATCCAGAGGTTGCTTTATGAGAATGACCCTCAGCCTCTCATGTCACTGCTTCCTCCTTCTTCTCCACGTGGAAGATGAAGAGACTGAAAGCTTTCAGGTTTTGGAAACAACTATCTTATCAAAATTACATCAAAATTCAGGATACTGTATTTCAAATGCTGTATTCAGGGTGTTGCATTCAAAGAAAGATCAAACTATGGTTTAGCATTATGTCTGAACCAGGCCAATATCTAATCTTTGTGTTTACTTTTCCATAAGCAAGGAATTTGGTGCACTCGACCATTAGAAAATGAGCCCTCTCTGACTTCATTTAAAGATGGCATAATGGAAGGTTGCTTTGTGGCTGAGGGACTGAGTAAGTTCTGAGGATATCTAATACTGCATAGTCTTTCCACAGCACAATAAACTTGTCTGAAAGCACCAGAATATACCAAATGATGGCTGGATAGCATAAGGAAGAATAATACCGCAGACCAGATTCCATGAGGTCCAGCAAGAAGGAACAATCCCTCACAGAGCCTGAAAAGATCTAAAGCGCCTCTTTAAAAAATGACTGTTTTACCTGGCCATCTTCCATTTTTGCCTTTGGATAATTGAGAATCAATTTTGTGGCTGCTTCCCATTTCAGATGCGTATCTTCCCAAGCCTAAAAACACAGACGGACAAAAATCACCATTTAATGGGTCTTTCAGAAATAGGAACGGACTTGATGCCCCACAGAATGCCATCAGCTGCGATGGGAAAAAGCCTTTTAATGGAGGAATGAAACATGAAAACAGGCATACCTCAGTGTTGCCGGCTGTCGGATGCTCAATCCGCCTTAGCAATGCCATCACCCGTTTCTGAAGGGCTGCTCTTCCTAAGGGCAGGTAATCATAAAGTCAGTGAACACACGAAGCTTATTTTTCCCCATTCACTTTAACTAGAATCAAATTGATTTTTCCGGGATCAATTTTGATTTCCTGGATTAAGGACTTACTATCTGCCTGGACAGTTAATTTCATCAGAGCAAAGCTTTTAGCTGAAGTCCAAATGGAGTAGTCCACTTCGTCTCCTTACCTGTCGACATCATATTGCTCACAGACGCAAACTCCATAAAGGTGTTGTAGTTCGGCAAAAAGTTTTGTACCGAGACCTCATCCACGCCACACCTGATATCAGCTTCCTCACAAAGATGCCGGAAGCAGGACATGGCAACAAGCACTGCCTCGGTGTCTGGGCTCCAGAGAGACATATACAGGGCTACCTCTAACTTGGTCTGAGCTTGGCGGCATATTGGAGTCCCGCTGCATCCTGCAGTGCTTTCCTAAAGAATCAGAACAGTGGCCAAGTGACTAATCGTGGCTTATAAAATAAATAGCTCTTTCAGACACATTCTAAGACAACCTGGTGATATCTGAAGACCAAGTGAACGCTACCGACTGTGCTTTATGTGCTGAAGTGCCACCGACCTGCCAAATAAGTCTGCACTACAGTGGGTCCTCCTTGCCCTGGTCAACGACCTTCTGGACATGACCATAAGTGCCTTCCAGTCATGTCGAGGAGGTATTCTGAGGCACGGGGAAGCTGCGCATGGCCTCCCTGAGCCTCAAGACCTCCCGGACGCAGCCAGGAGGCACTTCCGGTTACTGCTGCGAACCTCCCTGCGCCTCATTTCTGGTCACGTCCAGGAGGCCCTTGATTACCTCCCCACTGATTCGATTCTCTGGGGATACCAGGGACCCACTGTATAAAATGATGAAGACAAGAAAGAAAAACTGATAGATTATGCAGAGTTCTGTATGCCACTCAGCTTTTAGCTGGTTTCTTCACCACATATCACACAATTCATTGCTGCTGCCGTGCTGAGGGGAAGAGGCGAGAACCCAGAAACCCACCCCCGCTATGCTTCAGGCGGGCCCACTGCATCTCAAGTCTTGAAGAAACTGTGCTGGTCTTCTGAAGGGCAGGTACAAGGACCCAGAAACTAGGTCCCACCCATTGCATCTTAGACTTCACCCATTCTACCAGATGCAGCTGACTTGCTGAGGGAAAAGGCTCAATAACCCAGGTCAACCATCTATAATACAGTGGCAGGTCTAAGTTGCACATCGGCTAGAGCAGGAATGCCTACCCATCAGCACTTAAAAACATGTTAAGAAAGTTATGGCTATTTTGGGCTGAAGGTACTCATTTTGGTCAGGAAAAGTTAAGAAAAGTCAAGTCAGCCAGGTAGAAACACACACAGACACACACACACACAGACACACACGCACACAAGTCATGGCATTAAGGTCCCTTGGGCAGACAGCTGAAACTCTGAACAGTTGGAGTTCAGGCGACCATCATTTCTTCAACCCTTCATTTCAGACATTTAAAGGTGTGTCGTAAACAAAGGGGGGGGGGTTTGGGTACTTCAGGTTCTTGGTTTTCGAACCCTAAAGCCCTCAAGGCCCCTTGCCCAGTAGTACTGCCACCACCCTGTACATGCTAGTGCCTCAATCCAGGGACACTGAGACTCTCTAGGCTTAATTCTATCCCTTGCAGGCACTGAGCTCTTTCTCCAATTAAAGCCTTGGTCCTCAAGTTACTAGACCTCAATGAGCACTTGGTAGCTTGCTGAACGGCTAGGCAGGATTCTGAACCTCTGTCCCCAACAGACAACGAAACAACTTAGTAAAAGATATCTTAGTTTATTAAGTACATAAGGTTACACACTCTACAATAAGGCAGCAAATGCTAGAGGCATAAACATCCAGGAAACATATCAGCAATAAAATAACAAAGCTAGCTGGCTATCTCTATTAATACCTATCTCTCACCTGGGTCAGTTATCTTGCAGATCTCTTAGCTCCAGGGCTACCTATGGGGCCAGGTGCCCATGATGGACAATGGAGCTCACACGCGTGCAGGATGTTGCACCCAAACCTCCGTCCAAGAAAGAACTCCCACACACCCCCTGGGCACTCATTATTATACTTCTTATGCTAATAGTACTGAGATGACTTCATACTTATTAGACTGTCCAATCAGAACCCTTGAGGAACAGAACCTTCTCAAAGTTGGCCTGGTTGCTAACCCCTCATAGTTCTTACCCCTCCCAACTGAAGATCCACAGCTACACTCAATCACCCTTGATAAGGCGCCTCTCTCTCTGCTAAGGTGCTAAACATTCCTAAATGCTAAATGGGTTGTAATTCTTGTTATCTGTCCTTCCTGGCCAGCAAAGGAGAGACAACAAATCCTTTTGTTTATTTACTCACTTTCCTGCAGCTGGAAACTGCTAGCAACTTCTCAGTTACACTGTCTTAGTTTGGTTCAGGTTTCACATGCCAACCTAGGCCTAACATGTACTTATTCATGACAAGGTGGTCTGGTAACCAGTTTCAATTCATTTCATGCAGAATATCACAAACACAAATTCGCAAAGTAACTAAAAAATGAGCAATTTAAGTTGAGAAAAATTAATTACTTTTCTAAACATTCACTCTACAAGTGAAAGCTGAGTGCTGAATGACTGAAGCATTTATAGTGACCCTGTCACCACTTTTTATGTTCCCAGGTTCTGTTCCAGTTCAGATTCCAGGCAATCAAACAATTTTAGGTTTGCGCTCAGTTCTAGTTCACTTAAAAAGACTCTCTAAATCAGTTTTCAGGTCTGAGTCAGATTCTGTTCAATTGTCTGCTCTTCGAAATGATGTTCCGAATGCTTCTAAATCCCCCCCCTTGTCCAGAATCAAAAGGAGAACATCTGGGAGATGCTTTCCTTGCTTTGATGTAGTAAAGCAGCAGTTCTAAGATGTTTAGCACCGGGACCCACTTTTTTAGAATGAGAATCTGTCAGGACCCACCGGAAGTGATCTTATGACTGGAAGTGACATCATCAATCAGGAAAACGTTTACCAATCCTAGGCTGCAATCCTGCCCACACTTACCCAGGAGTAAGTCCCATTTTCTATCATTGTTAAAAGCATATACATAGTAGCCTGTTAAAAGTACAGAGCTGTAACATTTCCCCAGATGCAGTCACCTACTATGGTAGCATCGTCTAATACATTAAAATAAAATATTGAACTGAATGGAGACCTGCCTGAAATTGGTTTGCGACCCACGTAGTGGGGCCCGACCCACAGTTTGAGAAACACTGTAGTAAAGTGTAAAATTTTACAGCCCAGACAAAAGGGTTAAAAGCCCAAGGAGGGCTACGTCATGCAGACAGTGCAGATTTACCAACTGACCAAGTACCACTAGGTATGACAACACCCTCCTCGCTTTGTACTTACCATGCAGAAGCTGCCCTTGCCCTTCCTGAGCGTAGCTCCTGGAGTACAGCGCAACATCTCTTCGTGGTCAAGAGAAATTTGATTAGCTCCACCCCCAGAGACATCACATCCTACCCCATAAAGGAAGAGAGAGGGACAGGAACTCCTATCTGATTGCTACAGAGAGAGGGGGGGGGGAGAAGAAAAAAATACAAAAAAAATCATAAAACTCGCTGGGAAAGATGAGGGGAGGAAAGAGAGATGAAGTGATGGGGGCTCCGTTTATGAAGGGAGAACATGATTTCAAAGATTCTGAACCTTAAAACAAGATGCTTGGACACAGGAAAGTTGGCTTGCTCCCTACAGAAAAACAGCAGTCAAGGATACAGTCACCAAGCTCGAATCACCAAGCTCAAGTCACCAAGCAGTGGTGACTGAGAGCCCAATCCTATCCAACTTTCTAGCACCAGTGCAGCTGCAATGCAACCCCAAGGTAAGATAGCAAATGTTCACATACTTTGAGGAGGCCTCTGTGACCACACCACAGGATGCAGTGCAAGCCCCACTGACACGGTAACACTGGCACTGGAAAACTGGATAGGATTGGGCTCTCAGTCTGTTACTGAGTTATGGCCCTATCCCCATATGCTTCTCTAGTTCAGAAATACTGTATACTTAAAATAGTCTTGCCTTACTATAGTGTCTTGATAGAACTACTGCCACATGATCACCCTTTTCTGCCATCAACTTGTATTTGCAGGACACTGCCCTATGATTGGAAAAATGGAAAAGCTTAACATAGTGTCATGTTTTTAGTATGAGCTTTTTATAGCAAACAGTTGAGATTAATCTGGTATCCTTCAATTGTCAGACATGTCCATAAGAAAGTCTGACAGGTCATCAATCAATGGCATGAAACTACAGCTACAAATATGAATTCAGTGTGTGGACTCTGCTAAGCTGGAGAGCTCAACATGGTGTATGGCCCAAAGTACACTAAGGTTGCAATCCTAACCACACTTTCTGAGAGTAAGCCCCATTGAACAAAATAGGACTTATTGTGCCCTAAGGCCCAATCATAAGAACAAAATTGAGCCCAATCATAAGAACAAGAACAGCCCCACTGGATCAGGCCATAGGCCCATCAAGTCTAGCTTCCTGTATCTCATAGCGGCCCACCAAATGCCCCAGGGAGCACACCAGATAACAAGAGACCTGCATCCTGGTGCCCTCCCTTGCATCTGACACAGCCCATTTCTAAAATCAGGAGGTTGCACATACACATCATGGCTTGTAACCCATAATGGATTTGAACTTGTCCAATCCCCTTTTAAAGGCGTCCAGGCCAGACGCCATCACCACATCCTGTGGCAAGGTGTTCCACAGACCAACCACACACTGAGTAAAGAAATATTTTTTTTGTCTGTTCTAACTCTCCCAACACTCAATTTTAGTGGATGTCCCCTGGTTCTGCTGTTATGTGAGAGTGTAAAGAGCATCTCTCTATCCACTCTGTCCATCCCCTGCATAATTTTGTATGTCACAATCATGCCCCCCTCAGGCACCTCTTTTCTAGGCTGAAGAGGCCCAAACGCCATAGCCTTTCCTCATAAGGAAGGTGCCCCAGCCCAGTAATCATCTTAGTTGCTCTCTTTTGCACCTTTTCCATTTCCACTATGTCTTTTTTGAGATGCGGCGACCAGAACTGGACACAATACTCCAGGTGTGGCCTTACCATCAATTTGTACAATGGCATTATAATATTAGCCATTTTGTTCTCCTATCCAATCCTATCCAACCTTCCAGCACTGATGCAGCTGTGCCAACGGGACATGTGCTGCACCATGCATGGAGGAGGCAGTCACAGACGCCTCCTCAAGGTAAGGGAACATTTGTTTCTAGGCTGCATTGTGACTGCATCAGATCCGGAAAGTTGGATAGGATTGAGCCCTAAATGTGCTTGAGCTCTGCTCCACAACAGATTCTTCCAATTGTCTTGCACCTGCTTATGCACCTGCTATTTTGCAAGCACGTACCTTATTTCTAGGGAAACATAGCAGCTTCTCTCAGTGAGATTTGCATTTTGGCATCGGGAGAATAGAACCTAATTTCTCAGCTGTTAGTGCAGGGATTTTCAGAGGTTTGCAACTGCAAAACTGGGTCATAATCACTATTTTTAGCTTTTCTGAGGTGCACAGAACCCTGCAGAGGACTCTGTGGAGCTCCCTACATATCCCGGAAGCCACCACTGTCTGTGGTAAGTAAAGAAACCCCTTCTGTCCCTGGCAGCAACACGACTGTGACAATCCTGCTGCTGCCACCCCCCACCCCTGCAAAAACTTAAAGCTGTTCCCAAACTCCCAGAGAGTCCCAAACTCTCTGGGAGTTTGGGAACTGCTGTGCAAACTCTTCAGATCTTCTGAACCACCCTTTTCAAGAAGAATCCAATTATCATGGAGTTCCTTGCTCTTAGGGACTTTCTTTCTACCTGTGTCTTCCATAAAGCGTACATATGTGCTTAGCTTCTTGTGAAAATCAAAGGCTCCTTTTTACTTTCTATAAGCTCCACCACGCACTCTCAGCCACGGGCTTCAATTACTCAGCCTTAAAATGATACAACATGGACTGTGATTCATCCTACTGTTCGCCTGGAAGTGATGGTTCTTTGAAAATTAAGAATTCTAATTTGGGGGGAAATTTGATCATTGCTGTGGTCTCTTTCATCTCCCTTGTGTCCTCTTTTCCTACCTGTGCATGTTCCCTCTATACATGAACAATCCTCCAGGGCTTATATTGCACAAGTGCACAATAGCATCACTCTTGTGAAAAATATTTCTGAAAGCCAAGTTTCAGAGGTGGAGTTAAGGGACGGGGGGGGGGGGAACCCTGAAATCTGCTTCATAAGATGGCATGGTTACTTTTGCTATAACCAAATGCCATGAAAACGATGTAAATACAGGGGGGATAGAGCACATATTTTTAAAAATGGCTGCATAGTGCAAGATTATTTCTGCAGTGGAGGAGCAGCTCGGGAGCTTACTGGACATCCATATATTGGGCATCTTTGCACAGGACCTACGCAGGACAAAACTATACAGTCATTTCCTCAACTCTAATGAATTAGCAACTACATGATATAGCCCTGTGTTGGTAAGTCCTATGCAAACTTTACATCCCATTCTAGGTGTAGTTGGGTAAGACAGGGAGCCACCAGCTTGTTCTCCCATAACACAGGCAGGCTGTAAACTTACAGCTCTTCCAAACTGTAAGACAGCGAGCTGATACAGATACACAGAACAGGGATAGGAGAAGGGAAGTCTTGAAAAAGGTTTGTGTTTCCCCTGGGGGTGCTTTCCTTGGCACCAAGAGGGTGAAGCTCAAAATTCTGGGGGGGGGGGGAATTTACATAACGTTTTCACTTCCTTTACTGAGCAGGAATGCAGGTACGGCTGGAGCTAGTCAAATTTCTTTCCACCAAGAAGGAAGGTGAGCAAAGGAACGAGCAAGCCACATTGGAACAGGTTTTGAGAGTTCACTTACTTTGTTTTTCAGGAGGAATTTGTTCCTGCAGATCAAGATCTCTCTCAACCACTTGAGGATTTCCGTACTGCTGAGAATCTGATTGCTCGTTAGTCTCTTGCAAATACAAAACAGCATTTGCGAACTGCAGGAATAAAAAATGATAATCATTATGCACTTATTATAAATAATTGGTTACAATAGCTGTGATGATAGATATACAAATGCTTCAACACTGTAAGGGATCATCTTTTAGTCCTTTCATCCCACCACAATTATTCTCTACCACATCCCTTGATAGCGAATTTGGATATTTCCTATGATAGGCAGACAAAGGCATCCTCTACCAAGGATGCCTTTGGTCAATGTTTCTTTGCAGCATCAGAGGTTGTAACACAAATTTCTCAGAATATTAAAGATATAAAAAATTCAGATAGTGATTCCATTTATTCATCTATACAGGGGGAGCTTCGTATCCATGGATCCTGTACACGTGGTTTCACTTAACTGCAGATACAGGTAAGTCTTAGAATTGCGCTAATGGGTGTGCGGGGGGAGTGGTGAACATCCACTTCCCCTTAGGAGACCTTCAGCGACTTCCCGGTGCCCACAGGATACAATATTCGCCATTTTCACGCTGCTGTTTCTCCAGGGGCCATGGCTGCCAGGATCGGGCTGCTAGTCTGTAATGACTAAGCACCACTGAGAACATTAATTAATGATGAGTTAATTGGGTCACCTCAGAATGCCAGATGCAAGGAATGGCACCAGGATGCAGGTCTCTTTTTGTCTTGTGTGCTCCCTGAGGCATTTGGTGGGCTACAGTTGAGATACAGGAAGCTGGACTAGATGCGCCTATGGCCTGATCCAGCGGGGCTGTTCTTATATTTAATTACAGGGGGGGGGGATTTACAAACAGTCTAAGCTTTCACACAATTTGATTCTTGTTGATTTTGCCTCCATTTTTAATACAGTTGAAAATACAATAAAATTTTAAGCCATAATTCATCTCATCAGGCCAAGATACTGATGAGAAATCCAATTCTGCCAAACCCAAAACAGGTTATAACCATACCTGATTTCCCAAAATGTTTCAATGGGAGCATCTGGATTCCACAAGTCAATGCTGTCTAACTGATGAAGCACAAGTAAGGCCTGAACATACCAAGAAAAAGCAAAAAAACCCAAAAACCTCAATTAAAAGAGCACTGACAAAATATTTCCACACGCATAGCAATGTAGTTGTAAGTATAACTAAATTAGGTCATGGCAAAGAAAAACAAAGAATACCTTAAAAGAAAGAATTCTTGATGAGGTTGTCACAATTTATCAATCCATTCTTGGCACAAAATCTCATCAGAATAAAACTGCCCATGTTGGCAATTCTGAAAGTGTGGGAGATGGTGGCTGCAACTGCTGGGTCATAAACCTCAAACAAGTTGGGAGATCCAGAGGCACCACACTTGTTGGAATACCTGCACAAAGGTGCTTCTGCGACAGAAATAATGGATACTTCCCAGGTGGACCATCACACAGGGTGATCTACAAGGAGTTTGCATGTTATTTCCTTGAAGGGTTTTCAGTGACAGAATTTTGCGCTCACAAGGCTAAAACGTGAGCATCTTTAAGACAGACATATTAATTGGCCATTTCAAAGTTCAGTCACAACATCTGAACCCACCTAACCAGGTCCTTCTATCTACACTGAGCCACTGCCACCTCCTTCACTGTCTCTTCCATACCAAGTACTAGCCACTACCTCCTTCCCTCTTAGTACCAGCTGAGCATTTGGCATGCAAGATGCTGTTAGCTACTGAATTATCTAGACAGGGTTGGAAGTGGCAAGAATGCACTGTTGGTAGCAGGAAAGAACACAGCACCAGTTAGTGCTGTGGAAGGAGCAGCAGCAAAGCAGATCAGTGTCTATTTCTTCCAAGTGAGTGAAATTCCTACATGTGAAGAATCCCTTACTGCTCTAAGGCTGCCAAGAACCATCATTTCAATTCAACTGAAAGGGTCAGGAACCTTCAAAACACCCACAGCTTGATCGAGAGTGCAGACAGCAAGGCTGTAAAATGAGACACCTAGTACAGAGCTGGGGAACAAAGAATGAGAAAGCATCCCAGACTGAAGTATAGTTAAGGTTTTCCTACTTTCCCAATCCTCTTGTCAATTCCAACAGAGCTCTAGTACTGACCAGTTTCTCTCACTGTAGTGTGTGCTAGTAACATATAAGGAAAAAAAAAAAAGACTGGAAAAGAAGCTCAATCAAAAAACAGACAATTACATATATTGTATTCTGAACTAGATTTTATTCAGGGCTTGTTCCAATACATGTCACTCTTCATACAAAATTGCTTGGGGGGGAGTCACGATCTGAAGACTTTAAAGATAGCTGATACAAAAACCAGGACAGGGGGAGACTTTTAGGCTCACATTTAGATAAAAAGACATGTGGATAAATCTGCATATATGTAAAGGACACACACACACTAGGCCCTTACCTCCATGGCCTCTTGTGCTATTTCAGGCATGCTGGATTGTGGCACCAGCTGGACAAGCCCCGTTATCAGTTCGGCTGTGCTGCCCTGTGTCTCGGGTCCCTGTTTTCTTGGATTCTGCATGTAAAATTGGGGGATGGGTGAGCTTATGCTTACAAGTATGAGTTTACAGACACAAAGGCCTCCTTTAAGAACACTTAAGGGATCAGACAGGCCACTCATGCACCTGTGTTTAACATCAACCCGCCATATCACAACCTAAAAATGACCGGTTGCTAACATGGTCTCCGTTCAGCACTACCAGAAGCTGACTTTATTTATATCACATTTACTTGTTTTCATGCTTCAAGCCGATGCGCATGGGGTTCCAGGCAGACTCCCACCCAGACAGCGATGCAGATACAGTTAGCTTTAGCAAGGCGGATGCATCATGTGTCCTCAGACCACCCCATAGGTCAAAACAACTGCTTGATAGGAATCTAAAAATTCTGATGTTAAATTAGAAATGAGGTTACTGGGTATGCACATACTGTGGCAAAGCTGCCCCCAGTTATGAGGAGTTGCTTACAGGCATATGATGTATGGATCAAAGGATAGCAATGAAGCATTTTATATAACCCATGAAGCAATTTTTCTGATTAGACATCAGGGAGAAATCCTTGACAGTCAGGGTGGTTTGGCAGTGAAACAGATTGCTGAGGAGGTGGTGGATTCTCCCTCAATGGAGATTTTCAAGCAGAGGTTTGATAGGCACCTGCTAAAGATGCTCTAGGACAGGGGTGCCCAAACCCCAGCCCTGGGGCCACTTGCGGCCCTTGAGAACTCCCAATGCGGCCCTCAGGGAGCTCCCAGTCTCCAATGAGCCTCTGGCCCTCCGGAGATTTGTTGGAGTCTGCACAGGCCCGACGCAACTGCTCTCAGCATGAGGGCGACTGTTTCACCTCTTGCGTGAGCTGTGGGATGAGGGCTTCCTCCACTGCTTGCTGTTTCATGTCTGTGATGCAACAGTGGCAGCGAAAGAAAGGGTGGCCTTGCTTTGTGCCAGGACATTTAAAGGCCTGGAGCTATTGCAAGACCTTCATTCATTCATATAAGTTCATCTTTAAAATATTCATTTATGTAAATTTATTCAAATTTTAAATGTAAATGAATTCTTTCCCCCCCCCCGGCCCCCAACACAGTGTCAGAGAGATGATGTGGCCCTCCTGCCAAAAACTTTGGACACCCCTGCTTTAGGAGGATCTGATCACCAGGTCTTGAGAGGACAAAAGAATCAGTGCGATAAGCCGAGGTAGAGGAGTGTGGAGGTCAGCAGAAAGAATGAATAACACCTGATATCTGGCTGCTTCTGCCGGAAGCTCAGATGGCATGAGTCAGCAAAAAGAATGATGACCACACCATGAGGGAAGACATCTGGAAATGAGAAGTTCTATGAGTTTCTCATAGAACATTAATTGTATAAACTCCATTTGTAAAAAAAAAAGAAAGAAAAAACGTTTGGCGATAACCTGCCTATGTGAACCATCTTGGGTCTGCAAGACTCTCACTCATTGTGAGAGTCAGTGAGGAAGGCTATACAGAAATCCTGTACCATAACAACAACAATTTCCTGCTACAGGCAGAGGGTTGGAGTAGATGACCTTGTGGGTACCTTCCAACTCTAGGATTCTATTATTGTAACTGCTATGCAAGTTTGTATACCAACGGTGGTTAAAACAATCTGGAGTAGGAAGACCTGGTTTCAAATCCTACGTTCAAATGTTCACCAGGCCAGCTACCATCTCTCAGCCTAACCTACAAAAGAAGGTTGTTGTGAAGAAAACACGGAAAGGGTGGGAGACCATATATACTGCCCTGAGCTTCTTGAAGGTCAGAATATAAATGTAGTAGGAGGGGGGGGAGAATGCAGTAGCTGTAGTAATGATAATTATGAACATTGTTCCAGCCTCATCAGACTGCTCTAGAGCCATTAGTACAAATCAGTCATGTAAGGCGTGATTAAGACACCTGCAGCACAAGATTATGCCTGCAAGGGTCTCATGGTCATTTATTATTTTTTTTAAAATGTTTACGTACGCAGAGCAAGAGTTTGGGGTCAGCATGGATCAGTTTGACCATAGATAGCAACAAGACCTTATAGCTTCTGGTTTCAACATCTGTTGGCTTTTCTTTAAACTTGAGGCTCGTCATTTTCTCTTTAAAGGTAAGGCTCTAAGGAAGAACAAAGCAACAGCATTAAACCACTGCAATACAAGATGCTGCTGACTCTAAATCCATAATTCGCCATTTTGAAAAATAATATTTATACAAACAAATGTCCTATAGCAAACCTGAAAAAACTTTCAATATGAACTGCATCACCAATTTTACCATTTCACCTTCTTGATACTACATTTCAGTAGGTAAGATACAGCAAACAGACTGTATATCACCAAGAGCCACGATGTCAGAGGCCCCTCTGATTTCTTGAGCACAGGGTGTGGTCTGGCCCTGGGTCTTGAGAAAGGAGGATACATACCAGCTGAGTGTGTATTTGTACCAATTCATCCAATTTACTCTTTCCAGAGAATCAAAGAAAAAGAAAGTAGGATGGAACACACTACACAATAAACATGCAAACCCGGTTTTGTTGCAACCTCGTTTTTATAACACCTGTCATGTGCATAACTCTATAACCCAAGCCTACATTCCACTGTATATAAGAGATTACCAAATCCACCAAGTTTTGAAGCGCTGCTAAAAGTCACGGTAGTCTATGATCATTTGGAAAAGCATACTGGATACTGAATACTGGAGTGCAGCATTTGACAACGCAATTATTTACCAGGAGGCCTCAAGAGATTGCTCCAGGGTTGTGTTTGGCTCGCAAGGCACTCTGTGTTCCTCAGAATGCTTCCAGTTTTTGGAAGTCACTTCTGGAGTCCTCCGCGAGGCATTGGCCCAAGGAGGGCCATGCAGACCCAGCACAACCCAAGAGTAGCCTCTGGAGGCCTCCCAGTAAGTACACACACAACAGTGGGACCTCCGCATCCAGATGTCCCATGTCCACAATGAGTCAATTCCGCAGATACGGGATCCACCACTTCTGCAAAGAAAAAAATTGCCCTTCCTGCTCAGCACACTGTATCAGATTTTTTTTTTTTTTTTAACACTCTACAAAATGTTTGCTAACTGAAATGCTAGCATCTTACTCCAGACACACAGGCTGCTTTCACCTGAATCTGGACCACTTTAAGGAGTTTCTTAAACAAAAGAAACTCCTTAAGCAAAGGGTCATCTAAAGCAAAAGGCATCTAATTTGAGGCCCACATATTCAGTAAGATCACCAGGCAAGAGCAGAACATGGAATTCAGTTATCAGTCTGAGGCGCTAAATTTTCTCCCCAGGAATAAAGTTTTCAGGTCTCACAGCTGTGGAGAAACTCTTGCAAATGGATGAGAATATCATGAACCAGAGAAGGGCTGAGGAGGGCCTTCTACTGAGCAGGTTGAATGTCTTCAGTGACTCCAAGTAGGTCATGGCCCTATGGCTGTTCTCCATGTTTCCCTGCCAGCCCTTCGCCACATCAAATCCTTGAACGAAGACTTAATTCTTGAAAAACCGAATCTTAGAAGCAGAGTTTTAAGAAATACAAACATATCTTATTCAACTTATTCCTAAGACATACAATTGAACTCCAACTTGTAGACAAACAAAAAAAAGCACATTAACAGAAAAAACTTTTCATGTTAATGAATCATTTACTATTTCCACAAATACACAACACCCAACCGCAGGACCAGAAATAATATTCATTAACATTCTGAAAAAAAAAAATCTAAATGAATGAAAATTTTAAAAATGAATTGGTCATAGTTTGGACATAAATTCTCTAAACCACATTAGTGAAACTTCAGGCTTTACAAAAAAACAAATTTAATTAATGGCTATAATTGCTCTGAAATATAAACGGGTTAAATATATTCAGGAATTAGTCCTCATGTACAGTATTTTATAATCAATGTTACAATTGCATGCTATTTTTGATACAGAAAAGAAATCTAATAGCGCTGGTTGCAGAAGCATTGATCCCTTGTCCTTACAGGAACAAATCTCCCAATTCCACCATGGCGAGGTTCATGCTAAGACCAACTAGGGTTTGAAACTAACATTAAACTGCAGTTTCAAATCCTGGTAAATTGGATAACATACAAACATAATTGCAATGAAGGTCAGTGCAGACACATCACCTAAATCTAGGCAGAGAACTCTGGGGGAGATAAAGTCTGAATAAAGAGGGCAAAAGGGCAGGCCTAGCATGCTTCTGTGGCTAACTCCCAATCTCCTAACCATGGTTAAGGAAGAGTCAATATTAAGTCTGCACCATCCCCTAGATAAATTTAAGCGGTCAACTAATTCATCAAAGATATTGGCAGTTGTACCGCATGAAGGAACCATTTCATTGTTAAAAACAACAGTCTAAATTATGGGATTTGTGTACAGGCGGGAAGGAAGAGAAGAATGACAGAGAATCAACTGTTTGCATCACCTGGTTTGTGAAATGGATTTATTCGCTTCATACAGCCAACAAGTGTAAAACATGCTACATATTCAATCACTGAAATGAAGTGTGACATGACTATCGTGGTAACTATGCACAGAAAAGTCAAAAGAAACAAGCAGCTTTTCTGTGGTAGTTAACAATGGGTCATATACTTACAGCAACAGAGGCCCACTGCCATGCAAAGCAGTGACTGGATGGCATCTGATCATGTGAGCAACAGCAGCCAATAAGAGCAGAAAATAAGAAGCAGAAGATAAAGCACCGCCAATCAGTGTCAGAGCTGCAACGTACAATTGGTTTGTTTTTTTTTCTCTTCCCACGTGTGAATACAACAATTCATAAAAACTTCCAAACAAAACAGGGACACTGAGATATGTTGTTGGGACTGTCTCTGTATACCACTGGGTGCATCTGACAACAGGGATTTCTCAGTGATTTCAAGATTGCTTGAGGGCCAGTACAAGACACTGACCTAGTTCAAATGCAACAGTAAACCATGGTTTCCATTGTTTGAATAAGCATCTGCAAGAGATGGGCTTACACACTCTCCGCTCCTCCTCCCATGTGTGTGAGGAGAGGAAACAACTTAATGCGTCTACCTTCCGTTTGAAGTAAACCACAGTTCCATGAAGTCCAGGCCTAACACAGAGCTGTAATTTACTTGAAACAAAGTAATAGTTTTCTATCTCCTTCTCTTGCTCCTAAGAGAGAAGAGGGGAGAGCAAGTAAGCCTCTGGCTTACAGGGGTTTATTCATCTAGTAGGAAACCATGGTTTCCCATTACAACTGAATCCAGTCACCTTCTTATCCTAGTGAGAAGGTTCCTGAACTTTACACCAGAGGTGGGACCTCTGTAAGTAGCTGCAGGGGAAGGCACTTCCAGGATTGCACCACTGCTGAAATAAAGGATTTTTCCAACTATGAGGGTCACGTCGGCCCTCTTGAGGGTGTGATGGCCCACGGCCCCCTCTGCTAGCCTTCCAGTGCCTCAGAACGGCTCCCTGAGACGATCACCATCCACTTCCGGTCGTGTGACAAAAACTGGAAGTGGGTCACAATTGTGTTAAGGAGTCGTTCCGAGGCATGGGCTGGCCTACAGTGGGGACTACAGGGCCCCCACACCCTCCAGAGGGCCGGTGCAATCCCCAAGCACATGAAAACCCCCTTTTTGCTGTGGCAGCACAATCCCAGAAGTGCTGTCGCCACAGACACAACATCGCCACCCATCTTAAGGGGACAGCGAATGTCTCCCACTGGCTGGGGCATCATGAGGTCCTAGTTTGGGAACCTCTGACCCAATATATTTCCCGTGCTGCTGAGAGAATGAGATACAGATATACTGCGGCCCACTGATGTCCTATTTTTAATCCAAAATTTTTTTAATGAATGAATAGCATATTGAAAAGCAAGAAAGTAACTTAAAGGTATTAGCAACCATGCAAATGAAGTATTCATTGAAAGTAGTGCTGGAACAGCCCAAATAGTTGTTTGAATGTACTGCGTTCAGTGCCAAAAGCCAAGCTCTCTTTCCTCTTGCTGGAGTCAGGGCAAATCCAATGGGTCACTAGGAACGGTTTAGAACCCCCAACTCAGGGTTGTGGCATTCAAGGCACCTTCCATGATAGCCAATCATCAATAACGGAATGGAAAACACAGATTGTAACAACAATGGAAACAGAGGCCTGGCTCTTACCGGAGTCATGCGGATTGGTGTGTGCACACCAGAACCCTGAAGAGCTTTGTGGAGGGTTTCGCTGAACATGCTGCGGAGTTCCACGGAATGGCAGTACACTGCATCAATCTTGGGCCACCAGTCCAATGCAGACTAAGAAGGGATGGGAAAAGCGAAAGACACCAACAGGGAATCAGAATGCTGGAGTTGGGAAGAACTCACTGGGTAGGGAGATCAGATACAAACGGGGCAAGAGTGCCTATACCTTTACCTGTTGCATTGGAATTTTGACAGGTGCAGCTTTTTAAACCCTTCCATGCTGAGCTGCACCTGCCAAAATTCAATCTTCAATACAATGGTTAAAGGTATAGGCCAGCGGTTCCCAAACTGTGAGACATGGGTCTCTGGGAAGCTGGGGAAACCAGCCAGGGGAGCAGCGGAACCCTCATCGCCCAACACAATGTATAGGATTGTAGCCCTAATGGGGAGCCATGGCCAATGGCCCAGCACATCCAGGGAGTCATCAGTCAAAAAAGTTTGGGAACCACTGGTATAGGCACTCTGTCCCAGTTTGTATCTGGTAACCCTATCATTAGGACATTTAGCACTCCCCCACCGTGCTTCAACGTGTCTTCAGCAGCAGCCATTACACCATGATTGCAAGACTTGGTCCACAAGTTCTCGCTTCTTCTCTTCCCTTCTGTATAAAAAATGTGACCCATTATCCAAATCTATAAAGCAAGCTTGAATAAGCTGGCGCCAATGTAGTGAATACGTAAAAATACACCTGACTTAGCGCTGACAGATTCCTGTTCAGTCGTTCTGAAAACCTCAAAGGAAAGGAGATTCTGCTTTCTTCCTAGGGATGCTCTACTGTCATCTGCACAGCAGGCAAATACATTTCTAATTTACCATTTTTCAAAACCTTTGGCCCGAGTCTGCCTCTATGCAGCAAATAGGATTCTGCCTTATATCAAATAAGACCACCAATCCACCTAGCTCAGTGTTGTCTATGGACTGGAAGAGGCTTTCCAGGATTTCAGGCAGAGGTCTTCTCCTGGAGATTCTGCTAGGGATTGAGCCTGGGACCCTCTGCATGTAAAGCATGTGCTTGTATCACTGAGCAATGGACATCCCTGATTAACCCATAAAACTGTCTTAACCTGAGTTGGACCATTCATCTGTCTGGCGCTGGTAAGACAGAATATCTTCTGTTGTGGAACCTCAACTATGAAATTCTTCATCTAAGGAAATATACTGGTCCCTACCTACTCAAAAACACACTTTTGCTATTTTTAAACAGGCCCTCAAGACTTAGCTTTTAACTGATTTTGGTCTTAAATTAATTTATGCTGATTTTAGATAGTTTCACTATGGTACTGCAGAATATAACAAGGCTGTTTTACACTACTGTTTCCTTTGTCTGCTTTTTCATGTGAAAATGAATGTCCAGTTTGAATGTTTTGTTCTTTTAATTGTAAACTGCTTTGGAAAAAAAAAACTTAAAAGTGGATACATTGAAAATCACTGCCGTATTAGATATATATGGGTGAAGGTGGTCCTGAAGATTTAATGACCAGGGACCAGGTTGTGTTATCAATCAACAATAACTAGTTTAAAATCTGAGGTTAGGAGCGCATCCTGCCTTGCCTTAACCACGATTTCCACCACTTAGAAATAACAATGAACCATGAAAAAGCCAATGAATAGAATTTACATTTGCGAAAGGAGACTGTACTAATTCACCCTGTCAAATACAATGTTTCTCAGCTACCACTGTTGGAATATCGATGATGAGCATTAAGACGGGGGGGGGGGGGGAGAGAAGTAAGATAGTTGAACCACAGTGCTTGTTCATGAGACACTTCCATTGAAAGTTAACGGAACTACCAACATCACTTCAACGGGCAGTGACATCTGCCACAGAGTTGCCCTGCTTCAGTTTCAGCCCAATAACCTATGCAGGTGAGCAGGCTTTGCAGGGCTTGCAGAACTTACATTTGTGATTATTCGGTGGAGTGAATTTACCAGCACGTAATGAAAGTTTGATGGAGAGTTCTGTGCCAGGCAGGTCTAGAAGAGAGAAGAAACGGGATTTTAGGTTCCCTTCCAACTTGGCAATCCAAGGGCACAAATCCACCAGAAGCATCTTGGGGACAAACCCTGTTGAAACAACTGGGAGCTGCTGACCCTTGGCATGAATAAAACAAGCTGCACACCCTTGTGCCTCACATCCATTTTAGATGGGGGAGAAATCCCAGGTGGATTGGGCCTAAAACAAGAAAAGAAAACTGGAGCTTCTTCAGTTTATTCAAAACAAAGGTTTCTTAAAGTTCCAAGAAAGGCATCTTGAAACCTACAAATCTAAAAATAGATTTCCAGAAAACACTCAAGAAGTAATTGCTGAGAAATATAATTCTCTATTATTCATGATTCCCTGACCACTGCCAACCTATCCTTCACACGCAATGGCTCAAAAATAGCTTCAGGAGAGGGAGAGAAAGAGGCACAGCCTACAAAGCCATGGCCTCACCTTGAAGTGCTGGTTATTGTGCGGGTTGATGCGGAAGCAAGACACCAGGCAGTCAATCATGAGATCTATGTCTGCGTTTTGGTTGCCTCTTGAAAAAGGCTTGCTGGGATTGAAAAGGAGGTTCTATAAAACAGCAAAGGGGTGCCGTGGTTATTTTGGGTGTCACATGCCAACATACTGCTGCTTTTTGAGACAATGAACAGGTTAAAAGTGCTAGACCGAAGAAGCTAATCGTGAAAATATTTAAATAAGAACACCAATGCGCAAGCTTTCAGAACAAGTTCTCACTTCTTCAAGCAAAATCAAAGCATATGGTCATGGGTCTGGAAAACAGGACAGGACAGATTGAAGGAACTGGGCATGTTTGGCCTCTAGAAGATTTAGGGAAGCCATGAAAGTCTGCACTCTTTAGATGGTGAAGGACTGTCACACATTAGAAGGCAAGGACTTGCTCACTGCTTCTCCAGGGGCAGGCCTAGATCTAATGAGCTGAAGTTACAGGAGGACAGATTTCAGCAGAACTCCTTACTAGAAGGAACAGTTAAGACACCTTAGGGATGGGTGGGCTCCCCCTTGCTGGAGGTCTTCAAGCAGAGGGTGGGCAGCTATATGTTGGAACTGTTGCAGCTTGGGTTTACTGCACTGAACAGAGGACTGGACTAGATGCTGTACAAGGTCCCCTCTGACTCTATTATTCTATTCTATTCAGCTGCCTGGGTGTCACCATTTGCAGCTTTCAGTTTCAAGACTGCTCCCATCTCTGCAGTGCTCCAGACTTTGGAGGCAGACTATCTGCATTCAGACTTCCCACCAAACCAGGGTTATTCAAGAACTTAATTGGCAGGTCCATTTCAAACCAAAGTTTCCCATTTTGGTTACTGGCTGATCATAAGGTAGGGTAGATACTCCCCTTTATAGTACTTAAAATTTTTGCCAAGTAATCAAACTCCAGCTATCACTTTGCTATCTCTGGGTCAATCAGAGGGCAGAGTCTTTCAACTCTGAACAGTTTCTTTCTTGCTAAGAGGGCTCATTAGAAGCAATGCAGAGATCATTTGTTTCTATAGTAACTTTCCTGGGAAAATTTCCAGCCAAAGTTAACCTTTTATTCTCCTCCATTCCCTTTTTCAAATGCTGCTGCAACCTAGTTCCTTTTTGCAAATGCAGGCATTTGGCAGAGGTCTTTTTTTTCCCCCAACACCAGGATGGGATCCTCCTTTCCATTTGAAGCAAAGTCCCAAGCTACAATTCAATGCATCATTACTTAAGAATAACTCCCGTGGAAAGCAGTGGGTCTACTGAGTAAAAAGGGTTGCAAATATATGCAGCTGCATCTCTCTACTGTGAATTGAATTGCACACTCTCAGTTACGTGTTATATGTTGTATGTTATATGTAGAGCTTCTGGCTTCACACACCAGACACCTTAAAGGTGGATTTGATTCATGGTTCTCCTGCAGGGTTCGCAACCTATTTCACTTGCATATCCCTTGACAGCCCATTTCCATAAATTGTACCCTTCATATTAGCAAAATGTTTGTAATAATACAAGCCCTCATTTCCTCTCTATGAAAGCCCAAACTTCATGCATTCATCACGTTTTCTCTTTTCATCTTTTTGAAGAACAGAAGACTCTGCCTTTGCACTGTTTTGCACCAGAAGTGTCCTGAGAAATTCTCAGTGATCGATCACTTTCCATATTATGTTTCAGCTTTTTTACTGTGCTGGTTTTCAATCACTGGTTCATACATGAATTGATGACCAAAAACTAGCTATTGGTGGGGCTTTCACAGCCAACTAGCTACCTCCCTTCCTACCTTGCAAGGCATTCTGGAGCACAGCCTGCCTTTTTCTGCCATTATTCCATTCTTTTTCAAGTACCCCTAAAGGTCCTGTTGAGTGTCCCTGGGAGTACATGAATACCAGGTTGGGAACCACTGTTTTACTGATGTTGTTTACAATGCACTTACTCTGATAGTATTTACAAAAAGGTGGTGAAGACCAGAATTTTAAAAGAATAAAAATGTATCTTATGATATTTTACTATGTTTTTAATAAATTAGAGGCTACAGTTCTTAGGTAACAATTAGTGGTAGGCTATTTTTCAGGATCTGGACTCGGGTAAAATCAGACAAAACTATAGTCAGACACCCCCCTAAGTTTAACCCCCAACTTATCCGAGGGTCATAGAAAATTTCATGATTTTTTTTGGCTCAAAACCTGTCATCGACTTATCTGTGGGATCGACTTATGGGCGGGTGTCTGCAGTGCGTTTATCTGTTCGGAGCCTGAAATCATAGTTAAACTTTGTGAACTGCAGTTTGGTGCAATGCCTGATTTAAGCATTACTGAGTTTACATTAGCTGCAGAGTCATTGATGCTCACACCAGACGGACTTGTCAACCCCCAAAACAGAGCCTAGCGTAAACTGTGGGTATCCTTCCTTTTTTACCTTGAGATCAACCACCATAGACTGTACGAGAAGGAAAATGACAGAGTTGTCTTCCCAGCTGATGTAGGTAGATGCTTTGCACAGTTTAACACAAGCAATGGCTGCACTTTCAGTCAGCTGTCTGCTTCCGCTGTGGCCTGCAAGTGCCTTCCTGAGGTTGTCTAAAAACAGTTTCTGCAGGATTAAAAATCCAACAATGAAAGAAGTTATTAACTTCCAAGGCTCCATCCTAGAAATCTTGGATTCAGGTCCCTAATCAGACTCTAATTTACTGTGAGAGCATCACCCTTCTCTTTGGGATCTGCAGTGCACTTTTTAATATTAGTAACATCACTTAAGGTTTATCTAGCCCCTTCAAAGTATACACATGAATTATCCCAATGCAACCCTTATAACAACCCTGTAATGTAAGTACCACGTACTGCAGATGAAAAAGACTGTGGCTAAGAGTAGCTTGCCATAAAGCCGTCTAGAGCAGCAATTTTCAACCTTTTTCATCTCACAGCATGCTGACAAGGCACTAAAATTGTCAAGGTTCACTGCACAGAAAGCAGGAGCTTGCAACCCCCCAGTGGCCCTACTAACAAATGATCCTCCTGTGACACACCTGCACACCACCTGCGGCACACCTGTGGGCCACGGCACAGTGGTTGAAAATGGCTGATCTAGTTAATTCATAGCAAACAATATAAATGAAAAATGAATTTTAAACATTTAACCATTAACTATAATATTACTGGGAAGATGCAACTGCATGTAGAAATGCAGCATATCAAGAAAGTTCTAGCCTCGCCTTCTACCTAAAGTGCTAGCTTTCTAGCTTATGTGCAAGGAAATTTTCACATCACTTTGCTAATAAAAATCAACCAACCATCGGCACATGTTTTAAAAAAAAAAAGGCTAACTAGCATTGACCATCAGACGCATTTCAGCATTCTTCACCTTGTTTATTTTATTTTCCTCCACCACATCCTTTGCTATGTCTTGGATGATTTCCGGACAAAGGACAAGGAGGATGATTTGCAGAGGCCAGACGGCTGCTTTGCGCTTCGTGCTTTCAGCAAATCCATCCACCAAATCAAACAGCTTTTCTGCAAAATCTGCATTGGTGAGAGAAGAAAGCACAAAAGCCACACACACACTGATTTCCGAAGTATTGCTGCGATGCAAGAACTGAAATGCCCCCCATTCTTAGCTCAGTATCAATATTCAGTGTCACTGCAACAATGCAACACTTGAACTGAAAATTGCATTCCAAGTTTTGACAACTTTCAAGGAAAACAGACACACCCCGCACAGCCAGAACATGAAAAGTGTCTTCTCAATATCTTTTTCAGGAAAGCACAAGCTAAAGACCCAAACATGACATTTCTCCCCCAACACATCTGGGAGAGGGAAGCTGTTCGAGACCCTACATGTCAGATGCAGTCCACAGGGTGATTTTGTTTGGCTCTCAGAATCCAAACCGAAGTTCAGGGCTGATTCATTGTGTAAAATCCTGGAAAAAGGCTGTACTGAACCCCTTTACCTGACATGCTTGTTTACTACATGAAGGGGAATTTTTGCCATGCAGAGAATTCATAGGCGTAAAGTCTAAGAAAGGGCTAGATGATTTTGGACAGAAGTTCTCAAACTGGGGCATCATGACACCCCAGCCCAAGAAGCTCTGCATCTGCCCACTTAAGGAGTGAGGCAATGGCAGTGACACAATTGCCATGATCGCAGCCTGTGCAGCTGGGGAAAAGGGAGGTTTTGCAAGAAACCATAAGTGGTTTGTGGTTGCTTTTTTCAGTGTTCTGAGGCATGGGAAGCACTACAGAGCTGTCTGCAGGCTCCCCACACTCCCCAGAGGGCCAGCACGACCCACAGTAAGCAAGAAGAAAACCCCTTTTTCCTCAGCAGCAGCACAATCATGTCGCCGCGCCCCTCCTCTCCCCCTACAAAGACTTATGAAGTCCCAAAATTCTCCCCAAGAGTTTGGGAACCTTTTGGAGATATAAAACTTCTTTCAATCTGCTAGGGTGAAAAGAGAAGACTGAAGCACATCGATGGCAGCTTTTTCCCTTCTCCAAGCACTAGCAAAACCACACTGAAATAGACTATGTCCAGAATCATGCAATGTCGTGAATATGTACATGTTAGGCCTTGGATAGCATATGGAGCCTGAACCAAACTAAGTCAGTAACGGAGAAGTGGCTAGCAGTACCTAGCTGCAAGAATGTGAGTAAACAAACAAAAAGATTGTTGTCTCTCCTTTGCTGGCCAGAAAGGACAACAAGAATTACAACCCATTGGAATGTAGCACCTTTGCAGACAGAACAGCACCTTATCAAGTTGATGAAATGCAGCTGTGGATCTACAGTTGGGAGGGGTAAGAACTAAGAGGGCTAGCAACCAGGCCCACTTCGAGAAGGTTCTGTCCTCAAAAGTTTCTGATTGGACAGTCTAAATAAGTATGAAGTCACCTCAGTACTATTAGCATAAGAAGTATAATAATGAGGCCCAAAGGGTGGGTCCGGTGCTTCTTGAACAGAGGTTTTGGGGTGCAACATCCTGCACGCTTTGGAGCTCCATTGTCCACCATGGGCATCTGGCCTCACAGGTAGCCTGGAGCTAAAAGATCTACAAGAGTAACCGACCCAGGTGAGAGTTAGGGATTAATAGAGATAGCCAGCTAGCTTTATTATTTTATTGCTGATACGTTTCCTAGATGTTTATGCCTCTAGCATTTGCTACCTTATGCAACCTCATGTATTTAATAAACTAAGATATCTTTTACTAGGTTGTTTCATTGCCTGTTGGGGACAAAGGTTCAGAATCCTGCCTAACCGTTCAGCAAGCTACCAAGTGCTCACTGAGGTCTAGTGACTTGAGGACTGAAGCTTTAACTGGAGAAAGCGCTCAGTGCCTGCAAGGGATAGAATTAAGCCTAGAGGGTCTCAGTGTCCCTGGACGGAGACACTGGCACGTACAGGGTGGCGGCAGTACTATTGAACAGGGGGCCTTGAGGGTTTTAGGGTTCGAGAACCAAGAACTCTGAGCACCCCAAACCCCCCTGAGTTTGAGACATGCAATAATTGGGGGGAAAAAAGTTATCTGGCAAAATCTCCACTCTGATTAATAAGATATCCAGCCATTATGCCTTACCTGCCAAATCCGTCTGTGGGGTCTGGTACAGTTTTGTAAACTCATCTGGATAGTTTTCCACCCAGTTCCAGAAAGCCTGCACAAGATTGCAACACAGGTTAGAAACCACACTTGGGCAGCAAGACTATACCAGACTATACACATTTACCTGGAAATAAGTTCCATTAAAATCAATGGAGCTTACTTCTGAGTAAACATGCATAGGATTGCACTGCCAATTTAGGAAGTACATTTGACTCAGGAGCTACACTTAGAAGAATAAGGGGTGCTGCCTTGTCCTATCACCAAGTTCTTAGAGCTGCTTCATGTGGGTGAGAAAACAGAAGCATCCAAGATTTTCCATGCTACCCTGTATCAACCTAACTATGGAGCTAAGCAGGTTTGTTCAGTGACTGGACGAGAGATAGTCTGACAACTTCATTTATATTGTCTTGAATCCCATGATGGAAGAAAATAGCTCTCCAGGGCAGAGGAGCCCTGGCAGTGCTGCTCCAGGGTTTCAGACCAAGGTCCTTCCCAGCACAACCTGGACTGAGCCTGGAAGCTTCCAAATGAAAAGCCTCGGCTCTACCCCTGAGTTACAGCCCCTCTCCATATCCCCACAAGACCTCACTGAACTTAGCTTTCAAACAGAAACTACTCTTCATTTATTTAAAAATATTCCCACCCTACCTTTCCCTCCCCAGGGGTAGGCACTCAACAACAACTTAAAAATTCAAAGACAATATTCAAACCTGATATTGTTTGGGTAGGCCCACCATGGTGTGGGCATTCCCCAGCCTACTTGACCACCCATCACGATGTAAATCAAGCTTCCTTCCTCCAAAACACTGCCAGTGCTACCCAATGAGCATACAACAAGCAAACACAACAGTTTTTCTAGAGAAAGACTCTGTTGCTAAGGCAATGGGAACGGCTTCATGCAAGGTATGTGCCTTCTTATACAGTAACTCTCATACAAGCTCCCAGTGCTTTCTGCCTTCGTTTCTGCAGACACCATCTAAGAAATTACAAGCAATGAGGATACTTGCCTTCTCAACACTGTTGATAACAGCCAGTTGTGCTACTTTCTTGAGGGCTTTAAATTTAAAGACTGTCTCTGTTACAAAACAAAAACAAGGTCATTTATACAATGAATGCAAGAACAGCAACCCTGCCGACACCTTGACACCTCACAAGTTCACTCAGGCCTTCTCTGCATGTGCAGCAAAATGAGGGAGTGAAGTCCAGAGGAAACAGACTATGCCACTTCATACTGCAGGTTGGTTGTGAAGGAAGTGGTGGTTGGTTGTGCAGGCTGGTTGTGAAGAGTGGTGGAGGACAAAGCAGGAGTTGTGCCTAATGGTTAGCAGCAGCCCTTTCTCCCTTGTCTCCACTTCACACTCCTTCTTGGACAAACTGGGATCTGATGAGAAACTGGGTGCAGCTGCCACCACCCAAGACTAGCAAAGCCCATACAGAAAGATAACGCCTTGGGAAAACCTGTCTTCCAGGTTACCAGAGAGTTCCAAAACCTGGGTGATCCCCTTAGGAAAAGGTAGTGGTAGAGTGTGGTTATCTGGTAAGTGTGGCAGACCCATTCCCTCTGGACTGAAATTGTATCAGGCAGGAAAAAGAGTAAAACCACAAGAAGTGTTTTAAAAGTTTCTTCCTTCGCAAATGGAGGCAAAATATCAAAACAAGACACATATTTAAAAAACAGGTATGCCATGAAGGACATATTGGCAAGGAAATTACAATGCAAGCAGCAAATAAAATAATTTCCCAGATGCAATTAACATAAGAACAGCCCCACTGGATCAGGCCAAAGGCCCATCTAGTCCAGCTTCCTGTATCTCACAGCAGCCCACCAAATGCCCCAGGGAGCACACCTGATAACAAAGAGACCTGCATCCTGGTGCCCTCCCTTGCATCTGACACAGCCCATTTCTAAAATCAGGAGGTTGCACATACACATCACGGCTTGTAACCCATAATGGATTTTTCCTCCAGAAACTTGTCCAATCCCCTTTTAAAGGCATCAGTTGCACAATACGACTATCAAATTAACTGAACACTGTTCCTTTTTTAGTTACTCATGTTGCCCCAGGAACTTTGTTCCTTAAGCTCACAATTCAGCCAGATAAGTGGGTACACCTTTTGCTAAAGCAGCAGCTGCTCTCTTGCAATAGGAATAGGCCAGTACAACTAAGAATCCTCACCACCACCCAACTAAAAAAACCTAATCTAAATACAGTACAAAGGCCTTTAGTTTCTGGCAGAAAAAGGGAGCACCTCCACAACTGTGGTGCCACCACCAAGCAGGCCCTATTTCTTGTTGCCACTACCCCCCCACAACCTCTGGCAGGAGTGGCACTTGCAAGAGGGCCCTCTCAACTACACAAGATGAAGCAGTGCTCTCCTTTGCAGAAATTGAGCGACTGAGATATCAGACAAGGAGGGCAGAGATGGTGCGGCATCTGAGGGACAGGGAGAAATGGTTGTGTCTTCAGTTTACCAGGGAGCTGTTGCAGGCAAACCAGGAAATGAGCTACAAGCTCCCAGAGGACTCAACCTCAACTGCTTCCAGTACAGATGCAGCAGCATGGGATGTCTGCATGGAGAGGGCGGTAGTCAGCCAGGAGCAGGCACTGGACAATACGACTGTCAAGTTCAAGGCATTAGCACAGCAAAGGTCCCAGGCTGCTGTGACACTGCCAAGAACAAACTTCCACAATTGGGAGAGGGGAGAGAAAAGCACTGTGGCCCCTGTGGGCTTCAGCATCTTGCCCAAGCTGGGAAAAAGCCACTAAAGGACCCTGTGAGCAGCTGCACCAAGTTTGTTGGCTCAATCATTTCGCCATCGCCAAGCACCTGGATGTGAGGAGAGGCTGTTCACACAGCAACTCAGCACTGGGCAGGGTTAAGCCAGGTGCTGGAGCCCTTTAAGAGGACGAGGGAAGAGACAGGAAGGGAAGAGGAGCCAGCACAGGGCAGGCAGATGGAGAGAAAGGGAGAAGAGAAACTGGAAGAAGACAGATGAGTACGCTAGAAGGAGGAAGGGTGGTCCAGAGAAAAACTAGAAGAGAGGATAGAGGACCACAAAGACTTCAAGGGAAACGAAGCCCTTTATTCCAATGACTGACAGTCTTTCCTCAGGCAACGAAAGAGCTGCCCCCAGCAGGAAGAGGAGCCTCTACTGCTCAGGAGCTATCCTACCCTTTGAGAGCTGGCAGAGGTTTTGGCCTTTTGGCCAAATCAGACCCTTTTGGCCAGATTCACCCTCATATGCCATCCCCTTTTGCTCTGGCCACCGAAGAGCCATCTAACTGACAACAGACCTGAGTGGCGGAAATGCAGGATACGGTGGACATTTAAAAACATCTATTGAATAATAGGACAGGGATTTGACCCTGGAAGCCCCTGGTTCAAATCTTACTTCAGCTACAAGCATGTATGAAGCCTTAAACAAACAACTATTTCAGTTTCAACGCTACCATCAGCCACTCGTGGATAACATCAGGGGCAATTGTGATTCACTTCACTTGGTTTTAATACCATTAGGGTCAAACTAGACATGACATGGGGATCTGCAATTAGCATCTCACACTTTAAAAACAAAACAAAATAAAATAGCAGCCCAAGGGAGGGCAAATTCAGATTGAAACTGCAGCACTTACAAGGGGAGTAACCCTTCCCTGCTTTCCCCAATTAAAATCACCATGGTCCCCTCTGAAACTGCTATTTGTCCCATGGAAGAAACTTACAATCATGGTAGGTTTTCCCCTGCGGGGCAACTAGCAACTTGAGGGGGAGACGACTTTAACCATGAAGACGACAAGAGGGAAGAGTTTTAAAACCCTCCCCCAGCACCTTGGTAACAACTGAATTTTTAAAAAAACTGATAAAAGCTGTGGGATGTTCCAATCAGGTATCTCCTGTGCCATGTTTTTTGGGGCTCTTAACAAGTTAACGTGTGTGAAGTGCTTTGAGCAACTGAGCGAAATGCTGTGACAACATGGCTATTATTATTTTTCCCTTCAAGCAGCACATCTCAATAAGCCACAAAGAAGTATTACAGCAGCTATAAAATCTGGCCTACAATCAATTTTCAATCAGACTACATTAAAGTAAGAGCACTACTGCTCAGTTCTTTACTGTGTTCACTTAGAAGTAAGCCCCACTGATTTTAATGGGATTTGCTTCCAGGTCAGTGCAGTTAAACCCGCAGCTCTAACCAGGAATAATTGAGAGCTTCCAGGCTTACCTTGCAGGATACGCTTCAGTTTAGCACAATCCACACTGATGTACTGTAAGAGTTCAATGTCATGAACATCCGCATTGTCTTCAGAGCACACTGTCAATTCCTGTAACCTGGAAAAGATATCAGCTGCTCAAAAATGAGGACAAAGGAGGTTTGCATCCTCAATAAACCAACTGGCACCCCTTTCAGATTTGAAACCAGAATGTGTCTCTCATGCACCCTGGCAACAAAACCAGGCTTTGGAATTAAAGAAGGGACCATACCTCTGTGGTAGAGTACATGCTTTGCATACAGAAGGTCCCAGGTTCAATCCCTGGCAGCATCTCCAAGCAGGACTGAGGTTTCCAGCCTGAAACCCTCAAAAGCTGCTGCAGTCAGTGGAGACAATACTGACCTAGACAGACCAATGGTCTAACTTAGCAGAAGTCAGTTTTATATATCCCTAAAGTCATATGCGTAGGGGAGGAAAGGGGTACATGCCCACAATGCGATCACCAACATACCTGTCTGAACTGGGCTTCCATTAAATGGATAAGGGGAAAGGACCTTAGAACTGAGGTTCTTTTGTTTGTTCGAACTCTCCTGACATTCAATTTTAGAGGATGTCTGGTGTCCTGGGTCTGGTGTTGTATGAGAGGGAAAAGAGCATTCCTCTATCCACTCTCTATTCATCCACCTCTATCCATCCCCTGTATGATTTTGTACGTCTCAATCATGTCCCCCTCTTAGGTGCCTTTGATTTGAGACTGAAGAGCCCCAAACACTGTAGCCTTTCCTTGCAGGAGAGGTGCCCCAGTCCACTAATCATTTTGGTCACTCTCTTCTGCACCTTTACCAGTTCCACTATGTCCTTTTAGTCAAAATACAACAAGTAGGGAACACACGAAGCCACTCCATATTGAATCAGGCCATTGATCCAGCGAACCCAGAATTGTCTCTCACTTGCCATGGCTCTCAGGCATCTTGGGCTGGATCTGTCCCATCACCTGCTACTTGCTGACTGGAGGTGCTGAGGACTGAGCCTAGGACCTCTGGCATGCGGAGCAGGTACTCTGCCACTGTGCTGAGGCCCCTTCTGCACTCTTTCACACACTCACCTGGTGGAAATACGGCTGAAGACTGCATTGAAGTTATTGCAGCTGAGAGAGAAGAGGACCCCAGAGGCAGAACTTCGAAGCTCTGCTGCATGCTGATTCCCTTCACGGTAGGTGTGGATGAAATGGCAAATCTCCGGCAGCAGCTGCTTGACCAGCATCGTCTCATCAAGTCGCATCGTGTCTTTTGGTTGCTAAGAGGTTACAGTTTATTGGTACGGACAGCAGCATATCCACGGAGGGTTCCCTATGCCCCACCATTTGTAACACAGGAAATGCTTTATATTCACAAGCTATTGGCATTCTTTTCATAACCTAAATATGTGCATGCATGCGAGAACTCATGAGACACACATCCAACTAACCTGTGGAAAAGTACAGGGCATCGGCTTGCTGCACTACTCACTACAGCTTGTAACGGCACTTGTGTTACAGCAGCTCTGGCTATTCCCCCACTTGCATGCATGTGGCACCTCCCTGCAACGGGGAATTACCACACAGCAAGTGAATACAAGCAACTCACTGTCCTTCTCCCCAAGCATATACAGGGTACCTGAAGGCCAACCTTTTTCCACAGGGACCTGCACAGTTTATTAGGACCTGTATCAATGGTCCTTCTCTGGGGGCTCCCATTACAGATTAGGCAATAGCACAGTGCTACAATCATCACTGCAGTGACCCTTCTCCAAAGGTAAAGCAGGCATCTACTATGAGCTGGGTCTTTTCAGTGGTAGTACCAATCCTGCAGAATGCCTTCCTCATGCAGGTTAGCTGGGCACCCCCCATATTTTCCTCCACAAAGTGTTTGGAGACTTCTACACCCATTATCTATGGTGCTATTGCATTTGTTCCTTCACTGGTTTATGCCATGAACTGGGTGGTATTATTTTTGCTACTAATTACTGGTTTAATTTTACATTGTTTTAATTATGCTTTATTGTTAATCACTCTGGTTTAATTTGAGAAAAAAAGTGGGATATTATGGCACAGCAAGCTGGGCCACACTGGATTACTGGCACAGTTCAGGGTGCAGCATCAGGCTGAAGCGAAGAGACAGGGCAATCCAGGGACTTGGAGCCAAATGCTGGATCCAACTTATGCTTCACAGAACGAAAAGAACAGGCTGTGGGTCCCACCACTGCATTTCTATATACATATATTTATAAGGTGTCAGATGACAAACTGCAAGCTATTTTGCCTGCCATGGCTTGGAAAGCAAATGTTCAAAACCCGTCTTAGGAATCACAAGCAGCTTAGAGATGATCTCATTTCATTGAGTTTGGAACTGTGTTAAAAGAAACCCACAGGAATAAACACAGAATTTTCACCCAGAATCCCAAGTTCGGCTTTATAACTATGCAGCTTAGCAGAAAGAGCTGCCCAACTGACTGAATCCCCAAGGTAGTTAATTAAAAAAAGTAAAAAAGAAGCAAAGAGACTCCAAGAAGAGAGCCAACTGAAAATAGGAGCATTTTTCTGGACACCTCAGGACTAGATTCCCACTGGAAGTTTAGACAAATGTAAACTAGGAAGCACCTGCAAAAGTCATCTTTTGCAGTAAGAGAAAAAGCTGCATTGTCTGTATACAGTATTAAGCCAGACTGAAATATAACTGTGCATGTGTCCAAAGAGATTGCCAGTGAACTTACAATACCAACGGGATTTTTGCAGTTTTAATGATTTTTTTTAACCTTCCTGCACCAGCTGAGCTGCAAGGAAAGGGAGACACCTTTTAAAAAATATTGTCCTGTGGCACTCAAGGCAGTTTTAAATCTCTGCGCTAAACTCCTGTAATAGTTTTTCTGGATCCAAAGATAGCAAAATCTGAAAGTCCGGGTTCCAAGTGCAACGTGAATTACTTTTGCCCAGCTACTCAGTGGTTATGGCTGGTTTTGCTTTTTATTTTAAATAAAAATCAAGAATTGGCCATAAAGAACTTTCTAAAATTTGAAACTGTATAAAGGGCAGGAAAGGAGCAGGAAATGCCTCAAAGACTTCTGTATTAAGTTAGTCAAGGGTGACTTCCCGTTATATTTTCATAGATGAGAGTCCACATTGGTGTACAAAGAATGAAGAAATAGCTGTACATGTCAAACCCTCTGTCCATTTCCTGATGGAGGCAAAAATACATAAGGAATCTACTGCAGGGCTTTGCAAAAAAAACACCTATATTTTCTAGTCAGGTGAAGGACCAGAGGTTTAAAAAAAAAAATCTGACATACCAGCATCAAGATACACACTGCACACTGCCATTCCTCATTACAAAAACATCTGGATTATCCAGATGTATCTGAACTAATTCAGATATATCCAGAGTACAGGCAATTCACAGTATGTGACAACAATGTGATTTTATCTTTTATGTTGCTATAAGTTTTATTACATTGTTGTTTCCATAGCTATTCTTGCTGTGATATTTGTTCTTATTGTTGGGTTTTATTGATTTGTGTGCTTTTTTGTTTATTTAAATGATTTATATCCCACCTTTCTCCAGGCAAGGACAACCAAGGCAGTTTGCAGAGTTTAAAACAGAGCAGGAATAAAACAATTAAAAGTATAAAAGCAAGTCAAACCCCAATGAACCATGTAAAGACAGTTAGACAGTTGATTAAATAATAAAACATTTAATTTATGTTGCTGTAGACTGTATTTTTATGCTGCTATTGTTCTCCCAATTGATTTTAATGACAAAGCTCACTGGTTCTCAAACTCTCTGGAAGCTTGAGGACCAGGGTAAGCCTTTGTGGAGGCGGGGTGGAAAGCAGCGATGTGATCCCCAGCCATTTGATCACGTCACTGCGAGGGACATAGGGGCTTTGTTGTAATTCACCCTAGTCCCTGCTGGCATCCAAGGGGTGCAGGGAGTCCTGCAGAACCATCTGCAGGGCTCCACGGACCTCTAATCACTGAAAAAACATGATCACGACCCACTTCCGGTTTCGCAATCACAACCAGGAAGTGGGTTGCAGTTGAGTTTTACCAGTGTTTAGACGCATAGGGCTCCCCATACCCCAGACACTGGCAGAGTCTAGGGTGAGTTAAAACAAGCCCCTATGTCCCCTGCAGTGGTGCAATCCTGGGGATTGCGTCAATGCCTTCCCCCTTTCCCCAAACCTTACGGAGGCAACAGCAATGGTTCCCAGGCTGGTGGGTCACAACCCACCAGTTCAAGAACCACTGGCATAGCCAATTTGTATTGTTTTACATAATTTATATTTCACTGTACTGCATAAGAGTTTTAATTGGTACTTTTTTAATTGGTACTTTTTGTATTTATTGTTTTTGTTAGAGCCCAATCCTATTCAATATTTCAGCGCTGGTGTAGCTGTGCTAATAGGGTGTGCACTGCATCCTGTGATGTGTCACTGTGGAGGCAGTGACAGAGGCCTCCTCAAGGTACGGGAACATTTTTTCCCTTACTTCGGGGCTGCATTGCGGCTACACTAGTGCTGGAAATTTGGATAGAATTGGGCCCTTAGACTCCCCTTTTTCTGGGAGATAGGAAGGATGAAATTGACTAAATAAAACAGGATGAGGTTTTTCCACATACAAGGTATGTGTTTATCAGACTACTCACCCCAGCCAGACATTTTTCCAGTGTATCCAAAATAATCAGTTGAGAAAGATACAAGTTCTTTTCAGCAGCTTCTCCAAATATTCTCTAGAAAACAGGAAATAGATTGAGAGTTTAGAAATAAGAACAGTGGTAATATTTATGTGGCTCCATCAATATACACAGCACTATACAGAGAATGATGGGTCAGCTTCCTGCCCCAAGGGACTTGCACCCTAAAAATCAGACACACAGGCAATAACAGAGAAAGAGGGAAAGAGAGGGAAAAATATGCAATTATGGATTTGATTACATGATGTATACAACATGCCTGCTTCACAGCTTGGAAACCGGAGACAGGCAATATTCTTGGACCTCTAGCACCAGGGATGTAACCAGAGAACACGTGCAACATTTCCTGCAAAACACACGCCCCCAAGGCTTGTGGAGACAGCCAAGGGCAGTTTGGAGTGAGAGGAAGAACAGGATGCCAACCAAGCATCTGCTTTCATAGGGGTGCCTCAGTCAATCACAGCTTCATATTAAGTGGAGAAACCGAGCCCTAATGCAACATAATGGCTAACTCACTGGATTTAAAATGAAACAAAGAGTGTCATAACATTAACATGCATCATTTTATAACATAATGAATGAATACCTGAGTCAAACTGAGAAGCTAGAAATATGTAATCAACTTTATCCAGGTACCTATCCTTAGAAAGCACATATAGGTCGTGCCTCGGCATCCATGGGGCTCCTGTGGGTGCTGAAAGCCGCAGGTAATGAAATCCGCTGTTCAACCCAAATAGGATCTCCTGGATGTAACTGGAGGTCATGCCCTGGAGGACGTCTGAGTTGCAGTGAGGTAGTGCATGGCTTCCCCACAACTCAGAAGACCTACCAAACATGACTGGAGGTTGTGCCTGGGAGGTCCTCTGTGGGTCCTTCTAGTGTGGGTTTGAAACCCATGATGGGTTTAAACCGCAGATACCAAATCCAAAAATAATGAAGACCCACTGTATCATAAATCTTAATACGTGTATGTATGTGCGTATATATGTGTGTGTCTATATATATAAACACAAAGAGCTTTGAATTTAAATTTCACATTAAGTGTGCTTTTTGAGATCCCCCCCTTCAAACGCTTCAGTTCAAATATTTTGGCTTGTGAAAACGTTTGAGATATTTATACAGCATGCAAAATGAACATGACATCCTTTTATAGTTCTGTTTACTCAAAGTAAGTCAAATCACCCTGCAAAATAATTTTAAGAATATTTCCCATTGGCTTATTTGCCCTTCATGATAGAAACAGATTTATCACTTGTACAAATTAGCTAATTATCTTTCCTAGGTCAATCATATTATACAGTATATCACATTTTTTTATTCGTTTGTTATACAGTTGCCCCTCATCTTAGGCACAGTTGACCTGCACGAATTCAACTTGATGCAGTCAGTAAACCAAAAAGGCAGTTTAAATACCTTAGGCAATTCCGTCCGCCGTTCCACTCACTAACTGCATGCCTGACAGTGAGCACAAGATTTTAGAATGAAGCTGTTGTGCCCCCCAATGGTTTCAGTTCCTGCCTATCCCTTTAAAGAGACAGTCTGTATTTTCCAGATGTAAGAGATTTTCAAGGTAATTTTGAGTCTATGCAATCTTAGTTTTACCCTCTTGAATGCAAGTAAGCCTGTAAAGTCCAGAGGTAACTGTATTCTTAACTGTACTTTCTCCTTGCTGCCTTTGCTTTGATACATATGACTTGTTCCATCTTCACTGTTGTATATTTGTTTTTAAACAACACAAATAAGGGTGCTAAACTGAATCAATTTAGGACATAATAAAGTTTTTCAATTCCAAATTTTCCAACAAAATTCATATCACATCAGTTTTGACTGACCCAGTTTAATCTATGATGTGATCCTTTAGGATTTTAAGGGCCCTCATTTAAAAAAGATTGCATTATAAATAGGAAACATTTTGCACTGGAGGATGAATAACAAGTTTATTTATTTCTCTTCCTAGATTAAAAGTACATTCACCTGTATATCTGCAGCAACAAGAGAATACTACTTACCATATTGTTAACATTTTTTAAGATATTGGTGAGACCACTGATGACCAGGGAAAACTTGTACTTGGAAATGTTGATGAGACACTCCTTATTATGTTCTGTGCTGACTTTAGTGTGAGTAGTCTGTTGGCCAGCTTTGATTGGAAGCTGCAGGAAAAGGAGGATCAGTAAGCACTCGCTTGGAACAAAACATGCAGAATTGCAGTCCACTGCATTTAAGACATCATTGGTAACTGGAGAAAATGTTTTTACTCTAAAAGCAACTTTGCAAGAGCACTTTCTGAGATTTAAATCTCTGGCAATTCCCCTCCTTGGAAGCAGAGACTTGCCATGCCAACCTGATCTCACTAAACTTGTATATGAGGTCAAATGAACCTGGGCATGAGTCTAAACTCACATGGAGAAACAAGATTATAAACGCATTATCAGATGAGTTCAGGAGTGATTGACAAAGGTTGGACACTGTGGGAAGCAAGATCCCAGACTTGATGCATCTTTTATTGAAACCATCTCACACTCAACATTTAAGTCACCTGGACAAAATAACTAACAACAAATTCCAGAGAAATGCAAGATTCTCATGTCACCTTAAAGACCACCAATTTTACTGTGGCATGAGCTTCCACAGGCATAACTCGACTGCCTTTCATCACTGAAACAGTGATAACAGACTAACTTGGACTCACATTTTACTATCCAGGTTTTGAATGAGACCCAGACTGTTGCAGGAGATTTAAAACTGTTAAAACTCTGGATCGCATGAAAAGTGTTAAAACTCTGGATTGCATCTCCAAAAAGCAACACAGGTAAAACTTGAAACAACTCAATACTATACATCCAAGATACGAATTCTCCTCTGTGAACACTAGGCACTTTGTTCAAGCTGTAGTCCACAAATTCTTCAAAAGGTCACAGACCAATCATTTCCCTCCTACGTCATTTACTAGAGTTGGCTGGTTGCAAACAAGGCTCAGCCACGGAACAGAATCTCATTTTTTTTAAAAAGGCCACTTTGAGGAAGTTGCACTTTTGATTAAAATAATATATACACATGCAGCACTTACAGACACACTAACTTATCTGCATTTCATGGACAACCATCAAGTGATAAAACTTTAACAGTTCCCTATTAAAAACACTGAGACAGAGTAATAAGTAATGGCCATCCCATAAAGCAGTAGTTCCCAAACTTTATAGCAGCAGGACCCACTTAAATGACATTCTATCGGGACCCACCTAAGTTTACAAGACTTTAAAAAAAAGGAGATCTACAAAGAAATAATACAAATAAAATAATAATAGCCAGAAAAAAGACCTGGGAAGCCCAATCCTAACCTGCTCTGGAGTAGGCGAATTAATTCCACTTACCCTGAGTTACACGCCAGTGGGCTGAATGGGGATACTTGGAACTGCGCCACCTAAATCGGTGGCACAGATCTGAGCATCATGGCATTAGGCCAGACCTCCCAAGAGGGGTGTTAGGATCTGGCCTAAGTGGCAGATCCTGGCACCACCTCCCTCCCTCACCCGCCCTGCCCAACCTTCCTCCACCCCAGAATGCCCCCAGAACTCCCTCCCCAAAACCTTGTGCTGGCAGCTCGCCATCAGCATGATCTTACCCATTTACATCGGCACAGAGGCTAAATCTGGCCACCGTAAGGGACTTATGCTGGCCCAGCTCAGGATTGCATTCTGAAACATTTATCTCCCTACATTTCCACGTGCTTGCAAACTGCAGGAGCTGAGCTCTTTGCAAAGTAATAGCAGCTACAATATGATTTTTGAATAGTCTCAGGGCTTGAGGCAATTCATTATCTGATCTTTCCATCACCCTTTGGTGATCCACCAAAAATCAGGTCATGACTCACCAGTTGCTGAGCGATAGCCGAGTGCAGCAGTTCTCAAACTCTCCCAGAGTTTGAGAACCACTGCAAATTATTGCAAGGGCGGGGGGAATGAAGCAAAGCAATCGCCTGGATTGTGCCACTTTCAAAGGGCACAGAGGCTTTCCTGCACTCACCAGAGCTTGCAACAGACTCCCAGAGCGGCGGAATCCCCACACGAGCCTCTGCAGGGCTCCCCAAAGCACGCAAAATATCAAAATAATGATCATGACCCTGCTTCTGGTTTCACAACCAAACGCAGGTCATGATGGTTATTTTGCGTGTCTGCGCACTTCGGGGGGCCCTGCAGAGGCTCGTGCGGGGCTCCCAGTATCCCCGGGAGCCTGCTGCAGCCTCTGGTGAGTGCAGGGAAGCCCCTGCACCCCTTGAAAGCAGTGCATTGCAGGTGATTGCTTCACTCTGTTCCCCCCTCCCTGCCCTTTAAGGGGGGCAGAGGCCAGGGCCCTCAGGCTGGGGCATCACAAAGCCCTAGTTTGACAACCTCTGGCCTAGTAGTACAGCACATGTTCTGTATGCAGAAGGTATTGGGTCCAACCTTCACAGCTACTCACTGGTTACTCATCTGGGAAGTAACCTTGACTCTGCTTCAAAAGACACACATCCCATAACTTGACTGTCACACATGCACTAGCAAATGGTTTGCATTCTGCAAGTAGAGATGGTGGTTCCTGGCTGCCACAGGAAGTGCCCCTCCCCCCAAATCAAAGTGATTCAAGCATGTCATTCAGAGGCAATGGAATTTCTACAGCCCAACATTCTGCCTTGTATGCGGTTTGACTCAGTCTTTGTTGGATTACTGAAGGCCTCTATTGAGAGACAAACTGCATGCTCTGTTTGGACTGTTAGGTGTACAGACGCCTCATTTTCAGACTTCTGATAATTATGCACATTTTACGCTTTGTGTGGCTATCTGCTGATTTCGTCCCATTATCAGTCAGTCCCTCCCAGGGGCTGCACTTAAACTGCTAAACCTACACAAACTGCCCACAAAGGCTGTTGGGCTTAGTCTGCATTGAATTCCTTTTATTCTTCCATATTTACAATAATATTTTTTTGCACACTGATAACTACAGCTGAAAAACAAAACATCCTTTGCCAACGCCACTTGGATCTTCATTTTCAAAACTCTATGCACTGGATCATAACACCAGGTCAGTCATAAAACTAAAGACTTTCCCTGTGTTTTTCCACTTCCCGGTAAGTTCGTCAAAATGTTACCAGACCATCTCTTTCCATCAACAACACTAGTCTAATTACATTCTCATGGAAGTTCTGTCAACCACATTTACTTCCATCAACTGAAAAACACAACTTTGACTCAATCTTAGAAGTACTTTTCCAAAGATTTGGGGGGCGGGGGGGGGGCGGGAACATATGCCCATAACTTGAGGAACAATGGAAGTCCACCAGTCCCTTAATTCCTCTTAGGAAGTTTAATTTCTGCAGTTCAGCCACTCCTCTTAAAAGACTTCAATCTCTCAAGCAGGAAAGTACCTCACTTTAAAGATGGTGCAATAGCTTAAACAGCTGAACTCCGTAACTTCTCATTTGTTAACCAGCTCAACCCCACAAGGCACAAATGACATCAAATGAAAAATGTTAAGGTATTTTAATATTTGTCAAAACACATGTCCTTTTATTATTGGAACATCTCTGAAATGTTAAAGTTTCCAAAACCTATCTGTCAATACTGAACTAGAGGGACCAATGGCCTGACTCTTCAGAATACTGCTTCTTATGTCCCTATGGCTCCAATTTTATACACCAGTGGTTCCTAAACAGTGGGTCAGGACCCACTGGTGGGCCGCAACCTGATTTCTGGTGGGTTGCCAAAGGGTGATGGAAAGATCAGATAACTGCCATAAGCCCTGAGGCTATTCAAAAATCAGGTACTGTAGCTGCTAATTATCTTGCTTAAAGCTCAGCTCCTGCAGTGATAGCTGCTAACTGGAACTAAGCTCCTGAAGTTTGGAAGCATGTATAAATAATGTTTGAGGGTAATTTCCTGGTTATTGTTACTTCTAAATAAATAAAATATTATTTCTTTCTAGCTCTCCTTTTTTAAGAGTCTCTTAAACCGAAGTGGGTCCCAATAGAGTATTGCTTAAAAAAGTGAGTCCCAGTGCTAAAAGCTTTGGGAAACACTGCTATACACACTTTCATGGGAGTAAGCCCCACTGAACACAATAAACATTACTTCTGAGAAGACATGCGTAGGAGTGCACTGTATGTATGCCAGATGACAATGAAAATTCTCATTTTGGAGTGATGTGAAGGATCCAACTATAAAACAGCGACACCCAACTATTTAAAATAAGGGTAAAAGATGCTCTCTCTGCATACATGTAGGCCTTTCTGTTGCAGTTTCAGAACACTAATATTGCTGAACTATACACACAGCACAGCTAAATCGGTTTCTCTGTCCAATCTATACAATCTATACAGAGTCTGTCCAATCTATACAGAGTCACTCATTGGAGCCAGTCGAACAAACCACCAAATTATATCTGAACTCCCCCTCAGCTGTCAGAAAGGCTCTGGGGAAATGGTGAGGAATCTATTCCTCTGACAGTGAAGAATCTCCACTGGGAAAATTCCGAATACCTTATTCTCCATATAAAGCAGCATCAACATTTTCACAACCCCAGGCCAAGAAACGCTTCCTGTGTCTGCCCAGAAAGTCCTAAGCGAAGATATTGTACAATGGATCTTTTTTCAAAATGAAGCGTCTCCCCAAGCCACTTGAAAAGGGGCAGTTCCCTAATTCTCAAAGGCCAGCAAGTTCCCTGACTTCCTGGATCCCACTTACAAACTCTAAAGAGCAAGTTCCAGTTTGTTTGGATGCTTACCTTGAGGGCACACAGAAGGAATTACTCCTCCCCATTCACAAAAGCATCTGTGGTTCCCATGCTACAAAAGTGAAGCTTCAGCACACCCAGAGGACCCTTCCAACTCCTTCATGATCTGTTGCTTCCAACAGTCAAATTTTCCCCATACAAAAGGGTCCCTGCTTTGTATGGTTAATGGATAGAGTTTTGATTCGTGCTCCATCCTTGTGCCATGGGAATGGATGGGACTTTTGTGTGAGGAAATATTTTCAATCTGACACATGAATCCTTCATTCCGCATGACTCCCACTCCTCACAAAAAAAGCTGCAATGCATCCAAGCTACTTTCCCTCATCTCACTCCATAAAGTATCACAGATTCCAAAATCCAAAGTGTGTTAGTCCCAATTCTTCAACACATTTATCTTGAGGAATTGTCCCTCCAATACTCTCCACTAATAGCCCCCCTTTACATGTCACAAGGGTGGAACCCAAGCTTCCTCACATCCTCATCTCCCAAGGGAGGTCAGCTGTACTGAATCCAGCTAGTTCTCCATCTCACTCAAGAAGGACTCATCTCCTAATTCTCCCTCCACCTCCTACTGCAAAATGAGCCTAAACCCCATGGAGGGGGACCTCACTGTACACATCATGCAATTTGCCAGGAAAAGCCTCTAGTGAATTTCAGGAGATTTAGGGGACTTGTCCCATAAATACATCAAAGCATCTTGAAGCTTCAAGGAACAACAGATGGATTGAGATATAAGACTTCATGGCCCAGAACCCATTTTGTTAGATGTGCAGCTAACCCACAATAGCAGCTACCTGTTAACTGTTAACAAACTAATAGTTACCCCTTGAAATTTATCATCAGAAATAAACTGCAAAGCATCATCCAGCAACTTTCCATCTTGCCCTCTCCCCCAAAATTATTCAATCTATCTTTGGCACCACACCAAACTGATCTAAACAGGAACATGCCCAGAGATATGGCTCCCTAAGCCTTAAGGCATGCACTCCAACACATCCAGAGGGGGCACTCAGTGGTCTCATTTCCACAGAGAACACCCAACTATTTTTCACCGCATGGAACAAAACCCACTGGTGTTGCTACTCCCTTTCTGCTCATGTCCAAGGCACCCCACTGCTGACATTCCCAATGTCACTAGCTCCAATTCATCTTTGAGGGGGAGGAAGAAAAGATCCAATAGACTCACCCAGCTACAGATGAGTTCTGCAAGGCATCATACAGCTGCTGCATCTCCTACCCTGAGCCTCAAACCCCCCCCCCCCCGCCAAAAAAGATCATTTGGCCTTTTAATCTCCCGTAGAGCAAAATCCAACTGGTCCGGCTGCTCCACTCCATTTCAAGCCCAGAGTGTCCCAGGGCTGCCATTCCCCAAGGAAAGAACTCCAGTGCATACTTAAAGGGAGAAGAGAATTTAGAACAGGGGTGTCAAACATAAGGCCCGGGGGCCAGATGTGGCCCCCGGAAGCTTTTTATCCGGTCCTCAGGCTCTCAACTGCTGAGCAGTGCTGAGGTGTTACTGCTGAAACAGCAGCCCACATGAAAATAGGGCTCTCCCATATCTTGAAATATGATCAAGATTTGCGTATTTTCTCTTCTGTCATTTGCAGTTAATGAGAACAAAGTGCTGATTTCTGGTCATTAGCTGCTTAATGATGTCACTTTCTGGTTAATGACATCATGTCCGGCCCTCAGCAGGCGTCCTGAATGCTTTCAGCCCTCTGTATGAAACCAGTTTGACACCCCTGGTTTAGAAGATGTGTTCCCACCAGGCTTGGACGGAAACCCACTCTCCAGCTACTGTTCATCTCTTCTTCCTACTCCTCATCAGAACCCTCTATGCCACTGCTTCCCAACCTATGGTCTGTGGACCACAGGTGGTCCGCAAGACCCTGAGAAGAGGTCTGTGAGGTCTTAGGAAAAGTATTTTCCCTAAAGAAAGATTCATTTTCAAGTTCTAAGGCCAAGTTTTATAGTCCAGAAGATCATATTGGAATATGTATTGGGGTGTACTGGGATACAATCTAGACTTTGTGATTTCCAAGTTCCTTGGAAATGAATCTTTCTTTAGGTGGCAACTCCAGCTACAGAAGTTTTAGTGACTACAAAAAATATTTTATCACTTCCAGCATCTTAATGAGCAAGCACTCCCCCCACAGAGGGCAGAGAATAGACCATCCACAGCCAGCAACAAAAGCAGCAACTCATGAATTTTCTCTATAATCTAATAAATCTACTCTAATTATTACAAATTTAATTGTATTTTTTGCATAGGGGTGCTAGGGGGCTTGCATGAAGTCCAGGTTCTTTACCCAGTGTAATAATTAGTCTGTGTAATTAGTGTGTGGAACTCGGTGTATAATTAGTCTGTGGAACTCCTTGCCACAAGTTGTGGTGATGATACCTGGCCTAGATGCCTTCAAAAGGGGGTTGGACAGATTTCTGGAAGAAAAGTCCATCACAGGTTACAAGCCATGATGAGAATATGCAGCATCCTGATTTTAGAAGTAGGCTACCTCAGCATGCCAGATACAAGGGAGGGCACCAGGATGCTGGTCTCTTGTGTGCTCCCTGAGGCATCTGGTGGACCACTGTGAGATACAGGAAGCTGGACTAGAGGGGCCTTTGGCCTGATCCAGCAGGGCTCTTCTTATGTTATGTGTAAATATCAGTTTTGAACATTTTAGTTTCTTGAGACTTTTCCCCCCCAGTACTTGTTTTAAAGGTACAGAAAAGGCATTAACCAGCCATAAACTAATCAGCCTTTGCCCTATGGTAAAGGACCATATTCAGACACATAACTCAGGAGACAACAGGTCAGTTTATACTGTATATTGCCCAGCACATGTTGCAGCCTTCTGTGCAATTACTCAGAAGTAAGTCCCAAGTGAATACGTTGGGAGTTACTTCTGAGGAAACAAACATAAAAGGGGACTGGGCAGACTGATGTCCATCACAGGTTATGAGCCGTGATAGGTTTGTGCAACCTCCTGGTTAGAAGGAGGCTACCTCAGAATGCCAGGTGCAAAGGAGGGCACCAGGACCAGGTCTCTTGCTGAGTTGCCTGCTTCTGGAGACATCTGATGGGCCACTGTGAAATACAAGGAAGCTGGACTAGATGGGCCTCTGGCCTGATCCAGTGCGGCTCTTACATTCTTATGGAGGAGGCAAGCGCAGAGACACTATTTAGTCTGTGGAACTTCCTGCCCCAGGATGTGGTGGCGGCACTTCTACACAGGGTGACACTGGTCTGTGGAACCCTGTGCCACAAGATGTGGTGGCGGCTCGTCTTCTACCTGGGGTGACAATGGTCTGTGGAACCTTGTGCCACAAGATGTGGTGGCGGCACTTCTTCTACCCAGGGTGACACTGGTCTGTGGAACTCCCTGCCACAAGAAGTTGCAGTAGCACTTCTTTTACCCAGGGTGGCACTGATCTGTAGAACTCCCTGCCACAAGAAGTGGCGGTGGCACGTCTTTTACCTGGGTGGCCCTGGTCTGTAGAACTCCCTGCTGCAAGAAGTGGCGGTGGCACTTCTTTTACCAGGGTGGCACTGAACTGTGGAACTCCCTGCCACAGGACGTGGTGATGGCATCTGGCCTGGGTGTCTTTAAAAGGGGACTGGCTAGACTGACGAAGTAAAAGTAAGCTCCCCCCACCCCTCCCCGGCACCGTGAGCCCCCCGCCCCCAGGCCCGCCCACCTGCTCGTCGAAGCGGCTGACCACGGCCTGCACCCACTCCACGGGCTTGTGGGCCGCCATGGCCCGCGGGGGAGGGTCTGAGGGGCCCCCTCCTCGCTCAGCTGCTGCCGCCCTCCTCCTCCGCAGCCATCAGGCCCCGCAGGCCGCCATGGCAACGCCGCACCGGAAGCGGGAGCCCGCCGCCCCCAACTCCGCCGCCGCCGGGAGGGAGGGAGACGGGCAGCGAGAACGAGACGACCGCACTGCGCACGCGCGGCAGGCAGGCGAGAGGCTGGGGGAAGGGACCGAGCGGGCCGCGCATGCGCGCCAAGGGCGCCGAAAGCCGCCGGGATGCCAAAGGGCACCGCGCATGGGGAGGAGGGCAGGGAGTCATGGCGCACGCGTCAGGCCTAGGGAGGGAGAGCGAGAGTGCTTTGCGGAAGCCGTAAAGGTACGAATAAACTAGAGTAACGCTCCAGCACTTCATGCAACACTTGCGGGTTTTATATAAATTAGTGTATATAGAATTTATAATTGTATAAAGTATATAAGTTATATAATTCACTTATATCACATTTCTTTATATGCACATATACTATGTATATAAATTATATATAAATTATAATAGCATTATAATGTTATAGTATATGATTATATAGGTATATAAGTATACATTGTGTATACATGCACGCACATGCACACACGTTATGTGTGTACATATAATACATATATATGTATATATAGATATAATGTATGTATATATATATGTGTGTATACATATATATAGTGTGTGTGTGTATACAAATGCATATATACACACATGCACACAGAAACTACATGTGAGTACATATATTATTATTATTATTATTAACAGTATTTATATACCGCTTTTCAACTCAAAGTTCACAAAGCGGTTTACAGAGAAAAATCAAATAACTAAATGGCTCCCTGTCCCAAAAGGGCCCACAATCTAAAAAGATGCAAATGAATACCAGCAGACAGCCACTAGAACAGACAGTGCTGGGGTGAGGTGGGTCAGTTACTCTCCTCCTGCTAAAAAAAGGAGCACCCACTTGAAAAAGTGCCTCTTACCCAATTAGCAGGGGTTATACGTGTGCATGTGTGAGAGAGTGTGTATAATGTGTATGTATATATGTATATATGCATATATACACACATGCACACATTATACATACTCACAAACACAATATATGTATGATAGCAAATATGTAAAAAATTAATATTTGCACCCAAACTTTTCATGGCAGGAATTCTTTTTTAAATTACTATCCATTTCATCTTTAATTGAAAAGCATAATTGATTGTCAGCCTGCTCAGAAGTAAATCCCACTTTGTTCAGTGGGGCCTACTCCCAGGAAAGTGTGCATAGGATTGCAGCCTGTGTTATTATAGCAGCTTTAAAAATTTCTTTTTAATCTTTATAACAAAAGCCGTTTAAATCATCATAGAAACGAAGAAATTAAATTACAATGAAAACGAAACAGCAGATCAGGATATATTACATACGTGTGTGTGTGTGTATGTTTGTATGTACACTCGCACACACACATATATGCACATATACATATAGATTTATAGCTATAGATATACTTGTGTGGTGCGGATAGAGAATCATAAACTGCTGCTGAATTTCATTTTCAGCCCGAAATCCATCCTTTTTTGTCACTTTGGCCTTTCTCCTACATCTATGAACGGGGGAAAACCGAGAAGCACTGCACATGCGTGCCAGGGAGGCAGGCGAGGGCTTCGGGGGCGGGCCTGCGATGTCAGTGGTGGAGAGACATTGGCGCGTGCGCAGTCACACAGAGACGCAAAAGCGTTCGATGCACTCGGCTATCTTCTGCGAGTGCTGATCCCCTCTGCTTCAAGAATCCGCTCGGCTTTCCACTTTTTTCCTTGCTGCCTTACTTTGCTTGCCCTGATGCTCTTCCCTCAAACAACTTCATTGTTTAAAATGGGAACTGCATTTTAAATTGAAATTATTATTAATTATTTTTATTAAATTGATATTAAATTTTATTTTACATTTAAATTTTATTTTAATGGTTTTATTTTAATGGTTTTATTTTTTATTTTAAATTGTTTATTTGTTTTATTTTTATTTTATTTGTTTTAGTTTTATTCTATTTTAAATTGTTTTATTTAACTGTTTAATTGATATTGTATTTTAAATTGTATCATTTCAAATTGTTAAATCCAAGCTGCTGGCTAGAAAGGACTTTTAATTCTAAAAGGCAAGATCCAGCCACAGTTAAAGCACCTTTTTCTGCAATACAATGCCATGAATATTTACTTGGAAAGCAACTTCACTGGGTTTCCTCCCATGTCAGCTTGCAAAAGATTGCAACCTTACAGCCCAATCCTATGCATGTCTACTCAGAAGTAAGTCCCATTAGATTCAATGGGGCTTACTCCCAGGAAAGTGTGGATAGGATTGGACTGTTAAGGTGGAATACTGGAAGATGCTGTGTGCTTCGTCAAGCCATTTGTTCATCTAGTTCAGGGGTCTCCAAAGTTTTTGGGCAGAGGGCTGCATCAAATATCTGGCCCAGTGTTGAGGGCCAGAAAAAATTTAAATATAAAATTTGAATAAATTAGCGATGCAACTTAGATGAGTAAATAATTGAATGCATGGGCTCATTCATTCAACCTTTCCGGCCCTCAGAACACACGTCAAAAGCAACCAGAGCACAGCTCTGTTTGTGTTTGGTTGAGTGGGCCAGAGGTTTTCAGGGGACAAGAGGCTGGCCAAGGGCCAGCTAGAGACTCGCTGCGGGCCGCATCTGGCCCCCAGGCCGGGATTTGGAGACCCCTGATCTAGTCAGTGATTCTCAATTAGTGGTACAGGTACCACCAGTGGCCCTTGAGGTGGTGACTGGTAGTACTTGTGGGACCTCTGGACACCTGCTGCGAGACCAGGAACATGACAGAACAAACAGCTGTAGGAGGCCCCAAAGCATGCTTTTCCACACTCCAAAAAGCCCTCTTGTCCACCCTGAGCCTCTTACTGGTGTTTGTCGCATTGCATCTGGCCTCCCAACCCAGAAGTAACTGGCGATGATGTCATTGCCAGTTTCTTCCAGTGGTACTTCAAATAGGTGGACCATGTGAAGCAGTATGGCAGAGGACAAAAGTTGAGAAATACTGATCTAGCTCACTGATCTAGATCTAGTGGCAGCAGCAACACACTCTGACTGGTAGCAGTTCTCCAGGGCTTCGGGCATGGGTAGCTGTTGTCAGTCCTACCTGGAGATTCAACCCAGGAGTGAACTGGGGAGCTTCTGCATGAAAAGCAGGTGTTCTGCCTCCCTCCCGTCATAATTTCAACAACAAAAAAAATCTTGTGGCACTTTAAAGACTTAGGGCACAATCCTAACCAGGTCTACTTAGAAGTAAGTTCTATTTTGTTCAATGGGGCTTACTCTCAGGAAAGTGTGGTTAGGATTGCAGAGTTAACAGCTTAATTATACTGTATTCTTGTGAAAAGAAAGATAGAGACAACTGTTGGGCTACTGTGGGAAACAGAATGCAGGATTAGGTAGAGACCTTTGACCAGATCCAGTAGGGCTGTAGGTTGGTTGGTTGGTTGGTTTGTGTTCAGCATCTAAGTATACCAATAAATAAAACATCTGACTGCCATCAGGCAGTACTTGCTGTGCTTTGTGCCTCTGATTTTTTTGCTGTTATGTGCAAAACTTTTTCTCTGCTGAGTTTAATCTTGTTGCTGTAGTCCCAGTGATCAAATCTATCAAAATACAAGTGTGCGCCACTTAACAACCTTCTGCTTAATGATTGATTGCATATATGATGAGGGTCAAAGCACAACAAAGAGGCTCTTAATGAGACAGTCGGGTCTCCTGTAGCAGAGTGTGTGTTAACACAACAAAGAGGCCCTTAATGCAAAGAAGTGTCTATCTCCAGTAGCCCAGCTGCCAACTAGTTTCTGGTAGGGAGTGTCTGTTTACACAATAAAGGCACTAGATTGGGCTGAATGTTCCAAACAACCTAACAGCATAACAACAGGGATTGGAGAAGGTACCCCCATTGTTAAGTGAGGAACACTAGTTCAGATTCCTGGTTTGATCTTCAAGGGTGTTAGTCATTCCCCCCCTACACACACACACACACACACTTTGTGGCATCTGAAATTTTGATCAACGTTCTGTCTACCCCCTCATCCAGATTATTGACAATGTTGAGCCACATGGAGCCTGACAGAGTCTTGTAGCCCTCCACTGAACACCTCCCTCCAGGTTGATGAGATGAGAGGCTATTTACTACAGCTTATTGGAAATCTGACAGTAGTAATATCTAGCCCACATTGTATGATTTTATCCACAATTACAGTTTTTGTTTATCTTCTTCTCCTATTTATATACCAGATATGACCGGATATGCTCCACCAAGCTTATATACTGCAATATGTTTGTCAGGCTTTCAGGTGCCAGAAGACTTTTTGTGGTTCAACAGCAGATTTGTCCACCAGAGGTCACTCCATGACAATAAAAGATTTTCACACTTGAAAATAGCCACAGGGAAGGAGGAGACCTGCTTTATTTTCACTTATCCAACAGAAATGCTGTATGCTCAGGGATTTTTCTTCTCCATGTTGCTGCTGCATGGAGTTTTGCATAGTGAGCAACAGTAAGTAAAATTACAAGTAAAACATGATCTGCCATGGCTGGTCTTGTGCAATTTCTCTCATCCTCAGTGTTCCTCACCCATAAAATAGGTGTGTTCAAGGGCAAAGAGGCGTGAGTGGACTTAAATTTAGTCAAGAGAAAGCAAGTCCCCATCTTCACCCCAGCAATAGCATTTAATCCAGTGGTTGTTACTGGTGTTCACTTTCGTTCTTTCTAGATCACAGACCCGTTTGAGAGAGGGAGTCTTCAAATTCTTTTTGCTATGTACTCTGCTTTGGGGACTTTTTTTTTTGCGGAGGGGCTGTATTAAAATATTTTGAATAATAAATAATTGACTGCCTTTGATCAGGTCTTTGTGCAGCCCTTTGATTTTGGACGTGGGGGTCCAGTCTGGTCTGGGACTATAATGCACTTGGGGAGGTTATAATGCACTCAAGGGAGGGCACCAGGATGCAGGTCTCTTGTTATCTGGTGTGCTCCCTGGGGCATTTGGTGGGCCACTGTGAGGTACAGGAAGCTGGACTAGATGGCCTATGGCCTGATCCAGCCGGGCTGTTCTTATGTTCTTAGGTTTATACTTTTCCCCTGTGCCATTTTTTGCATTGAATATCCCCCCCCCCCCCAAAAAAAAATTGCTTTTAACTGCTTTTTTCTGGGGTACTAGAACATCCCCATGGGAGAATTAAAGCTCCCATTGACAGTAATGTGATTGGGTTGAGACTCTGTCTAAGGCCAAGTATCTAGTTATTCTATAAAAATAATTATAAGTACTTTTGCATGTACATTAAGGTGGAAGGAAACTGCTGACATTTGGAAAAATAAGTATGTACGCACCCTGTTGTTCTTAGGAGTGCCTTCATCCTTTAATCAAGTGCTGGAATCAAGCATTGAATCAAGCATGAGATTAAATTGTATTTTGATTGTAAACTTTCAGGCAGGATCACGACTGATTTATGTTTGCATCCTATTAATGTAGGCACTTTATAACCCAGTGTCAACAGTAAAATCCCATACAGTTACATAGGAAACTGCTACCTTCAGACCACTGGTCCATCTAGTTCAGTCTTGCCCACTCTGACAGGAAGTAGTTTTCCAAGGCTTCAGACTGGTCTTTCCTATCATTACTTGTAGATGGGAGGGACTGAACGTGGGACCTGCTGCATGCATACCAGGTGCACTACCACTAAGCAATGCACTACCATCCCAGTTCTCGCTGTACATCAGTGCATTTCCTGCAGCTCCAGTGCCTGCCCACATGCTGAATATGGATGGTGCCAAGTGCCAAACCAAGCCACTGTTCACTTCTTCAAACAGTGGTCGTGCAACAAACCTGCACAAGTATCCTGCACATAAAGGGGGCAATATAACCAGATAAGCTGGGTAGGGGGACCATGATGGGTTTCCTATCCAGTTAAAGTCTCCTTTAATATACAGATTGCTATTATCAGGCTGACTTCCTGTTGCCTCTCTTAAGATGTTCAACCTCAGTCTATTTGTCTCTCTCCTTCTCTTTTCCAATTATGTACGAGTTCATAATTGTAGTTCAGTGATTCCCAGACTTTTTAGCACCAGGACCCACTTTTTGAAATAAGACCCTATCAGGACCCACCTAATTTTATGAGACTAAAACAAACACTTTACCAGCTGCTCAAGCCTCTGCTCTTTTCACTATGGTGCGGGGGGGGGGCGCATTTGTGGAACTCCATGTTTATCGAATCAGGACCATTCTGATGGCCTTGTGTTCCCCTTCACCTGGCCTTTGATAAGAGCTAGGGCTTGGTCACCTTCTCACGAGTAAATGTGCATGTGAAGTTTGCTTTCACTCTCCATTGGGCTCAAAACATTGTCAACTATCAACTTGTCAGTTTCGTGACCCACCAAAAATCAGATCATGACCCACTGGTACGTCCTGACCCATAGTTTGGGAACCACTGATGTAGTTCCTTCAATAAGGGTTTTTTCTCCTTTCTTTATAACTACAAGCCTGGTTGGCAACCTTCAGTCTCGAAAGACTATGGTATAAGCCTACAGCACCCGGTATTTCGAAGCGGTCTCCCACATAAGTACTAACCAGGCCTGACCCTGCTTCCTGGCAGTGATCTAAACAAAGTACTTAAAAGAAGTTATTAGAGGTCTCCCAAGCCACACTGCATAAACCAGCTGTGCCAACAGGTACAGGAGCAAAAAAGAAAAGGGTAGCCCCAGGGAACAATTTAATTTTAGAAATAAGCAGGTTTTGTGATCAAATGGGAAAATCACCTTCTGATCTCAGGGTGCTATATCATGAGTGAATAACACAGCCATGGGATGTAATAGTGTTAGGAGGAGAATATTGATTCTGTCTCTTGCTATATTATGGTTATATGAACTGGGCATAATCAACCCAGCCCAGCTAGGCAAATGACTTTCTCAACAAAAATAAGGAAATGAAGCAGACTGAAAGTATGTCAAGCTGCAGGGCACCCTGCCAGAAAGGCCAGTCTCTGTGCATGAGTCAAACCGCAGCACTTCCGTCGGATCCAGGACTGCCCACGTATCAAAATATATCTGTGCTAGATGATTCCAAAGCCCCAAGGGACAAAGTACTGCACTGTGCAGCCCTTGGATTCAGCAGCCTACACACAGCTTTTGAGCCAGCCATTTTCAACCACTGTGCCGTGGCACATTGGTGTGCCACGAGTGGTCCACAGGTGTGCCACAAGAATTGGGGGAAGGTCATTTATTAGTAGGGCCAATAGGGGATGTGAGCCCCACTGGCAGCACGGTGTGCCTTCTCAATTGTCAAAAACCTGATGTGTGCCGTGACAATTTTAGTGCCTTGTCAGTATGCCATGAGATGAAAAAGGTTGAAAATGGCTGTTTTGGGCAACCCTTCAGTTGCTAGATCATCCTTTCAACACTCAGGAGTGAGATCAGCCCAACAGTCAAGCTGAATAAGATCAGTGTTGGTTGTTTTAAGAACATAAGAACATAAGAACAGCCCCACTGGATCAGGCCATAGGCCCATCTAGTCCAGCTTCCTGTATCTCACAGCGGCCCACCAAATGGCCCAGGGAGCACACCAGATAACAAGAGACCTGCAAGGCCTCCTGGGAATTGTAGTTAGAACATAAGAACAGCCCCACTGGATCAGGCCATAGGCCCATCTAGTCCAGCTTCCTGGATCTCACAGCAGCCCACCAAATGCCCCAGAGAGCACACCAGGTAACAAGAGGCTTCCTGGGAATTGTAGTTAAGAACATAAGAACAGCCCCACTGGATCAGGCCATAGGCCCATCTAGTCCAGCTTCCTGTATCTCACAGCGGCCCACCAAATGGCCCAGGGAGCACACCAGATAACAAGAGACCTGCAAGGCCTCCTGGGAATTGTAGTTAGAACATAAGAACAGCCCCACTGGATCAGGCCATAGGCCCATCTAGTCCAGCTTCCTGGATCTCACAGCAGCCCACCAAATGCCCCAGGGAGCACACCAGATAACAAGAGACCTGCAAGGCTTCCTGGGAATTGTAGTTAAGAACATGAGAACAGCCCCACTGGATCAGGCCATAGGCCCATCTAGTCCAGCTTCCTGTATCTCACAGCGGCCCACCAAATGGCCCAGGGAGCACCCCAGATAACAAGAGACCTGCAAGGCCTCCTGGGAATTGTAGTTAGAACATAAGAACAGCCCCACTGGATCAGGCCATAGGCCCATCTAGTCCAGCTTCCTGGATCTCACAGCAGCCCACCAAATGCCCCAGGGAGCACACCAGGTAACAAGAGACCTGCAAGGCTTCCTGGGAATTGTAGTTAAGAACATGAGAACAGCCCCACTGGATCAGGCCATAGGCCCATCTAGTCCAGCTTCCTGTATCTCACAGCGGCCCACCAAATGCCCCAGTCCAAGTTTTATGCCATGGTTGGGTAGTGAGTTGTTAGCAGTGTCGCCTGGTCAAATGCACCCCAAAACCTGAGTTTTCTGGGGCTGGGCCTGGGGTGGTGCCTGACGAAGTCAAAAAGTTGCCAATCATTGAAATGGGCAGGGCGAAATCTGGTATGGGGAAGCCCAACAGTAAATGGGCAGAGCCTGGCAGTGGCGCCCATAAAACCTGAGATCAACCTTTGCCCCGGGGGGAGGGGGGGAAAGAACTGCTGTCACTGGGCCATTTTTGGCACACTTGCAACCCTAGCAGTTAGCAATAGGGCTAAAATAGCTGGACCAAGCTGGACTAAATTAATAAACTTAGCTGGACTAAATTAGCTGGACCAATTAGCTGGGCTAAATTAGCATGACCAAGGGCTAAATAGCTGGACTATCAGCTGGACTGGGTCTTCTGCTATCTTTATTTGTCTAGAAGCCATAACTCAGGATTTATTTTCAGCTCTTCAGCTATCTCCAGTAACAGGGCTCTGAGCAATCTCCTGCTCATGAGATCCCAGGCAGCAGGTGGACGCAGGGGACACCCCACGTCCATCCACCATCTCTGCAGCAATGTTACCCAGAAGTAGCTGTCAATGCTGCTGCCAGGTCTTCTGCTCCTCCTTCATGTTATGATCCTTTCTCCTCTTGATCTGCCTTTGAAAAGGCACAAAGAAGAGGAAACTGAGAGGAGGAGATGTAGTGGCAATAGCAAGGGGTAGGGAGGGGGAAAGCTACTGGGGGGGGGGGAGTGGAACACACTCTGCCTACCTGAGGAAAAGAAAACATGGGGGCTGTGTGCAGGACAGTTAAACAACCCAGCCCAGCTGCTATCAGAGCTATTCAGCTACTGTTTACTAAATGGATGGTGCTTTTCTTACCCCCTCCCCAATGGAGACAATTAACACATACTTGCACTGCTTTAAAATCATACTTCTGCCCAACCCACAGGGGTATACATTTGATCCCTGTTGTGTATAAGCAACATTGGGCAGAAATGGTATTTCTTAACAGGTATTTTTTTTTTGTTAGTTTGTCTGAAACTTAAAAGGAGAGGCAGGACTGATGACCAAACGAGCTTTCTGTTCACTAGTATGTGCATTCCTCAATTACACTGCAAAACCCCACCTCTGCTGTTACACACACACACACACACACACACACACACACACACATATGCAGGCATGCGCACTTGTGAACACACAGCTCTTTGAAATATGATTAGTACTTTTCACATCAGGGTTTTCCTTCTATATCCAATTACACCTGTTGGCACCGTTTATTGCGGGGCTTTGGTTCCAGCACACATTCCGAACATTCGCCATTCAGGGAGTGGTTGACTTCCTGCCAAGGGTTACATGGCTGGGGGATGTATTGAAAACAGAGCTGGAATGGGGGGGGGAGGACTGTCACGGGATCCACACATTGTAACTTCGTTTTTGCTCGTTTTTCCGGAGATTCTGGAATGTAGGTTACCATGTCACTCCCTCTGGAAAGGGTGCTCAAAGGTAACTCAATCACTTTCCTCAAACCACAAAGGGTCAGGTTTGAGTAACCAGGTAACCAATGTCAGGTTGCATTGCAAAGGGCCTTTTGCTCTCTTTCAATCAACATGTGGAGGGGAATGGGATCTGACAGGTTGGCTCTGCTGGCTGCAATGCAGAAACTCATGGGCAGAGGGGCTGCAGGGGGTAATTTGTACCAGGGCCTAGGATTGGGGGGTAAAGGGGGTAATTTGTACCAGGGCCTAGGATTGGGGGACAAAGGGGGTAATTTGTACCTGAGCCCAGGATCAGAAAGGGGGCCCAGGAGCCAAAGGAGGGGGCCCAGAAAGTTCCTAGGATCTGACATTTTCCAATCTCACCCAGACTCACTGCCTGCACAGGATGCACATGACACCTAGCAGAGACTATTGCCAGAAGCCACATGCACCAGGTCCAGGAATGCATATATTTCTTAACAGTGTCACATCTGGAAGGAAGCTGGCCTGCTCCAGGAGCTCTTTGGCTTGTGGATCTGCTTACCATGAAGGAGCTCAGGGACACCGCTGCAGGGCTACAGTTGCTGCAGAAGTGCTGCCCACCCCTATTACCCCCCCAACTCTTGTTTCACCCCCTCCCGCTTTGGGAAGGGGCCCCAAAGAAACTTTGCACCCCCTGATAGAATTCCTCTTGGAGGCCCTGATTTGTACCCAGGCCTGGGGCAAAAAAAAGAGCCAAAGAAAGGGGCTCAAAAATTGCCTGTGATTTTACATTTTCCAATCGCACCAGGGTTAGGGTGACCAGATGTCATAACTGCAAAAGAGGACAAGGCACCCCAAAACGTAGGACATCCAAGCAAAATGAAGGACATGACCAAATAAAAGCTAAAAACACTTGGATATTGATTTCATGTGGTTAATTTAAATACTATATTACCTATTATTAAATTTAAAACTGTATTACCTATAATTTATTTCATTTAATTTATTATAAGAAGGCTCTGTGCTGCCTGCAGGTGCCCTCTCACAGGGAAAAGGAGAACATTTAAGTTCTTTTCCAGGACACAAGGATAAAAAAAGAGGACATGTCCTGGATAAAGAGGACATCTGGTCACCCTGACCAGGAACTAAGAGAAAGGAGTGTGGGGAGTGCATACCTGGGCCAGGGGTCAAAAAGTGGGCCTGGGAGTCAAAGGGAGGGAGCTGGAAATTTACTGGGATCTCACAAAAGGTTTTGCATATACTCGTATTACAAATGTGAAGACAATTGCAAAAATATGAAGGCAAGCATTCACATTTTGGGTAAGCCTACATAGTTCTATGTATCATAATTGGTAGAAAATATAATCCAATAGAGGAGGGCAGGAGCCCAAAAGGAACTTTGTGCCCCTAAAAGGGGACCAAAAGAAATATTGTAGCCCCCTGATAAAATTCCACTCAGATGCCCTTCTGCAGTGCATGACATCCAAGCTTTGGATAGGTCATAAGAACCTATCCTACAACACAGGGCCAGCTAGTGTCACAAGACTGGTGACCCATGGAAAATGGAGAAAAATTTGGTACCAGGACAAATGGGCAGAGCCCAGGAGTGCTCAAAAAACTCCTGAGACTAATCTTGGTCACCTGAGAAACATGCTGGAATAACTGGGTAATGTTTGGCAGCTGGCAACAGGAAGCAACACACAATCTTCATGCAACTGTATAAACTAACAAGATTGCTTAATGCAATATTTTATCTACACACATCAGCAATGCGCTGGTGAGGAAAGCCAGTAAGGAACCGGAAAGTTCAGCATGCTGCTGGTATGTGTAACCGGGAACCATGCTCACACATAGGCCCAAATGGGCGTACAGTTGTACATAGTTAGGACCCCACACATGTGCGTTCTTATGTTTCACTCAGTGCACACAACTGCCTCTTTAAAGCAGTGTTTCTCAACCAGTGGTATGGGTACCACCAGTGGTACTTGAGGTGGTGTCTGATGGTACTCGCAGGACTCCCGGACCCCTGCCACCTGACAGCGAGATCAGGGACACAACACAACAACAGTGGTAGGAGGTTCAGCTTGGTGGGCCAACCTCCAAAGTATGATTTTCCATGCTTGAATAAGCCCTCCCATCCACCCCGGGCCTCTTACTGGAGTTTGTTGTGTTGCATCTGGCCACCCAGCTCGGAACATAAGAACATAGCCTGTGTGAGTGATTGGGCTTATATCATCTCCTCCAGGCTCTGAAGAGCCCTAGGCCCAGGTAGACTCAAAAAACTGGAAACAGTTTGCAGATTAACAGCCGAATCCTATCCACACTTTCCTGGGAGTAAGCCCTATTGACTCTGATGGGACTTACTTCTGAGTAGACATGCATAGGATTGGGCTGTAAGTTGCACATTTTTTTTTCTTCACCAATCTCAGTTTGTATGCAATGTCCTTTTCTAGAGAGTTGTTACCAGTGAATTGTTGATTTAGCAGAAGAGGTCTCCCGTGGTGTAACTGTTGTGTGTTGGCATCCTTCAGTCTCGGAAGACTGTGGTATCCTGTGGAAGACTATGGCTCTGAATAGTGGTTCTGGAACAGAGTGTCCTCTCCAGTGCACGAAGCCTGGGTAAAGTAGATATGGAGGGCAGACTATTTCCCATGCAGCAAATCCCCCCTCTCCACGTCGCTGAAATGGTCCAATGGAAAGGCAAAGGCCAATACGGTTGGTTCCAGCGGCGTCGCAGGAGTTGCCGGAACGTGACTGTGTTCAGCCATGAACTGCCTCAGGGACTCCGGCTCCGGATTTTGCCTCGAGGTTGACTCCTGAAGCCTTTTCCATTACTGGATGTAGCCACAAGGCAGTGGAGGTTTGGGATCAGAGTTTTCCTTCTCTCAGATAAGCTGCCTTCCCAGGCTGATGAGTCCCATCTACCTGGTGGCTGTTTAGTCGCCTCTTACAACAAGTACAGCCAAACTGAGGGCCTATTCTTATCCCCAGTCCCCAGGGGACTGGTGTAACAGTGGTGTAACTAGAGGGGGTGCAAAGCACTAACTTTTGCAGGGAGCCTCACCATAGCGTGCAAGGAGCCCCACCCCTTCTCCTTCAGGGCCAGGCATACACCTCCATTTTGCTCCCCCTGCCTGGAATGGCTCCAAAGGGGATGGGGAAGGGCCCCTAGTACACTGTGGTGAAGCTCCCTGCAAAACTTAGTGCTTTGCACCCCCTCTAGCTACGCCACTGGATGTCTCCATATGCTGTTATTCTCCTATATCCATTGCTCAGTCCTAGCGGTTTTGCTGTGGTTTTGCAGCCCTTTGATTCAGTAACATCACTGATTTTAGGTAGCCATATAGTTGCTACATAATCATCTCAAGGACTTGGGAATGAACTAAGCCTAAAAGGCAGGCTGAGATAAGATAGAGAGTTTTTGTTGCTTTCTGTTGCACCAGACTTTGAATTTTTGCCCCTGGGTTTTCCGAACAGTGTTACAAAGAAATCATCCTTCCTTGAACACTGGAATGGCTCGGGTGGTTTCAAAGTTCACACACCTTACAGGGGCAAGGCAGGGCAAGTTTGTTATTATGGGATGCAGCTGTGCTCTGGAGACACCTGGAGGAATTGTGTTGCTGAAGCTAAGTAGGCAGGGCCTGTGGCAGCAAATGGCACACTTAGGCAGCTGCAAGGACCCATTACTGATGTCCGCTCTGGCCTCCCTTCCTTTACCTTAAAGCAGGGGTCTCTCAACTTTTCAGCTGAAGAGCTGCATCAAATATCTGGCAGAGTGTCAAGGGCTGGAAAAAAAAAATTAAATATAAAATGTAAATAAATACATTAGAGACAGAACTTAAAAGAATGAATGAAACTCTGGTTGTGTTTGGTCAACTGGGCCAGAGGCTCTTAGGGGATCAGAGGCTGGCCGTGGGCTGGATAGAGGCTTTTCGTGGGCCGCATCTGGCCCCCTGGCCAGGGTTTGGAGACCCCTGCCTTAAAGCAATGGTTCCCAAACTGTGAGCCGTGGCTCCTCTGGGAGCTGCAGATACCAGCCAGGGGAGCCACAGAATCCTCGTGATAAACCCACCCTCCTATACAATGTATAAGATTGTAGCACTAATGGGGAGCTGTGGCCAATGGCCCAGTAGGTCAAGGGAGCTGCCAGCTGAAAAGGTTTGGGAACCACTGCCTTGAAGGCACATGGTGGGGGAAGATGGATCTGCTGCCACACCCACTGTCAAGGTCATGAGAGTGGACCTATCTAAGGACACCTTGCCAAGGGTCCCCACAAATCTGGAACTGGCCTTGGTCTGGGTGGGACGCCACAGGGAAATGTACAGATAATGTGATACATAGGCCGTGATATATTTTTGAGAGGGGCTTTAACCCTTTCCCCCTGTGCCAGCCCAATCTGAATTCCCCACCCACCCCTGTAGCTGCTCTTTGCCCTGAGAGGGAAGCTACCATTGGCACCAGTAACTTTCACCCTGGTTCAAACATGCAGTCCAGATCAAGACCATGGTCACAAGCAAAGAGTTCAAGCCCTCCATCCAGATCCATCTCCACCTATCCATCTCCTTCCATCTCCACCTCTTGTGGCCACTATTTACTAAGTAAGAGTTAAGCATGCTGTTCCCAGTGAGGCATTTTATATACTGCACAATTTGGCCCTAAGCTGCTTGGAGGCTGAGCAGTGTTAAAAATGTCTTTTTTCCAGCAGCAATCTGTGAAGCAGGGCTATTTCGACTCCAGAGTGCAAGATGGATGCAAGTTATTCCCGAGTGTGACTGAAATTTGAGTTCCTGAATCGGAACTCTGAGTGAGTGACTCTGAATGTTTGAAAAGTGTCATTTCTTCAAGTAATCACAGGGGTCCAGCAGCATGCAGAGGGCTTGGGGCAGTGTCAGGTTTCAGGAGACCTTGACACACTGCCTTGGAAGATTCCATCCCACCTGGACGAGCCCTGAAAGCAGTGGCGTCGCTAGGAGGGTGTGAGCCTCACCAGGTGACGCGCATGGGCAGGGGGGGGGAGTGACACCACTACTGGTCAAAATTTTTAAAACACGGTATTTTGGAATAATACCATCACGTTGTATATCAATCAATGTGTAATTTCATGAAAAAGGCAATGAAACAAACCATGTTGAAACTATCTATCAAAAGTTATAGCCAAAAACCTGTGGGGGTGGGGCAATGGTACATCACACCCATCACCTGGGGCATTGCCCTTCCCACTGCATGGGAAGACGTCCATCATAGGGGTGATGTACTGGCCTCCAACCCTAGAGACACCGCTGCCTGAGAGTCACTGGGACAGAACCACACAAACACTACAAGCACAAAGGTGGGTTCAGGTATCAAGTGTGGGCCCATCTGAGTACCCTGGGCCAGTGATAACCCCAGGCAAGGGCCAACTAGTTGTCACCCTCTGCCACCAATCTCCTCTGAGGTTCTTTATGATTCTAGCAATTCACATGTTAATAAATGTTAATAAGGCATGCCTTGTAGAACAAACATGGGAGGGCTGGTTCACCAGGGACATCTTGTTGGCATCCTTCAGTCTCGGAAGACTATGGTATCACGCTCTGAATGGTGGTTCTGGAGTGTCCTCTCCAGTGCGCGAAGCCTGGGTAAAGTAGGTATGGAGGATAGACTGTTTCCCATGCAGCAAATCCCCCCTCTCCACGTTGCTGAAATGGTCCAGTGGAAAGGCAGAGGCCAATACGGTTGGTTCCAGCGGCATCGCAGGAGTTGCCAGAATGCGACTGTGTTCAGCCATGAACTGCCTCAGGGACTCCGGCTCCGGATTTTGCCTCGAGGTTGACTCCTGAAGCCTTTTCCATAACTGGATGTAGCCACAAGGCAGTGGAGGTTTGGGATCAGGGTTTTCCTCCTCTCAGATGAGCTGCCTTCCCAGGCTGACGAGTCCCATCTACCCGGTGGCTGTTTAGTTACCTCTTACAACAAGTACAGCCAAACTGAGGGCCTATTCTTATCCCCAGCCCTCAGGGGAATCCAGGGACAAATAGCCAGAAAATAGCTGCTGTTAAACAGGGATCATTAACATCTGCTACAACCTGTTTTCAACTTGCTTGACCTTGAAGCCTGTGCCCAGCCTGAACAGTGTTTGACCTCTCACTTTGGGGTTGTTACTGTCAAAGGAAGAGATGGGAGAAAGTTCTTTGCAACTCTAGCACCTCAGAAGTTCCGTCAGCTTCTTGTTGGACCAGACTCTCTTTGTGAGTCTGGAAAACGTGGTAGCTGCTTTACCGATGCGTTTGTTTAGCTCGGTATCAAGAGAAAGAGTGTCGGAGATGAACCATGACCATGAATGGATGATGGCTGGATCCCAAAGGATCTCCTCTATGGAGAACTCGTGCAAGGAAAGCGCCCTACAGGTAGACCGCAGCTGCGATACAAGGACATCTGCAAGAGGGATCTGAAGGCCTTAGGAGTGGACCTCAACAGGTGGGAAACCTTGGCCTCTGAGCGGCCCGCTTGGAGGCAGGCTGTGCAGCATGGCCTTTCCCGGTTTGAAGAGACACTTGGCCAACAGACTGAGGCAAAGAGGCAAAGAAGGAAGGCCCATAGCCAGGGAGACAGGCCAGGGACAGACTGCACTTGCTCCCAGGGTGGAAGGGATTGTCACTCCCGAATTGGCCTTTTCAGCCACACTAGATGCTGTTTCAGAACCACCTTTCAGAGCGCGATACCATTGTCTTCCGAGACTGAAGGTTGCCAACAAGTACCTCAGAAGTAACTTGAACAAGAAAATGAAGGTAAAGAAGGATTTGGATCACAGGGACACCCAGCACATCGCTACAGAATGCGCTGGCACATAAACATTCCGCTTATCCAATGAGTGATCCAAGCTCACCACTATACTGCTTCCTGTTGCAATTCCATCCAAGGCCCTGAGACGTGTAATTCTGTGAGGTACGTGAACATGGGCTCTTTTGCAGGGGAATCAGACTGAAGTGTTTAGGCAGCAAACCCAGGTTTGTGAAGCAATGCTGCATTCTGGATGCATAGACACTTCTCTGTACAGACACTGTGGGAGGGACACGCCTTGCCTTAAATTGAAAGAGAATGACGGGGCAGCTGTCTATAGGATGCTTCATCTATTGCTTAAGTTGCAAATGTTGAGCTGGGTGTCAGGATTGCAGATGATGAACAGCACTCTTAAATACCTCTGGGGTATTTACAAGCTCTCCCTAACTATAAACCAGTCTGCAAGGGGTGCGCTGAGGACACTGCAAGGACAAATCCGCAACTCCAATATTAACTCACCTAAACAGTGTTTGACCTGTGCCACCATTTTACATAGCTGGCACTGCAGGGAGGGGGGGAAAGTGCTCCCCCAGACACATAGCTTGCCCCTACTCCCCCATTGCTAGACCAGTTCCCAAATCCGGAACCAAAAATTAATAGCGTTGTATTCTGTAGCCGTGTACTTTCAAGATAATAAACTGGCACACCATGCTGCCAGTGGGGGGCTTGCATCTGTCATTGGCCCTATTAATAAATGACCTTTCCCCAAATTCTTGTGGCACACCTGTGGACCACTCGCGGCACACCAGCAGTGTGCCACGGCACAGTGGTTGAAAATGGCTGGTTTAGGGTGAGCACTGATGTGACATACAATGTTATTTTTCGTTCAGAAAACTAGCATAGGGGAGAAAGGTTTCCCCCTCCAAAAATGTGCGTTGGCTGTTCTATAAAAAAAATTTATTTTAAGGTAATTCTACTTGATTTAATTAAAAAAAATTATGTATACCTGTATTTTGATATTGAATTTGTTACCTTCACTGCTGTGTTGGCCTCATATGTTTGGTAAATCTGGGCAAATCTCAGGAGACAGTAGGGAAATTTTCTACAATGGCCTTTCCCTCCCACCTTCAGGGAGTGGGGGGGGGGATGCTACCATGATGACCCCCCCCCCAGGCACCATTGGGGATAGAGAAGAAGAGTGACAATGGCTGCTGCTGTTGAGTCCCTCAGCGGTGATAGCTGCTCTTCTTTTCCCCCCATCATCCTATGGAATTTCTCCCAAGAGTCCCTGCAGTGTCAGAGGGGCTTTGGGGAGCAAGTCCTGTGTCTGGTGGGGAGAGAGAGGAGGAGGACCTGCAGCAGCATTCCTCTCTTGGCCACGAGACTCCTCGGGCAGTTCCTCCTTCCCCACCATCCCCAGGGTGACATCCCCAATCAGTGCCAGATTTAGGCATAAGCTAGCTATAGCTTAGGGCCCCACAATCCCCGGGGGCTTCCAAACAAATTCAGAGGGGGCTTTTACAATTTTATGCATACTGATAAATAAAATCTAGACTTTTTTTAAACAGCTTGCGCAGCAATTTCAGTGTGATTTTATTTTTAACAAGAGGCCTCCAAGCTTTACATAACTTAGGGCCTCACCAAGTCTAAATCTGACGCAGACCCCAGCAGCTCTGCAATGAGTCAGGGGTCTCCGGGGATGCTCCAGTGTGTCAGTTACAGTGGCCAGTGCAGCAGCTGTGCAAGTCTCTTGGCCGATTCCTGCCATCACTGCCACCAGTACTGGGTGGACCCTCTGGTAGGTGTGGACACTGGGTCGGTGCTTGACCTCACCGACCCCCCACTGCCCTGCTGTTGATGCTTAAGCTCAATTTCCTTCTGCGCTTGCTGTAGACAAGCTTAGGAACTGAGATCTCTTTGTTAGGAAAAGGGTAGCTCACAGAGGAAGAGCCCAGGCAAACCAAGTACATAGCAGAGAAGCTAGGATGATTCATAGCCAAACAACTATGGAAAATGTGTTTGGCTATGGACAGAGAGGATCTAGGCCAAGAGGCGTTTCTGCTGCCTCTCAGAAGCCAGGCTGTCTTTACGATGGGTGGGGATAGAACTGGAGAAGATGGAGCCTCTCTGCAAAACTCTGCAACAGTTGGCTTGTGAACAAGAAAGTTATGTTCCTTTGCAGTCATAAGACTGGAATCTTGTACGGTCCTTAGGGGCTTGTTTAAGCAACCAGCTGCAATTGACACAGTATGCAGAATTTATTGTACGGATTACAACACTAGTTTTTACTGAGAATATTTGGTATGACTTTGCAGCTGCAGCAGCAGCAGCAGCAGCGACAAAAAATCCAGAGCCTTTTACACAGCGAAAAGGAGAAAATAGTTCCTTGACCCAAAGGGGCTCAAAGTCTTAAAGACACAGCACCAACCACCAGGAGGGATTGTACTGAGACCAGTGTCATCTCAGCCCAGGTTGGACACATGCCAAGGACCCAAACTGCTGGGGGGGCATGTTTGTGCCCAGCCGCACCCCACTGACTGCTGTAGTGGCTGCCCCCTTTTGCCCACTAATGTCCAAGGGCTTACTGGGCAATGGAGAGGAAAGCAACAGCTCCCTTGCTAGAGAAAGGCCAAATAGGAATCCTGTACTGTATTTCAGGGCAAAAGAAGGGACATTTATAAAGTAGGAGAGGGTTGAGCCAGTGGTCAAGCAACATAGCCCACGACCGGGCACGGGCCTAGACCCTGGTCATGTGTCCAACCAGGGCCAGCATCTGATGTCAGGGAGAGGCTAAGAGGGGCTTGTTTTTCAGGGATGCCAAGCACACAACTACAGAATGTGCTGGCACATAAATATGGCACTTGTCCAATGAGTAATCCAGGCCCACCACTATACCGCTGCAAGCTGTCATTTCATCCAAGGGACTTTGTGTGGGGTTGCATTTCAATGTTTGTTTTCATGCACTAATATAGGAGAAAAAAAACAAATTCATTTCAAGGCAGAGGAATGCGCTGCGATGTGTACTTCTGTGAAGTCTGTGCCCATCAACCCTTTTGCAGATGAACATCAGACCAAGCAAAGCAGTCAGGCTGCCAACCCAGGTTTGTGAAGCAATGCTGCATTCTAGATGTACAGACACTTTACTATAACCCATGGGACACGTCTAGCCTCTAATTGAAAGAGAACAACAGAGTAGATGTCCATAGGCTGCTTACGACTTAAGTTGCAAGTGTTGATCTGGGTGTCAGGATTACAGATGATGAAAGGCACTCTTAAATACCTCTGGGGTTATATAACGCAAGCTCTCTCTGACTGTAAACTTGTCTGCAAGTTGCAGACTCGCAACTCAGTGCTGTGTGCACTGAGGACACAGCAAGGACAAATCCCCCACTATTAATTCACCTAAAAGCTTTTGATCTATACTCAGTGGTGTTGCTAGGAGTGTGTGGACTGCACTGGATGACAGTGGTGTGTGTGTGTGACACCACTACTGGCCAAAATTGGTATTTTCAAATAATACTATTATGTTATATGTCATTTGATGTGGAATTCCCCCCTCCCCCACTCCCTCATTACTAGCCTAGTTCCTGAATCCCAAGGCAAAATTTTTTAGCCTGGCCTTGCTCCACCTGCTTCCCTGTCGTCACCATGCAAGTCTTTTGTGACTTCTCCTTGTGCCACAGACTAGATCAGGCAAGACGTATCATTCAATCCGGCCTCCTTTGGAAGTGATCATCAGGTTCTGTTTGTAGTCACTAGGGACAGCTGATATCTCCCCTGATCTGCTGTGAACACTGGGAGACTGCTGAAATTAAGAACAGTCATTGGAGTGTGCACCTATCCTCTTGCAGAAAGCGACTGGTGCAAAATGATCTGAGATATTTTTGAGGTTCAGGCCCTGCATGTTTCAGTCATAGGCAAACCCTTTCCTTGTTGGGAAGAAATCTCAGAGCAAAATCTCAGCTTTCATCTGGAGTCACTCACTGCGCACAGGATAGGAGGCTTTTGCAACGCCTGGCGTTAATAAATTACTCAGTGAGATCGTAGATTTGGAGCAAAGGTCTCATGTAGGAAAAAAAGAAAGAAAGAAAGAGATTTGGTGACTTTCCATTCTGCCCATAAACTTAGGAAAAAGCTGGGCAGAAACCACTTGTAGACCAACACTTTCGTAGAGCCACAAGTGAGATCAAGTCAACACATGCAGCAGAAATAGGGGGGAAATGGGAAGTAGGTGGGAGAATGGACTATACCACTTTGAACTACGGGGGGGGGGGAGTCACATTTTTGAATGCTCCTCCATGCAAAATACTACCTGTGAATAAAAATGCAGCAAGTCTGCTTTTTTTTTTCCTTGATGGGGTAGGAAGATAAGGCTGGAAAAAGACATCCAGAAAAAAGAAAGGGGGAAAACGTTAGGGGAGGAGTAGATCAAGGGGCAGAGAGAGGTGCTGTAGGGGTAAGGAAAATCAAAATTTGCAGATGGATTTGAAATAGTTGGCAGCAGCCCTCCGGTAGCTGTTAACATTTCTGGGCAATGCTGCATGTCATCTAAAACCAACAGTGGGGTTGAGCCTTGGCTCAGATGTGGTCCTAATGTGGCTGCCACTCTTCTGCACCTGTTCTGCTCCTATGAACCTTCAGGAACCATGTCAGCGCCCATCAAAACTAGAAGGTAGCTCATTAACCATTAAGAGCTTCAGCTGTGGAACCCAACATACTCTTCAAAATTCAAAACCAAACCAAAAGAACCTCTTGCCAAGCCCTGTATGTACATAAGAACATAAGAACATAAGAACAGCCCCACTGGATCAGGCCATAGGCCCATCTAGTCCAGCTTCCTGTATCTCACAGCGGCCCACCAAATGCCCCAGGGAGCACACCAGATAACAAGAGACCTCATCCTGGTGCTCCCCCCTACATCTGGCATTCTGACTTAACCCATTCCTAAAATCAGGAGGTTGCGCATACACATCATGGCTTGTACCCCATAATGGATTTTTCCTCCAGAAACTCGTCCAATCCCCTTTTAAAGGCGTCTAGGCTAGACGCCAGCACCACATCCTGTGGCAAGGAGTTCCACAGACCGACCACGCGCTGAGTAAAGAAATATTTTCTTTTGTCCATCCTAACCCGCCCAACACTCAATTTTAGTGGATGTCCCCTGGTTCAGGTATTATGTGAGAGTGTAAAGAGCATCTCCCTATCCACTCTGTCCATCCCCTGCATAATTTTGTATGTCTCAATCATGTCCCCCCTCAAGCGTCTCTTTTCTAGGCTGAAGAGGCCCAAACGCCGTAGCCTTTCCTCATAAGGAAGGTGCCCCAGCCCCGTAATCATCTTAGTCGCTCTCTTTTGCACCTTTTCCATTTCCACTATGTCTTTTTTGAGATGCGGCGACCAGAACTGGACACAATACTCCAGGTGTGGCCTTACCATCGATTTGTACAACGGCATTATAATACTAACCGTTTTGTTCTCAATACCCTTCCTAATGATCCCAAGCATAGAATTGGCCTTCTTCACTGCCGCCGCACATTGGGTCGACACTTTCATCGACCTGTCCACCACCACCCCAAGATCTCTCTCCTGATCTGTCACAGACAGCTCAGAACCCATCAGCCTATATCTAAAGTTTTGATTTTTTGCCCCAATGTGCATGACTTTACACTTACTGACATTGAAGCGCATCTGCCATTTTGCTGCCCATTCTGCCAGTCTGGAGAGATCCTTCTGGAGCTCCTCACAATCACTTCTGGTCTTTACCACTCGGAAAAGTTTGGTGTCGTCTGCAAACTTTGCCACTTCACTGCTCAACCCTGTCTCCAGGTCATTTATGAAGAGGTTGAAAAGCACCGGTCCCAGGACAGATCCTTGGGGCACACCGCTTTTCACCTCTCTCCATTGTGAAAATTGCCCATTGACACCCACTCTCTGCTTCCTGGCCTCCAACCAGTTCTCAATCCACGAGAGGACCTGTCCTCTAATTCCCTGACTGTGGAGTTTTTTCAGTAGCCTTTGGTGAGGGACTGTGTCAAACGCCTTCTGAAAGTCCAGATATATAATGTCCACGGGTTCTCCCGCATCCACATGCCTGTTGACCTTTTCAAAGAATTCTATAAGGTTTGTGAGGCAAGACTTACCCTTACAGAAGCCATGCTGACTCTCCCTCAGCAAGGCCTGTTCATCTATGTGTTTTGAGATCCTATCTTTGATGAGGCATTCCACCATCTTACCCGGTATGGATGTTAGGCTGACCGGCCTATAGTTTCCCGGGTCCCCCCTCTTTCCCTTTTTAAAAATAGGCGTGACATTTGCTATCCTCCAATCTTCTGGCACTGTGGCCATTTTGAGGGACAAGTTGCATACCTTAGTCAAGAGATCTGCAACTTCATTCTTCAATTCCTTAATAACCCTTGGGTGTATGCCATCAGGGCCCGGTGACTTATTGATCTTTAATTTATCAATGAGGTCTGAAACATCTTCTCTTTTAACCTCTATCTGACTTAACTCCTCGGTCAGGAGGGGCCGTTCGGGCAGCGGTATCTGTGTGCGTAGCTCACAAATCTACCATGTGAATCTTGCTGGCCTAACTCTTGCTCCCCATTTTCTCATCTGCCTGCATTTATTACCACTCTGTTTTTCTTCTCTGATTGCAAGGTCCAGAGTTTGGCCCCATTTATCTGCATAGCTGAGTTATGTAGCTGTGTGATGGAGCGAGAATACTTGCGCCTGTCCAGCGATCAAACTGGTTATATATTATTGAATGTGCCTAACATTCACTAAGAATGGTAAGGCAGTGGTTGGGGTGGGGGAGGGTGGGGGTAAGGAGAGGAGTGAAACTGGGGGGGAGGAACAGGGCCCAGGGAAGCTGCAGGATGGGATGGATCTGGTGGTGATGGCCTGTGCTGGATCCTACCCTTGTTTTTTGGAGTCTTCCCCCCTTCTTTTCCTCAGACTTTGTGTGCCATCTACACAGGTGGTGCAGTCAGAAGTGTCGCCAGTGTGGGCACTGCCCAGGATGGATGTCACCCTCCACACTGTGCGACACCCCTCCCCGTGTACTCACCCGGAGCAACATGTGGCACCTGGAAGTGATTTGGTGGTAACGCACACCGCCAAAATACTTCCAGGGTGGTCATTTCTGGCCATTAGGAGCCTCAGAGGTGTTTGGAGGGTCCATTTGCCACCAAATACAGCGCAGGCCTCTGCTCAGCTGGAGGGAAGGATAAGCAAACTGCGCTGGGGGCAGAAGGTGGTCACTTATGGTGTTCATGTAGAGCTCCTGAAGGGGTCTCAGGAAGCCCCAGCACTCCTAGGATCACACTTGGAGAAACACAGAGCTAGAAAACCAACAACAATAGAGGTGTCAGGTGGGTAGGCAGGTGAGGTGGTGGCAGGCAGGTGGGAGATGGTGGAAGAAGCAGCAGCCACTGCCTGCCCTCCCCTGCTAATTGGCTGCCTCAGGTGACTGCTTCAGGTTGCTTCATTAGAAGGTCAGCTCTGTGGCTTTAGGCAGCGGAGATCACATTCCTATACATGTTTACTCAGTATTAAAGTCCACTGTTTTCAATGGGGCTTAATCTCAGGTAAGTGTGCATTGGATTGCAGCCTGAGTGAAGGAAATCAGCTTCATAATGGCCACGGAAGCCAAAATAAATGTTGACTCATCACTTTGGTTGCCAGCAGATCTCTAACATGGGAGGAACAGCAAGAAGTTGGTGTTTGCAAGACCTCCTGAAGATACCCTTGATGACTTCGCCCAATCTTGTTGGATGGCTGCCTTCCAGGATGGATGCCTCCTTGCTAAATCAGACCATTGTGACATGTAACTTTTTTTGCCTGGATTAGACAGGATGCGGCAGGAGGATAACATGATGTTTCCTTGTCCTCAGGGTCAAACAATTTCATGCAGGAGTTGGCAGAGCTGCGCTCAAAAGGAAAGCGACAATGGCACCGGGTGCCAAGAAAAACACAAACCCCGCCGAAAAGCTCTGAATCACTGGCCTGGTAGGACTCTGGAAGACTCACAGTCATTCAAGCTCAATCAGTGTGGGTGGTTGATTGGCCGTCTCGATTGCACTTGTGCAATTTGGAAGCGTGCCTTTGACCACAAAGGTGAAGAGCTACTTTAAAAAAAAGAACAAAATACTCCTAGCTCAGTGGTAGAGCAGTTTAGGGAGGGATGGTAGCTTAGTGCAGGGGTGGCCAAACCACAGTACACCATGTGCCATTTTTTATGTACAGAACATTGAACGTGCCACTCTACCTGCCTCCCTCCTGGGAGCAGCTTGGCTGGGATGCCCTACGCTGCTGCGGAATGGGGCCTGGCACCACGTGCCTTCAGCTGCGACTGGACCAGTTGCACCTTGTCCTGCCCCACTGAGCCAAACACTGAGGAAGTAGCACCCCAACATGCCTTGGATGTGGACAACCAGCCATGGACTTTGAGTCTGCACAGTCAGGTGTGGAGGATTCGTCCAGGTTGATGGGGACGGGGGGAATTGACTCTGCTGTGTGTACCATTTGAAAGTCCCTGTGTGCTACTAAGTGGCACCTGTGCTGCAGGTTGGCCACCCGTGACTTAGTGGTAGAGTGCCTATTTCGGGGCTCCAGCTTAATATCTGAATATATCTGAATATACATCTTCAGAGAGGGCTTGGAAAGAGCTGTTGCCGGCCAGTGTAGACAATACTGACCTCTGGGCAGGAGGTCTGGTCTAGAGGGTAGAGCCTCCATTTGCCTGAAGATTAACATCCACAAGGTCGCCAGTTCGAGGCCACCGGCACCGTGCGACCTTGAAGCAGCTGGCAAGCTGCAGCTGAGCTGTTCCATCTGCTCGGAGCGTGGGAGGATGGAGGCCAGAATGTTAAACCAGATCGGAGTGTAACAGCTCGAATGTGGTGGTTCTTGAAAGAGAGAACCTTCTTTCAATTTGTAAAAATCCCTGCGTGGATTTAATAAGCCTGCCTATGTAAACCGCCTTGAATAAAGTCTTGAATAAAGACCAAGAAAGGCGGTATATAAATACCGTATATTATTATTATATATTATTATTATATTATAAACCAATCTGATCAAAGGCAGCTTCATATTTTCAAGTGCAATGTTGTTTTTTCTGTATACGTTGATAGCCACCTTGTGCACCTTTTGGCTTGAAAAGTGTGGTGCAAACCAGCCAAATAATTTAAGCTAAATCACGTGAAAACAGCTGTTCAATGGACTCTCCATTTTGCCTCAAGGCCTCAGCATTGTCCCTGCTTGGCCGGTCTCTAGAATCGGCCATTGTGTTGTTCACTGGTGCCTGTGAAGTCAACTGTGTTTTGTGGTTCTATGTAAACTGATAGAAGTCACGTACAGAAGTCACGTACTGCAGGGGCAGTATTGCCTCTCCCTCCCTCTTCTCCAGACTTGCTTCTGGTCTGGTCTGAAGAACCTCTCAAGGTTAACAAACAGAGCATTATTGAGAGAGGTTTGGTTGTGTCTCTGCTTGAACGGCATGGCAAAGTGACTCATCCCATCTATCCACTGAACATTCTCAGAAGGGTTCCGAACACATCACATGGGAGGTGACACCATCCACCGTAGGATGACTGGTAACATGTTCTTGCAGTGGTTTCCAGGGCACATTCAGCTGTGATGAATGGATGGTGACCTACTGCTCAATTAGGAGCAATCTCCTGGCATTGCCCAGTAATAAACATTGAGGCTTGGGAGAATAGTAGAACTGTGTGGACAGAAAGTCAGTTTTATCCATGTGCTTGGAAAACAGGAAGAGCCCTTTCATGATGTCATGGCTTAATTTGTATCCAGAGTTTGGTTTTCTGTGCCACTGAACATCCAAAGCAATGACAATATTCCATTGGTATTAATGCGGAAGCAAACACATCCCACTGTTTTCCATTAGATTTTTCTTGGGGTTATCCATGTGTCCAGAATGCAAAGGCATTGGGGCCTGCCTCCTTTGTCTCTTTCCTTTGAATCAGTCCACCGCTCTGCTGATGCTGGAGTATAATATTAGCTCAGCTATTTATGTATGCTTATTTTTGTATGCTATTTTGTTGTTCCCCTGAGGGCTGGGGATAAGAATAGGCCCTCAGTTTGGCTGTACTTGTCGTAAGAGGTGACTAAACAGCCACCGGGTAGATGGGACTCGTTAGCCTGGGAAGGCAGCTCATCTGAGAGAAGGAAAACTCTGATCCCAAACCTCCACTGCCTTGTGGCTACATCCAGTTATGGAAAAGGCTTCAGGAGTCAACCTCGAGGCAAAATCCAGAGCCGGAGTCCCTAAGGCAGTTCATGGCTGAACACAGTCGCGTTCTGGCAACTCCTGCGACGTCGCTGGAACCAACCGTATTGGCTTCTGCCTTTCCATTGGACCATTTCAGCAACGTGGAGAGGGGGGATTTGCTGCATGGGTAACGGTCTATCCTCCATATCTACTTTTACCCAGGCTTTGCGCACTGGAGAGGACACTCTGTTCCAGAGCACTATTCAGAGCGCGATACCATGGTCTTCCGAGACTGAAGGATGCCAACAATATTTTGTTGATAGGTGAGGGCATCTGGAGCCACTTTTCATCTTACTTGCAGAGTCCTGTCCTGAAAGAGAGGAGAGTTAGAGCCTCCTAGTATTATTGGAGTGGCCAGCAGACCAGGAAAAAGGTCTGGCCTGCTCTGAATCTTTAAAAGCAGTCTGATCTACAGACATCAGCAGGTGAAATTTTTCATGGGACAGGTAGATATAAGCATTATCACCTCTTAATGTTTGCAGATCAGGTTGCTGTGAAAGACATAGGAACAAGCCTTGGTGAAAAAAATTGGTGACCCTAAGCATTGTTGATTTTTTTTTTTTTTGAATATTTTAGATGCTGTACATAAGTTAAAATATGACACAGACTCTGCCTGCAGATTTACAGTCTAATAAACATGATTCAGAAGAGGAAAAAAATCTTGGGGAGAGAAGAGGAGAGCTAGCTAGGTCAGGTACCAGTTCTTCATAAAGCTATACAAGTGTTACATTAACCTATAATAATGTGCAGTGATTTTCAGCCTTTTTCATCTCATGGCACACTGACAAGGTACTAAAATTTTCAGGGCACACTATCGTTTTTTTGGCAATTGACAAGGCACACCACACTGCCAGCGGTGGTGGAGGGGCTCACCCCCCCAATGGATTGACTAATTGATGACCCTCCCCCAACTTTTGCAGCACACCTGCGGACCATTCATCACACATGAATGTGTCACAGCACAGTGGTTGAAAATCACTGACCTGCTGCAAAGTCCACTGAGGTCGATAGTGCTGGGGGGAGAGGAGTCAAATGGTAGTGGGTCCCTACCAGGATGATGGAGGGGTCCTCGCTGTCATACCTCACCCTTTGTGGCAGCCGCATGAAGTGATTCACTCTCTGAACATGTGAAATCAGTGGTTAAAGTTAATTTGGTTGTTGTGACCATTGTGTAAATAGGGCCTGGATCGTTTTTTGGTCTTTGTTATTCTTTGCAAGGCCTTAGTTAGAACTGAGAGTCCGACTCTCTAAGGACCCCAGTCTAGGTGTCCGTCTTTCCTCAAACTGGAGAAAGAAAACAAGAAAATCAAGGAAAAATTAGGAGTCGCAATTCTTGCGGCATGTTTTGCACCCCAGAATTCTTCAAGGAACTAGTGATGTCACTGGGACAGGAGCTGGCATCCAGTGGCATAGCTAGAGAGGGTGCAAAGCCCTAAGTTTTGCAGGGAGCCTTACCGTGGCATGCATGCAGCCCCTCCCCCCCTTTCAGAGTCATTCCAGGCCAAATGATTCCAAATGATTCCAGGCCAAATGATTCCAGGCCACAAATTTTGTGGGAGCAAAACAGAGGTGAATGCCTCCATTTTGCTTCCACGGCCTGGAATGGCTCTGCAGGGGAGGGGAAGGGGCCGCTTGTACACCGCGGTGCAGCTCCCTGCAAAACTTACTGCTTTGTACCCCCTCTAGCTACACCACTGCTGGCATCTAACCAGTGCTGTTACTGCTTTAACCCACTTTTAACTCTGAGGGCTTTCATTAAATTGGCACTAATTTTAGCTAGTGTTTTGAATCTGCAATATAGACCAATTGTACGGCTTAGTCATTTGTGACATAAGACCGTGCAGTTGTAATTCGGTGGTGTGGTTGTAGTAACAGCTTGCTTTTCATGAGCAGGGAGTGAGCAAAGCCATATTTTGACTTTTAAAAGGTAGTTCTTTTCAATTGCTTGTTCCACGGTTTTTTTATCCCCCTTCAGAGGTTCTTTTCTTCCTTCAGGCACTCAAGGCAGCGCCTGTTTGCTGCAACACTCTCCAGAGATGAGGGAATGTGTTTGGAAGGAACTTTGACAGCCATAATTTAGTGGGGCAGGGTTATATTGAAGGGGCTTCCGGCCCATGGCCGTTCCCTCCTATTCATGTTCAGCCAATGCCAAGAGATGGGAGGTGATGAGTGTGGTTAAGCTACATCTTGGCACCACAAAAAGTGTTATTTGAGGACATAGTGGCCTCTCCCCTGGTTGTTTTTCTTGGAGAAATTGAGGCCCAACACAGAATGCTGTAAAACCAGAGAGAGAGAGAGAGAGAGAGAGAGAGAACACATGGAAGGACACAAACACTTATGGCCTGAACTCCCATCCAGCAGAACAAATGAGTGCTGAGGGCAGGGATCGGGACTGCAACTTGGACTCGAGTCACAAAAACACACATTTCTGCAACTCGTACAGGCTCAAGCCACATGTGTCAAAAAACTTGGGCACTGATTTTGGCACAACTTGGGCACAAAAATCCCTGGGCACTCAGGGATTTTACCCTAAAATTGAAAAGACTCGAATAGACTCAAATTAAGACTTGATTCACAGTGGTGGTGAGTCACAATGGCGATTCACAATGTGTGTGCTTGCAACTCTGTTTTGTGTGTGTGCTTGCTTGCTTTTTTTGCGGCTTTTCCGGGTTGACTCGCTTTTTGAAAAGACTTGACTATTCTAGAAATTCCTCTGGACCAGTCATGATTATGAATCGTGGGCAATTTGAATCACAGGGGCAGAGACTCGAGGCTCTGGCACATCCCTGGCTGAGGATGGAACAATGGTGGGAGATCAGATTTGTGGCTGGTGTTTGTTGTTGCTGAGCCGAAAACACTGCACATACTTGAAGCACATTCTTCTGTGTTTTGCAATATGTACCTGATGTTTTCAAAGCTGGAAACTGAGACCTGCCTGGATCGTAGTTAAAGAAAATACAATTAATTTTGTATAAAGCATGTTGCAGTTCATTGAAAATGACTTTTCTTTATACTTACATGTTTTCATTTCATTCATCTGAGTTAGTTCTTAAATGTGTATGGGTAGAATTGAGCATCATCATCATCTCAATCAGTATTATTTACATTTTTATATTATAAAACATTTTTTATTCACATTATCTTTTGGGGGGGTGGGGAAGGGTGGAAACCTCCTGGTTGTCTTTTATGTAACCTGTTTTTATTGTGTATTCCTGTGTTTTTAGCTTACTATGTATTACTTTTTTAACTTGTCACCACCTACAGGTTTTTATCATTATTATATTACTGCTGTGCTTGTTTTAAATGATCTAATTCAGCAGTTCCCAAACTGTGGGTAGGGTCCCGACTGAGATTTTTTGTTGGGTCACAAAACTGATAAGGAAAATGCATCGAGCCCTATGGAAACCGAAACTGAGCCACACATGTGCATTTACGTATGTGTAGGCGACCATGGCTTGGATCTTACTGACAGTTCAGACAAAGGGGAATGCAAGGCCACCAGAATGGTCTGGATCCAAGAAATCTCTTGTAAAGCTGGATGGATCCCAACTACAGTATATCAATTACAAAGTGGGTCCTGGTGCTAAAAGGTTTGGGAACCCACTGATGTAGTTTTTAACTGTTTATTTTATGCTGTGCTTTATGCATTTAATTTTTGTAGGCTGCCTTGAGCTTTTAGGAAAGGTGGGGTATAAATATTTTGAATAAATAAAATAAATGTACTTATTTCATTCATTCATTTGCTTATCAGTTTCTTTTTGTCTACAGGCGATCTCTGCAGTCTTTTCAACTTCTAAGGGGCATCCCGGGCAGTTCGCATCAGCAACAAGCAAGCACAGACTTGCTGCTCAACCCTATGCATGTCTACTCAGAAGTAAGTGCCACTGAGTGCAATGGGGCTTACTCCCAGGAAAGTGTGGATAGGATTGTAATGTAACCAAGGCAGTTTGCATCAGCAGTAAGCAAAGCACAGACTGGCTGCCCAAGACTATGCATGTGTCTACTCAGAAGTAAGTGCCATTGAGTGCAATGGGGCTTACTCCCAGGAAAGTGTGCATGGGCTTGCAGCCTCCTCGTGCTGCCAGCCTGAAGGCTGCTGACGCATTCATTGCACCACCAACAGGAGCAGGAGCTGTCGTGGGCTTCAGCACGTCCTAGCTGACTGCAACTGAAAAAGCGACCCATTGGTTGCAATAAGCACCACGCGCTATTTGGTGGACCTCTGGTCTTTTCCTAGCTCTATCGTGCAGGACAGAGGCGCACCCGGGAGAGGCTCCCCCGCCCTTCTCAGGGAGGAAGGCGTGGCTTCTGGTGGCCACGTCCCTCCCCATATAACCCCTCCAAGAGAGGCGAAGCAGGTTCCCCGCCCTTCTCCATGAAGTAGGCGTGGCTTCCGGTGGCCACGCCCATTCTGTTATAAACCTCGGAGAGGCGGGGCAGGCCTCCCACCCTTGGGGTGGGAGGCGTGGCTTATGGGGACCACGCCCCTCCTATTATAAACACTCCAGGAGGCGCGAGCTAGGCTCCCCACCCTTCGCCCAAGGGGGCGTGACTTCTAGTGGCCACGCCCACCCTCTTTATAAACCCTTCGCGGCGGCCATTTTGTCTCAGTCAGCGCTCTGGTGCGGTGCGGTTTGTTGTGGTCGGTCGTGGGGAAGCTCCTTGAAGAACAGTTGCTGGTCTCCTCCTTGCTCGTTGTCTGAGCCGGTCTGAGGGGCGGCTCCGTAGATGGCCAGCTTTCCCCCGAGTGTCAACGAGAAGCTCATAGGTGAGAGGAGCAGGAGGAGAAAGGGGGTCCCTCCATGGGTGGTGGTGGGGGGGAAGGGGGCACCCAGCTTGACAGCCCTGTCCTGTGCAGGTCTACTCAGAAGTAAGTCCCACTGTAGTCAGTGGGGCTTGCTCCCAGGAAGGTGTGCATAGGGTCGCAGCCTCAGTTGGCTTGAGGGGAGAGCAGCTATTATCATTATCAATGTTAATATCAGGACCACTGAAATTGAGTCTGTGGCACTCCTTGCCACTGGATGTGGTGGTGGATACGATGGATAGAGGGATGCTCTTCTTCCTCTCACACACCTGCACCAGCAGGCAGGCACTGAAATGGGGTCTGTGGAACCCCTTGCCACTGGATGTGGTGATGCATACAATGGACAGAGGGATGCTCTTCTTTGTCTCACACACCAGAACCAGAGGGCAGCCACTGAAATGGAGTCTGTGGAACTCCTTGCCACTGGATTTGGTAGTGGATAGAGGGATGCTCTTCTCTCACACAGCACCAGGGGACAGCTACTGAAATGGAATCTGTGGAAATCCTTGCCACTGAATGCGGTGATACAGTGGATAGAGGAGTGCTCTTTTTCTCTCGCACAACACCACAACCAGGGGGAGCCACTAAAATTGAGAGAGTAAGGAAGGACAAAAGGAAACGTTTCTTCACACAGTGTGTAATTGGTCTGTGGAACTCCTTGCCACATGATGTGGTGATGGAACCTGGCCTAGATCAGGTGATAGCTGTTTAGCACAGTTGCTAAGAACCTTACTAATGTTGGGGCACAATCTCCTGGAACCAGAATGGGGTATACGAGTTGCCTCCCCCTCTACCTAGTAGTGCTCTAGTCCAGTGCTCCGCATCCATTTCGTTCCCATAAGTTGCCATGCCCCCATTGGAGTCCTGACCCCAAAGTTGAAGAACACTGTCTTGGGGTGCACACACACAATTACAGTAGGGTTGCCCTGGAGAGAGTAGAGAACACATTTACAGTACAGCATTAGTTTTGCTTCATTGGCGTTCTGCCTTTCTGCCCAGTTTGCTTGAGGTGGTTGGTAATGTGATGAGTTGCATGCTGGGCTTTTTTATATTTGTCCATATCAGATACAGTAGAAAAGGCAGTGGGCGGGTGTGATTTATTAAAGTGCTTTGGAAGCAAAGTGGGGACTTGTCGAGAGTGTGTGTGGTGGGGCTTTTTAGGGGGGCGTAGTATGATGTGAGCAACCTAACATTGGCTCCCTTTCCCTTAGGTGGCTGTAAGCCAGTGATATCTGTCATTGGCATACTGCTTTTCTGTGGACTTAACCCATTTTTGAACTTAACTGTGGACTTAACCCATTTTTGCCCAGCCCACAGGTGTACACATTTGGTCCCTGTTGTGTGCAATGTTGGGTAGAAATGGCTTAACAAGGTTTAAAAGGAGAGCTACCAAGTAGGAGATGCTATATACAAAAGAAAATTGAAGGCTTTGAAAGGAAAGAGGACTTGGTCCTCAGGTGGGGTGTAGACAAACCTAATCCTGGTTCTGTTCCCCTGAGGCTGCTGCAGACCAGTTATTTTAGCTTTAAATCTACTTCATTGTCTTCATTTTGTAAGTGGAGAGGCTCTTTACCTGAAAGTAATGCATGAATTAAGCAATATGGGGCAGAAGGAATGTGGTTTAGGGGAAGAGTCTGAGGTATGCTGAAATTATGGGGTGGGGAATGGTTGGGGGGGTTATTGAACATGGCACTCCCCATGGTTTGGCTAATCATAATTCCTCATTGTAGCTGGAAAGGTAGCTCAAAAAGTTACAGATCTGGTCCCCTAATAACTTGGATGTGATCCAGGGTTGTGCGGAGATTATGGCTATCAGGGCTGTATATGGTGACAGAGGCACCCTAATATTGTACTGAAGATCTGGAATTTAGGGGAGGGTGAAGTAGGGACTTTGAGAGGAGTGGTGGGGATAGCTTTTGGCACTGGAGTGGTAGTAGAGGCTCTCCAGTATTGCAGCATTGGGGCAGTTGAACTGAGTGGGTGGGCGAAGTCTGAAGAATAGGATGGTGTTGGTATGCTATGGGGTGAGTTTGAGATCCTGAAATTGATCAGGGAAAGTGAACGCTCTCCCAGGGAGAGAGAAGGTGGTTAGGGCATTATATTATGTGAAAGGCTAGATCTCACATCAGGATGATCTCAAAGCAACCTCCTGTGGGGGAGGTTTTGGCTAGCAACATGGTCATTATTCCTGATTTCTGTTTAGGTGTGTGTGTAAAAATAACATCCCAGAAGGTTGCAAGAGAACAGAAAAAACTCCTCATGCTTCTTGTGGGAGGCAGGAACAGAGAATAATGTGCGAGGGTGTACAGAAAGTGTATGTTGAGAAATTGATTAGCTGTTGTAGATTGCAAGGATAAAGCATCAAAGGCTTCTCCTTTGCCTGCAGGATAGCCTCTGGACAGTGAGATGATTAGTTTAGTGCAGATACTGGTTCTTAGTTGAGGTGTGTGGGGTGTTGAGGAAGCATGTGGTGATTTGAAGGATAGGCTAGTCTCCAGGTTCTGGTGGGAATGGAATGTTTTCTTTAGCACAGTTACTGGTATGTGGTCCTAGGTGTAAAGGAGACTGCCAGTTATTGAGCAATAATGAGATAGGGTATAAGGATGGTGGTGATTATCTTCTGTCATCTTTACCTTATTAAGGAGCACATTTTAGTGCTTCCTGAAGCAACAAGGTGGAACATTTTGAATTGGAAAGCTTTCCAGGGTCCTACATTGATAGGGATCTGATGTAGCGTGATTGAATGATATTGTGTAAGCAAAGCAATATGCTGGGTTGATCTTGTGCACTTTGAAACGTCTCAGTCTTTGAAAAATACTTACATTGCCTCTGTAGAAGTTAGTTGTGTTGAACTGTCCGTATGAGATTGAGATCCTTGTGGTGGGTGCAAAGATCACTGCTGCTGCTTTGAAACTTCTTTGTTTGGTGATATTTGGACAGATCTGCTGTTGGAAACTAATCCATGAAGCAAGCACCATGGGTTTTTGGTTGGAGTGATACCAGCTTAAAATTGCCGCATGCAGTTTCTTAAATACATTTGTACCATTGCCTGTAGCTATGAACCACTAAAGCTGTTGGCCATGTGTACAGAGGGAGAATGAATTCCCTCCCCCTTCCCAGTTTCCCCCACTTATGTTATCAGTCAGGATTTTTCCCCCCCAAGAAAGGACAGGGTTTTAGAAATGAGCTCCTGAGAAAACACGATACCAAACTTGATCCGTGTTGATTGACCACATTATGCTTTGTGAAAAGCCCCGCAGTTGCCATATAAGGGTAGATTTCTGGGATTAGGGTCTATTTTGTTTGTTTCCTTATTGGGCATGTCTGGCAGCTGCCATTATGTGCACTGAGTTTTCCATGTACACATAGCCGCTTACAGCCGCCACCTCTTGCTTTGCATAGGAATGCCCACCAAGCATGAGGAACCCAGCTAAGCTCTTCTGTGTGCGGTGGGAGGTCTGGTTATGACATTGTTCTTTATGTAGATGTTCGGCATCTGAGCAGTTCTCACTGGAGAGAGCAACTTTACATTGGTAGAAAATACCTCTGTATTTTCTTTGTAAAGTGATATTTGGGATATTCATGGTTCTTAGAGTGGTGCAATTGCAGCAGGGAAGCAAATACTTTGCACAGTGGTTGGAATGTAAAGTTAGTGGGAATGTTGCTTTAAGAAAAAATGCTTGCTTTCGTTGGTGTCTTTTTAAGATTGCCCATAAAACATGCACTCTGGAGCAGTGATGTAGGATAGAAAATGTTTGCTACTCTCTTTGTGTTGATGGATTCTTTCATAAATAATGCGCAATATAAAGGATACAGTGTCAATCAAATTGGGTAGTTTCAGACTTCTGATTGTGACTTTTCAGTTGATTGTTCCTAGGAAGCATGTCTGTTATATGTAATGTACGACATGGTGTGTGCACTGTTTTTGTGAACAGGTTGGGTGGAGTGGGAATAAATGAAAACCAAAAGTTCGCATACTTAAAAAAAAATTTTTTAATGCTCAACTTGGGCCCATGTAATATTTACAATAAAACAGTTGATTTGGGATGTTGGTAAAATTTTCCAGACCACACACCATTGACTGTGAGAGTAAGTTGCATTGAGTACAGTGGGGCTTACTTCTGAGTAGATATGTCTTGCATCAGGCAAGCTGATGATGAAAGAGTAAGCAACTGATTAAGTGGTTCCAATTCTGTTGGACAAAAGTGAGTGCTGGCAGGCTGGGAAGCAGACACATAATGCATTTGTTTCGTCTTACCTCGGCTTTTTTGTTTGATAAAGAATCAAAAGATTATGCAACTTTCAGGTGCATTTCCCTGTCTTGCGTTAATAAGGACACATTGTGAATCGTTTAGTGTGTGCGGAGAGGAGGACTTGAATAGATCTCCATTTGTCATAAACTAATAGTGCGGCTCTTCAGAACATGATGTGCTAAAACTCTAAGTGCTTTGAGAGATGACAGCCCAGGCTTATTTTTTTTAAAGGCAAAGTCAGTCATAAAAGGCACATACAAGGCAAATGTTAAAGCTCTCAGGTCATGGGCTGAGAACATGGTGTAGTCACCATATTGAAACAGAGCAAGTCTGGCTCTAGTTTGGGAACTCCACATTCACTGCCTTGAGCTCCGCCATGAGAGAGAGGCAGGATATACACATAAATAAATATCAGAAAGGACTTTGCACTACAAAGCATCAAAAGAGCACTGAATTTCTTACTCACATAGAAATGGTGCTCTCTTCTTAGGACGATCACGGACGGTAGGAGAACTTCTGGCCCCGGCGTCTCCTTTTGACAAGAAGTGTGGGGGCGAAAACTGGACGGTGGCCTTTGCTCCAGATGGATCCTACTTCGCTTGGTCACAGGGCCATCGCATAGTCAAGTTGGTTCCCTGGTCACAGTGCCTTAATAACTTGTGAGTATGCCTTCCATTTGTCTCTGAAAGCAGATGTTGTTTTCTGGTTATGAGAATGGACTGTACCACTTTATACTTGAAATGGTAAATTGGTTCAGTGAATACTTACCTAATTTAAAATAGCTCGACACAAACCTCCCTGCAGGTAGAAAGTTAGCACAAAAAGTGGGCTGGGCTAGTACCTTTTTTCCTGGTCTGCTTACTTGGAATAAGGTATTTTTTAGGACAGCATTCATAAATGGTATCTTTCCCTTGGAATCTTATGTAGCCTATTCTACTATAGTACCTCATTTTCTTGCGTGTTTCGGCCTGTGTCAGCTTTTGAGGCCCCCTGCTTTGATGGGTTAATGGGGAGGTAGTAAAATGCTTTGCTCTTGGAAGAGTAGAATTTATCCATATTTCTCTGTACCTTATAAAGTAGCTAGCTTTCTGTTTTTTAGGATAAATGGTGCTCATGGAGCACTATTCTACTAAGATTGCTCATAACCATTCTGCTGAGATTGGCTGTGTATAGCTACTGGTTCCTTGAAACTGCTCTTTGAAATTGTTCCTTGTATGTTGACTTGGTTGGAGGCACCTCTCTTCTAAACTGGTTACTGTTTCTCTAGTTCTCTGCATGGCGTAAAGAATTTCACCAACTTGAGCAATTCCAAGCTTTTGAGACAGAACAGCGATGGTGACCAGAAAAACAAGCCCCGTGAGCATGTCATAGATTGTGGTGACATTGTCTGGAGCCTTGCTTTTGGATCATCAGTGCCCGAAAAGCAGAGCCGTTGTGTCAATATAGAATGGCATCGATTCAAGTTTGGGCAGGACCAGCTTCTGTTGGCGACGGGACTATCCAATGGGCGTATCAAAATCTGGGATGTCTATACAGGTAAAAAGCAGGCTAATGTAGATTCATTCATTTTGGTTATGTTCCTAGGACTGTGAAGGAACTAGATCGCAATATCTGAGATAGCTCTCTTCTTGCCCTTGGGACAAGCTGCAAGGTACCAGAAGAATGGAGAGGCTGTTTCTTTGCACTGCCATCTCTAACAGCAGCCAGCCCTAGGTCTGTCAACAGCATCTCCAGTAGTATACAGGTCTCCCCCTGTATCCGCAGGTTGTTGTTCCACGCCTCTCCTGTGGACCCCATAACTGCAGATACAGGTGAACCCTTATAGATACTGTGCTCCTTGGCCCCAGTGTCTTTTACCTTCCATTTTCTTCATTAACAAGCAAGCATGTTTCTTGCTTTTACAAACTCTGCAAGAGGAAAGCAACATGCAGGCGGCCTGCATGCCAGGGAGACACAGAGTTAACAGGAAGCAGGAACCGTCCTGCTTCCTGTTAATGTTCTGACAGTTCCCTACAGCATGAAGGCTGCTTGCTTGCATTTCAGTTTCCTCTTGTAGAATCTGTAAAAGCAAGAAACATGCCTGCTTGCTAATGAAGAAAATGAAAGGGGGAGGGGGGGCAGGGAGAACTGCAGATACTGGATCTGTGGATACAAGGGGTTGTCTGTATTGTACCTTTTATTGTAAGCTGCTTTTGCCCTTCAGACTGAACAACAGGATACAATTATAAGCAGTTTAAAGAAAAATCAGCCAGCTTGATCTATGCATTCATGGCCTTTGATTGGCTATTGGTGCTGATAAGTAAATAAAATATCCAGGCTCTGGGGCAGTGTTCCTCTACATACCAGTTGTTGGGGAACAAATGGGAACTGTTGACCTCATGCACTGCTTGTGAGCATCCCAGGAAGATCTCATGTAAAAATTACTGCAAATAAGAGTCCATCTATTTCATCTGGTCCAGCAGGGCTGTTTTTTATTTTTTGCCCCAGGCAGTAATTTTATGTTCACTTGCACCAATGTACTGCTTTAACATATCTTCTGTGGTTTTATGGCTGCAGTTGTCCTTCATTGCAATCACTCTGTGATCCTGATAATCCTGATCCTGTATAGCGATCCTGATAATGTTAAGCAAATCGCTTTGATGCCTGGACTGTATAGTGGTGGTTTCACCCAGTTAATTCTGAGCACGTCTAAAGCGTTCATCAGAACTGGAACTGAAGCAGCGTTGCAGGGGGGAAGTAGTGCTTAATTGACGAGCTGCAAGACTTGTTTTAGTCCTAAACTAAATCTTTGCACTCTTTGGAAGATAAGCTTTCAGACCTGGTGCCAGAAAAGCTTATCCAGTTGATAGGTGAGTGTATTGACTTAAAGAAAATATGTCTGAGGTCAAGGCTCAAATAAAGAAAAATCTGAAAAGAGATAGGTATGTATAATTTCTTAAAACCTTTATGTAAATATTGTGTGCCTGCTCACAACTGGAGATTTACATGTCATTTGGGGCTGAGGAAAACTTGGAGTGGATTTATGGGAGTTTGAGATTTATTATTATAATTAAATATCTCAAAACAGCGTTATGGGAGGGAACACCTATTGTTGATTAAACAGATGTTCTTCAAGTGTTGCAGTAGGTACTGGCTTGGTTTAGATGTAACAGGAAACTATAATTTCCTCTCACGTTCCCGCCTTTGTTTATATGCCCAGGAATCTAGAATTTTTTTAAACCATAGCTCATGTGAAGCCGAGAACTGTGGTTTAACTCTGGCTTCCAAACAAGAATGTGAAACCAGATTTGGAAGTTGGCTTTGCAACTTCCCAAAGCCAGTGTTAAACCCGCAGTTCGTTGCTTCACATGGTAGTGTGACTCAGTAACAGAGCTGAGGGGAGGGAGCATATGAGTTCAGGGCTTGTTCGTGTAGTGGAATCTGTGGTTTCTTTCACAGTTGGGGGCTTCCTTGAACATGTTGCTCCTTGTGTTCACTTCAGATACAGAGCTATGCAAATTAACAGTTTCAAAGAGCTGTGAAAGCTGTTCCCCTTGCCACTTTAGAGAAACAAGACTTCAGTAGGATTTTTATTCCATTGCTACATGGTTCAGAGCAAATGAACAGAGGCAGAGAGCTTGTATCGCATCAGTCACATGGAGCTCTGGAGGTTCACTTCACCTGCTCGTTGTGAGTTCCAGCCTTAGCAGCTACACCAATATGTTTTACAACCAATAGATGGCCAAAGTGCACGCAGACAGACTAGGGGAATGTAATCCTTCATGGAGGAGGCACACCCTTTTCTCTGGGCTCAGAGCCACCTGAGATCCTTAATGGCTGAAGACATCAGAGGAGGGAATACACTACAAAGGCAGATTGGCCAAGTTGGCAAGATCTAGACTAGGCTGACTGGAGTCTCTTTCCAGGAGCGTATTGTCACATGTCACCTGTCAGCAGACCGTAATCCTCTCCAGTGAACCACAAAGTTCTCAAGTTCATAACAAGGTTTAAATGCCAGAAGCAGAAGTGACAGGCTCCCTGATGATCCGGTGGCCCAGCGAACTGCTTCCTGCAGTTACACCCACAACTCCACTGGCCAGTGTCTGGAGAAAAATATATCCAGAAAGTGCAGAATTCATTCTTTTAGCTGCTTATCATCATGATTTTTTTTAGACCTGGTTCAGTCTACCCTGGCAGCCTCCTCTTCCAGACCTGCTAACTTAAGGTCTCATCTGTTTGCCAGGCCCACTGGCTCCTGTTTTCATGTGGAGGCTGAGCCGGTGATCCTAAAGCAGTTACAGTTAGAGGGCCCTAAACACCATCAGGACTTCCAGGAATCCAACTAGTAGATACGTACAGGGAGGTGACCATATCTGCAGATGCAGCGACCCCTGCACCCTCCAGAAGCGAGGGGAACTGCACTCCCTTTGACCCCTGAGGGTCTTCAGAGGCTGCATGTGTCTGCCTGCACCCTCTTTGGGCCCCAAAATGGCTAGTCAGGCAAAAAAAAAAATCGCTTCCAGTTTTTTGTTTTTCAGCCTAAATGGCCGTTCTGACACCCACAGAGGCTGCAGGCAGACACACAGATGTGGGGCTCGGAGGGGGTGTCCCCAGTATCCGTGGTTTCAGCTAACCACGGAGGGAGGGAGTTCCGAAACAGAAACCACCTCATGTTGGTGCAGAGGGAAACACCTTGTTCCATTCTTGGCATGGCACTCAGCCCAGCATTCTGGTGTGACTCCTTGAAAAGGCAAACCTCTGCACTATCTCTGGTCCATCATAGGAAAAAAGATTTTCTTTCATTGCACCCTCACCTTAAGCATCTACAGGTACACAGTGTGGAAATTTAAATTACGCAGAGCTTTAACTAAGTTTCCCTTCCAGTCTCTCAGGTTGGTTCCTGTTCGCATTGCAGCATGGAAGGTCCTCTTTCTTGTGGCCATCATTTGGCTTCCGAGGTATTTGTGCTCAGAGCACTGTCAGTACGCAAGGAGCTTTGTGTCTAACAGAGGCTCAGTTACAGTCCAGAGAAATGCTACCTTCTTGCCCAAAGTTAACGCCATATTTAGCAGGACAAGAGATGTTTTCATCCTTCTGTGCTCTCCATCCACTCTAGAGAAGAGGGCATGATGGACCTTCATGGAACCAAGACTTTCTGATTATTAAAACTCTTGTTGACTTTCTCTGCCTTGGCCAATATGGAGAAGAAAGCTTCTAAGGCTGCCCTGGCCAGATGGATCAAAGCATGTCTTATTTTAGCCTACTAGGCCTTGTGACTCTGAATTCCCAAAGGAATCGCAGTGCAATTCATGCAAAGTGTGGTTACCACAGGTGCATTCAGCAGCAGTACCAGGCCCCCCCCCCAATTTACAGGGCAGTCACATGGACTTCCATTGTGCCGTTTGCCACTACAAGTTGCACTTCTGTATGCCCACAGATTCTGCTATTGGAGATCCTATCTGTGAATGTCTTTTTCCACTGTGAAGGAAAGAAGCTTGACTTAATGGGGATAAGTTTTCTCTTCACAGTCGAAGGATGATCTTTTTACCCTCAAAGGGAAAGTGTTCTGCCACTGATCTAATGTAGCTATCAAGTTTTCAAGTTGCAAGTTCAGTGAGATGTTTGTTCTGCTTCATTATGTTCTACTGATCAAAGGATAAGGAACGTGAAGTTCCTCTAGGTGATTAAAACCTGGCAAGGGTGATTCCTCCTCCCACAACTTAGTCCTGCCTGTCTGGAGTGAGTAAGAGGAGTAACCTATCCAAGGATGTCATCTTCATCTAAGCTAGACATTTCTTTAGTGTTATTTTGGCCTGTTGTGTTGCTATGGAATTTGTAGAAGGCCTGCTGTTTCAATATGGACTGTGAAGATCAGAGTCTGAATGATTTGATTTTCAAATTCTTCCCACAGGAAAGCTCCTCCTTAACTTGATGGACCATACTGAAGTTGTCAGAGACTTAACTTTTGCCCCAGATGGGAGCCTGATTCTAGTATCTGCTTCCAGAGACAAAACACTAAGAGTGTGGGACCTAAAAGATGATGGTATGTTAACTGGGAACCTTTGATGCGGCATAACAAAGAGCAGGGAGAGCGTTTAATCAAATTCTTTTCTAGCAGTGGAAAGTAAACATCAGATTTTTGACTTTTGGGGGTTCTGTTTTCTCTTTGCTGCTTGTGTTAAATTAATTGAATAGTATCCTAGAGGTGTATCCCAGATCTTTTTTTCATTGTATTGGTAAACCTTTCAAAAACAGTCCACTGTTTCCAAGCTGGAGTTTTCCAGCCTCTGCCATTGGATCAGCTTTCCTCTGGCTCTTAGCCCAGGTCACTGGCAAGTTCCCCTTTGGCTTCCTCTGGTTTCTGTCTCCACCCTGGGCCCTTGCAGTGCATGCTTTTGCTTTGCCCTATCAAGCCACCTGCTTCATTGTCAATTGTATGGGACCCATGCAGAAACGTCAGTTGGAAGAGCTCAAAAAGTTGACCAGTCCAAAGTGCAAACCAGCCATTCAGAGCCCTTTTTTGTCCTGGCTTCCATTGAAGCAATAAACCTGTGTCCAGGTTGTACCCCTTGGGGACTCGTAGGGTGGGATGCTCCTCTGTCCAAAGAAAACTGCATAAAGAAAGTGACATGTTGGGGGGACAGCTAGGATAAGATATAATTAAAAATTTTTCCTTTGGACCCCTTTCTAGTCTCAACCACTCAGTGTTATCTTGTTCTTCCCTTCGCTTCTAGGTAATATGATGAAAGTATTAAGAGGTCACCCAAACTGGGTATATAGCTGTGCTTTTTCTCCCGATTCTTCCATTCTCTGCTCAGTGGGGGCCAGTAAAACAGTAAGTATCAAAGTTCTGTGATCTTTGGCTTCTACTTTTGATTGTGAGCAAAATCATTTTGGAATCGTTAAAATGAAAGCCAGCTTGTGCTCGGTGTCATGCTACCTTGATGATGATGATGCAGAGAACTGCATGATAAAAACATTGCAATAAATTAGCATAAAGTTTGTCCAGTTCTCAGTTACTAAGCTGGACTTGCACTGCTTTGAGTTTCATAAGAATTTGATGATGTGCATATCTCCATCTGTTCCACAACTTCTGAACATTTAATGTTCTGATTTTTTAAAAATTGTTTAGTATTATAGTACTTGGTGGTGCTTAATTTTTTTATGTTTCCTTCTTCCTAAAATCTGGGCTTATTCTTATTTAATGTGAAAATGTCACACCTAGTCAGTTAGGAATAAACAGCCTTTGTGCTTAATGCTTTGGAAGGAAGAACAGCATAGCCCTTATATAGAACTGTGCACTTTTGCCCTGCTACATATTTGAAAGCAGTGCAGTTAAAGAATATTAGTGAGCTGCTAACTAAAGTGTAGAGCAGTGGGAGGGCAGCCTGAACCTATCATTTTGTGTGTAATTTGGGAGTATGTCTCCATTGATACCACTGGGACTTAACCTAAGTAAATGTAAGAGTTACATATCTGTATAGTAAACTCTAGCTAGTAAATTTATAGTAAACTCCAGCTACATCTAGTAGGAGGGTGGACAACTTGGCATATTTGTGTGAATTCAAGAGCTTGTTAGAATCCTAAATTCCGTTAGAAAAATGAGTGTCTAGCCTCCCATGGCTTCCCGAAGTCTGGAGATGTAGCTGAGAAGTGCGGAAAGAAAAAAAGAGCTTCAGCTGTCACTATTCTGAAATCTTTGTCTCACCTAAGCTTGGCTCATTTTTTGTTTGAAGATAATTTCAAAATCAGGCTATTGTACAATGTGTATCACATCTACTTGTAGCCTCCCTATTTCCATGTTCAGGAAAATGTTACCAAAACATACCCAGTCCCATGCAAATCATCTGCAGCTCTTGAGCTTGTCACTTTTTCCAGTTATCCCCAGTGCCAAACAAGTTGTCCATCCTCCATGTCAGTTACATCCTGGCCTCTCTACAGTAGCAAACTCAGGGTAGCTGAGAGTGATTTTTAAAATTCAAGCCTATTGTACAGTAAAGAAAAAAGTTTAGATGAGAGAGAATATCAGTGAAATCCTTTAACTAGAACAGATGTGGATGTATGCATTGACCTTTTAGGCTGTGTGTTTTCCATAAGCTTCTTGCTTTCCCTGTCACAGGTGGTGGCAGCAATATTGGTGTGATTGAGGGTAAGCTGGCACCACTCAGACAAGCGCACAATGGTGTTAGCTGGGCAGAAAGCGTGGCATCTCTGGCTACCAGGCTGGAGGCGAACTTTACCATAGGATGAAGTAACCCTTGCATTCGGCTGCAGGGTGTACTGTACGTACACAGGTGCTGGTTGATGTCCACTTTCTGCTTTTTTCTTTCTTTTCTCTTTTTGTTTTCACATTGGTGAAATCCATCCGACTCCCTCGTATCTTAAAATTTGCTTTCCATTCTTATGGAATTCTGGAGTCTTCATAAGTTGAGCCACTTGTCATAGCTGACTCTAATTGATTTAAAGTTTCATGACAGTAATGGAGACATTAATATTCACCTAGATCTAAGGCTCTGAGTGGCTTTATAATTCAGATGCTGGCCTTCTATGTCATAAAATATTTAAAAAAACCAAGCTTCAGTACACGCTTGTTTTTTGTATCCATGAGCCTTTGCTAGCCTGTTAATATGACACTGAAAAAATGCGGTTTTTATACCTGTTTCCTTGCACATGCTAAAACCAAATGCAGTACGATAAAGCCATGTGGCTGCATGCAAGCTTGTATTTGTAAGCGGCTGATATACTAAGACCTTTTGTTTTAAAATCTGGTGGCTAGTAATACTTGTAATGTTGGGCTTTTTATTTTTTTTTAATTAAACTTAAATGTGTAAACATTTAGTGACATGGTTGAAATTTCTGTTTTTTTGCCAAAGACATGTCGTTTGGCTATATGACAATTCTTTTGTTGCTTGCCGTATCTGTTTCTCTTCCTAGGCTGACGTTGGCGATCCAAGCCTATTGTAAACAAGTGATCTTAAACTCACAGGGGATTCCACGGGAGTAACAATATGTTAACCTTACATTTTTTTTTCTGTCTATATATTTCTTTAAATTGTGGTAGATAATTGGCAAAAAAGGCTATAGTACTTAACCCTGTTTTCATTATATTTTTAGTTTAAAATTGTTAATGGGGTTTCACGGTTATCATGCCGTTGATATTGCCTTCTTAAAATATTTGTTTTTACTTACTTTATAAGTAACACTTAAGTTAATATTTGCATGTATACTTTTAATTTAAATAACTTTTGAGTACGACACTGAGCATATTCCGTAATTGTAGTAATTCTTAATGCTTGGCTTTAATTGTAATCATATGTAAAACTAGCAAAAAAGTAGTTTGCGGGGGGAAGGGGGGAAGGGAAATGTGTTGAAATGTCTCTTATGTGTTTGAACATAGCAGTAAGATCAGCCCGTTTTAATTTCAGGTGTTACTTTGGGATATGGACAAGTACACCCTCATCCGGAAACTGGAAGGCCACCACAACGATGTCGTAGCTTGTGAGTTTTCTCCTGATGGAGCCTTGCTAGCTACGGCATCTTATGACACCCGTGTTTATGTTTGGGACCCGCATACTGGAGGCATCCTGATGGAGTTTGGGTAAGTGGACTATTGAGTCAGGTTTAAATAGAAAAACAGGGCTGGAGGAGGTAACCTTACTCAGAGCAAGACTACACCATTTGAGGCTTCTTCCGGAAGAAGATTGTGGAGGGGGGCATGATTGAGGCTTATAAAATTCTACGGGGTGTGGGAGAATCAGATGAGAGAAGTGTTTTTTTCCCCTAAGGGGACATAAGAACCCAGGGCTATCCAATAAAACCAATTGGTGGGAGACTATAAGGCACACTTAAGGAAAATTCTGCTTTACACAGCACATTATGGAATTTTCCGTCGCAAGGTGGTGATGACTGCTAGTAGCTTACATAGCTTTGTAAGAGAATTGGACAAATTAGCAAAGAACAGGTCTTTCCATGGCCATGCCTTACACTGAGCTCTGCCTCCTTTTCGTACCATGGAGCCTTCACCAGCTGCATCTGCTGTAAATGTCGTGTTAACAGGCCACATGGGAAAGCATTGACTGAGCCGTAGCCACTCCTAAGTGGCAGTGTGTCTTCTAATGGTGTGTGCTGCTAGGAACTTGTGTAAACTTGCTTGCATCACTTTTGTTCTTAGCTCAAGAAGACATTGAGTTTTCTGTAGTTAATGATTACAGGGAAAGCAAATGCCTGTGTTGCTGTCCCCTGAACTGAAGTTGTGTGTGTTATCCACAGGCATCTGTTTCCCCCTCCAACTCCAATATTTGCTGGGGGGGCAAATGATCGCTGGGTCAGATCCGTATCGTTTAGCCATGACGGACTGCATATTGCTTCTCTTGCTGACGACAAGTAAGTGCGCTGAAGGGTTTGGGGGCTCGGCTCTTGCTAGCTGGGAAATAGAGCCTTCTTTCCCTGCTGGCTCTTTTTTTTTTTTGGCTGGCATAGTTTCTACACTCCTTTTCTATGACAAGCCCTTGAGGCAGCACAGGACAGTAAATCGAGTTTTCCTACATTATAAGACCAGTATAAGCCAGCTATTGAGAGAGAAAAATTCACAACACAGGCAACAGTTAGACTGTTCCTGTGGAGGTAGCTGTATTCTGAGAGGCAGCTGCTCCATTAGGCCACAGGAAGTGGTTGCCTTAAGCAAGAGGTGCAGGGAGCTAGTTGACAAGTGCTGCTTCTGCCGCACCTGCCTCCTTACCTCCCCTCCTCTCCTTTTGCCCCACTATCACTGCTAGTTCACTGTTAGTATAACACTTCCCCACCATCACTGCTTCTCTTCTCTTGGGGGAGAGAGAGTGGGGTCAAGCATCTTTCCTTTACTCCACTTTCTTTCCTAGAAGGAGAGCTTGATGCTGCAGTGGTAGCGTAGAAGTCACTAGCAAGTCCATCTTCTTATCTGGAGCTGCTTTTCAGAGGGACACCTGATGAGGAAGGGATGCTGCTGTCAGCATCTGCCCCCCATGTTGAGTGTCCCTCCACGAAGGGTTCCTCCTCTCACCCACTTTACCTTTAAACCCTGCAGCAAGGAGAAATTGATGAGTAAGTCAAGTCAGTGTTGGTGGACTTCTGGAGATGATCACATCCACTGTTTTTAATATCACTTTTGTTGATACTGAAAGTTTTGAGACTTGTCTGATTCTGCGTGAGGGAAGAGAGAAGTATTGCGTTGATATGAGCACACAAGTGTGGGTTACTCTCAATGCACTTGGCGATGCTGACAACGGAAGTTGCTGCTGTAAGGACAGGCAGCAGGAGTGTGTGCTTGATTTCTTGAAACACCTGTCAGTATTTGAGTCTGACCGGTGAAGAGACAGTCAAAGGCTGTTTGTAACTAGTGCCCTCCCTTCCCTATTTCTCAACACTACAAGAAACCTCATGCCAGAGATCCAGTGATATTGGCTCTAGGGATGTGGGTGTGTATACATTGTGAACATGGTACCTGTAATCATGTGGGATTACTCACCGAAATGGAAGACAAACCTCTGCTGTCAGGGCCTCTGAAGGTTTGCCAACCACTTGAAAGCCTGCAGCAAGAAACAGGACCCAGGAGTAATGACTTCACCCAAAATGGAATCTCAATATCACGCGCATCAAACCCTTTTTGGGAAATTAAAGCAGCAGGCTTCCATTTTATTGTCATGCACATTTGTTATTTACTAATTCTTGACTGGAGAAAAAGTTCTCAAAGCCGTTGGCACAGCAGTGAAATGACACATAGTTCTCAGGGTGTGTGTAATCCAGCATTTGAGTTTGTGACAGTTTGCCTGGGGGAGGGTTTGCAAAAAAAAAAAACACACATTCTCTTGCCAAGGGGAAGTGGAAGTCATCCTGTCACAAGATAAGGAAATGCTCTTGCTTAAGCATACAAGTTTGCTTTAGAAGCTTGCCAAGACAGGTTTTGTGCTTGCAATCTTATGGTGATTGTCAGAGAAGTTTCTGTAGATGCATAGATAAAGTTTACATAAGAAAGACAAGACAATTTGCATCTTTAACTATAATTGGAACGCTCCCCCCTCCCATAGCTGGTTTAAAGTAGTTTTTTAAGCTGGGGATTTGATCAGATGCCTCCTGCATCAAATGTGACTACCCAGACTTTGATTCAGAAGCTCCCAGATCGCAGCTTGCACTCGTGTGGTGCCAGTTGCAAACCTACACTGGAAACTGCCTTCTGATGAGACAAACCAGTTACCCAGTGAGCTTCCCTGTCTTGCACCTTAACTAGCAGCAGCTCTTCAGGGTTCTAGTCGGGGGTCTTCCGCCCTGGCTGGAGATGCTGCCAGGGGGATTGCATCCAAAGCAGATGCTCTGTCACTGAGTTGTGACTCCTAGTTACCACTGGTGACTTTCCCTCATCTTCAACTTGGGGTTTGGGTGAATCATTTGGGGCCAATACAAAGAAAGTGGGCTTGGACATGCATTAACTTTCTGTGTTGGCTGGGAACTCACTGGGTACCCTGATGATGGCACACTTTCAATAACGATCTTTACAATAGTTTTGCTGGCGGTTTCCAGCTGTTGCTGGAATTAATCTTAAAATGTAGTGATCTAGGACTGCAAGCATTTAATTGATGTGCTTGTTCTCTTCCTCCAGGATGATGCGTTTCTGGAGAATTGATGAGGAGTATCCTGTACAATTTGCACCTTTAAGCAATGGGCTTTGCTGTGCCTTTTCTACGGACGGCAGTGTTTTAGCTGCTGGGTAAGCTAACTGGATATCTATACTGAGCATAAATCTCAGTACTCGCCTAGGTCCCTTTTGCTTGGCAGGCAGCCTTCAGGGTGGGGAGCTTCATCTCCTAGCCCACTCTGCAGCTTTCTTGAGCAGCTGAGGGGAGGGGGATGGAGAGGCAACCGCAGCAAATTATTTTTCCCCTCCAGTGCTGGAAGAAGTGGGGACATTGCTGCTCGGTTCCTCATCCTGCTCACTGTAAACCAGCAGGAAGGGAGATTGAAGTACAGACTGAATTGCTTCTGTCAGCAGTGAGGCATTGGGGGTGGTGGGGGAGGTGACGTGTAGGTCCCCTTGCCTCAGTTTGCCACCCATCTTAAGCTAGATGCGAGACCTTCAGTCCAGGCTATCAGTGGACTGGCCCTGGTCCCAGACCTGCATAAGTTGACAACCATGGGTATTAACTTTTTTGTTTATGCTCTGTGTGCAGAACGCAGGACGGAAGTGTGTACTTCTGGGCCACTCCCAAGCACGTCGCCAGCCTCCAGCATTTGTGCCGCATGGCCATCCGGAGAGTGATGCCCACCAGCCAAGTGGAGAAATTGCCCATCCCTTCTGCAGTGGTGGCTTTTCTTTCCTACCGGACGTAGGGAGGAAAAATCATAGAAGGAAGGGGATCTGTCTGTCAAGCCTAATAAAAATGAAACAGTTGCAGCTTTATCACCTTCAGGCTTAAACTTCATGGGTTTTGAAGTACATGTGATCCTTTTTTAAAAAATCAACAGGTCCTGAACTTTGACCCCATGGAGCTTTTAAAGACAATTATTTATAGAAAAGAACAGTCGAAGTATTTCTGAGGTTGTCAGACAGTTTTTTAAAAAATGCTGTGAAAACCTGTACATAATTAGATGTTAAGCTGCTATGTGCTATTCATGTATCTTGTGATTGCATTCTCTGTGCAGTGTGTATATATTGTGTCTCTGGAGCGACAGAGCGTATCGGTGCTGTGTAAAGGTGAAGGAACAGCTCATGCATTTGGGGCGCACTGACTAGTCTTAGTGGCTTTTGTGTTGTGCACCTTGGATAAACTGGGCTCAGGAATCCATTCTGCAGATTCACAGTTGTGTTCTTTTTGTGACATGGAAGAAGTGAATTTTCCTCAAGCCTTCACAGGGTGCAGGGAAGGGAATGGGGGGTTGAATCACGGCAGGGGCTGTCTTTGGGACATCTGTCTTAATAAGCAAGTAGGCATACCTTCAGAGCAGCCTTAATTTTGCCACGACACAAACAGGTTACAATTTTGGATCCTGTGTTGTAAGCCTCTGAAATCAACTTGCTGTATTTCTGCTGGACCTCTTACCATATGTGAACTTTTCATAGGCTCTGTTTTTCTTTCACTGCTCTGTGACCCTGTCATTGAACTAGCTGGGTTGAACTACCAAAGACAAGCTGTTTTTATTTTATTTTATTTTGCTTTTGCCTTCTGTTTATCTGTACCTGCAGATATAACGAATGTATGCGTTGCATAAAATGCCTGATTTATAAATATTTTGTTGAATTTTTTTTGTATTAAAGAATTGTACAAAAAAAACTTGTGGGGTTGGAAGTCTTGTTTCATAAAGGATCATACCAGCAATTGTTTTGCTTTAGAACTATTTACAAATTTGGTGTGCAAATGGTGGGTTGGATCACATGAGTGAAAGGAAAATGTTTCCATGCTTTTCGTGAAGAGTCTCATATTGTGTTAAATTTTTTTTCAAAGATTTTTGCGAAACCTTTTTTGTTTCTGCAGGATTCAGTTCTGGCCCCCACATGGATACAGGAAAAACATATGGGGGAACCCTATATAAAGAGTCATGCTCTGCATCTCCCCCAAGTGCCATGCACCCATTATCTTCGTTTTTCTTCAGTACTAGTAGAAACACACATGTTCCATTAAAATGGAAGAGTTTCTTGCTCCACCGAGGAATGTGACATGCAGGAGGCAGCCTGTGTGCTAGAGGCAGGAGACAGTGAAAGTTAAGAAGCAGGAAGCTTCCTGTTATCTGTAAAACTAAATTATCAGCATTGGCAAAACTAAATACTTGTGGGTACAGGTTGCTTGCCTCTATTACCCACCTGTCACCATATGACTGGGGAATACATAGTAGGACTTCACATGGTTGATCTGACTGTACAGGTGGAGACACTTTAGCTTAAAGCAATCTTTACAATGGAGACAAAATACATAGTCCATCTGCAGCTCTTGGAAATTGGAGGTGAAGGGGAACCTGATAGGTAGCTCAGAGGAGAATTCACTAAGTTTGGGAAAGTGACTGTTGTATAGTGGAAGTTTGTGTGCTTTGAGTACAGAAGAGCTGAAGTTAAATCGTGGTATGTTCAAGTAGGGCTAGGAAAGACCCTGGAGAGATGCTGCCAGTTGGTGTAGAGCAGGGGTTGTCAACCTACAGCTCTTGAGCTGGATCCATCACCCCACCCAAAGTTATGTGGTCTGCATGGAGCTCAGCTTGGGACGCAAAACCTCCTGCCCAATTTGCCGCATGCCCTGGCTCATGCAGTTCCTCTGCCGAAGGGTGAGTCTGGGAAGACAGCTTTGCCATTCCCTGCCTGACAATGCACCAAATGGGGCAGGAGTCGTCACCACCCAGGCCAATTTCTGCACAGCTGCTTCCAGGAGCTCAGCAACCCAGAAGTTTGGGGATGATGCGATAAGGTCATTGCCAAATCTGGCCTCTTTGTCTGAAAAGGTTGCCAATCCCTGGTGTAGACAGTACAAGGGGCCAAGTTTGTACAAGGCAGCTGCTTATATTAATATCCTAGTACAGTGACATCAAGAGTTTGAGTAGATGCTCAACTTCCAAGAGTTCAGTTCTATAACATGAGATGCTGTACTGGGTGAAATTTGCTCTTTCAGTATCATGGCAGCACAGAGTGGATTATTCACAGTAAAGGAATTCTGTGAATGAGGAACAGAATCCCCCCTTTTTCTCCCTTGGCCTCTTAGTTTCCTCTCACTCTGAGTATACTGGTGTGCTACTGAGTGAGACATGCTGACTTGGCCATGAAATTGAGGAAGCTTCAGGGTCACCCATGTGCCACATTGCATGGAAATTCTGACTTCAGCACAACTGTTTCCTTTTGCCAGGTTATCGAGGTTTGAAAATAAATCTGCCCCTGGAATGCATACAAAACCTGTCTGCCTATCAGTTGACAGCCACCTTGACAGGAAGTAGATTGTTAATACATCTTCCCCCTCCCCCCATTCTGGTGACTCCTCTGTAGGTGCTCATTTTTCTTGCTAAATATCATTTGTGAAGTACCTGCTGTTACACAAAGTGCTCTACAAATGAAAGACAACCTCCCTACCCCAGCTTACAATCAAGAAAGGAATGAGAAATATTGCTTTTTTTAACAAACAGAAAAAGGTTGGTTTATGTAGCAAAATAAACGAGAAAAGATCCACAAGGAAAATGTCAACTGTAGCCATTGCAAGGATGCTTATGCTGTGATGAACAGTGGTAGTTGCCCTTCTCCGTTAAACAGAACAATTGCACAGTGATTTTCATCTCATGGCGCACTGACCTTATTAAGGCGCATTTTAGCACCTTAAATGATCAAGGCACACATCTGGTTTTTTTTGACAAGGCACATCATGCTGCTGGCAGGGGGCTCACATCCCCCAATGGCCCTATTAATAATGACCCTCCCCTAAACTCCCGTGGCACACCGGTGGGCCATTTGCAGCACACCAATGGCCCAAGCACATTGGTTGAAAATTTCAGGCTTGAAAAGGTGTGCCTTTACTGTGTGAACAGGGGTTACACATTGATAAAAGGGCTAGCAGGGTGATATAACTACTGCTATTTTGGGGGTCTGTTTTCTGATATTTCATGTTGGTCAATAGTGTTTTGGGAATCTGGATGTATTGCTTTCAAGCCCCCCCCCCCACTCCATCTCCCAGCACGCTGTAGACCTTTTCTTAGATCAATTCCCAGAACTTTCAAGATGTAGATGCTTTTTGCAAACCTGCCCTGTCCATCCCGTATGTGGGTCAGCCATGGTGGTCCAAAAGTGTGAGCCAGGACTATGTGCATCTCATGGGCTGGGTGCCATGAAATGTGATTATTTCAAACCATTGCAATGTGCTTTGTGCTGATCTGTGCTGTTTGTGCTTGCCACTGTATTGCTGAAAAAACAGATAAAGACAGACCTTGGGAGGTATTTACTGTATGCGCTGGTTCCGGTAGCAAAAGGAACTGTTGTCTTTCAAGCTGTGAATCATCTCGGGCGATCTAGCATGCTAAAGAAACAGGCAGGTCAAAATACCCAGATGGAAGCAATTCTCTCCCAGCTCATTTAAATGGCTTGGATTTCTTCCAGCCATGAAATTCAGGCCCTGCAAGCTTGGATGATGTGAGCAGTCGAGATTACTATCGACTTAGTTGCGTGCTACCCTGTTTCCTCCTTTTGCTGTGTGGCCCTCCTCCTGGCCCTTTGGCAGTCCTGGCCAGCAGTCAATGTCCAGCTTCATTAAGCAATCCGCTGCAGTGAGATGGAGGCTGCAACTCCACTGTTTCACTGAACAGTACGCAGACAACAGTTCTAAAGGTCAAGACAGCTTATTTTTATTTTAAAGATCTCACTTTAACAGCACAAGCCTAACTGTGTTTACTCAGGAGTAAGTCCAACTGTGTACATTGGGGCTTACTCCCAGATAAGCATGCATAGTGTTGCTATTAGGATTGCAATTGAACAGAATGGGACTGACTTCTGTTTCAACTTGCTGTGGATCAATGGTGTCACTAGAGGGGGTGACACCACTATTGGCCAAAATTTTTTGGCACTTTGCTGTTTTCTAATAATACCATCATGTTATATATCATTCAATGTTTAAGTTCATGCAGCATTCAGTGAAGCAAACCACACTGGAACATCTTTATTCTATCAAAGGTTATAGCAAAAAAGCCTTTAGGGGCAGGGCAGTGGTGCATCACCATGCGCATCACCTGGAGTGTAGCCCCCCCCATTGCATCGGAGGAGGTCCATCATGGGGGTAACATACTGAGTGACGTAAACCCAAGTGAGGCCTCTGCCTAGGATTGTGGTGCAAAAGGTGTTTGCAACTTGGAATCTCTAACCCTAATTTTGCCAATGCTTCTGATATTAACTAAGATCTGTATTTGAGGTGGTTTTTCCCTTCATGTAGTTGGTCTTATGCTATTTTATGGTAGAGGGTAACAGGATCTTGGAAATACTAAAGAGGTGGTTTTGCCTTGTTCTCTGTCAACAGTCTTCAGTTTATAAAGAGAGAGGATCTACCTCACCCAACCCCCCGCACTATGGGACCCTCCAATGGTTCAATGCCGACCAGTATGCATTGCTATCAGAGTCAGCTTACCCATGATGAGTCCAACTGAAGCGTTTGCTTCATGCTGCAGATTGGCAGGGGGGCACCCACCTCTGTCCACCCACCCTCTTCTCCTCCCTGGGTTTGAACTGGGAAGATGGAATAGAAGATAAAGATCCGGGCATCCACTGAAATCACATAACACCAGAACCAAGGGACATCCACTAAAACTGAGTGTTGGGAGAGTTAGGACAGACAAAAGAAAGTATTTCTTTACCTGGCGTGCAATTATTCTGTGGAACCCCTTGCCACAGGAAGTAGTGACGGCATCTTGCCTAGAAGAATTTAAGAAGGGATTGAACAAATTTCTGGAGGAAAAGCCCATCACAAGTTAAGTCATGTAAGGTATGTGCAAGCTCCTGGTTTTAGAGGAAGGATACATCAGAGTGCCAGATGCAGGGGAGGGCACCAGGATGCAGGTTGTGTGTTGTCTTGTGTGCTTCCTGATCCATTTGGTGGGCCACTGTGAGATACAGGAAACTGGACTAGATGGGCCTTTGGCCTGATCCAGCAGGGCTCTTCTTATGTGCTTAGATTCTTGTTGGCAAACTGCCCTCCTATTATGGAACTACACACGTAGAAGTTTGTCTTCATAACCTTCAGTACTGCATTAGAAACTTGTCTTATTGCATTTAATATCCAGCTTTCTTACTTGGAACTCAAGACATCAGATGCAGGATTCCCAAGTGGTCCCTTATCCTGGTGGTCACTGAACCTGCCTGCTAAGCTCCAACAAGTGTGCTGTACCGTGGGCCTTCTCTACATGCCTTGGAGCCCTTGTTCAAGTGAAGGCTAAGATTCTCAGAGTGCCGAACCCCCCAGTAGTAAAGTCTCTGTTTGCATTGTGTTGCAAAGTTGCAGAATACACAGCCGTTGAGTCAGACTTGGACTTGAAAGACAAGTTTTAGGTGAAATAGTTTTTTAAGCCTCATTCTCTGCTTCCCCTGCCCTTTCCAAGAGCAGGCTAACAGAACAGTATTCATCCTGGAGAAGAGGCCAAGGTTACTGGAAGTTCTAGTGCTGCTCCGTTCCAGGGCACAGACCTCGACAATGCTGTGTCACTGCAACATTTTAAAAAATGTCGGTGTTTTCTGGAATGAGGTTTTATCTCATGGTCTCCTGTTTGTTTTGCCGGGAGGATTGGACTGAAACCAGGCTAGCATATTTGGGGGACGATGACTTTGTATTGCTCAATCTGTAAAATATATGTGGAGGAATACTCTCTTCATAACTGTTTCTTTGCTTAACCAAAACTCACAGTCCAAATGCCAAGTTATTTTTTTATAGTCTGAAAAATGTCTGCAAAATATACAGAAGATAAATACACAGATATTTAAAACAAAATATACAGATGTCAACCCCTGGGGGCTGGGGATAAGAATAGGCCTTCAGTTTGGCTGTACTTGTCCTAAGAGGCGACTAAACAGCCACCGGGTAGATGGGACTCGATAGCCTGGGAAGGCAGCTCATCTGAGAGAAGGAAAACTCTGATCCCAAACCTCCACTGCCTTGTGGCTACATCCAGTTATGGAAAAGGCTTCAGGAGTCAACCTCGAGGCAAAATCTGGAGCCGGAGTCCTGAGGCAGTTCATGGCTGAACACAGTCATGTTCTGGCAACTCCTACGATGCCACTGGAACCAACCGTATTGGCTTCTGCCTTTCCATTGGACCATTTCACCGATGTGGAGAGGGGGGATTTGCTGCATGGGAAACAGTCTGTCCTCCATATCTACTTTACCCAGGCTTCGCACACTGGAGAGGACACTCTGTTCCAGAACCACTATTCAGAGCGTGATACCATAATCTTCCAAGACTGAAGGATGCCAACTTTTATACAGTTGTCTCCAACATATACAGAAGATAAAGATCTGGGCATCCACTGAAATCACATGACACCAGAACCAGGGGACATCCATTAAAATTGAGTGTTGGGAGAGATAGGACAAACTTTATTATTCTGTATTATTTTGCGAGGTTAAAAAGAAATGGAAAAAGAATTAAAGTAAACCAGTAATTAAAGTCCCCCCTCCCCACTGCAGGGCACAGGAATCGACCAACGAAGGGGTAAATCAGCATTTATCCCCTTGCCATGTTGAACAGGAAGCAATAAAGGGGGTGGAAGCTGCAAGGAGCAAGCTAGTAACGCAGGCCAACACACATTTTGCTTCCTTCAACGTTACACCTATTCCTGGGTATATTTGGGGTGCTGATTCCAAAAATGGCATCCGTTTTGCCCTATCACTTCTAGTCTATACCAAAAGCCATGTGGAAGGAATCACAGTCGTAATTTCACTTCTAATAATGGTTTATAAAGAGTGCTAGAAAGTGGGAGTTGAAGGGGCCAGGTGCAACTTGAGAAGCTGTCTATCATCTTGGCCCTACAGTCAAGGCCTTGAAAGACCCCCATCTTGGATTCTACTGGCAGGTTGTGAGAATGGAAGCCAACCAATAAGTTTGTTGTTGAGAACTGTGACCTGGCAGCCGCTGCTGCAATACCACTTGCGGTTATCAGCAAGGCTATGACCTTCTCCAGACGTGAGAATTTTAGGGAGAACAATTATTGTTGCAAGACGTTAGATGTTCACAAACAAAGTCAGGCTGTTGAGAATATCTTAAGTCTTTGGGGGTTTATTCCCTCCTGCAGTTTGCGAAAGATCAAACCAAAATTTTACAAGCTTTGACGTTGGGTTTTGTAGTTCACCATGAACACAATGCCTTGTTTGTTTAACATATTTCTGCCCTGCCTCTCCATCAATGAGACAGACAGACAGACAGATCTAGTGTGGTATAGAGGTTAAAGGTTGGACAAAAACTGGGGAGGCCTGGTTTAAGTCCTTATTTAGCCATGGAACTCACCAGGTGACCTGGAGTTGGGTGCCCTTGTGCAGCCACACTCAGCCCACCTCGCAGAACTGTTGTAGGGATAAAATGGGGGGGGGGAGAACCAAGAGGAGAATGTGCAACCTGAGGAAGGGTGGGGTGTAAATGTAGCAAGACATTTATATGTCGTCTTTTTTTCCTGCATGTCAGAAGTCTGTCAAAGATATTTTTACAACTTGGAGTATGTAGTATTTATGTCCTCTAAACTGAGTCTAATCATAATCATTATTCTCAATGTAGCTAATAGCATTTGAACATATTAAAATATAAGCATAGTACACATATTAAAATAATCGTAGCAGTGGTGTAGGTTGAGGGGGTTCAAAGCACTAACAAAACGGAGGCATTCTTCTCTGGGTCTTCTCTGGCATTCACTTCCTTTTGTTCCCCACAACTCAGAATAGCTCCGAAGGGGAGGGGCGGCTTGCACACTGCGGTGAGGCTCCCTGCAAAACTTAGTGGTTTGCACCCCCTCTAGCTATGCCACTGAATAGCTGTGTATTAATAGCTACATTAGTATTAATACTAATTAATAGTATTAATAGCTATTAATATAGTAATAGTAATAGTGGGCAGGAGGTCAGGTCTAGAGGGTTGAGCCTCCATTTGCCTGAAGATAACATCCACAAGGTCGCCAGTTCGAGGCCACCGGCACCGTGCGACCTTGAAGTAGCTGACAAGCTGAGCTGAGCTATTCCATCTGCTCTGAGCGTGGGAGGATGGAGGCCAGAATGTGCGACCAGATCAAGAAAGAAACATCTGAATGTTGTGGTTTCTTGAAAGATAGAAACCTTCTTTCAAATTATAAAAATCCCTACAGGGATTTAATTTGTCTGCCTATGTAAACCCCCTTGAATAAAGTCTAAGGAGAAATCTGAGGACCAAGAAAGGCGGTATAGAAATACCTGTATTATTATTATTATTATTACTGTCAGTATTATAATGCTACTGATATCATTACAGTGTTTAAAATAGGAACGGAGCAAGAAAGAGCAAATCTGACTGTAGCACAAGCAAATTAAATTGCTTAATTCCATTCAAAGGTCTTGCAAAACTCTTGCAGCCAATTGATTACCATCAGGGCACAGACATCTTACAAACTGAGGGCCCAATCCTATCCAACTTTCCGGCACTGATGCAGTCATATTAACAGGGCATGCACTGCCTCCTGAGGATGGGGGAGGGGCAGTCACAGAGGTCTCTTCAAGGTAAGGAACTGTTTGTTCCCTTACCACAAGGCTGCATTGGTGCTGAACATTTGGCCAGGATTGGGCCCTCTCTGGGGCAGGGAATATTAAAGATGAAATACCATTAACACTGAAAATTCCTTGCTTCCTGTTGCCATCACAGTGCTTCAGAAAGTGGGGGCGTGTGGAGCAATGTCCTGTAAGAAAGGCAGGCAGTCCTTCAAGTAAGCCTCTGTGAAATGGGTACAGTTAGATCACATCTGCTGAGCTACTGTGTTACGGCAGTGTGGTTTGTATCTCTCAAAGATAGAACCGCATCCCTTTGGAGCAGATCTGGGGCACTTCCAAAACAGACCAATCCAGTAAAAAACTGAAATGAAATCCCAGCTGTTTTTGCGGCATTGTATTTAGTGATTTATGGTCTCCTTGGCAGGACTTGAGGGAGCACAGGCAAAGCAGGAGCACAGATTAACCTCTCTGGGTGTACACATTCTGCTTGAGTTCCCAGTGGTTTGCTGCTACTAAACTTACCATCCATAGCTGCTGACTAATGTTAGGCTGAGACGTGTAACTCTGTGTTGGCCATGCAGGTTTTTCACATACTTTTATAACAATGTCAGTCTTCCTAGACAAAAAATATTTTGCAAAGAGAGCACAGTCACAACTGTTTGTTATTCACCAGTAATGTCACAACTGAAGGGCTGAAGGGCACATCCTAAATGCAACAATGGCTTACTGTGGATAGAGGGAATCTCTTCGGCAATCTGAATGAGGTTGAAGCACTTTCCATTCATCAAGGGTCAGGTTGATGGATCATTAAAAAAAGACACAAACTCATAAAACAGTGTCTGTAAACAGAAACATCTATGCCGGTTCTGTGTGACAGTAATGTCAGAGTCCAAAGTCTGGATCATACAAACCATTACTTTCTGGGATGCCTTATCTACAACTGCAGTTCCTGGTTGTGATGATCCACTTTTCATTGTGACAAAGCAGTATGAATAAGAACATGACAAGAGCCCTGCTGGATCAAGCTAAAGAGGACCCCATCCAGTCCCACATCCTCTTTCCAAAAGCTGGCCAACCAGATGCCTCTAGAAGGCCACAAGCAGGACATGAAAGCAGAAGCCCTCTTCTGAGGTTTGCCCCCGGTAAATGGCCTGTTTTTGACTGTCACTCTGTACTCTTGCTTAAGAGTGAGCTACACTAAGCCCCAGACCAGCAGCAGCATAGCTAGAGGGGGTGCAAAGCACTAAGTTTTGCACCACGCCTTGCGAGCGGCCCCTCCCCCTCCCCTTTGGCGCCATTCTGAATGGGGGACAAAATGGAGGCAAATGCCTCCATTTTGCTCTTGCCATCGGGAATGGGTCCAAAGGGGAGGGGGGAGGGTTCTCTTGCCTGTTGTGTTTAGGCACCTGCAAAACTTAGTACTTTGCACCCCCTCTGGCTACGCTACTGCAGACCAGACAGGCAATAACCCATGTGGAAATTCCATGTGGTATAATTCATGTTTGGATACAAAATCCACATAGGTTTCTCCATATGCCTGAGTTTTCTGCCACAATAAGCCAAGCACCTTTTCAACTTCTTACAGTAATCCAAGAGTTTGGGGTTGACCACATGGGGTTTGAACGTATGGTTAAAACTCATATGGTTGTCCAACATCTGTAGGTTCTGAATCCTCAGAGGAGGTGAGAGGAAGGATGACTGATGGCAGGAGTGGGGAAGGAATACAGAACGGGACTTATGGGGAATGCCAAGAATTGTATTAATCTAAGTTTATGGGCCCTAAGCAAAGACTTGGGATCAGGGCAGCTGCTTAAATCTGTCAATTTCAAACCTTTACAAATTGTTGTTTAGATCAGCTGACACCCAGCTGCTGCACTTCCACATGTTGTTTGATTGCAACACAGGAGATGTTTAAGAGCGTAACTTCATTGGTATGTTGCTGCTTTATCTTTCCCATAATACTTTTCAGGGGAAAGATTATTCTCATGAGATATAGAGGAATGATGGCATATTGGGACATCAGTGCCCTCTGGTGGCTGTACATTGTTACAACCCCAAAATATATATATTTAAAAAAATATTAATCCAAAAGTACATTGCTGCAAATTGTTTTATTGAATAAATATGGAGAGAGAGAGAGAAAGAGAGAGAGAGAATTGGAAAGTGGAGTTTCCAAAATAAAAATTCTTCCATTTCACTAGCAAATTTCCTTCAAGAAAACCTCATCATCTTGCCCGGCACGGACTTTTAATTTATTTAAAGTATTTATTTTAGAGAATTTTCCATCCTGCCTTTCCAGTCAAAGACAGCTCAAGGTGTCCAGTGCAAAAGAATGAAAACAGGTAGCAAAAAGTAATGAAAGGAAATGAAAGAAAATCAATGCAAAGAAAAAGAAAATAGAAGAATTGCAGGTTAAAAAATTATGCAGCAAAAAAAAAAAAAATCCCAAAGTGATGGTCAGGGAAGCAAGCAAGCAAGCAAACAAACAAAAGTCTGAGGCTCAAACTTAATGAAGAAAAGATCTAGCGAAATCACCAGGTCTGTAGCACATGCTTGAAGGTGGGCAGACTGGGAGCCAAGCAAAGCAACAGAGTTCCACATGTTCACTACATGTGACTACTACAGAGAAAACTCTCAAGTGCATCATCGGCAACCATAGTTATTTATATGGCCCCTTCTGTATGCATGGTGCTTTACACTACCGAGAGGAGAGTTCCCTGAGCCTAGGAGCTCACAATCTAAAAAACAGACACAAAGGATGTAGCAAAGGATAAGGAAAGAAGTGGGGGAGGGACAAAATGGGGAAAAGATGCAATTGTTTGATGTGCATTTACAGGTGGAGCCTGTTTATCCACGGGTTTTATATCTGCAGATCTAGCTCAAAGCTAGTCCCCTGGACCAACACTGAACCAGACTTGGTCCCACCTGAACCGTCCAAAGGTTGCCTCTGGAGGGCTTTCTGAAGCCTGCAGAGGCCACATGTATCCATCCATGCTCTCTGCAGGCTTCAGAATGGCCCTTACAGGCAAAAAAAAAATGCTACTTCCTTGGGAAAGTGGTGCTCACTCCCTTTTTAGCAGAACCCTTTCCTCCTAGAAGCACACATCCCTGCTGGTCCTGAGGCCACAAATGTGGCAGGGAAGAGCTGCCTGTAGATGCAGCCCAAGTGCAGGACAAAGGAGGGATCCCAGGACAAATCCCCCCCCCCAGCTCCCCTGGAATTTAAGCATTGCACTAGTTATCTTTCAGAAGGTCGATGGCCAGAAGCAGAATTCTCAACCATCAGGATAATGGGACCTTGTATTTTTTTAAAATGCACTGAAAGACATAAGCCAGCCTCCCAGCAGGGCTGCATAGGTCTCCTGCAAACCCCCTCCCCAGTTTCCTGCCATTGTCTCCGATTCCTGTTTCATTCTCGCACACAATAGCAACTGACCACCCAATGTACACCGTTACTCATTTCCTGTCCCGGCAGCCACACTGCTCTGCCTCCCAAAAATGATGCCATCATGAGAAAGGAATGGGGAAAAATAAATCTCTCTCTCTTTCTGTCCCCCTCGCCTTTCTCTAAAGTACATTCTTCCACTGGGAGCTGTTGACTGTAGATGGCAGCAGAAGATCAGGGTAGATGCCCAGCAGTGCGCACACAAAAACAACTCCCTCTGAACTTCCTCTGACAGAACATGGGATTGGCCATTTTTCTCCTTTCCTCAGTAGAGGCTGCTGGCTGGTGCCAAAGGGGGCCGTCAGTACTGAAGTTGGGAATACAGCAGCTGGGCGACCTCTGGTAACAACTCGGCTGTTTATTACTCACAGCTCAATGGGAAAGGTTTGAGATTGGTGCAGGACTCATATATGGGCTTATCTCTCTCTATAGTCCACCTGAGTCCAAGACTACCGCCCGAGTCTGATTCCAAAACTGCACTGAGCTGTGTAGGAGAAACCCTTGTGGTTTTTGTTTAGTCGATCAGCCCAGTTCTAAGATGGTCTACACCAGGGGTGCTCACACTTTTTTGGCTCGAGAGCTACTTTGAAACCCAGCAAGGCCAGGAGATCTACCAGAGTTTTTTTTTACAATGTTCGCGCCATCATAACATATAACATTTATGTGTACAATGTATGTTGGTGTACCTTGAGCCCCACTGAGTATAACAGGACTTACTTCTGAGTAGACATGCCTAGGATTAGGCTGTGAGGCTGCAATCCTAGCCACACTTACCTGGGAGTAAGCCCCATTGAGTACAATGGGCCTTACTCCCGGCGTTTCCTCCCAGAGGCACCTGAAGAGGGGGGGGGGTCGGCACTCCGCGATCTACTCATTTTGCCTCGCGATCTACCGATAGATCGCGATCCACCTATTGAGCACCCTTGGTCTACACAGTAGTAAATAAGTGGGACTTATTTCCAGGAAAGAGAAAAGCATAGGATTGCAGCCTCAAAGTCACACAGCTGTGGATGGGGCCACCGGACAGCTGTCTTTCTAAATGCCTGAGTTTGTTCTGATAATTACAGCCTTTTGTAAGGTGCATTGCTCTGAGATGAGAAGACCTTGTAAACCTGAGATCAGCTGACTGAAAAAAACGGGAAACTGAGCAAGCAATCTTGATAGAAGCCAAGCAGAAAAAAGGATCTCGATCCCGCCCTCTCCCTCTGTTTCTCTCTCTCTCTCTCACACACACACAGGTGAGGGGGAGAAAGGGAAAATCACAGTCCTGAATGGGTCAATCTATATTCATCATGAATAAGTCTACCTTTCTACATCTCAGTGTTTAGTAATAAAAAAAAAAATACGAGTGAAGTTAGTGAACCTGGTTCTAGAAAATTTAATAAGCAACAAAGGGAAGACCCTGCCCCAAGGAGCTTACAATATGTCTTTCACTGGGATAACCTTGCGCCAGTCACACTTTCTCAGCTGAGCCTACCTCATAGGGCGGTTGTGAGGACAACAAGGGAGTTAGCATCTTCTCACTGGCATCTCCCTTCACACATGGACAGGCATCAGGAATTGGTAATTGGGGGCAGCTGTTGAAGGACCTCACATGAGCCCACACAGGTAATTTCTTTGTGCCAGATTTGTGAAGAGGGGCTTGGTGATGTCACAAGGCGATGCCATCACATGGTGACGTCACAAGATGGCCAGACTTTGAAAAATGAGGAGGGGGAGGGGCTGGTGGAGGAGGGACTCGGTAATACAAAGTCAGAGCTTGAAATGGCCTGAGATATATCCCTACTGCCTGTTTGCTTAAGAAAAAAGCAAGGAGCTCTAGAAACAGGGTTATTTTGGGCAAACTGGCCACCAGATGAGCTCATGGACGGCGGTTTGCTCAACCTTCCTCTCCTCAAGTCTTTCTTCTGCTATGATGGGTCTACAAGGGGGGGGGGTGTACTATGTCCCACTTTGACAGGGACTGCTTTGTTGCTGGCAAGAGTGGGAGGTCCAATTCCAGGAGAGCAACTTCGGCCAGGGACTGAGACCAGCCTGTGGCTCATGGCCAAGCGCCAGGGAATGACGTCACCAAGGCATGGCACCACCAGCTGCCTTCCAGGCCTGCCTTCGTTCCTGGTGTTATCTTGACCGAGAAAACCCTTTTCCAAACCTGCTGGCTGTTATGTCTTGCAAAGGTTGCAGAATGTCTGTTTTGCAGGCCCCGCGGGGATAAAACAGACCGTTCTGGCTGGATCAGAAGCCAGGCCAATTGCATTGCACACGGAGTCTTCTGTTGTTTTTCTCATGTCACTTGGTCTTAAAGGTTTTATCTCATTGCAACTTTCCCATGGGAAAAAAACAGGCTTCGAAGTTGCAGACCAGGGCCTCCCCCACCTGACCAATCCCCCCCTAATTAATTCCAGAAGAAAATGAGGAGGAGTGGGCCATGAGAGGGGAGACACAACAAAAGCCACATCAGATTAAAAAGACACATGATAAACTCATCACTGTTCCAAGGGGGAAGCCTGCAGCCCTGATTGTTGGCTTAATTTTAGCTTCTGACTCCCCCCCCCCAATCCCCCTCCCCAGAAGATGTTCATGCCTTGAAACACTTCACAGATAAAAATAGGGACAGGTATGGAAAAACATCCCAGTTCTCATAGTATGGGTCACAGGCTGCACTCCTCCCTACCCAAAAGTTAAATATCACTGGGAGATCTACCTACAGTAGTCCTTGAATTGCAGGGGTGGGGAGCTGGGCCCTGTACTTTTTGTTTAGGCTCCCTTAGGCTGCAATCCTAGACACCAGTGTTTTTCAAACTGGGTCAGGACCCACTAGGTGGGTCGCGAGCCAATTTCAGGTGGGTCCCCATTCATTTCAATATTTTATTTTTAATATATTTTACTTGATGCTACCATGGTACATGACTGCTTTTGGGTAAATGTTACAGGCCTGTACTTTTAACTAGCTATGTTTATTCTTTTAACAATGATAGTCAATGGGACTTACTCCTGGGTAAGTGTGAGTAGGATTGCAGCCTAGGATGGTTAAAAATTTTCCTGCTTGATGAGGCCGCTTCCAGACATGAGATCACTTCTGGTGGGTCCTGACAGATTTTCATTCTAAAAAAGTGGGTCCCAGTGCTAAACATCTGAGACCATTGCTATACACACTTAACTGGGGAATAAGTCCCACTGAACTCAGACTGCAATCCTAGCCACACTTTCCTGGGAGTAAGCCCCATTGACTATAATGAGTAGATATGCATAGGATTGGGCTCTAAATTATGTTTATGTCAGAGTAGACATATATAGGCTTGTTCTGTCAGCGACTGTTTTTAGAGGGTTACAGGGCAGAAGGTGGGCAGGATACAGCTAAATTGGGGGTAGATAGGAGGTGGGACATGAATTTATTTTATTTTTCATATTTCTGTCTTGTCCTTTGTCCAAGGAGCTCAGCGTGGTATATGTAGTTCCTTCCCTTCCTCACAACAATCCTATGAGGTAGTTTAGGCTGAGAGTGACTGGCCCAAGGTCAACACAGGAAGCTTCATGGCTCAGTGGAGATTTGAACCTGTGTCTTCCAGGTCTAACTCCAAAACAACTAAACCATCCTGGCTCTCTGATTAAAGACCAACCTATCTATTCTCTCATAATTTGCATTCTGCTCTATCCTGCCTTCTCCAAGCTGTATTAATTGCCTTGACGGTAGTCTGGAATCCCTAGCATGCTGGAATCCCTAGCATGTATGCACTACTGAAACAGAGACGCCTGCGTTGGCTCGGTCATGTCGTGAGAATGGATGATGGCCGGATCCCAAAGGATCTCCTCTATGGAGAACTCGTGCAAGGAAAGCGCCCTAAAGGTAGACCACAGCTGCGATACAAGGACATCTGCAAGAGGGATCTGAAGGCCTTAGGAGTGGACCTCAACAGGTGGGAAACCCTGGCCTCTGAGCGGCCCACTTGGAGGCAGGCTGTGCAACATGGCCTTTCCCAGTTTGAAGAGGCACTTGGCCAACAGTCTGAGGCTAAGAGGCAAAGAAGGAAGGCCCATAGCCAGGGAGACAGGCCAGGGACAGACTGCACTTGCTCCCAGTGTGGAAGGGATTGTCACTCCTGAATCAGCCTTTTCAGCCACACTAGACGCTGTTCCAGAACCACCTTTCAGAGCGCGATACCATAGTCTTTCGAGACTGAAGGTTGCCAACTAGAGACGGTAGTCTGATTTAAAAACTGGAAGTGTCTTTTATTTTTTTGTCTAAAAACATTCCAAAAATAGTTAATACTAGTTCTCAATCTTTCTGAATAGATCCCCACAATCTCAGTATGTGAAATGGCAGGCTGCAAACACACAGAGCTGATAGCTTGTTTGGTGTAGGGTTTAGGGTGCAATCCTAACTTGCGCTGGAACAGGCAGGTCTGTACTGAATCCAGCACAAGGTAGGTGCAGGCTTTTATTCCCCTTACCCAGTGTCACATGCCAGCCAGCCCTATGGAGCTACTCAAATCTACACCTGCAATATCAAAGGCACAAACCTGAGTGGCTGGCGCAATGCTGGTCAGGCCAGGGACAGGGTTAGAATCCAGCTTGTGCTTTCGCAGCTGGTCCCACCCCCCTCCCACAAATGATCCCTCCATGATCCTCCCCCAAACTTCCACAGCATACCTGCAGACCATTCTCAGCACACCAATGTGCCATGGCACAGTGGTTGAGAATCACTGATACATGTACACTGGAGGCTTGCTGCCCTGCAATTTAACTTCTAGGGGTGGTCGTTGAACTCTGGAAAATGACAATGCCAGGACAAAACTGCAGCAAATAGTCAATGGTGGGAGGGATTCAGGGGGAGTTAACCCCCCCTCCCCGTGTACCACATTCCTGATAAAGATCCCCCTCTTGACATAAAAGGAACTTATTATCAGTGGCGTAGCTAATGACACGAAGTGGCGTAGCTAATGATAGCTCCTAATCAGGAGCTAACTATTAGAGCACACACCACACAATTCCTGAACAGTTTTTATCTCACAGCCATAATTAATAAAGCGATATAGTTGTTACCCTGCTCCTGGGCATTATAGTCTGTTATACTGTTTTTATATTGTGATGCATGTTGCATAGAATGAGTGTGTAGAGTGTGATTGTTGGAATTGTAGTATATATTTATGCTTGTATCTCAAAGGTACATAAATTTCGTTGTGCTGTAGCACAATGACAATAAAGTTACTACTACTACTACTACTACTACTACTACTACTACTAATGATCATGTAGCCCTGTGCCAAGCTCAAAATGAAGCCCCGGAAGTGATGGCACAAGCAGAACTGATATCACACTGGGCTTTTAAAAAAGTGAAAATCAGGGAAAACCCACCTCCCTCCCCCCAGCACCCACTTGCTCTGTCATCTCCCCCCAGTCAGTGGCATAGCTAAGGCATCTATCTGCTACCTGGGGATCAAAGAAGATTTTGTAGCCCCCCCTTGTCAGTTGGCAACCTTCAGTCTCGGAAGACTCTGGTATCGCGCTCTGGATGGTGGTTCTGGAACAGCGTCTAGTGTGGCTGAAAAGGCCGATTCTGGAGTGACAATCCCTTCCACACTGGGAGCAAGTGTAGTCTGTCCCTGGTCTGTCTCCCTGGCTATGGGCCTTCCTTCTTTGCCTCTTTGCCTCAGACTGTTGGCCAAGTGTCTCTTCAAACTGGGAAAGGCCATGCTGCACAGCCTGCCTCCAAGCAGGCCGCTCAGAGGCCAGGGTTTCCCACCTGTTGAGGTCCACTCCTAAGGCCTTCAGATCCCTCTTGCAGATGTCCTTGTATCGCAGATGTGGTCTACCTGTAGAGCGCTTTCCTTGCATGAGTTCTCCATAGAGGAGATCCTTTGGGATCCGGCCATCATCCATTCACACGACATGACCAAGCCAACGCAGGCGTCTCTGTTTCAGCAGTGCATACATGCTAGGGATTCCAGCACGTTCCAGAACTGTGTTGTTTGGAACTTTGTCCTGCCAGGTGATGCCGAGTATGCGTTGGAGGCAGCGCATGTGGAATGCGTTCAGTTTCCTCTCCTGTTGTGAGTGAAGAGTCCATGACTCGCTGCAGTACAGAAGTGTACTCAGGACGCAAGCTCTGTAGACCTGGATCTTGGTATGTTCCGTCAGCTTCTTGTTGGACCAGACTCTCTTTGTGAGTCTGGAAAACGTGGTAGCTGCTTTACCGATGCATTTATTTAGCTCGGTATCGAGAGAAAGAGTGTCGGAGATCGTTGAGCCAAGGTATACAAAGTCATGGACAACCTCCAGTTCATGCGCAGAGATTGTAATGCAGGGAGGTGAGTCCACATCCTGAACCATGACCTGTGTTTTCTTCAGGCTGATTGTCAGTCCAAAATCTTGGCAGGCCTTGCTAAAACGATCCATGAGCTGCTGGAGATCTTTGGCAGAGTGGGTAGTGACAGCTGCATCGTCAGCAAAGAGGAAGTCACGCAGACATTTCAGCTGAACTTTGAACTTTGCTCTCAGTCTGGAGAGGTTGAAGAGCTTTCAGTCTGATCTGGTCTGGAGATAGATGCCTTATGTTGCAGTTCCAAAGGCCTGCTTCAGCAGGACAGTGAAGAAAATCCCAAACAAGGTTGGCGCAAGAACACAGCCCTGCTTCACTCTGCTTCGGATGTCAAAGGGGTCTGATGTGGAGCCATTGAAGACAACAGTGCCTTTCATGTCCTTGTGGAAAGATCTGATGATGCTGAGGAGCCTGGGTGGACATCTTGAAGAGGCTGCCCCTGCTGACCAGGTTGAAAGCCTTCGTGAGATCTATGAAAGCTATAAAGAGTGGCTGTCGTTGTTCCCTGCATTTCTCCTGCAGTCGTCTAAGGGAGAATACCATATCAGTGGTGGACCTGTTGGCAGGGAATCTGCACTGTGATTCTGGATAGACGCTCTCTGCAAGTACCTGGAGCCTCTTTAGTGCAACTCGGGCAAACAGCTTTCCTACAATGCTAAGGAGAGAGATGCCGCGGTAGTTGTTGCAGTCACCCCTGTCGCCTTTGTCTTGTACAGCGTGATGATGTTTGCATCCCTCATGTCTTGAGGTACTCCACCTTCTCTCCAGCAGAGAAGCCCCCCCTTGACAAAATAAAATTTAATTAACCCTTTTCTGCGTAGCCCATAGACGTACATATTTTATCCCTGTCACATATATGCAACATTAGGCAGAAATGGCTGAATTAAATAAATTAATAACAAGTGTGCCCCTTATAGGTTAGAGACACTGTGCTGGGGTGAAGAGGGATGGTTATTCTCCCCCTATTAGATATAAGAGGATCATCATTTGAAAAAGTGCCTCTTAAACCAGTTTGCAGGGGTAACTGTACTATGATACATGGAAATGAGAGCTGACTCATATTAACACTGTATTGGTTCCATGCAGTATCATAATAACACCTCATTGGCTCTCAGAACAGTCAGTCTCATAGGTTAGGTTTGAGTTAAGCAAATCCACTTTTTGTTCCATAAGGCAGTTGCGTTTTCATTTTCTGGTTAATTGGCCATAACTTTTGATAGAATACAGATATTCTAATGTGGTTTGTTTCATTGCATTCTGCATGAAATTACCTTTCCAATCATATGTAACATGGTGGTATTATTCTTACATAGGTATTATTCTTACCAGGGTTTTCACAACTTTGGTCACTGGTTGCTCCACTAAACTTGTTGCCCTGTGCAATTGCTACCTCCTGCACTCCCTTAGCTATGCCACTGTTTATTATTATTGTGGTTGTTGTTGTTGCAAGACTCTTTACATTGAATGAATGGATGGGTCATTGTTTCAAGGGACTTACACTCTCTAGATCAGCCATTTTCAGCCACTGTACCGTGGCACACTGGTGTGCCACAAGTGGTCCACAGGTATGCCACAGGAATTTGGGAGAAGGTAATTCATTAGTACGTTCAATGGGGGATTTGAGCCCCCCACTAGCAGCATGGTGTGCCTTGTCAATTGCCGAAAATCTGATGGTGTGCCTTGACAATTTTCATGCCTTGTCAGTGTGCCATGAGATGGAAAAGGCTGAAAATTGCTGCTGTAGATATTGACACAAGGGAGACAACAGAGTAAGCATAAGTAAACTGGGGAGGAAATAAAAGTAAACCGGGGAGGCATATGTGATGGTTTCAATTATATGTACTTAAACTAGGTTAAAGTAGGGAATGGGGTCAAAGGCTCCAGGTGGGTTCAAAGACAGGATTTGCAGGAAGTAAGCCTGTCTGGTACCAATGGGCTCAGCAAAACATGCAGTCTGACCCTTGTTATGTGTTTTTCAATGCTCAGGAAGCATCTGTGGGAGAGGCGTTCGCTGGTTTGTGGTCAGTGAGTGGAGCTTTTGCATAAGGAGGTGTGGCCATCTGTACCAGAGCTTGAATTTTCTCTGTGAGTCTGTGGGTGGAGGCCTTCTCATGCCCTCCCTGGAGAGATCTTTGCACAAAGTTGTAGTGTTGGGAGAGAGCCACCAGGAAAAGCAACATGTGCATATAAAGATTGGAGGTTCTTTGCCAACAGAGGCTGAGATATCTGGAATGGTGTGAATTCTGCTGACTCCGGCAGAACACCCACACTCAGCCACCCACTAACTCTCTTGTAAACCTGGAGGCTGGAACTCTGTTTAAATCTGCCTCTGGAGATTTGCGATCAGTGTGGTTGAAGAGAGCCAGGCGTTTGTGAAACTGCTCAGCCCAACCCGTTTCCTCCAAGCAACTACTACAGTCTCTGATCAGCGGGAAGTGTTCAAGTCCTGCTTTGTGTCCCCCAGCATTTCAAAACTGGAGCTATGGGGAAGGCAGTCATGGCTTGGTGGAAGACCCCTGGCCTGCCTGCAGAATATGTGAGGTGCCCTTACTGTCCAAAAGAAGGATCAGATGATGGAAAAGGCTGAGAGCAGCGGTCAACCAGAGTATGGAATATTCAACAAGGCAGACCAGTGGGTCGTGACTCCAGTGGAGTTGCAAAGCCTCATTTTGGGGGTCATGGCAACCTTTCAGAGCCTGTGCAATGGGGGGGGGGGGCTTGGATCCAATCCAATAATGGTACCGCCTTATCAAAACTGAGTTCATGATGTAATCCTGCACAGCCTTTTCTTGCTGTCTTGCCCTTGTTCAGTCACCTATTGCACAGGGTTGTTGTGAATACACAAGAAGGAGTCTGAGATCTGGTACCTCCAACCACTCTCTTTGTATGCCACTGGCCAGAGAGAACATTTTCCAGACGTCTCCATCAGGAATTTTCTGCCAGACATCCAAGTGTATATCCTGTGTGATTGTCTCTCCCTTTTTATACCTTTCAGTTGTTCCCATCTGCTTTTCTTAGCCTTGCGGTTCACAGCCCTTGTAAGTGGCTTAAACACAGCAGGGAGTAACCCTCCTAATCTGACCCATCCTGTCTGTAAACTTCAGCAGAGTTCAGGGGCCTACAGAGCAGGGGTAGGCCAAACGAGCTTAACACGGGAGCCACATATGTAAAACTTCAGATGTCTGAGAGCCACCAGAGAGATGTTTGAGAGCTGCAATATCTAAGAAACATTTAAATTCTTAAACATATTTACTCGCCATGAACATTAAGCTTATGTTTTCATCCAGCGAACTCTCACTTTATACCTGATTAATAATGATAAAGCTTGGGGGAAAAAATTTAATTTACTTTTTAGAATGATGCAATAAAAAGCTCCGTCAACATATTTCCACGAGCATTATATTATATGTCAAAGAGCGACGTGTGGCTCGCGAGCCACTCAATTTGGCCACCCTTCCTATAGAGGATGCTCCAAAGATGAGCACAGGTTTCTCAACTACAGTCACCTTTTAAGAGCTGTGGCTCTCATCAGTGGCATAGCTAGAGGGGGTGCAAAGCACAAAGTTTTGCAGGGAGCCTTACTGTGATGTGCAAGTGGCCCCCCCCCTTCAGGGCCATTTCAGGCCGCAAGAGCAAAATGGAGACATTGCCAGCACCCCCTCTAGCTATGCCACTTGGCTCACATCTATTCAGCAGGGAAGAGCAATTTGTGTCTTTTTCTAGAGACTGCAACCACCTGTGAATGCCTTTGGTTGTGTAAATCCACTTTGGTAGCTTTTTTTCTGCTGGAAAGCAGTATATAAACAAACTCCACAATGATAATAGTAAGTACATTGTATCGTAACCCACTCAAGGGCAGGAGAAAGTCAGAAATCGTTTTACTGCAGCCCCAGGAAGCATCAGTGGATGCACAAATGCCTCTTGCAAGGGGTATTTAAAACTCGGTGATTGCGCATCAGCTGTTTCTTGACAGCCTGTCTGGGACTTTTGCAAAATGGGAGGTGCAGTGGCGGTAGAGATGGACATTTGACCACCCAAGCTTATCCCAATTACTCACTGTCCATCAGCACTGAACAATAGACCTCAAGTGCTTCCCACATAGACTGTCTAGTCAGTTGCAAATGAGCTATTTTGTTGTAGCAGGGCACATCTTCCCCGTCCCCAGTCCCCCGCTCCAGCTGTCCGTGCTGTATCAAGGAAACCCAGATAGTACCCAAAGCGCAAAACCCAGATTGCTGGAACAGAACCAGGGGACAGCCACTAAAATTGAGTGTTGGGAGAGTTAGAACAGACGAGAGAAAATATTTCTTTACTCAGCATGTGGTTGGTCTGTGGAACTCCTTGCCACAGGATGTGGTGATGGCGTCTGACCTGGATGCCTTTAAAAGGGGATTGGACAAGTTTCTGGAGGAAAAATCCATTACGGGGTACAAGCCATGATGTGTATGCGCAACCTCCTGATTTTAGAAATGGGCTATGTCAGAATGCCAGATGCAAGGGAGGGCACAAGAATGAGGTCTCTTGTTATCAGGTGTGCTCCCTGGGGCATTTGGTGGGCCGCTGTGAGATACAGGAAGCTGGACTAGATGGGCCTATGGCCTGATCCAGTGGGGCTGTTCTTATGTTCTTATGCAAAGCCGAGCAGCCTTTGTGGCCATTTCCTATCGATCTCTCAGCATCTGAAATGCCTGCTGCATGGTCAGGATTCGGGCACAGCCCAAGACCTCCCAGCAGGTACAAGACATGTCAACCTTCACAGCTGGTGCCTTGCAACACCAAATACTATTCCCCTGTCTGGTAGCACAGCAGCTGCTTTTCCTTCAGTTCCTTGGATTCAGAGAGGAAGAGGAGAAGGAAGCAGACGGGGATGAAAAGTGGTGGGCTAGAACATCTCTGTTGCTCTAGCCCAGGAGTGGACAAATATTTTGGCAGGAGGGCCACGTCATCTCCCTGACACTATGTCTGGGGCCAGGGGAAAAAAAGAATTAATTTACATTTCAAATTTGAATAAATTTACATGAATGAATACTTCAGAGACGGAACTTATATGAACGAATGAATTTTACTGAGCTTATTTATAATATACATGAGAACTATAATACAGGCACGTAGAACCACATGAGAACTACCAACTGTTTGCCACGTACCTCTTGCACAGTGAAAACATACAGACCAAGCCAGAATCACATGGAGACATAATTTGTTCAGAGGCAATGGGGGGAGGGAAGGTTAAACTAATGCCCAGGGAAAAGCAGAAAACACATGGAGACAATAAAAGGCCTTGCTCTAACTTGGCCTGCAGCTCACATCTGGTGGTTGCAACCCTCCCGTCCAGCATAGGCTGCAACAGTCTATGATGGGCCAGAGGCTCATTGAAGACAGGGAGTCCCCTGGGGCCAGATTGGGGTTCCCAAGGGCCACTAATGGCCCCTGGGCCAGGGTTTGCCCATCCTTGCTCTAGCCCATCATTCTCCTCTCCTCCACACCTCCTCTTCTGCTCTGTCCCTCTCTTTCTCGTTCAGATGCAGGAAGTGGGGGAAATAGGGAAGATGGTCAGATGCACCCCTGCCAATCTGCATGTGAGGCAACCAGCTCAGTTGGCCTCAGAGATGGACCTGCCCTGATGGGTACAGCATTTGTTTGATCCTGTCTAGTAGAAAAAAAGGCCACGTGTGTATGGCCAAATATCAAGAGTGGTGGAGGAATGATTGCACTGATGGAATTTAAATACACTATTCCACATGGATGCACTTTGTAGTCAATTGCCCATTGTGGCTGAAGAGAGAGGCCTGCAGCTTGACCAAGGCTGGGGGTGCCCACTGATGATGCCACAGCAGGCCCCCTCCTGCCTTGAGAGGGACCAGAATACTGGAACCAGTGGATCATAAAGCTAGAGGACATGTTGGGGTGACAAGGAGGTGAGGCTTCACCACGGAAAGAGAAAAAGGGCAGAGCAAGGAGGGCAAGAGATGAAACTAATGGGCAAAGCTTCACCTGCTGAATTCTGTGGGCCAGAAGTAAGCCCCATTGACTATTATTGTTAAAAGCATAGACATAGTAGCCTGTTCAAAGTACAGATCTAGAACATTTCTCCCAATGAAGCTGCATACCACAGGAGCATCGTCTAATATATTAGAAATAAAATACACCTTGAAATGAATGGGGACCCACCTGAAATTAGCTCATGACCTACCTAGTGGGTCCTGACCCACAGTTTGAGAAACACTGATCTAATGTTTAAAAAAAAACCCAAAATGAATGAAGTCCGTCAGGGGACCTCCATTAGCGGGTTTTAAAAATAGGAGCTATTTCTTAATATAATCAGACTGCAGCCATACAAAAGTGCTCCATTTCATTTACTGTATGAAGCAGAAGGAAAAAGGTACTCTTGGTGGATGTGTGGGAGGCAGCCTTGGAGGGAAAATCATAGATAATATGAGCTTTCTTCCTCTGAAAACAATTAACGCCCCAGCTCTTCAAACCCCAACGCTGCAGCCTCTCAAAGCAACGTCTCTGTTACCTGTGTTGAAACAGATCAAATTGAGTAATTGTGTTTTAAATATTATGATTTCGGCTCGAGATAAATACACTGAAAGGTGGTGTGAGGGCTTGTGTAGAGTTGTACAAAGTGCAGCTCAAATCTCAAATAAACCCATTTTTGAATGGTTGTTCTTTTCCTGTCTTTTCTTTAAAGAGAGAGAGAGAGAGAGAGAGAGAGAGAGAGAGGCTTCGCAAGTACTACTCAGTTGCAACATCAAACAAAACCAGTGGCTGTCATAAGTCCACCCCTACATGACTGATAGCACCTTTAGATGAATCTCTCCCTTCCATGTAAACACACATCCAGTCCAAATTGCCATTCTCAGTGGCTGCTTTTTGGAACCCCCATTTCTTTTTCCATCATGGATCTTCATGTCATGGGTCATTTGATCCGATGCATGTGACCCTTATTAAGGGATCACGTGTTGCTCATGGTCAGGGCTGGCCCATCCACGAGGGCAACTGAGGTGCTTGCCTCAGGGTGCAGATTGCCAGTCAACCTGGGAGATGTTTGCCTGGAGAGCTGGATAGAAATATTATAAATATTTGAAAAATGCATGCCCACTGTCTGCCCCAAAAGCAACATCAGGACAGTCTGCTCGGGGCCAGGCAACAGAAAATAGGGATTATTCCTTGTCAACAGGGACCATGGTTGTGGATGCCCACCCACATCCTTCAAATGAATGAAGTTCATCAGGGGACCTCCATTTCCCCCCCCCCCCCAACAAATCCTCTATCTGTTCGCCATCGCGGATGACGCAGCTCGGACCTTCATGCTGAACTGAAAGTTGCAGTCATGTGTGAACATTTTTTTCTTTCCCCAGTTTGTCTCTTGGAAGGAACAATGACTGCCCTGTTAGGCGAGGCCCTTCTTGACTCTGTCATTACTTCCCATGTTGCCAGCTCTCCTGCTTCTCCTCCCAGGGACTGGAGTGGATGCCGTTCTGTCTCTAAAGGACTTGTCTTTTGTCTAATCTTCATCTATGAACCAAAGTGTTCTGTCCATCTCTCCCCTCCCCCCTCCTTCTCGCCAACCCCCTGCTAACACCATCTGGCCCCTTTGAGCCAAGGGAAAAGAATGCAGGGATGATGGTAGGGACATTAATGTATGCAACTGAAAGGCTGAGTCAGCACATTCCCCCCTCCCCACATCAGTCCAGAGAGGATTGTCTTTTCTGTTCTCAGAATGGAGATTTGCTCATCTGGGGCAGTCAATTAAGTAGGCAAAAGCTCCCAGGGGAACATAGAAGGAACATATGTAGCGGAGGGGTCAAGGGTGCAAATCTGTATACATACTTTCTCCACAGTCAGCTCTATTGGACACAATGGAACTTCCTTCTCAGCAGACACACATAGGCTTGTGCTGTAAGAGACTGACTGCGAATCGGAACTCCTCCAGTTTGAATTTCACTTTGCCTATGAACTTATTAGGTGGCCTTAGGCAAGCCAGGTCCTCTCAGCCTCAGTCTGCCTCATCTGCAAAGTGGGGATAGTTATGCTAACAGGACAGAGTTGCTGTAAGGTTTATGACAAGTTAATTCAGGTGGTGCTCTGTGAAATCTCAAGAGCGCTAGAGCAATGTTGATTGCTATTGTAAGACAACAGATGCACTTGGGGGGAGAAAACAGTGGTGGGATTGGGGAGGAAGACCCGACCCTGATGGTCTTCTTCAGGTCCAATTGTAGATGCTTTTAGCTTGGTCTGCAGAGGAAAACAACCCAGCTGTGTCACCATAACTAGAGAGGGAGGGGACCTCTCCTGAAAGCCTTGTCCAGAGGCTCTTTTGCCTGTCCAGGAAGGGACTCACACACAACTCTCGTGCTCTGATCTGTTTACTTTGGCCAGAGCCAGTTTATGCAAGAGTCTGCTCCAGAAATGTAACGGGCCACTTACGCTGCCTAAAAATTTTTCCCTTGATGGATTTATGGAACATGTTGGGAAGCTAATTTGGAGAAAGAATGTCCCCTCTCCTGCCCACTTCTGCTCTGAATGAACCGGATGGGAGCCCAGAGGCAGTGGCATAGCTAGAGGGGGTGCAAAGCACAATGTTTTGCAGGGAGCCTCACCATGGCATGCCAGCGGGGGGCCCCCCCCATTTGGAGCCATTCTGGGCAGGGTGAACAAAACGGAGGTAGGACATTTTAGCCTTGTGTCCTGGAAGATAATTTAAACGTCCTCCTTTTCCTTGTGAGCAGGCCCCCTCAGGGAGTGCGTAGCCTTCTTCCAATTAATAAATGATGCGTTATATAGTTTTGAATTTAATAATAAATAATCTAGTGTTTAAATAAACCCCATGAAATCAATCTACAAGTATTTCTAGTTTTAATTTTGTCATGTCCTACTTTTTTCTTGATTGTCCTACATTTTGGGGTGCCTTGTTCTTTTCTGTGGTTATGACATCTGGTCATCCTACTGTCTGCACATGCCCTATCTCATCTGATCGTGGAAGCTAAGCAAAGTCAGGCCTGGTTAGTACTAAGATGGGAGACTGCCTGGGAATACCAGGTGCTGTAGGCTTATACCATAGTCTTTCGAGACTGAAGGTTGCCAACCCATCCTGGTTGGGAACCATTGGTTTAGCACCGAACCCAATGCCATGCTCAGCAGTAGCAGCAGCCACACAACTACAACTTCCAGCATCCTGAGCGGCGGGTGACCTGCCCCAGCAGCCGATCTGAAAAGGACTCAGCTCAGCTCCTGCAGTTTGCAAGATAGCGGCTAATTCCCTTGCAAAAAGCTCAGCTCCCTCAGTTTGCAAGACAGCGGCTAATTCCCCTGCAAAGAGCTCAGCTCCTGCAGTTTGCAAGGTAGCAGCTAATTCCCCTGCAAAGAGCTCAGCTCCCGCAGTTTGCAAGATAGCAGCTAATTCCCTGGCAAAGAGCTCAGCTCCTGTAGTTTGCAAGCATGTGTAAAATACAAGGAGATAAATGTTTGAGGATCTTTTTTCTGGTTATTATTATTATTATTATTATTATTATTATTATTATTATTATTATTATTAACAGTATTTATATACTGCTTTTCAACTAAAAGTTCATTACTTATCAACAAAATCTTCCTTTCTGGATCTCCTTTTTTGAAAGGTCTGGTAATGCTTGGTGGGTCCCGGTCCAGTGTCATTTGGAAAAGCGGGTGCTGGTGCTAAAAGTTGGGGGCTCTGGGGACCCACTGGTTTAACACCCAACCCCAGACCACGCGCAGCAGCAGCCCCGCAACTACAACTCCCAGCGTGCTGGGCGGCGGGGGCGCTGCCCTGCCCAACAGCTGATCTGAAAAGGGACTGCTGCGGGCTGGGCAGGGCTGGCAGTGTGCAGTGCGCTGCTGGAGCTCCGCGCGCCTGGTCAGTGTCACTCCCTCCCTCCCTCCCTCCCTGGTGGAAAGTGACCAGGGCGCTGCTCGGGGCCGGGATGCCGCGCTCCTGCTGCTGCACCCCCCTCGGGGCTTAGCATCCCCGGACGGCAGCTCTCCCTGGGGCTGCGCAGCCCGCCTGCCTGCCCCGCGTGGCGGGGAGCCCCGTCCGGCCTCCCCGATGCCGAGGAATGGATAGAGCCCAGAGGATGGTGGAGAAGAAAGCCTGCCACGCCGGGGCGCGGGGGGCTCAAGCAGCCGGGGGCGCCCGGGCCAGGGGCGACGCTCCCCCGCACCCCCGTGCCCACCACCAGCACCAGCACCAGCACCAGGGCTGCGCGCTGCAGCAATGCGGGCAGCTCCAGGACCTCATCGACATCTCGCTCTCCAGCCTGCAGGGGCTCCGCACCAAGTGCGCCGCCACCAACGACCTCACGCAGCAGGAGATCCGCACCTTGGAGGTAGGGGCTGCGACCCCCCCCCCGTCCCGACGCCCCCGAGCAGAGTGCGCGTGTTGGTGCGAGCTGGGAAGAGGAAACAACCCCCCTCCCCCCCAAAACCCCAGATCTATGGGGGTTCTGGCAGCTTTTGCAATTATTGTTGCAAAAAGGGGGGAGCTGGGGCTCCCCCCATCCCCAGGGAGCAAGAGTGGGGGTGCAAGCTGCAAATAGGACCCCCCCCAAATCTATGGGGGTTCTGGCAGCTTTTGCTGTTGTTGCAAAAAGGGGAGGGAGTTGAGGCTCCCCCCATCCTCAGACAGCAAGTGTGTTGGTGCAAGCTCCCCAAAGGTCCCAAATAGGACCTCCCCAAAAATCTATGGGGGTTCTGGCAGCTTTTGCTATTGTTGTTGTTGTTGCTGTTGCAAAAAGGGGGGGAGCTGGGGCTCTCCCCCCAAATCCCCAAGGGAGCAAGAATGTTGATGCAAGCTGCAAATAGGTCCCCCCCCCAAAGTCTATGGAGGTTCTGGCAGCTTTTGCTATTGTTGTTGTTGCAAAAAGAGGGGGGCAGAGCTGGGGCTCTCTCCCCCACATCCCCAAGGGAGCAAGAGTGTGGGTGCAAGCTGCAAATAGGACACCCCCCATCCCAAAATCTCAAGGTTCTGGAGCTTTTGCAATCATCATCATCAATAAAATTATTGAAATAATTATTAAAAATCATCATCATCAAAAAAGCCAGGACTCTTCCCCCCCCCTCCATCTTTTAAAGAGCTTGGACACCTTTCTCCAACAACAATAGAGCAATGAATGTATTTATGCAGTTTTGGTCTTTGTTGTTGCTTTTTTAATATAGTATTTATCAGCTGGTCTCCCAGTAAACCTCCCAGAGCCATGGTGCGCTGTACGTCTAACATTTGGAAAAGAGACACTGACATATGTAGGACAAAAATAATATTCTGGGTATCCCCGTCGAAGGCCTTCCTGGGCTATGTTTGAATTTTTTATCTTTTTCTTATGGACCTTCCAATAGCAGTATCCATCTGTAGCTGTGCCTCCTTGTTCATTTTTTCCATAAGCCTTTCGGTTTCCTGAAATATTTACTTAGGTATAATACTAGATTTATTTTTGTGTTTTTTAAAAGCCCTCCTCCCCATCACTGGTAAATGTTGCAAGGAAGGGAAGGGTCTGTGCCTTATTTTGCAGCATACCTTTTTTTTAAAAAAAGGGTATGTACATATTTTTAATATTTACATCATTTTCACCTCACATTTCCCCCCTTGGGAGAGTTTATGGAACCTCAACAAAATCTCAAACGTCCATAATCCAGTCTGTTCCAAAGCACAGATTCAAGCTGTGGTGATCCAGAAATTTTGATATATTCATTTCAAAATAATGCGCCTACATTAACCCAGAAGACAAGGGCAGTATATATGGAAATGGATCTATTTTCCTGAAACAAGGGGTGGAAATATGTCTTGCAATTGAATATACCACAAGAAAACAAATGTCTGTGAGGGAGGGGTGTTTTTGAAGCCACCTCTTACAATACAAATGTGTTAAGGTCCATTGGCCTTTCCCTTTTGTTTTCACGGAGGACAGGATGTGTATTCTCAGTTTGTGGGGCAGCATTTTTGCACAGTGGGGAGGGGGAGAAAAATCTGTCCTTTTTCTCGTTAGTGTGCAAGATTCTTTCTCCCCCCCTTTTGTAGTGGGCACCACAGGGGCCCCCCCACACCAAAGAGGAATGGAATACGTATTCTTACTCACTCCAGTTGCTTGTATACAGTGTCCTTTAATGTATGCATATATATTTTTTAAAAACAACCAAATTAAAGATTTGGCCATACAAGTCTAGCTTGTCCTGAGGGTAAACCAGGGTTCCAGAGTTGCACCCTTCCAGGGAAAACCTCTGTCTGTGCTTTCTGGTTTATCAGTCTTTCCCCCAGCACATGCTTATAGGTGAAATGGCAGGGGTGTGTGTGTCTGATCTCTGTGCCCAGGAATCTGGGTGTCAAGGTGTTTATGGGACATTTGGAAGGCACTGACACTAGGATAGTGTGTAGTTGGGAAAAATTAACGCCAAGTGTGGTGATGCTGTCATAACTGCATGTGCGAAATGTTTAAGATGAGCATAGTATCTAGGTCCAGTCTGGATTGTTTAATCGGCTTTTGGCCTGGTCCTGCTTGGTGGAGACACAAAGGATGGAAGTGGGGCGTGGACTTTGAATTTGCCTAGGGAAGGACAAACCCAAGCTTGGCCCAGTGAATGCAAAATAGTATTTGCCTACCAAAATGATGCAAATTCTCCCCACACCCCCGCATGCTGAAAAGCTAGGGGTGAGGCCCCTGGGAGAGGAGATCTAGCCCTTTAACCTTTTTTGCACCACTTCTCTGCATCCCCTAGTAGCTTGGAGGGGAGCAGAGGGCTGTTTCGCCACCTCCCGGAGCCACTGAGGTAGGGGGGGAGCCTATTGGGTGGGAGTGGGCTATTCTCTGTTCTGGCAAAGTTGATCCCACCTCATTTACTAACTTTGCAGCAGTGGAAGGAAGCAGGCATATCCTTTTTGGGAACATTTCCGGCCCCAACCCCCCAGTTGCTCCCTATCAGCCTTGGTAGCTGATAGGGAGCTGGGTGTCTTCAACCTGGAGCCTTGCCTGTGTAGATGGCTGGGTCCATCGGTGATCCCCTCCCCAGCTTTGAATTCTTCTCCGAGATCTCTAAACATGGCCTGGTTTCCCTTTAGTGCTCTTCAATCTTGCTGATGTTCAGACCTTTCTGAACATACCATGGAATGTGCCGTGAGATGGACTGGAGTACAAGGACACACTTTTGTGTCAAGTGCTCTGCGGAAATAGCTCTGGGGAGGGTTTTCTGCTGACCCCCCTTCTAGGATTAGCTGTGGATGTTGAGGGAACAACCGCCCTCCCCCAAACCCAGCTGCTCAGAATGGCCAGTGAGGGCCTTTCAGCATTTTTCAACAGGTACACCTGCTGCGGAAAAGTTGTGCAAAAGATGCTTCTGAACCAAAGATTGGTTCTAGAGGGGAGCTTGCAGGTATTGGGGTTGGAGCTGGAGGGGGTGTAAGGCGACAAGTGTATCCAGATTAGTAAATTGCACTTCTACCTGTTCCCCACATTCTTTTTATATTTTTATATACCTTTCTGAAAAAATAACTTGAGGATGGCAGCGTTAATGTGAAACATATTGTTTCTTGCATAAATTGAACATATGGGACAAAGCTTGTCCCTTTTTTGCCCCCCCCCCCTTGCATTATTTTTTCTGAAGGCCCACTTTATCATCTGGGAGGTACAAAGTGATGCAGAATGGAGGGGTGGACAGCAGACTGATATGGCCTGAGTCTTCCCGAGAACAAGATCAGTGCTGTAGAATGCAAGTGGGAGAGGATAAACTTCTTTTAAAATAAAATTTAAACATTTTTTTTTAAAAAAAGAAGACATGTTTATAGTTTAATTAACAAATTGTGCTCTGTTCACATTACATTTTTTCCCCTTGTGTGTCACTGGGATAGGCTTGTTGGGAAATTGATTTTTACCTGGGCTTTTAACATGACTTGTCTGTTTCAGACCCCTGAGCCATCTAGCTGCAACACCCTGCACCCCACTGTTTTTCAGAACACCACCCAGAGGGAAAAAAACCTTTTTTTGTTGTTAGTATTAATTATATTTCTACAGCATAAAAAGATTCCTGCCTTCATGCTCTTATTTTGGAACTTCCTAGAAAATAGCTCTTTGGCCACTGTGGGAAACAGGATGCTAAACTAGAGGGACTTTGGGCTTTGTCCAGCAGCAGGGCCTTTCTTATGTCCGGGTTGGCAAACCAAGCCTTGATTTTTGATGACACATGAAAAGTTGAGAGTCTTCTCAACTCTCCCCCTCCCTTGGCGGTATTGCCCTGTTCCTGCACATCCTTTTCCATGGAGTTGTTTCTTCTTCTTATATTTGCAGGGAACCTGGGACTTCCCCTACAGCAGGTGGGGAGATGTCATCCGCAAGAGGTTTTTTTTTTCAAATATCCTATATTGGGGGAAAAAAGCATCAGGTTCAACAGCAGGCAGACTGAGAAACTGATCTAAGGGTACCCTATAGTAATATATTTCCTAAGGGCTGTCAGTTAGCTGATGTTACAGTAAGACTGTTATCCTGTGCAAATTTACCGACATGTCCTATTGAGCGCAGTGGGATTTGCTTATGAGTAAACATGCTTAGGCGAGCACCTTTATCTTTATCGGGGTTCTTTTTTGTTCCAATTTTCAGTGTTTATACCTTGTTTTAAATCATGGTAACCTCTTTTTACCCAAGAGCCTGGTATGAAATGAGCGAGGTCTTTGAGTGAAGAGTAATGATCTTCAAAGTAGGAATAAATGGGCAACAGAAGAAAGCTTGTCTAATGAAGAAATTGAAATTTGACAATTACTCTGGTGTGCTTGGAGTGGGCTGTGGTTGTGGGACCGTCATGATGAGCTCTTGCATTTTGAAATTTACCACTGCTTATCTTGTTTATGTTTGATCATGGTTGAGAAGACAGGATGGTACCTCTTGCATGCTATGATCTTTGGACTCCACTGTCTCCTGTTTCTCTCCTCTCGGTGTGCTTGTGAAAAGTGAATGCAAGGTTGGCTCTGGGTTTTTTTTAGGGGTGGGGGCCTCAACAAACTGACTCAACAAACTCAATGGCCCTCTCTTAGCTGGGTGGATGCTGAGAGTGTCCTTCTGTCCCCATCACGTGAAGACTTGGGGGGGAGGGTGGAAATGGAGAAGGTGCAAAAGAGAGCGACTAAGCTGATTACGGGGCTGGGGCACCTTCCTTATGAGGAAAGGCTACGGCGTTTGGGCCTCTTCAGCCTAGAAAAGAGACGCTTGAGGGGGGACATGATTGAGACATACAAAATTATGCAGGGGATGGACAGAGTGGATAGGGAGATGCTCTTTACACTCTCACATAATACCAGAACCAGGGGACATCCACTAAAATTGAGTGTTGGGCGGGTTAGGACAGACAAAAGAAAATATTTCTTTACTCAGCGCGTGGTCAGTCTGTGGAACTCCTTGCCACAGGATGTGGTGCTGGCGTCTAGCCTAGACGCCTTTAAAAGTGGATTGGACGAGTTTCTGGAGGAAAAATCCATTATGGGGTACAAGCCATGATGTGTATGCGCAACCTCCTGATTTTAGGAATGGGTTAAGTCAGAATGCCAGATGTAGGGGAGAGCACCAGGACGAGGTCTCTTGTTATCTGGTGTGCTCCCTGGGGCATTTGGTGGGCCGCTGTGAGATACAGGAAGCTGGACTAGATGGGCCTATGGCCTGATCCAGTGGGGCTGTTCTTATGTTCTTATGTTCTCAGGATTAGCAGTGGGGCAGCTCCCCAGCAATGGAAGGATCATAACTTTGTGCTAGAGCAGTGTTACTCAACCAGTGGTACTGGTACTGCCAGTGGTACTTGAGGTGGTGTCTGGTGGTACTCACAGGACCCCTGCTGCCCAGCAGCTAGACCAGGAACATGACACAACGGTAGGAGACTCAACTCAGCGGGCAGAGCTCCAAAGCATGTTTTTCCATGCTAAACCCCTCCCACATACCCTGAGCCTCTTACTGGTGTCTGTTGCATTGCATCTGGTCTCCCTTCCCAGAAGTAACTGGTGATGATGTTATTGCCAATCCCTTCCACTGGCACTTGGAATAGGTAGACCATGTAAAGTGGTACGATGGAGGAGAAACCTAGAGCTAGGTTGCTTTGCATGCGCTAGACCCCTGCCGGAAACACTTGGAAGCCACTGCTATCCAGTGTCTCTGAGGTAGATGGAACATCATGGGTCTGACTCTGTTGAAGGTAGCTACCTAAGTGCCTCACCCAAGTGAGTGTGTATGATATCTGTGCCAGCCGAGAAGAGCATTTCATGTATGTGGAGGACTCTCCTCCACAAAAGCCTGACCCGTCTGCATAAAGGGCGGGTTCTCCTCTTCTGAGGTGCAAGCTCTCAACTTCTGAACCTGCTAGACAGGTGCCTTGAGCAGCCCTGCTAGCTCCCTCTATTGTCAAGGGCTGTCCTAGCCAAAATCCAAAAAACCACCACTGGGAATTGGCTTTATTATTTCTTATTCTTCCCATTTTTATACCGCCCTTCCTGATCTGGACTTTTTGCCTCGGTTAATGCAGACCAACATTGCATTAGGGTTGCATTGCTTTGGGTTTTTGTTTTGTTTGGGGGGGGGGGCAGCTGTGTCACACAGCAGTCTCCTGTTCATCTTGAGCAGAGGTATCCAAACCCTGGCCCGAGGGCCACTTGCAGCCCTCAGGGATTCCCAATCCGGCCTGTGGGGAACCCCCAGTCTGCAGTGACCCTCTGGCCCTCCGGAGACTTGCTGGAGCCCATGCTGGCCCGACGCAACTGCACTCAGCATGAGGGCAACTGTTTAACGTCTCATGTGAGCTGTGAAATGAGGGCTTCCTCCACTGCTTGTTGTTTCATGTCTGTGATGCAGCAGGGGCACTGACGGAAAGGCCAGCCTAGCTTCGTGCAAGGCCTTTTATAGGCCTTGAACTATTGCAAGACCTCCATTCAGTCATATAAGTTCCACCTCTAATATATTCATTTATGCAAATTTTTGTAAATTTATTCAAATTTAAAATGTAAGTTAATTCTCTTTTTTCTCGGCCCCTGACACAGTGTCAGAGAGATGATGAGGCCTTCCTGCCAAAAAAGTTTGGACTCCCCTGATCTTGAGGTTCAGGAAGGGTCCAATCCTGTTGGGCCTCTGCGGTGCCGGAATGCCCGTTCAGGCAGTGCAGTGTGGTCTATGGTGGTCGCAAACCGCAATGCACCTTTCTACACAGCTGGGATGTAGCGCACCAGCCACTGGAGAAGTGCCAGTAAGTCAGCAGGGGGGTGAGTGGTGGGTGGGAGGGGGAGAGGAAGGACAGAGAATGGGGCGGGGAGGGGTGTGCGTTGAGGTCGGGAAGGGGGTGATATTGGTGGTGGCAGCTCTGCCTATAACCTGGCCTCAATTGTCTGCCCTGGGTCCGCTTAGACTTGCAACAGCATAGCTGCTGGTAAGCCAAATAGGCCCATCGGGGCAGCGGAGACTTGCCCTGGGGCAAAGAGGCCTCCGGGATCTGAAACTCCCTTGCAGGATGTTGCAACTCCCTTGCAACTCCACACTGTTGCTGCTGCACTGGTGCTGGGAGAGCTAGGTATGTTTGGGCTGCCTGACACCTAGATCCACTTTAATTTGCTGCAGCCAAGCCAGGTTCCCCCACCCAGTACTTGATTATTTTTGTATCTTTGTGCAGGACTTGACATTTTTCTCTGTTGAGCGTTGTCCTGTTGGTACGGGCCCCCGTAATCAATCCCGCCTAGATAATTTTGGATTCTGATTTGGTCTTCCGGGGAGCCAGCCGTCCTCTCCTTGCTTTGTGTCATCTGCAAATTTGATCGGCACCTCCTCATCCAGTTTATTTAGGCCTGGTAGGCGTCTTCCTTGGCACCTGCTACTGAAGATCCTTTAAGTGGAGAGCCAAGGACTGAATGTGGGATTTTGTGCATGCAAGCCATCTGATCTGCCACTGAACTATGCCCCCCCCATGGGGGAAGTGTAAACCCTATTTAAACCAGTGGGACATTACTTCTGAATAGACATCCTAGGAGTGCTTTGCATGCCCCCTTGCAGGAAGATTAGCCCTGAAATGGAGAGGAGAACCTCTCCCCTTCCCAGTTGCTGGGGCTGCTCACTCATTCTAATAATCTGAGTTGGAGGCTTCAGCCTTAGCCTGTGGAAACTGGGATGCGGCTGTATTGATCAGTTTATTATTTTTCCAGAGGCCTGCCTGGCAGCAGTCGGAGGCCTTGACGGAAGCAAGCCTGGCTTGTTTCCCTCTTTTCCTGTTCTTTTTTTTCAGTAGCTGAAGGGTACTTCCTGCCACCCCCACGCCTGCATTTTCTGTCTGCCTGGGACCATCGCCTTTGGTGTAGGTAGACGGGTACAAAGCACTAAGTTTTGCAGGGAGCCCAGTGTGTGTGGGGGGGAGGCCCTGAGGGGCCCAGTGTGGGGGGGGGAGGCTGGACCCGGCAGGCCGCTCTGTGCGGGGGGCACCAGGCAGGGGTGCTGGGGGGAGGGAGACCCTGAGGGGCCCAGTGTGGGGAGGGGGAGGCTGGACCCGGCAGGCTGCTCTGTGTGGGGGGCACCAGGCAGGGGTGCTGGGGGGATGCTGCCTCAGTTTTGCTCTCGATGAATGGCTCCGAAGGGCAGGGAGAGGGGCTGCTTGCATGCTGCAGTGAGGCTCCCTGCCAAACTTAGTGCTTTCCAACCTCTCTAGCTATGCCACTGCCCTCTGACCTGATGTTTTTTGAGCCGTGAACAGCTTGTCCATCCTCCACTCACTCACTTGTATTGCGACAAGTACAGGAGACTCGATTCATAGGGAGCTGTCTTGTGCCAAGTCAGACCGTTGGTCCGTTTAGGTGAGTCTGGTCAACTCTGACTGGCAGCAGCTCTCCAGGGTTTGAGACACTAATTTTTCTCAGTCCTACCCGGAGATTGAACCTGGGACCTCTTGCGTGCAGAGCAAGTGCTGAGCTACAGCCTTTCCCATTGGATCTGTAGGGGGTGACTTAGTCTGACCACTTTCTGCTGTTTTTGCACATTAGCTTAAGAACATAAGAAGAGCCCCACTGGATCAGGCCATAGGCCCATCTAGTCCAGCTTCCTGTATCTCACAGCGGCCCACCAAATGCCCCAGGGAGCACACCAGATAACAAGAGACCTGCAAGGCTTCCTGGGAATTGTAGTTTAAGAACATAAGAACAGCCCCGCTGGATCAGGCCATAGGCCCATCTAGTCCAGCTTCCTGTATCTCACAGCGGTCCACCAAATGCCCCAGGGAGCGCACCAGATAAAAAGAGATCTGCAAGGCCTCCTGGGAATTGTAGTTAAGAACATAAGAACAGCCCCACTGGATCAGGCCATAGGCCCATCTAGTCCAGCTTCCTGTATCTCACAGCGGCCCACCAAATGCCCCAGGGAGCACGCCAGATAACAAGAGACCTCTTCCTGGTGCCCTCCCTTGCATCTGGCATTCTGACATAGCCCAATTCTAAAATCAGGAGGTTGAGCATACACATCATGGCTCGTACCCCGTAATGGATTTTTCCTCCAGAAACTTGTCCAATCCCCTTTTAAAGGTGTCCAGGCTAGACGCCATCACCACATCCTGTGGCAAGGAGTTCCACAGACCAACCACACGCTGAGTAAAGAAATATTTTCTTTTGTCTGTTCTAACTCTCCCAACACTCAAGTTTAGTGGATGTCCCCTGGTTCTGGTGTTATGTGAGAGTGTAAAGAGCACCTCCCTATCCACTCTGTCCATCCCCTGCATAATTTTGTATGTCTCAATCATGTCCCCCCTCAGGCGTCTCTTTTCTAGGCTGAAGAGGCCCAAACGCCGTAGCCTTTCCTCATAAGGAAGGTGCCCAAGCCCCGTAATCATCTTAGTCGCTCTCTTTTGCACCTTTTCCATTTCCACTATGTCTTTTTTGAGATGCAGCGACCAGAACGGAACACAATACTCCAGGGACACAATAGCTTAAAGTTGTACACCACCTGGTATTGAGGTTTCTGTGAACATATGAAGGGGCACCTCCTGGGTCAGACCTTTGTTCCCTTCAGTTTGATCTTGTCTGCTCTGACCTGCAGGGATTTACATAGGGGGCTTTCCTAGCCCCACGTGGTAATGCTGCTGGAGATCGAACCTGGGGCTTTCTGCAGGCTATGCTCCACCAGAGATATGGCTCCTACGGCCCCTCCCTTCTCTGTTGTTCCCCAGATTGCTGAATTAGCAAGGGTAGGGGAGAGATCATGAGAAACTATCAGAAAATGTCCAGCATCAGAGCTGAACCCAAAACCCTCTTGCGGTTCAGCTGCCTAATCTGCACGTAGTGCTCTCGGTATGACGGAGACTGTCGTTTGCCGCTTCCCCGGAATGAGGAACCCAGTGCAAGCAAAGCCAGTTAAAAGTAATGTCAGTGTGCAACAGGAAACTCCAGCAGTTTGTTCCTCGGAGCTCAACTACAAGAGAGATTGCAGCATGCACTTATTGCAGCCTTGCGTTGCATTTGGTGGGGTGGACTCCTGCCTTCCAAAACTCATCTCATAACAAACCAGTTGGTCTCGGAGGTGGCACGGCGCCCCTTCCGTTTGTGCAAGAATGACCCACTTCTGGATTCTTGCAGGGGTGTGTGTTGGAACTTGATTTTGCTGTCCCTCAGCAAAAGGTGGTCATTTTCTATAATGAAAAACCAAAGAGGGAGAGAATGTAAGAGTCCTGCTAGCTTATATGTTGATCTAGTTCAGCTTTATTTTTTTTTTATCATAGTGACCAACTCAGAAGCCCATAAGCAGGGCACAATGGCAACAGCTGTCCCCCAGGTGTGTATCCTCTGCATCTGGTGTTCTCAGGTAGGCTGTGACTGGACATGGAGGCTCCATTTGTAATCCGTCATGGTTAGTAAGGACCTAAGTCCTTTTGAATGAGACAGGAGGTTCATTCAGGCGCAGCACCCTGACTCTTGTCAGCTGCAACTCAGATGCTTCTGGAATGCCCTCAAGCAGGGTGAGAAAGCAGCGCTCCTCTACTGTTGGTTCCCAACAGTAGGGTTCAGAGGTACATGGAGTTTCTACATGGATCTCGTGGCTTATGACCCAGTGTCAAACCTTATCCTCCATGAATCAGTCTAGCCCCTTTTTAAAAATTGTGTGACCTGGTGGCCATCACCATAATTTTAACATTAGGGTGCAATAGGTCATGCATCCCTCAGTGTTTGCAATAAAACTGCCTTTCTCTGAATATGAAATCATGGCCAAAATTCCCATGAACATAAATGGCAGCTTGATAGGGCTGCCAGAGCCAGATAAAATCAGGATGCAAGGCACTGCCTGGCCATTCCCTTGTGTAGCGGCAGGACGGAAGTGGTTGTCTACGTCAGCCAGAGATGCATCCTATCATATATCCTCTTGCCTCCATCCTAAGGCTGGAGGTGGGTGGAATTATATTTTTCAAAATGGAAATACTCATTTAGCACCCAACCCTATACATGTCTACTAGAAGTTTGTCCCATTATAGTCAATTGAGTTTACTCCCAGGTAAGTGTGGATAGGATTCCAACCTTCGTGTGTGTACCCATGTACGCATGTGGCGCTCCCCTGTCTGCCAGGTCAAGCAGCGGTAGGGTAAAAACACACGAATGCTTCCTATTGGCACCTCTTCTGACGCAAGACAGGCCGGGGAGAGAGATGGCGAGCCCCGAGTCTCTCTTGGTAGCATGGCAGCTTACCGTGGCCAAGTTTTCTGAGCACTTTCTCCTGGGAGGAGAGAGATTTGGAACCTCCACAGTTGTAGTGATGAGTCAGTCTCTCTCTCTCTCTCTCTCTCTCTCTCTCTAGCTGTGAAATTAAGAGAAATGTTTTGGATTTTGCCATTTGCAAATGAGTGAGGGTCTGGGCACTGGCCGAGTGGGCAGGCTGACACTTGGACCTTCGTAGCTGGTGGTAGCGATAATGCCCAGCGCCTCACCAGGGAGCTGCCTTTCCAGGCATGTCCTTTTCCTGCAGAAATCTGGGAAAGCGGGGCATAAGGCAGCAATGCCTGCCTGGTGGAATGCCTGGAGGCTGCAGAATCAGCCTTGGAGCTTATTGTGCAATAAGCACAGCTGCACTTTTTAGCACAGAATCTACCATAACGTGGTGGTTTGTTTGTTTTCCGTATTTTTATATCACTCTTCCTCCAAGGTGCTCATGGCGGTGTACGTAGTTCCTCCCCTCCTTTTGTCCTCACAACAACCCTCCGAGGTAGGTTAGGTTGAGAGGTAATCCCTGGCCCATGGTCACCCAGGAAACTTCATGGTTGAGCGGGGATTTGAACCTGGATCTTCCAGGTCTAGGTCCAAGCCCCAAACCATGACACCACCTTGGCTCTGACCAGAGTGGCTCTGATTACATTCTTTTATGGAGAGACCAAAATTGCCTTCCACTGTCCTGGTCTCTCCTTAAATTTTAGCTTCTCTGCACCTTGATGGCTTGTTCCTAATGCCTTCCCGTCTTCTTCGTTGGTGTGTCCCAATAGCCACAACTAAGGTGGTTGCCTCTGCTGGTGAGTGTCGGGGTCCCGTTAGTGGGGGCAAAGTGGGAGTGGATGCATTGGACCCCATGGGACACAATCTGTTGGAAAGTTCTCTGGCAGAAACCCCCATTGACGTGAACAGGAGTGATGCAGGAGCAGAACTTCCTGCTGCCTTGTCTGAAGTTTTGCCCTGCAGTCAGTACAAAATGAGGGTGTGTGTGTGTGTGTGTGTGTGTGTGTGTGTGTGTGTGTGAGCTGCCATTTTGGATTGTAACAACTGGTTTTGTGTGTGTGTGTGTGTGTGTGTGTGTGTGTAAGGGGGGAGAGAGAGCAAGTAACCCCCCCCCCAAGCTTTTGTGGGAAACTCAGCATGAAAATCTTTCTTGTGTCAAGCACTTGTCTGTCTCTTGCCGCCTTCACTGTTCACCAGTTGGTTGGGCATATGCAAATACTCTCAACGGCCTTGCGGCTTCGGAACATCCTCTCCTCTCCGGGGACCTGCGAGCCTTTCTGCTCAGTCTGTTGCAAGCTGCGCTGCGTTGGAGCAGGAAAGGACGGAGGCAGCCACTTGATGCCTGAAGGGTGGTGGTGGAAGAGGCCGGAAAAGGAAGGAAGGATGTGGTTTCGGTGACCGTGTGTTTTGGAATGGCCCTCCTGAAACCCGACCAAATTTGAGGTTGTGCTGGCATATTTTGCCAAGGGTGCGAGCTGGCTCTGTATGTTGGAAAACAGTTTTTGTGCTCTTAAAATTCCCCAGCTGTCCCTGTTGTGCCAAGTGTGGGTAATGAGAAAAAGTTTTTCCTCTTGCCGCGTCCCGAGGTGGAGTGGGAGACGCGGCAAAGGAGGAGCAAGCATGTAGTCAGCATGAAGGATCCGTCTAGGGATATGAGAGAGCCTGGGAAGGCTGTCCCATGCTTGGGCCTTGTGGGGCTACCGAAGCTTTCCACAATCTGCTGGGAGCAGAATTAAGCCTGCAGGCTTAACACCACACTTGGGCTGTGCCTTGTCCTAGGGTAAGTCCCACTGAACTCTTGAGTAAACATACATAGGCTTGTGCTATTAATACAGCACTGTGTCTTCATTTAACATGATCGCAAGAATGCTTACTTGGGAGTGAAACCTCATTGCACTGCATGAGGCTTGCTTGCTGGAAAGGGTATGTAAGATGCAGGCTTAGGGCCCAATCCTATCCGCTTCTCCAGCTCACTGATCAGCTGTGCCAACAGGACATGCTAACTGCATTCTGCAGTGGAGGGGTCAGACACGGAGGCCCCTTCAAGGTAAGGGAGCATTTATTCCCTTGCCTTGGGGCTGCATTGGCCCTGGAAAGATGGATAGAATTGGGCCCTTGGTTCTTGTCCTGCTGAGAATGAAAGGGATCTTCTTCTTACTGTCATTAATGGCTTTGAGCTGAAATTAATGGCATGGGGGTGAGGGAGCGAGGATGTGATGAACTTGGATCCCAGGAGTGTTGGCTTGGAAGGAAGTCCCCTTTGGTGCACTTGGATGCTGCTCTCTGGAAAGTGTGCTCGGATCGCGACCTTTTCAACATTGCATCATCTCCTTTACTGGCTGCCATAGTTGTGCTGTTAGGTAGCGATATAGACATACGTGTTTGGAGCACTGCAGACTTCTTCACGGCTGTGCAGATGAATCCAGAACAGTAGCTAACCCTTTAAATCACCTGCCAGCCCAGCTTCACATATATCTCTGAAACTGATATCTCCTGATTTTAGAAATGGGTTATGTCAGAATGCCAGATGCAAGGGAGGGCACCAGGATGCAGGTCACTTGTTATCTGGTGTGCTCCCTAGGGCATTTGGTGGGCCGCTGTGAGATACAGGAAGCTGGACTAGATGGGCCTATGGCCTGATCCAGTGGGGCTGTTCTTATGTTCTTATGTTAACTGACCTTTAAGAAAACTGGGGAGCAGGGCCCCACAGTGGCTAACTTCTGGCTGTCATCACTTCTGGCTGTCAAAACTGCCCCTTCCTTCCCCTGATACTTCTGGTATGTGTGGGGGACTTTGGGAGAGATCTGAGTTCTTCTCTGATTTACTCTCGGAGATGGAGGTGAAACAAGGGGTCCCACTCCCTGTTGCTCAGGAGGAGAGTCAAAGGTGTGTTACCTTCCCCACTGTGTTTCTGGTACTTGTCACTGCCTGATAATTTGCCCTCTTGTCCCAGTAACTTGCCCCTGAGCGAATGATTTATAAAAAAAAGGTGTGTGTTTAGAGTCATTCTTTAGGGTTCAGGTTCTTTGGTAGGGGCTTGCGTAATTTATGAGAGCATCTTCTTCAGTGGATGCCTTTATCTCTCTTGCACACGCAGGCATGTGCATGAGCATTTAGGCATCCTGTATTGCCATGAGGTTCTTTGTTGGGGTTGCTGCAACAGACTAACATGGTCACGCACTCTCTCTCTCTCCCCCCCCCCGGCATCTCTTTTGCTGGTCTATCTCTGTACAGTACTAAATCCAAGTTGAGTTTTAAATTGTTGAAGAATAAGTGTTTGCAGTGTAAACTAGCGCATCATGTACCAAGCCCTGAAGAGCCCTCTGCAGTGTATAACAGTAGGCAGGCACTGAGAGCACGAATATAAGAGTGTTGCATACATCTTCCTGTTCTCATTGGTGAACTGATGGAGCACATGAAGTGTCCTAGGCTGGCCCATTCATCAGGCATGTAGACGTGTTCCACAGCTCGCTCCCAAGTCTGACTTAAGTCCTGTCAATCACTGACTTGGATTCGATTTGGAACCGAGAGGCAGTGACTCGTGACTTGGGACTCGAAGCTGTTTTTGATCTGAGTCGCTATGTGTGTCTTTGTGTGTTCTTGCTTGCTTTTTTTTAAACTGCTGCCAATCCGCTGGGCGGCGAGGATCAGGCACCCAGAAGTGCCTGCTCCCGCTCTCGGCTGATTGGTGGTGATCAAAGTACCATAGGCAGGCTCTGAATTTGACTCAGAGACTTGAGACTCGACTTGAGGTTAGGGACTTGAATAATCACTGCCGCTCATGAGTTTGGACCAAAATGGTCGTTTCAGGTGATAGTTTAGTTGGGGCACCACTGCCATCTGCAATGCCCGCCTCACCTGCCACCATGACCATGCCCAATTTTCCTCCCCTTGGTTTCGGAAAGGAAGACTAGAATGGACCTTGCTTTGCAATGTCTCATGGTGGTGCTCTGTCTCTCCCCCTCCCCCTCCCGATTACTACATTGGAAAGGAAGTGATGAAGCAGAGAAGAGTGTGGCAGGGGTCTCGAAGGTCTCCCAGGAGGTGCTGCAGGTCCCAATTCTTCTGACCACCACATTCCCTTTTTTATTCCAGATACTCAGGAGGAAGGTGGAGTGAATACTTGTGACCTCCCACAGAGCTGGGGCAGATGAGGCAGCAATTGGCAGAGACGTGTGAGCACAGCATTTGGTACCGTTTCGGGTACTCTGGGACATCTGTCCTCACATGTGTGCTGCGTCATTTGAGGTGCTTCCTGTTATTGATTGCTGGCATGGTTGTAGCTTTATGCTAGTCTGGGTTTTGCGGGCGACCAAGCTGCCAGGCTGGTATGTTGGCTCATGCGGTATTTGACATTGTTTAACGAAGGCAGAACTTGGTCATGTCCAAAAAAGCAAAGTCTAGATGCCTGGGAATCAGTTGAGCAGAACTTGAGAGGGAGATGTGTTGCTTTTGGGTTTTTTTTTTTTAGGAAGGGAAAAGTGTGATTTTTTTTTTTTAAATAAGCGGATGCTTTTAAAATAAACATACTTGCCAGAACTGAAAAGTAGGACAGTGACATCCACAAGCAGACAGTGCAGATCTCTTTTTGACAGTCCCTGCTTCTGGTTTGCTAGGATGGTGTGAGAAGCCTTTTCTCCTTCCCTCTGTGCAATGCTGGGATCTTGGATGGCTTTCTTGCTGAGGGTGAGGGTGGGGGGTGCGGAGACAGTCTGAAATTCTTGGGCATAGGCAGAGAACTGCTTGGGGGACGAGAGGAACATGGAGTCTTTTGCTGTGGGTTTTGGAGGTAGTGATTTGCTAGGAGGGGGTGGGCTGCACTGGGTGATACCCAGGGGTTTGGGGAGGTGACGCCACTACTGGCCAAAATTTTTTAAATCTTGGTATTTTCTAATAATGCCATCATGTAATATATCATTCAATGCGTACTTTCTTGCAGAATGCAGTGGAACGAACCACATTGAAAATATCCCTATTCTATCAAAAGTTATAGCCCAAAAAACCACACCCACTGCAAGGGGCATTGCCCCTCCCGCTGCATGGGAGGTGGTCCATCATGGTGGTGACGTGCTGGTCTCCCATGCCGGTTGATGCAAACCCTCGTGACGTCGTGAGTAGCATCTTCTGTGCCCTCTTCTAGATTCCACTCAGCTCTGGGGCAAGCCATGGTTTTGAGCCCTTGCACCATTTGACCCCCAGTGGTCAATTTCTTCTCTGTTCTTGCTCCCGGAAATCCCGGTGTGCAGAGAGGGTCACAGGGAGCAGGTACGGGGTGAGTTGTGGAAGCCTATAGATACTTTAGAGCAGCGATTTTCAGCCTGTGTGCCTCAAAAGGTCTGCAGGTGTGAGCAGTGGTGTTGAGAATGCTTGAAAACCTCTTCCGGGTTCCTAGGGCAACTGCCTGTTTTAATGGATTGTCTGCCCCTCTTCCTCCACCAGCGCTGTACAGAAGAGCAGTCTCTGGCCACTGCTGTCCCCGTACTCTTTGCCAGTGGCAGCCAGCAACTGCTCCCATCTTTACCTTGCTGGACATCTGGAGGGGATAAAAAGTTCAGGTTGATCTTCTCTCAGTGCCGTGCAGTGCTGAAAAAGGAGTGGCCAAACCATGGCGGGCGGGCGGGAGCACATCAGATTGCCCCAGGGCCTCCCCAGGAACTTACTGGCTGTGTGCCAGTTCTGTGTGAGTGTGTGAGGGAATTGTGGGGACATTCTTTCGTGCCTTTTGCTGTGTCAATCGCAGTGGGAACTCTTGTTAAAAAGCAGAACATAAATATTCTTATCAACAATGACCCAAGTTTTTATGAGAACTGATTTTGTTGATTAGTCTTGCATTTTTTTTTTCTTCCAGCAAGTTGCTCAGAGCAAGATTGCATGACTTCCTCTCCCCCTTTTTTATCCAGTTCAGGCTCCAGGTTCTGGGAGGCCCTTGGCTAAATGCCCTGAAGGAGGCCTCCAATACTTTAGAAAGCATGTGGGCATGCCAGTAAACCTCTGGGAACTGTGAGGACTCAAGTACCCCCAACTGCAGCTAGAGTGGCATTGCTGAAGGAGACCTCTTGTGCAACTGTTGGGTGGGCATCCAACAAGAGCTGGAGGCAGAGGAGAGCAGGCAGGGGTAGGTGGTCTTCTTTCTTCCTCAGGGCCATTCTTGGATGCCCCAACGCCAATAAGGGAGTATTGCAGGACAGGACATCTGAGAACTTTAAAATGGTTTTCTGTTGCTACCGCTCCATGATGGTCCAGTAAGGACCACCCTAGGTTCCTCAAGGGTGGCCACCTCAGGGGTTGGCCAGACATTTGCATTGGTGTGGGCTCCTGGCATGTGCCCCAAGGCCTCACCTGTGGAGCCACAGCTGCTTTTATCCTCAGCATAGCCCCGTGGTGTAGGCTAAGCTAGGGTAATGATTTTCAACCAGTGTGTTGCAAACCGTCTGCTGGTTTGCCGTGGGTGTTTGGAGCTCAGGGTTTGAAAATTGCTGAAAACCACTTCCGGGTTCTGTGGTTCTGTGGCCACAGTTTCTAGGACAACTGTGGCTCTGCCGACAGAGGGAGAGGGGCAGTCAATTCGTTACTTCAGACAGTTGCCCCATAAACGTAGCCGCAGAACCGAGAAGAGTCTCCCCGAAGTTGGAAGTGACTTTGCAAGCAGCAAAGATCATAGGGGTCAAAAAACATTGAAAATCGCTGGGCTAGGGGGTTGTTACTGGTTGTTACAGTTACCCAGTAAGCTTTGTTGCGAGACAAGGATTTGAACCCAGGTCGTAGTGGTCACTTGGAGCCTGAGGACAGTGCTAAAGGGGCAGCTCTAGGGACAGAGTCCTTCCTTAGAGCAGGGTCTTGAACCGTCTGGCCTACATCTGTTTCCCAATCTTCTGGGAAAACCACCACCCCGTCTCTGCCTTTCTTCCTTTGCACTCCACAGCCAGTGCATTTATTTCAGCCTGATTAGGCAACAGTTGTGGTTGACAGATTTTTTTTTTAATTTATTTTTTAAAGAAGTGTTTCAGGAGAGCACCAGATGGTGTCCAGCCGGCATGTGCCTAAGCGCTGCAGGCTCTTAAATACATGCTCCTAGTGGAGGGAAGCAAATTGCAACAACTTCCTATTTTCCGCCCGTGGCTTTTCTAAACGAAGAGCCGGAGGTTGGATTATCGCTCTGCGTGTATCTTTTCTGCCCCTCTTGCAGGCGATGCTCTGAGAGAGTGTTAAGGCTGGGATGCACAGTGGAGAGGAAAGAAGGTTACCGCAGTGGAGGGCCTTGTGATGCCTTGTGATGCGCAGCGCTGCCGTGACCCTGCTCCTAAAAATAGATGCCACTGTCTTCTCCTCCCTCTTCCTCCTGATTGGCTCCCCCCCATAAGCAAATGAGATGGCCTAGCCAGGGCAGGCACAGTGACTCCGCTCAGCAATCTTCCTAATAAGTGGACTTTGTTCAGGATACCCCCCTCCCCCTCTTTCTTTCTGGCTCCCTACCATTGTTCACAAAACAATTCGGTGTTGCAATAGCCAGAGGGTTTTCAGAGGGGCAGCTTTTTCGGTTCTTAGCAAAAACAAATAAACTCTCCAGTGGCATTTTCAAAGACTTTTGCGTTATTGGAAGCCTTTGTTGAGTGGAGGCCAATTCATCCAATGCAGGAACCAGTAAGTGTGTGCATATATTGTGTGTCCAGCCTGTGGAACTCCCTGCCACGTTATGTTTGATAATCTATTCCATTTATTCATTGAATCTATTCAAGCATCAATTTCGTTGTGCTGTAGCACAATTACAATAAAGTAACTACTACTACTTGCAGTGGGTTTGCAGTGTAGCTCCTACTCTGCCAGCGTTCTACAAAAAGGTTCTGGCAAGCTTTTGTTTTGATTTATAGTTGGTTCATATTCCTTCTCCTGTTCATGCTGCTTCTATCCATGTTTTAAAAAACATCAAGCAGATTGTAAGTCTACTTGGGTGTCTCTAAGAGTTGCTCCACCACAAGGTGGAGCATCAACCTTTGATGCTGGCCTTGTCCATCTTCCCTGCTGTTGCACACTGCTGATTAATGATCCCCTCACTTACTGAATGAGGAAGGCATTCACCCTGCTTAATGTGCAATGCATGCATTTGAAAACCCAGTGAATGAGTGACATTTTGCTCAAGATAAATCCAGAGCCCCAAAACTGTTGTCCTACCACATGTGATCTACCATTCAAAACAAACTTCAGTGTGAGGTCTCCAGCTGGGCCCTGCATGGTGCTTTTGTGCTGATACCTATGCATTTACGCGCGTGAGCATTAGTGGCAAGACAGAGAGAACCTCACCTGTTGTTCACTGCCGTGTAGAAGCCAATACCTCAATAAACCTCTCCCTTAGAAGGGCTTTTATGCTCGCACGCTTTAATATTTTTCCCTCCTTGTATCATTTTGGCAGATTTTCCCATATTCCTTGGAACTGTAGATTATGCTCCTTCTGTCACCGCGAACCGGACACACTTGAGCATATCCTGATTCATTGTCCAGCGCATTGTTCACTTCGGAAGCTGTATTTGGATCCCTTTTTACGGCATCCCACCGGCCCATTCATTGACCCCCTTTTTGTTTTGCTAAGTAACAACCAGGCTAACATTAACACAGCAGTTGCCAGTTTTTTTTATCCCAAATTATTAAAATATCCCCGCTTCCAAAAAAATTAAAAGGGAAAACTTCCCTCTTCTCTGAAATTATTTCCCATTTCCCTTCCCTATTATGTTTATCTTTTAGTGATTGTTGTAATCTCGTTTACTTTTTTTAAATGCCAGTAAAGGTACTGTTGATTGATTGATTGATTGATTGATTGATGTAGAAGCCAAGTCCCAGGCAAGACCAAGTGAGACACTGGGACTTTCTACAGGGAAATCGCATGCTGTGCCGTTGAAGCATGGAGAGAGAATGTGTCTTCTGCTCTTCTGATTGCAGACACCTTTTTTAAAAATGGGAACATAAGAGGAGTCCTGCTAGGTCAAATGAAAGGCTCATGTAGTCTAGCATCCTGCTTCCCACAAAAGCTAGTTGGAAGCCCCTAAGTAGGGCACAACATCCCCCAGCATTGGGTACTGAGGGGTAGACTATATGGAGGACATGGAGGTTCCATTGCTAACATTCATGACTAATAAGAGTTAGGGCCAAAGAACTAGCATCCTGTTTCCTTCCATGCCCAACCAGAAGACCCCTGGAAGCCTTCCGCAAGGCCTTGTCATGTTTGTTCCCAGCTTCTGCTTCTCTAGAGGTAAACTGGATCTATACATAATGACTGTGTAGTTGTTATGGCTGATAGAGCCATGTGTAGAATAACAGCTTAATTTCACCAATAACATCTGTACAGGGCTAAGGCATCTCCCAATATTCACTGATGTGGGAGGTGGGGTGCAAGAGCTTACCAGCTCCATCTCTACAGACAGGCATCAAATATGTGGGTGCCTAGGGGTGTGAACAGTGAATGCAGCAAGTGGTATGCTCTGGTTCCCCTCCCTATGCTCATGTCTTGAGAGCTTGTCAACATATCTCTCTTAGAGCTGCCAGTTGGCAAAAATCACAATTTCTTTAGGTTTTTGCATTTTTTTTTTTTAAATCCAGGTAGATGGGCAGCAAAGTTTCAGCTCAGGTAATTTTTGGGCCAGCAGTGGGCCAGATTGATCCCTCTCCCATTTCAAGGTTTTACAGTTTTGTGACATCTAGGAGCTAGAGCAGTGTTCCCCAAACTGTGGGCCATGCCCCCCTCCCTCAGTGGGTCCAGATCTGATTGTTGGTAGGTGGTGAAACTGACAAGCTGATAGCTGACAAGGAAAATGTATTGAGCCCTATGGAAAGTGAAACTGAGCCACATGTGCATGTTTGTTTGTAGGAGGCAAACATGCTTCTGTCCACTTTGAAGGGCAGGCCAAGGGGAACGCAGCGACACCAGAATGTCCAGATCCAATGAATGTGGGTCTCAAAAAACTCTGATGAAGGGAGTCCCACCCCCCACCCCCATCTGCATTGCAGAATTGAACCTGGGACTGTCTCGATGCAAAGGATGCTCTGTACCACAGAGCACTGGGCTCTGCATCACAAAAAAAAATGCTTGGCACTATTTCTCCTGTAGACTTGTTGCTTTGGAAGATGCAAGAGTATGCACTGCTGTTATGTACAATTTTAAACTGGTGTTTAAATAGCTGAACCTGTTCCTTGGCGCCCTGTGCTCACTTTGCTGGTTTGTTGGGGAGCGCAAGCCATCTTTGTGCTGGCAACCTTCAGTCTCGAAAGACTCTGGCATCGCGCTCTGAAAGGTGGTTCTGGAACAGTGTCTAGTGTGGCGGAAAAGGCCAATTCGGGAGTGACAGTCCCTTCCACGCTGGGAGCAAGTGCAGTCTGTCCCTGGTCTGTCTCCCTGGCTATGGGCCTTCCTTCTTTGCCTCTTTGCCTCTGTCTGTTGGCCAAGTGTCTCTTCAAACTGGAAGAGGCTATGCTGCACAGCCTACCTCCAAGCAGGCCGCTCAGAGGCCAGGGTTTCCCACTTGTTGAGGTCCATCCCTAAGGCCTTCAGATCCCTCTTGCAGATGTCCTTGTATCGCAGCTGTGGTCTACTTGTAGGGCGCTTTCCTTGCACGAGTTCTCCATAGAGGAGATCCTTTGGGATCCAGCCATCATCCATTCTCACGACGTGACCCAGCCAACGCAGGCGTCTCTGTTTCAGCAGTGTGTACATGCTAGGAATTCCAGCACGTTCCAGCATCTTTACTGGAACCATCTTTACTCTTCCATGATCTGTTGCCAGAGCTGTAACACATGCATGAAATGACAAGTTATTCCTGGCTTTTATAGATTTGGAGGCGAAGCTCCCAGGCTGTGCTTTGGTTCCCGCATACAAGTCTTGCAACCCCTAAATAGATGGCGAGGGCTTTCACTGTTCCTTTGGCTCTTGTCCTCTTCAGACTTTTGAGGTCCTTGCATGGCTTTCCCAGAATGTTTCTTGTAGGCTCACAAACACACTGCACTAGCCATCTCTTGTGTTTCTGCCTCTGGCTTGCAGTGATGAAGCCACTCTCCTGCTTGGGGTTTGGCCTGCTCTCTGCCAGGAAACACATGATGGCTGTCCTCTCCAGCTTGCAACACACTGCCTTTAAGCGAATGTGAGATGTTTTCTTCTCCATTAGAACGGCTGCCCGTCTCCAGACCTTAAGAAGTCATTTTTGGCTCCTGCTACCCAATGAATATCAAGTGGCTGAACCATTACGAAAATAGCCTCTGTTCTGATTCAGATGCTCACCTTTAAGTGGCTTTGTAACCAGTGGAGACATTTTGGGTTGTTTTAGAATAGTGTTTCTCAAACTGTGGGTTGGGACTTGGCACCCACAGGTGGGCTGTGAGCGAGTTTCAGGTGGGGGACACTCACACAGCACCTAACTGAGCTGCACAGAGCTGAAAATATAGGCTACAGAGCTGCTGGGCAGTGCGTGCTCCTGGTGGGAGAGAGACTTGGTGCTTTGCTCTGAGTAGGTGGGAAGATGGGATGATGGAAAGGGGGGGAGGGCTGTGTAGTTGGAGAAGGATCCAAGACTGTGTTTGGCTTTGACTTTCAAGCTGGAATGTTTGAATTCCAAGCTGTGCGATATAACAGCATAAACACACTGTGTAGTGGGACCTTTGGCTGAAGGCGGCTTAGGTTTGAAGCCCATATTGAAGCCTGATGCAACTTCGCTTCTATGACATCGCTTCCAGGTTAATGATATCATATCCGGTGGGTCCCAACAGACTTTCATTCAATGGGCCCCGATGCTCAAAAGTTTGAGAACTACTGTTTTAGGTGCATCTAGTGCGTCATGTTGGCAACCTTCAGTCTCGAAAGAATATGGTATCGCACTCTGAATGGTGGTTCTGGAACAGCGTCTAGTGTGGCTGAAAAGGCCGATTCGGGAGTGACAATCCCTTCCACACCGGGAGCAAGTGCAGTCTGTCCCTGGTCTGTCTCCCTGGCTATGGGCCTTCCTTCTTTGCCTCAGACTGTTGGCCAAGTGTCTCTTCAAACTGGGAAAGGCCATGCTGCACAGCCTGCCTCCAAACAGGACGCTTAGAGGCCAAGGTTTCCCACCTGTTGATGTCCACTCCTAAGGCCTTCAGATCCCTCTTGCAGATGTCCTTGTATCGCAGCTGTGGTCTACCTGTAGGGCGCTTTCCTTGCATGAGTTGTCCATAGAGGAGATCCTTTGGGATCCGGTCATCATCCATTCTCACGACATGACCGAGCCGACACAGGCATCTCTGTTTCAGCAGTGCATACATGCTAGTGCAGAATAATAGATATCCGGGGCTGAGAAGGAACCTGTCTGAAATTTTGAGTTGTTGCCAGTCAGTGTTGATGGTAGAGAGCTGGATGCCCAAGGGCCTGACTTGGGGTAAGGCAATATAATATTGATTACATTGCGTCGTTGTAGACAATATTAAAGGTTCTGAAGAAGGCAGCTTCATACATTCATGGGATGATTGTGGGAAGGAAGGGAATCCTCTCCAAGAAATATATAACTACGTCTTTTTTGCGCCTTCTGAACCAGGTGTGTTCCAAGAAGTCTTGTGAGCCTCAAGGGGAAGGACTTGCTTCCTGGAAACCTTGACTAACATTAACTTTGTTACGGGCAGGGTAGCGAAGCGAGCCCGTAACCGCTTGTGTAATGTTGTGGAGAAATTTGGCACAGCGCTTTGTGGAGGGATAACGTTTCATGATTCTAGACGGGGCTGTAGAATTACCCTTTCCGAGTTGCCAGGTTAAAAAAGCAAACATCTTCTGCATTCATCCTGGAGCTTAGAGCAGAACAAAACAATGCAGCATTGTAATGGTTGCTAGCCAATCAGTCCCAGTTAGGCAAATTGCTGGTCAATACTTCAGAATGGTTGGCTGATGCCAGGTCAGCCCAAAGCCTCCTGGCAGCTGAGAAAGTGGATCAAATAATGGCCCCCTTCACCCAGCAGTGTGCCGGCTGCAATCTGCAATGCTGCTGCTCCCCATTTCACCTTGTTCCCCTTTGCCTTTTCCCTTTAGGGAGTAGGACTGGAGAAGAGGAGAGTTGTGGGCTAGAGTGTCTTCATACTCTATCCCTCTTCCACTCTGCACCACACTTCAGTGGTAAAGGTAAGGGATCTCGCATCCAGGGGCACAAAACATTTTAACACCCCTCCCGGTGTTAGCATTCCCCAGGGGCAAGATGCCCAGGGTATCCCCTTGGGGTATCTGGTAGTTTGGAGGCACAGGTAGGCCATGTGCAGCCTTCCCGAGCCTCAGAAGGCCTTGGGGTCCACCATCGGGGGTACGGGTTGTCGCCGCCTCTAGGCAGGGTACCCAGGGCAATGTATACCCCTGTCTCTGTTAGCAATGCCACTGCTCCCCTTTTCCTTTCCAGATCCAGGGAATGGGAAGAAGAGAAGCCAGTGGCTCTTGCTAATTATTATTATTATTATTATTATAACAGTATTTATATACCGCTTTTCAGCTAAAAGTTCACAAAGCGGTTTACAGAGAAAATCAAACAACTAATGGCTCCCTGCCCCAAAAGGGCTCACAATCTAAAAAGATGCAAAAGAACACCAGCAGACAGCCACTAGAAAAGACACTGCTGGGGTGAGGAGGGCCGGTTACTCTCCCCCTGCTAAAAAAGAGGACACCCACTTGAAAAAGTGCCTCTTACCCAATTAGCAGGGCTAATCTGCTGTCTGACACACCTGCCTCATGAATTGGCGGGTGTTCGATCAATGGGGCTAATAATTAAGAGAGAGTCCCCTGGTAGTTGAGAGCCTCTCTGTATGTTTGTTTGAAACATTCGTCGGGGTTTGGAAAATGTGAAACTCCGGCTGAGTTGAAGGCCCTGAGTTTATTTATAACTTTTAAGTTTTCTTGCATTGAAATCCATCAAAGAATTATTTCATACCAGGAGAATCTTGCTACTTTCTCTCATATCTTAATAATAATAATATCTTACACCTACCAGTTTACTTGCCCCGCTTTGGTTTGTTGTCTTTACAGTCAGGCCAAGAGGCCATCCGTCGGATTCTGCTGCCTTACAAAGAGGATATAACAAGTTCACAGAACTGTAATCAGCTTTTGCCTCTGCTAGCTAAATAGAGCCTCCATATTCCGAGGCAGTGGACCTCAGAATAGCAGTTTCCAGCGGAGCAAAAAAGCTTTGGAGGGCTGCTCTTGTCTTGGCCTGCTTATAGGCTTTCCAGTATCATCTGATAGGTTGCTGTGGGAAGCAGGATTGCTCTTGGGTTTGGTGGATCTTTATTCTAATCCAGCAGGATCTTCTAATGGGCTTTTGTAGGAGGGCAAATGGCTACGTGGATGTGGTGGTAGCCACTGGCCCTCTGCCGTTTGTGGCTGCCCATCAAATCCACAAATGGATCTTTCCCTGCCTCTCCAGTTTAATTAGATGATTTGCTTTCAATTGGCTCAGCGCAAGTATTTACGGAGATGCCGATGAATTATGCACGGCTCCGTCGACCCAAGAGAGCCCTTACCTTGATGCAGGCGCACTTAAAAGACACTGGAGCGGTTTTGTGGAGCGGTTGGAGAAAGGACGGCTTCTTTCAGCTCTCAGGGTCTGCCTAACCACCACACAAACGTGACTGCTGTCAGATTGCCCTTCTTGTTGGGCCTTGGCAAAGTGCAGGTTGCAGGATTGGGGGCTCGGTGGGTGGCCAGAGCAGGAGAGGGCAGTGAATCAGACCTCATTGGGGCTGGAGGAGGAATGGAGTCAAAGCCAGGCAGAGAGTTTAATCAGTGATTTTCAACCAATGGTACGAGTACCACCAGTGGTACTTGAGGTGGTGTCTGGTGGTGCTCACAGAACCCCTGGGCACCTGCTGCCGGGCAGCAAGAACAGGAACAGGCTGCAACGAACAGCGGTAGGAGGGCTCTGCTCTGCTGGCAGAGCTCCAAAGCAAAGCGGTTAACAGAGCAAAGGGAGACAGTAGTTCCCTGACCCAGAGGAGGTGGTAGTTGAACAAGAAGCACGAAGGAGGCACCAGCTTGGAAGCTTGTTGTCTTTTGTGCTCCCTGGGGCATTTGGTGGGCCGCTGTGAGATACAGCAAGCTGGACTAGATGGGCCTACGGCCTGATCCAGTGGGGCTATTCTTATGTTCTTAACTACAATTCCCAGGAAGCCTTGCAGGTCTCTTGTTACCTGATGTGCTCCCTGGGGCATTTGGTGGGCCACTGTGAGATACAGGAAGCTGGACTAGATGGGCCTATGGCCTGATCCAGCGGGGCTGTTCTTATGTTCTTAACTACAATTCCCAGGAAGCCTTGCAGGTCTCTTGTTACCTGGTGTGCTCCCTGGGGCATTTGGTGGGCCGCTGTGAGATACAGGAAGCTGGACTAGATGGGCCTACGGCCTGATCCAGTGGGGCTCTTCTTATGGATGCTCTGGGGAGCTGAACAGGGACATGTGCTCTCCCCCTGTGAATAGGCGTGCGGCACTGCTTGACTTTGTCCACCGGACAGGGGACATGCGCACTTCAAATTGCGACGGCTCGGTGCGTTCGTGTGCAGTTTCCATTTGTGCCTTCTCTTAAGATGCAATTGTCCCTTTTCATCTTTCCATCCTTGTGAGCTTCGACAGCTCCAGAAAAAATGTATGGGGGGAGGGCTTTGAGATGTAGAAGGGGAGGGGCTGAGCATTAGCCCACGTGTTGGATTTCTGAAAGAGAAATGACGGAATTTTCTACATTGGCACCCCCAACCTTTCTCTCTGGATTGGTTTTGATGGAATTAACATACAAGCCAGCAGGTTGGAATTGGAGCCCTGTTTTGTAATTTCCCATATATGATTCATTAATGGGGGGGGGGAGCTAGAATGGGAATCTGGTGATTGGACGGCAGAGCGCTGGTACCCACCCACCCCCTTCCTCATTGACACCTAGGCCAGGGTCAGAGTTGGTGCTTTCCAAATACAGCAGGCAGGCTAGCTAGGACTAGCTAGGACTAGGGAGAAAACCAGAGGAGACACAGAATACACAAAATAACCTGTCTACCTGACAAGGTGGACTTTCTGCAAACGGCACTGATTCCAAAGTGTTTCAGGGAAACCTCTTTCCTATTGAACCTTATGCTGAGGTCTTTCTATATGGGGAAGGGGCTGGAGAAAGGAGCTGGAGGGCAAGATGCTTGGGTGAGGAGGTCAAAACCCCTGATGCTTGTGGCCGCAAAAGAGCAAGGCTATTGCTTATGTTAACCCTAGAAAAGTCTATGCTGCAATAAATCTGTCCAGTCCTTATCACTGTTGTGTTAGCAGGCCAATAATTAATTCTCTTTCCTAACAAAGGCAGCTAGCTTCTTGCATCTCCCTACAGATCTTTTGGAAAGGGGTGTTGTGGGCCTGTAGATTTCTTTGGTATCTCTGAGCTCTGTGAATGTTTTGCTTGAGACACCCAGGGCGGGGGGTGGGGGGTGTCAGATAATTTGGCAGCCTGGATGGAATACATTTGCTACCGGGTCAAAATGACATCATACCAGTGGCTGAGCAGGAAGGAGGGAGGTGGTGGTGACGGGATGGGGCTGGGCTGGGCGGTGTGGCTGCCACAATGTTGATAAGCTGCTGCAGACAGCTGGAGTCGGGCAGCCAGGTGAACTTGCTCACTGCCTGTGACGGACTTCCTGGTGCGGGAGGGAGCTGTTCTTGGTGGCTTGTTTGCGGAACGGGCGAGCTGTAGCCGAGAGCCATGGTTTGCAGCAGGTAAGAACTGAAAAAGGACATGACTCTGGCTGGACCACTTCCATGTGCTGAATGCAGCTGGTTGTACTATAGTGTCTCTCCCTTCTCTACTCCCTCTGTGCTGTCTGAGGTACTGTAGATCTGGGTGGAGACAGTAGGGAGAAGGGCCGTAGCACACATGCTTTCCATGCAGGTAATGCCAGTTTCAGTGCCTGGTATCTCTAGGCAGGATTCGAAGAGGCTCTGTCTGAAACTTGCAAGAGCTGCTGCCAAGTCAGTGCTGCTGTAGACAAGTGTGCTTTGAGGAGCCAATGTCTGGCAGTTTCTGATGTTCACATCCGTCCTTTTCAGCAGAGGCTGTAGCTGGGTGGTGGAGCACATATACTTGTGGTTGCAGGAAGTCCCAGTCTTACTCTCTGGCTTCTCCGGCTACACGGATCGCGGGTAGGAAGGCGTAAACCAGGAGAGCTGCTCTGAACAGTGTGGAAAGTATTGACCTTGATGGACCAAACCTTTCACTCCGTATTTGTCAGCTTTGTTTCCCACTCTCTCAAAATGAGGAACAGCTTCTTGTCTTTTGCTGCAGATCATTACTTTCCTAGAGCAATAGAGGGCAACTGGGAAAATCCCAACCTCGCGAAGACCTCTCTCTGTGTGTAATGTTGGTTTTACTAGCCCACATGCATTAATGCTGGTTGTCGGTGATCTCAAAGGGAAAAGGAACTAGTTCTTGGTACATCCTCAGTGCTTCCTTGGTCTGAGATGTTGCTATTTGTCAAAATGTGCAAAGCCTCCATCTCGATGGAGTCCTCACAACCACTCTGTGTGGTTGACAGCCAGGGTGGTGTGTAGTGGTTTGGGAATGGGACCTGGAGGATCCAGGTTCAAATCCGTACTAGGCCATAAAGCTTCCTGGGTGACGGGTCTGTATCTCTTAGTCTCACCTACCTCACAGGGTTGTTGTGAGGACAAAAAGAGGGGAGGAATCATGTACACTGCCCTGAGCTCCTTGGAGAAAGGGTTGTGTGAAAATATGCGGAAAAACAAATAGGTGACATTCTACCCATGCCATGAAGGGGAAGACTGAGGCCGAGAGGGTTTACTTAGGACCACCTCATGAATTAATAGTAGAGGTGAGAGCAGAGGGATTTCCCACTTGGTCTCTCAGCAGGCCAGTCTTCTAAGAACTGGTGGTTCTGTGTATGGGATAAAAGGGAAAAGAACTGATAGAAACCCATTTGCCTGTCATTGGTTCTGACTTCAGAACTTTTAATGTTCTATAGTAGAAGTTTTTACTGAAATGTTCCACCAGTAATGAAAAATAAAGAGTAACAAATAATAAATGCAGAAAAGCAAATACACTGTATATTTTGTGGTGGATCCCTTCCACACTTGCTCCCAGTGTGGAAGGGATTGTCACTCCCGAATCGGCCTTTTCAGCCACACTAGACGCTGTTCCAGAACCACCTTTTCTACTGTAAAGGCCAACAGTCTGAGGCTAAGAGGCAAAGAAGGAAGGCCCACAGCCAGGGAGACAGACCAGGGACAGACTGCACTTGCTCCCGGTGTGGAAGGGATTGTCACTCCTGAATCGGCCTTTTCAGCCACACTAGACGCTGTTCCAGAACCACCTTTCAGAGTGCGATACCAGAGTCTTTCGAGACTGAAGGTTGCCAACTATCCTATCGTGGTGGAGGCTGGTGGGGTAAAATTACCCTGAAATTCTTCATAATTAAATTACGCCCTCGATAGCTGTGGTTACATAGTTGCTGAGCCGTGAACCCGGAGGTTCTGTGACTTGAATATAGCCTCTGCCGTGAGCTCGTTTGGTGCTTAGGTGAACCATATTGGTTCTCCCCCTCACTTTATGGCCTTGATCCTGGCCTACCCTGCAGGGTTGTTGGAAGGATTGAAACAAGATAAGGTTTGTGAGGTGCTTTAAGCTTGTCAAAGTGCTGTATAAGCTATTGTTACTACTATAGCAGCTATTGGGTTTGAACTTGAGAGGAAAGTTTCTGTGTTGCTATCACTCTCTCGGTGTCTATTCAACTGCAGTTTGTTTCTGGATAAATGTTTGGGAGTCTCGTCTGTTTCATCTTGTACTACTTTTCCTCTTGGACAACTTGTCTCCAAACTGGAGACCACTTACGCAATGGGAAAGGTGTCCCCGGCGCTTACTGTTTCCCTCCCCGCTGTCGATCTCTCCCAAACTGAGCTCCAGCCCACCGTACCTGCCCAAAAATCTGGGTGCAGTGGCTGCACGGGTGGTGGAACCTGGAAGCGGCAGGCCAGAGCTCGGTTTGGGGGAGATTGGCGACGGGGAAGGATAGCTCCTCTGTGGAACAGTAAGAGCCGTTCATGTGGGGGAGGGAAAAGGCCTCATTCCTGAACTAGCCTATGGGACAGAGCTATCTTCCAACCTGGACCACCTTGTGGGGTTGGGGGCCATGATGGAAGTGTTATGTGGCTGGCTTAGGGTTACCTGGTGAGTTTTTGCATCTTGCTTGCTGCTTTTGAATAGCTATTCTTACAAGGGTATCTGCTCCTTATTTATCGGTTGCTTATTTATTTGGGGGAGTTGGTGAACGCAACTCCAGATTAGTTTCTCTTTAACGTGTGAGTTCGCAGTGTAGAGATTGGATGAAAGAAATCCACAGAACTGGCCCAGCCTTTCTGGCCATGTTTCTGAGAAGAAACCAAGAGGAGAGTCTGGACCTGATCTTGCAAATTGGTTTTTATCAATCATTTACCAGCCAGGTCTCCCTGCAGAAAGGGAGCTGTTGGCCCAAGATCAAGGGCGCTGATTTTACAACAGGTCACATAAGAGGTGCAGATTGAAGTTGTCTCCTCACTGGGCTGACTCTGTAGCTCATCACTTTCTCCCCTCCTTCCAACAAGCCACTGAAACTTGGCTGCATTTTATTTTCTTCCAGCCAGTGCTTTGGTTTTCCTGTGTGTTTTACGGCTTTTTCAGTGTTGGACGCAAGTCAGGAATCCGGTTCTGTGGCCAGATTCCGCTCCTGTGTGTGTGCTTCACCTGACCCTTGCCGTTTTCAGTGGCACTAAGGGTTTTATCAGTTCATTTTCTAACAAATAGTCTGGCTATGGGAAGGAAATTCCTTTTGGAAAGGGTTGATTATGGATTTTGTTTTTCCAGCGGAAAAATGTAGACTTTGAAGGTGAGCCACGGCTTGTTGAATTTGGGTTGTGGCTTTGCAATGAAAGCTACTTTCATATATTTTTATTGGGGGGGGGGGGGGAACAGCCTTGATTGTTTGTTCCAACTACACTCATTGCAAACTGAAATCAGTTTTATACCAAGCAAGGGCGGAACCGATCCCCCCTCCCCCCGCAAATGACAGGGGCATGGTTTGTGTGAGGACATCCAGAATGAGACAACAGCAGGGGTAGCATCAGAGCTGGTCCATCCCTGAAACCAACTGAGGTGGTTGTCTCAGGCAGTGTTTTGCCAAGGGGTGCTCGTTGCCCCTTTTTCTCCTCCCACTCCCAGAATTTGGAAAGGAAGAGCGGAGTGAAACAGACAAGGGCATGTAGTAGACACAGGAGGGAAAGAGGTGGCTCAGCACACTGTTGGGTAAAGGGGCAGCACTTGGTATGGCAAAGTGGACAGCATTTGGTGCGCTGCCTAAGGCGCTGGGAAGTCCTGGACTGGCCCTAGGGAGGGTGAAAGCTCCCACCTACCCTGCAATCCTGATCTGGGTCCTTGATCTATTTGCAATTTATTGTCATACACAAAAGCGCCTTTCTGCAATGTATTTTTTGTCCCTTACAAACTGGTGACTTGGTGGCTTTTTCTCTCCCCACCCCACCCCACCCCCACACTGGTCCTGTTTTGTTTTATGTCTCCTCTGAAGAAGCATTCTGTGGAATCTGAAAGGTTACCTGTCAGTTTCACATCTTGTTGATGGGAGGGCATCCTATGGAATGTGGCTGTGGACCATTTCCTAGTTAAGCAATGCGTGTGAGAGAGGGGGTCAGGGGAAGAGGGAGGGAGGAGAATGCATTTCTTTTCTCCTGCCCTCTTGCATCCAGTGTTGTGGGGCAAGAGGAATAGCTAGTTTTTTCAACAGTATTTGATTACTAGGGACAGTGGTGTGCTACACGCATATATATCAGGTGGGGCTATTGCTTTGTATGTAAAGAAATCTTAGAGGATGGATCTATTTAAATTTGCTCATGTGATTACAAATAAAGTTCTGAAGAAAGAAGCACACTTCATCATCATCATCATCATCATCATCATCATCATCATCATCATCATCATCATCTTCAAAATGATGATGATGCATGACTGTGTCATTGCAGGCATCGTTTTAGGAGAGGTTCTCTCCAGTGGTGGGAGGGGAGAGAGTGCCCCTTCTAAGACATATGTCTCAGCATGCATCATCTTGGAAAAGGCATGCCCCACTGCTAATTCATGAGACTACCAGTATGCCTATAGCCTTCAAGTGGTGGTGGCAGTGGGGTGACATTCTTGGGGCTCACCCAGGCAGGGGAGGGCTTATGAGAGGGTTCTCTGAAACCTGGAGCTTGTCCTAGTGCAGCCGTTTTCAACCACTGTACTGTGGCACACTGGTGTGCCGCGAATGGTCCCCAGGTGTGCCGCGGGAGTTTGGTGGAGGGTCATTTATTAATAGGATCATTGGGGGATATGAGCCCCCCACCAACAGCCAAGGTGTGCCTTGTCCAAAAACTGATGGTGTGCCTTGACAATTTTAGTACCTTGTCAGTGTGCCATGAGATGTAAAAGGCTGAAAATCACAAACAGCCCCTCCCGAAGCAGTTGGCAGTGATGCTACCATGTCATCAGCACCTACTTTCAGGGGACACACTTTGTGCAGGGTGCCATTGACCTTGGGCTTGTCACTGCTACTCATTTTTGGTGAGGGGGGGCATAAAATGTCTTGCATTGAGCTCCACAGTTCCTAAGGCTGGCCCTAGTGCTAAGGTACCATGAGATTCTATCCTTTGTACTTGTTGCATAATATGGAAGGCTTTGGTGTGTGTCTGTCCTTCTTTTCCCCCTGCTCTCTCTGCTTCTTAGTGTAGTCCCTGCTGGCCATTCCGCAGCAAAAACTAAATCACATTGCGGGGCTAAAGCCTTGCTCCCTCCTCCTTGATCAATCTCTCCTCTATCCCGCTCTTTCAGCCCTCCTGGCACATTGCCACGCCTGCCAACTTTTGCTGCAGTCATCTGGGCAAGAGCTGCCACAGGAACCCAGCCCCACGGCCCTGGCGCTCAGCAGATCATAATCATGGGGTTTTATTTTTATCTGGAAGTGATAATTAAGTACATTGTTATAGTGGAGCAGAGGCTGCGGGCGGAGAACAGGCCTGGGAAAGGCTGGAAGTGTTGGTGAGTGGCGGCACATGACGGAATAACTTGGGAAAGGTTTTGGAAATGAAGCCGGGCTGTGACCGTGGGAGGGACTGAGATCAGGCCCCTGGACATCCTATACTTCGTTAATTTTTTCCAGTCTCTCCGTCAAATCGCTTGTGTGCCTTTTGTTTAAAAAGTTGCTTGAATAAGTCACTAGTGCTGTTCAAGGTTCAGAGCTTTTCCACCGTAGCTCAGTGGCAAAACAGAGGCCTTGTATGTTGCAAGTCCCTGCAAGCTGCAGATCCCAGGTACCTTCCAGGTAGGACTGGGGGAAAACATGAGCTTGAAACCCTGGTGGAAGAGGCATGGAGCAAAGGAGGCAGGGATCTGGAGGAGAGAGGCTAAAGCTTGTAGGGGTAGACAGTGCAGGGCAGCGGAATGCTGCCCCCCCCATGCTACCCCTCTCGGGGCCTCCTGCGGGCTAGAGGAGGCTGCGCTCGACATCCCCAGGCCTCTAAAGACCTCTGGGGAGCTTTTAAACCTCCTTTCTGATTTTTGTCCGAAACTGGAAGTGACGCTGACATTCTAGGTTGACATTCTAAGTCGGTGATTTTCAGCCGTTTTCATCTCACTTACAAGGCGTTAAAATTATCAAGGCACATCATCATGTTGTTGTTTTTTTTTTCAAAACAATTGACAAGGCATCACACTACTGGCAGGGAGCTCACATTCCCTAATGACCCTACTAACAAATCCCTCTCCTCCAAACTCTCTTGGCGTTCTCTTGGTTATGCTGAGGTATCCCAAAGCTGTTTTCGTGCAGTGAAACGATGTCACAATAAGGTTTGGGCCAGAGTTATGAGTGGCCTTTGATTGTTACCCACTGCAGCTGTTTTAAGTCGCATCAAGGTCCGGTCTACGCATATAAGATGGCAACAGTTCTACTTCGACCTAGATGTGCTTTTGAAATATGACCTGGCTCACTGACTGAGTCACTCAGGGAAATGGGCTTTTGAGCATGTGGTTAATTCTGCTTTCTGGTCATATTTAGGGTTGCGTGAGCAAACAGATTGAGTCCAGAGTTTGGGAACCAGATGGGGGGTTGGAACTTGGACTTGATGACCTCTCTTCTTCCAGTGCTTGAATTATCTACACGTGGTGATGACGATGATCAATTAGCTGTCACAGTTCTTGTCATCCCACCGTATGAACTGCCTGAAGGACAGGGCAGCGTGAAGGGTCTTAAAACAACAACACAAGCACACTGTGTGATGGGACGTTTGTCTGATCGCGGCTTTTCCCTGACAAGTAGAGGTTCTGCTTCATCTAGCCATCAGCAGGCACAGTGTTCATTTAAAATCAAGAGCAACACATGCACCATAAACATATCTCCATGTGGACTAGTGGCCTGCTTGTTAATTTTGTTTTGCACGGCTGATTTGTAGCGCTGTGGCCAGTGAATGATTCTTTCTGTTCTTGAACTGTTCTGAATTCAAAGTTCCAACTCAGGAATGTATTCCACACCCTGCCACCCCCCCCCAGTCCTGGCTGTGGATTTGTTTCGATACTTTAAACCAGGGGCGGATAATGCCTGCTTCTCCAAACACAATCCTCCTTCTGTTTTGCCCATTGTGGGCTCAATCCTTGAAGCTTAATGTTATCACTTTACAGAGTGCCTTTGAGGTTATTTTCCTCCTTGTTCAGCCCGGGAGGACGGCGCGGTATCTCTTTCCACTGTTCTTGGATGCTGACAGTGTGAAAAAAGAGGAGGTAGGGTGGGAGCTCCTTCTCCCCACAGCATGGCCTCTGAGTGACCCAGAATGAAATCATGCCCTGCAGCCAGCTAGACATAGTCGAGAGGCCCTGATATGTTACAGCTGAAGTTTTAGCAAATCCATTGGCTGCGACTTGAATTTATGCCTAATGTGCCCCAACATTGGTATAACACAAGCCTCTAAGGGGAGTATTTTAAGCACCGTCTTACAACTGAGGCTTAGAGAGGGCAGCTTGCCTGTGGACACCAAGTGAGTTTGTGGCAGAGGTGAAATTCAAACCAAGGAAGCTCTGCTGCATAGCCCGGTCTCTTAAACACTAAGTTATCAACTCTGTAGACTGGCCTTTTAAAGACCAGTGTTCTGCTAGCTGAGTGGTGAATAGGGAGAGTTCAGATTTGGAGGGATCGCTAGTGTTTTGATTTTTCATTTTTCACAAGAATGGCCCTGCTGGATTGGACCAAAAATCCATCACCCAGCACCCTGTTTCCTAAAGGTGGCCCACCAACCAGGTGACCTGAGGAAGTCCAAGAGTAAGGGAGGCCCCTCCTGTCAGTTGTGGTTCACTGCCAGTTGTTCAGACAGACTTACAGACTTCCTCTGAACACGGAGGTTCCATTAAGTTAGCATGGCTAACATTTGTTGACCATTCTCCCCCATACGTTTGTCTGATCCCTATTTAAAACCACGCAGGGGCAAAATTAGATGTGTCGTTAATCATGTTGCCCTTTTCCCATTCTGTCTGTCTTTTAAATGGCAGCTGTGGAATTGGGATGTAGCACCAGAGGAGGGAGGGTTTCTGGTGTCTCGACAACCAAAGCTGCTGCTTGTCCCAGGAGCAAGGCTGCTACTGGTGCACATCTTGTGGCAGTGAGTTCCATAAACTAACAACACGCTATATGTGAAGAAGTACTTTCTTTAATCTGTCCTGAATCACCTGCCAGTCGGTTTCATTGGGTGACCCTGAACTCTATTGTTAAGAATCAGGGAAGGAAAAATATTCCATCTGCAACCTTCCCAGTATTCATAATTTTGATTGTCATTAATTTTTCATCATGATGCTCAGCTGGTTTGCAAGAGGCCCTGGCAAAATGTACTTCCAGGAAGAAAAAAGAAACAGAACAGAGGCAGCAGTGGGAAGGATTGAGGGTGGGATAACAAAGAGAGGAGAGCTACGATCCCTTGTGGTAGAAGCCCAGGCTATAGAGGAAGCTTCTGCTTATGAACACGGAAAGTTATCAGGTTGGCCATAACATATCAACCTTGCATGAAGAGGGGTAACACGCAAGGCATGCTTTAGCAACCTGTTCTGCTGGGAATGGGCAACTGCTGTCTACTGGCTGAGTAAAATTATGTTTCTTTGGCCACATTACAGTAGAAGATCTTGAGGACTAGAAAGTTGAGTGCGTATCTGATGCCTTAGCAAGAGGGACAGATCCAAGATTGTCGACTGCCTCTGATCCCGCAATTCACCCACACAATTGTAGTTGCGCAGTGGATTATTGCCCTTTTTAGGGAAGGGGGAAAAGTACTATGAAAAAAGTCCTTGTTGTGAGAAACACAGACTCGACCTTCTTTGTTTAGTTTCCAGTTGTGGTTGTTTTTCCTTTTGAAGCAACTATATTCTGCTCCTCATTGGAACGAGCATATTTGAGGTTGAAGCCTCCCAAGTTAGGGGCAAAACAGTCTAGCGGGAATTCCTTGGCCAAAAGGCCCAACATGTGGCAATTTGGAATTCATGTTCAATTTCCCGTGGACGTTGTTGTTGTTGTTGATGTGTTGCTAAGATCTGGTTTGATCTATGGGGCAGACTTTGGAGGCAGGATGAGGCTAGGATGTCAAGCCTGCCATGGGGTGACTGGAAACCAGTGTTGGCTCCATTTCATTTTACAGTCTGGCAGGCAAATAAACAAACCTGGCAAATTGCCTTTTGGTGTTGGGCAACACAAAATTGTTCAGAAGTTGTTTTGCTTCAACCGTTCTCGCCTTCAGTCTGTTCTGCAGCTGAGCACACTTTGTACATGTGATGGTGTCTGAAGCTCCCAACTGTTCCTTTGACGTCATGGTGGGGGGGGGGGAAGCAAGTGAGCCTGTATCCCAAGAGGTTTAGCTAGTTAACGGTATAAATAGAATGAAAAATATAATGCCTCGCTTGGCAGGGATGTCCTCTGTATACGCACTGGATCAACCTTTTCTGTTCAGGCCTGAGTTCTTGAATTTTAGGTATTGGCATTGCTTTGTTTTTGGAGCAGGTTTTTGAAATGAGGGATTTGAGCTAGGAGTGCCTTGAAGGATTCAGGAAGAGTGTTTCTGAACATGCACAGAGAGCGGATCTTCCACTCGCTGCTGGCTTACGTTAGCTCCTTCCCCTGGATGTGTTTTGGCAGTAAGGGGTGGGCACTGGAGTTTCCAAAAATGACCCTGTTTTTGTAGCTCTTTTTGCTTTTCACTCAGGTAGATGGGTGGCACAGGTTAATCTCCAGTTATTTTGGGGGGTTATTTTGATTAGGGACAAATGAAAAGGATGGTCTAACGTAGCCTAAAGGATTGGGTTCTAGAGTGAAGGAGCACACAATGTTCCCCTGTGTTACAGCAGAAGTTGCTGGTGTGGGCGTGCTCGGAATAGAAGAGTAATGCATTCAGAGACAGTGGGCAGGCTCCTTTGAGAGTAGGGCATTGTTACTGTGGCATTGCATCAGATGTGCATTGAACAATTCACTGCATTGGGTCTGGATGGAATTCACCTGCTTACAGCAGAGTCTGATTAGAATGTGGCTAGGCTGGACTTTCATGTAAGAGGCAACCTCCTTTGAGGGTGCTTGGGAAATGCTTAAGGAATTTATTTTTTGCATTGTGCTAAGTTGGTCAAACTGGATGGTATCTTAAGCATAACCTTGCATGGTGGTTTTTTTTGTTTTTTGTTTTACTCGGGGCCACTGGGAACCCAGATCCATTATGCTATGTGAAGGAAGGGGGCTTTAACCCTTTGTGCCTGCCGTGAAGCAAATAGCAGTTGTGGAGGGTGAAGATTTTAAACAGGAAGTGGCACCTTTTTGGAGGCAAACGAATAGTAATGGGGAAGATTTAGGCTTGGGGGAAATGGTGAAACAGGTTCCCATGCCGCTATCCTGATCCCCCTGCCCAGCTGCTGCTACTAAACAGAAACAATAAACACTTGAAGGACAATTACATGTGTTGATCTATGTTGTGTGTCACCATCCCACCCCTCCGGTCCCACCCACCCAACATACATGCAAAGGTTCAGTGAATAGGCAATTTGAAATTGACTAGATCTGGAAAGGAGAGCTGCATCCTTTCAAGCAGAAAGCTGCTGGAGAAGGCTGGTTTTATTTTTAAAAGCGTACTCAAATGTATTTTTGAGGTTGTGGCTGGTGTGTGTGTGTGTGTGTGTGTGTGTGTGTTTACAGTAGCATCTTCCCTTCTGCAAACCATTTCATAAGAAAGTGGGTTGCTACTTTTGCTTGTTCCTGTGCAAACCAGAAGAGAACGAGTTTCTTTATCAAGGCAAGTTGCAAAAGACATGAGACTCTTTGGAGGAGAGCAGCAAATATGAAATGCACCTGGGGATCCTTTTAAAAAAAAAAAATGCTTCTCATCATCACACTTTCAGATTTTTCTTCCTCTTGCTTCTGCAGAGCATGAGATCTGACCAGTGTCTGGAGGGTTCTTTGGAAGGCTCCCTTTGTGTGCCTGGGCCAATGTTCCTTGTCAGTCTTCATGGGAGAGCAGAGTGAATAATATGGCCCTGCCCTGCCCATGTTGTTCTTCCAACAGTTCAGTAATGTGAGTTAAGCTGGGAGATGTCAGTCACTAGTGAGTATTGTGGCTGAGTGGGGATTAGATCCCAGATTGCCCTTGTCCCAGATTTTCCACAGTGCAACAGCATGCACACATCCCTCCCTTCTCACCTGCTTTCCAGCAAGCCAGTTTTGTGCCCTTTTTGGTAACTGATTGGCTGTCTTTATATCGGGTTCTGTCAGCTGGGTGTCAAAGTCCAGCTGATACTGACCAGTGCAGAGAAAAAAGCCGCACCCAGGCGTAGTGCAAGGGCAGGGCAACCGCTGGAGTTTGGTTGCTAAAACAGGGATGCTGTCTGACCAGGGTTCCGGATGCAGGGCTTTACCAGCCCTGCCTGGGGATGCTGTCAGGAATTGAACCTGGGACCTTCTTCAAGGCAGGTGTTCTATGCCTGAGCTACAACCCCTCCTTTCTCTAGTTCTGCTTTATCCCTACGTTAGGAGGGGCTAGAATTGGTTGTTCCATAATATGGTATAGAGCAGTGGTTCTCAAAACTGTGGGTCAGGACTACTGTTGTGTTGTAACCTGATTTTTGGTGGGTTGCCAGAACCGGTTTGGAGAAGCAAACCCAGCAGGCCTTGGGGTGAGAAGATGACTTTAGTTTCAGTTTTTGCAGAAAGTAGCCTATGTGAATCATTGGCCCTGAGCAATCCTAGGTCGGGATGGACTAAAGACAGTCTGCAGATAACCTGTGCTGTGCTTCTCCATCTACATTTTATAGTTAAAATGGGCTTCTCCAGTGAGTTGTAAGCTACAGATAAGTTGTTGTTAGCAAAGGCCCAGTGTGCTGCTGTCCTTGTGTGTTGTCGTGTTTGAAGTCAGATTGTGCCCATTTTATTTTTCTGCATAGAGACTGATCTATTTGATCCACCCCCGCCCCTTTTCTCAATATCTAGATTGTAAACTCTTTGGGGCAGAGGCCTAGCTTTTCACTCTTTGTAATGCACCAAGTACATTGATGACGCTATATAAATTAATAATGCTACTCTATTAATAGTCCTGTGCGGGCTACAGTAGGACGCTGTAAGCAGGTGAAGTAATTATGTCACCTCCAGTCCAAATTCAGAGTGTTTCCTTCTACCCCCTGCCATTCAGAGGTCCTATTTACAGGTGTCCATTGCTATAAGGTTCTTCTCCCACCCCCACCCCCCCCGAAAGTCTGCCACCCACAGAGTGAAAAAAGCAGTAAAACGATAACAGGTTTCAATTTCAAGCGGTTTCAGTAAGTCTTGGAAAGTGAAACTGGAAATTCCGGCATTATTGGATGCTTGTTAGTGATCTACAGTGAAGATTTGGAACAACTTTTTAAGGGTCACTTTTACTCTCAAGAGATACTTCTAGGAAGTCAGGTTCATGTACACTCCAATCCGCCTGGGAGTATTTGTAAAACACAAGAGTGGCTTACTCAGCACAGGTGTGAGAGCTTTTGAGAAGTACTGTTCACCAGTAAGTACAGAACTGTATTTTGGCTCAGAGATCTGTGTTCAAATTCTGCCTCCTTGCTTATATGGCCACCTCCGAAGTGCAGATGGGGTGGAAGGGGGAAAAATTAGACTGGGGAGAGAGGGGGTTTTCCTCTTGGGGGGATGGAATTGAAACTCACCTGCCCTGCATGCCGCAGGTCCTAAGTTCAATCTCTGATAGCATTTCCAGATAGGGCTGGGAAAGGCTGTTGTCAGTCTCCATAGATGATATTGATCTGGTAGGACCAAGTGTCCAACCGGATAGTACGCGGCTTTGTGCAATGGGAAGTCTAAGAAGGAAGCCTTCTCAAACAGTGTGTTGTGTGCAGAAAACAGTAACATCAGGGTTGGAGCAGCTTTCCTGCAAGGAAAGGCAGAAGTGTTTGGGGACTCTTTTGTTAGGAAAAAAATAATAAGGCAGGGATGGGACATATATATATTGGGGGGACATATTGATGCATACTATAAAGTGGATAGAGATGGGCTTCTTTAACCCCATAATACCAGAATGTGGGGCTGCCCAGTGAAATTGATTTGCTGACAGACTCAAGACAAACCGGAGAGAGGACTTCCTGCAGAGTGTGTTTGATTCATGCAGCCGACAACTGCAAGATGTTCTGATGGCCACTAGGTTAGTTTGCTTTAAACATCATGTGCTCCCTGAAGCATTTGGTGGGCCACTGTGAGATACAGGAAGCTGGACTAGATGGGCCCTGGGCCTGATCCGGTGGGGCTGTTCTTAACTACAATTCCCAGGAAGCCTTGCAGGTCTCTTGTTATCTGGTGTGCTCCCTGAAGCATTTGGTGGGCCACTGTGAGATACAGGAAGCTGGACTAGATGGGCCTATGGCCTGATCCAGTGGGGCTGTTCTTATGTTCTTAACTACAATTCCCAGAAAGCCTTGCAGGTCTCCTGTTATCTGGTGTGCTCCCTGGGGCATTTGGTGGGCCGCTGTGAGATACAGGAAGCTGGACTAGATGGGCCTATGGCCTGATCCAGTGGGGCTGTTCTTATGTTCTTAACTACAATTCCCAGAAAGCCTTGCAGGTCTCCTGTTATCTGGTGTGCTCCCTGGGGCATTTGGTGGGCCGCTGTGAGATACAGGAAGCTGGACTAGATGGGCCTATGGCCTGATCCAGCGGGGCTGTTCTTATGTTCTTAACTACAATTCCCAGAAAGCCTTGCAGGTCTCTTGTTATCTGGTGTGCTCCCTGGGGCATTTGGTGGGCCGCTGTGAGATACAGGAAGCTGGACTAGATGGGCCTATGGCCTGATCCAGCGGGGCTGTTCTTATGTTCTTAACTACAATTCCCAGGAGGCCTTGCAGGTCTTCTTGTTATTTGGTGTGCTCCCTGGGGCATTTGGTGGGCCGCTGTGAGATACAGGAAGCTGGACTAGATGGGCCTATGGCCTGATCGAGTGGGGCTGTTCTTATGTTCTTAACTATAATTCCCAGGAAGCCTTGCAGGTCTCCTGTTATCTGGTGTGCTCCCTGGGGCATTTGGTGGGCCGCTGTGAGATACAGGAAGCTGGACTAGATGGGCCTATGGCCTGATCCAATGAGGCTGTTCTTATGTTCTTAACTACAATTCCCAGAAAGCCTTGCAGGTCTCTTGTTATCTGGTGTGCTCCCTGGGGCATTTGGTGGGCCGCTGTGAGATACAGGAAGCTGGACTAGATGGGCCCTGGGCCTGATCCGGTGGGGCTGTTCTTATGTTCTTAAACTACAATTCCCAGGAGGCCTTGCAGGTCTCTTGTTATCTGGTGTGCTCCCTGAAGCATTTGGTGGACCACTGTGAGATACAGGAAGCTGGACTAGATGGGTCTTTGGCCTGATCCAGCAGGGCTCTTCTTTAGTGCTTAGACATGTTTGTGGAGGAGAAGAAGTTTATTGGTGGCTGTGACAATCAATGGAACCTCCATGTTCATAGTATGGATAGCAGTTGCTAGAGACAGATGATGCTTTTCTTGCCAGCATCTTCTTGGCCATGAGGATGTTGGAGTGGGTTCGACTGATCTAGCAGGGCTTTTCTTCTGGTCTTGCTAGCCATGCAGGAGTGTCTGTGTCCACTTTACCTGTGAGCCCTAGAAGCTGGGGACGTACAGTAGAGAGAGCGGCCACTCTTGGGTCCAGCACTGGGAATTTGAGTGGCATTTGGCTGGCGGCTGTGTGGACCTTTGGTGTGATTCATCAGGGTTTGTACATTCCCGCATGCGGTTTTCAAAGTGCTCAGCAATAATCTTTGTTTTGCAAGGCCCCTGTGCAGTTTGCAAAGGGCATGGTCTGCGTGTGCTGTTTTTTATTCGTTCTGGCTGCTACTGACTCTGACTTGGTTTTGCTTTCAATGGCATCTGTTACTTTCCTCATTTCTCTCTGTCCCCTCCCAAACCTTAAATTTAAAGAAAAAACCTATTAAAATTCCAACAAGCTGTTCGAAGACCTGAGAAAGCAACTGCGTGGGAGGTGACAAACACCCGCTTGCCCCCAGAAAGTGGGGAGTTTAGTCAGCAAACTGCTAGCACCGTGAAGCACCAGGGGCTTCATCGAAATGCACATTCTGTCTCCCCAGCTCTCTTCTCTTGCACCTGGGGGCTGATGCAAGTTCAGGAGGTCTCTGAGCAGCAGGGATTTTGGCAATGCAGGGGAGAAGATGAAGGCAACAAGAGAATGGGATTGAGGCAGATGGGAGTTGATGAGGAACTGCCTTGTGAATTGGGTGCTGTTCGTAATGTGCCATGGGGTAGGGAAGCCATTTTCAACCACTGTGCTGTGGCACACTGGTGTGCCGCGAGTGGTCCACAGGTGTGCCACAGGAATTTGGGGGAAGTCATTTATTAATAGGGCCAATGGGAGATTTGAGCCCCCACTGCCGTCATGGTGTGCCTTGTCAATTGTCAAAAACCTGGTGGTGTGCCTTGACAATTTTAGTGCCTTGTCAGTGTGCCGTGAGATGGAAAAGGCTGAAAATTACTGGGGTAGAGCTTGAAGGTCTAAGACAGTGGTTCTCAAACTTTTAGCACCGGGAACCACTTTTTAGAATGAGAATCTGTCAGGACCTACCAGAAGTTGGGTGGAATATGGAAAATCAGTGGGATACCGCAATCCCGGGCTATAAACTCTACAGGAGGAACAGGGAGGGGTGTGTTGGAGGTGAGGTGGCCATTTACATTAAGGAAGGGATAGAATCCAGCAAAGTAGAGATTGAAGGCGGGTTTGACTCCACCATAGAATCTCTGTGGGTTAAATTACCAGGCCTCAGGAGCAATGTAATACTGGGGGCGTACTATCGTCCTCCAGACCAGAAACTGGAAGGGGACCTTGAAATGAGGAAACAGATCAGGGAGGTGACAAGGAGGGACAGGGTTGTAATCATGGGGGACTTCAATTATCCTCATATAGACTGGGTCAATTTGTGTTCTGTTCACGAAAAGGAGCCCGGATTTCTTGACATGTTAAATGACTGTGCCTTAGAGCAGCTAGTCATGGAGCCCACCAGAGGACAGGTGACTCTGGATTTAATATTGTGCGGTACTCAGGACCTGGTTAGAGATGTCAGTGTTACTGAGCTGTTGGGGAACAGTGATCATGCTGTGATCCATCTCGACATGCACATTGGGTGAAGAATACTGGGCAAATCTCTCACAAAACCCCTTGACTTCCAACAAGCGGACTTCCCTCAAATGAGGAGGCTGGTTAGAAGGAGTTTGAAAGGGAATGTAAAAAGCATCCAATCTCTCCAGAGTGCATGGAGACTGCTTAAAACAACAGTAATAGAGGCCCAGCGGAAGTGTATACTGCAAAGGAAGAAGGGCTCCACTAAGTCCAGGAGGATGCCCACATGGCTAACCAGCCAAGTTAGAGAGGCCGTAAAGGACAAGGAAGCTTCCTTACGTAAATGGAAGTCTTGCCCTAATGAAGAGAAGAAAAAGGAACATAAACTGTGGCAAAAGAAATGTAAGAAGGTGATACGGGAGGCCAAGCGAGACTATGAGGAATGCATGGCCAGCAACATTAAGGGAAATAATAAAAGCTTCTTCAAATATGTTAGAAGCAGGAAACCCGCCAGAGAAGCGGTTGGCCCTCTGGATGGTGAGGGAGGGAAGGGGGAGAAAAAAGGAGACTTAGAGATGGCAGAGAAATTGAATGAGTTCTTTGCATCTGTCTTCATGGCAGAAGACCTCGGGCAAATACCGCTGCCCGAACGGCCCCTCCTGACCAAGGAATTAAGTCAGGTAGATGTTGAAAGAGAAGATGTTTCAGTCCTCATTGATAAATTAAAGATCAATAAGTCACCGGGCCCTGATGGCATCCACCCAAGAGTTATTAAGGATTTGAAGAATGAAGTTGCTGATCTCTTGACTAAAATATGCAACTTGTCCCTCAATACGGCCACAGTGCCAGAGGATTGGAGGATAGCAAATGTCATACCAATCTTTAAAAAGGGAAAGAGGGGGGACCCAGGAAACTATAGGCTGGTCAGCCTAACATCTATACCGGGTAAGATGGTGGAATGCCTCATCAAAGATAGAATCTCAAAACACATAGACGAACAGGCCTTGCTGAGGGAGAATCAACATGGCTTCTGTAGGGGTAACTCTTGCCTCACAAAGCTTTTAGAATTCTTTGAAAAGGTCAGCAGGCATGTGGATGCGGAAGAACCCGTGGACATTATATATCTGGACTTTCAGAAGGCATTCGACATGATCCCTCACCAAAGGCTACTGAAAAAACTCCACAGTCAGGGAATTAGAGGACAGGTCCTCTCCTAGATTGAGACCTGGTGGAAGACCAAGAAACAGAGAGTGGGTGTCAATGGACAATTTTCACAGTGGAGAGAGGTGAAAAGCGGTGTGCCCCAAGGATCTGTCCTGGGACTGGTGCTTTCCACCCTCTTCATAAATGACCTGGAGACCAGGTTGAGCAGTGAGGTGGCAAAGTTTGCAGACGACACCAAACTTTTCTGAGTGGTGAAGACCAGAAGTAATTGTGAGGAGCTCCAGAAGGATCTCTCCAGACTGGCAGAGTGGGCAGCAAAATGGCAGATGCGTTTCAATGTAAGTAAGTGTAAAGTCATGCACATTGGGGCAAAAAAAAATCAAAACTTCACATATAGGCTGATGGGTTCTGAGCTGTCTGTGACAGATCATGAGAGAGATCTTGGGGTGGTGGTGGACAGGTCGATGAAAGTGTCGACCCAATGTGCGGCGGCAGTAAAGAAGGCCAATTCTATGCTTGGGATAATTAGAAAAGGTATTGAGAACAAAACGGCTAATATTATAATGCCGTTGTACAAATCGATGGTAAGGCTACACCTGGAGTATTGTGTCCAGTTCTGGTTGCCATATCTCAAAAAGGACAGTGGAAATGGAAAAGGTGCAAGAAGGCAACTAAGATGATTCCTGGGCTGGGGTACCTTCCTTATGAGGAAAGGCTACGGTGTTTGGGCCTCTTCAACCTAGAAAAGAGGCGTCTGAGGGGAGACATGATTGAGACATACAAAATTATGCAGGGGATGGACAGAATGGATAGGGAGATGCTCTTTACACTCTCACATAACACCAGAACCAGGGGACATCCACTAACATTGAGTGTTGGGAGGGTTAGAACATACAAAAGAAAATTTCTTTACTCAGCGTGTGGTTGGTCCGTGGAACTCCTTGCCACAGGATTTGGTGATGGCATCTGGCCTGGATGCCTTTAAAAGGGGATTGGACAAGTTTCTGGCGGCAAATTCCATTACGGGTTACAAGCCATGATGTGTATGTGCAACCTCCTGATTTTAGAAATGGGCTATGACAGAATGCCAGTGCAAGGGAGGGCACCAGGATGAGGTTTCTTGTTATCTGGTGTGCTCCCTGGGGCATTTGGTGGGCCGCTGTGAGATACAGGAAGCTGGACTAGATGGGTCCATGGCCTGATCCAGTGGGGCTGTTCTTATGTTCTTATGAAGTTGATCACATGACCGAAGTGACATAATCAAACAGGAAAATTTTTTAACAATCCTAGGCTGCAATCCTACCTGCACTTACCCAAGAGTAAGTCCCATTTGCTTTCATTGTTTAAAGTGTATACAGTGTAGCCTGTTAAAAGTACAAATATGTAACACTTCTCCCAATGCAGTCACATGCCATGGTAGCATCAAGTCTAATATATTTTTGTTGGGGCGGAGTAGCTTGTCCACGTTCACCTGGTGGATTCATAGCAAAGGTCAGATTTGAGCCAAGGTGGTCCTTAACTGCAACTCAGTCTCTTCACTGCTAAGCTACACCAGCTCAGTGTCACATTTGGGTCTTTAGTGGCCTTGAGTGCCTTTAGCGGGATCGCAACGTGGAGTATACATTCTATAAATATTTATTTATTCATTTCAGGATTGAACTTGTGATCTTTGGCTAGTAAGTCCGGTGCTCCTACCGCTAAGCTAATTTCCCCATTTAATAGCCCCCCTTTGTGGTCCCTATTCTCCCCCACAGTGCCCAAAGTAATGCTATTGGAGGAACTATGCGGGGAAGATTATGGGCCAGTGGTGAGCGCAGCCCCGGCAACTGCTTAGCATTGCTGCGTGCAGACATTGATCCACCCTCAAGGTCCTTTTAGCTGAAGATGCTATGGATGGAACTGGGTACCCAATGCATGCCAGGGTACCAAGTGTGTGCCTTGATGCTGAGTGCTGACCCCTCGTCTTCCTGCCCCAGGGCTGATTCTGCAGGAGAGACCCCTACAGCTGAGCAAGACCCTCACGGTGGGGTCATTTCCATGTTGTACCAGCTGTAGGTGAACTGTCGTGGCTGATAAGCAGCTCCTACAAGTGGCATCATAGCTTTTTAACAACAAGGGGAGGGGAGAAGAGTGTGTGTGTGTGTGTGTGTGTGTGTGTGTGTGTGTTTCATTTCCTTGTGCATTAGCTCTGAGCTGGACAGCCCAGAAAAGGGGAGGAAGAGCCCCTCCTGCATCTCGTCTTCATAAAAACAGCCTTTGTTTGGATCATGAAAATTCAGTTAGCAATACCTCCAAGCCCCCCTTTTTTTTGCCTTTTTTGTTTTGGAGCCTTTGAAGCTTGTGTTTTGCCCTCTGGGTGACATGGAAGCCGTGAGAAAATCTCCCCGGAGGTTGTGTTGTGGTAACTCGAAACCCGGCAGCTTGAAAGCAAGCTGTCCCCTTAAGAGCCAAGAGGACATGAGCCGATCCTGGGGAGCCGTGGAGTGTGTTTTCCTTTGTGTGTTACTCATTTTTTTTATAGGACTCTCACATCCCATGTTTCTAGTTTTAAAAGGCTTTCCGAGAAGGGTGTGTGCACGTCGTTAAAATGCAAGGGCCGCGGAGTAAAACCAATAAACGTTTATTTTAAAACTGAATACTCAAGAGCCGATATAAACGGAGAACCTGGAAGAGCTCGGGGAAGGAAAGTGTTGACCCGGCACAAAAAGATGGTCAGGAAGTTGTGTTATGCGGTCAGGCCCTGGTATCCGTGGGTCCTGCGCCTGTGGATTTGAATCACCGTGGATGCCAGTGGATACCAGGGTCTGAATTTAAATCCCTTTAAAAACAAAAAAGCACCAAAATGGGTGTTCCCTGAACCCCCATTTTGGTGCTTTTTTGTTTTTAAAGGGATTTAAATTCGGACCCCAGTATCAGCAGATTCCATATCTACGTGGGGTTCCAGAATGGAGGGTCATCGGAGAGGGCCCTTTTATGGGTGTCACCACCTATGGAGGTGGGTGGAATGGCACCAGGAGTACTGCCTTTTTCATAGTGGCACCAGCTCCTTGGAATTCCCTCCCTCTTAGTCTACACACTGCTGCCTCCTTAGAGGCTTTCTGGCAGGGATTAAAGACATGTTTTTTTACTCTCACCTTCTGACTTTCTGGCTTTTTAATATGGATATTTAAAGTTTTTAAGCATTAGTTTTATGGGCTTGTATTTATTTATTTTTTTAGAGTTTACTGGTTCTTCTGCTCTTTGCTCCCAGCTTTTAATTAATTTTTAGATTATATACTTTTTAAGGGACTGCTAATACATTTTTTATATAGTATTTTATGTTTTTATTGACTTTTTGTAAGCTGCTTTGAATGCCCACTTGGGAGATAAAGTGGGATATAAATAAGTAAAAAAATAAATGGAACCTGGGGGCCCAACCAAATAAATAAATAAATAAATGGATACTAGTAAATGAATAAATGGATACTGGGGTCCAGCAGTACCAAGTTAGATCAAATGTACCTTGATCTGTCTAGCTCAGTGTTGTGGATTGAACTGGGCGTCCTGACAGTAGTTCTCCAGGGTTTCAGAGGTGAAGTTTTTCCAGTAAGTACTTTGAGATGCTGCCAGGGATTGAACCTGGGACCTTCAGCACACCAAGCAGCTGCTCCACCCTTGAGCTATGGGTGGTCTTGTGTTGTGTGTGTGAAGTTGCCTTATCCATGTCTGATCCTTGGTCCATGTAGCACCTGAATCTGCTAAGAGCCCCTTTGCTTAGATTTGCTAGACCTCTGCTGAAGTCTGACACTGTTGTAGATTGTCACTGCCCGGGTCCTGTCTGTAATCTCCATGGCACTGGCTCTGCCCTGCAAAGCGCTTGCCTTAGGGGGTTAATTGCTCCAGGCTTGTCCTGATGTTTTCAGGAACTGGCATCAGTCTCCAGGTGACCTCTGAAACTCAACAGGGAATTTCCAGCATAACATCATGCTAGAAAATAAATCTTCAGGAATAGTTTCAGCAGGGCTGACCCAAGATCTCCTGACTCATGAGATGGCCTGCCAAAAGTCTTCCCTGTTATCAAAAGATGGGCCGGCCTCGAATCCTCCCACTATCTACAGAGTTCTAGCTCTGTGTTTCCTCTTCCTTAGAAAAGGAATCACTCCCTGTATCAGAAGTGACTGGAGAAGGAGCAGCAGTGGAGGCAAGTTGGCAGACAAAGATGGGCAGCCCCCCTCAAAGTCTGCTGCTGCTTCAGTTGACCTCATGGATGGGCTGGCCCTGACATTCAGTCAAAATTGGCAGCTTGAGGTGGAGTCGTTTTGGGGGGGGGGGAAACTGCCTTGGTGGCAGGGTGGATCCAAGGGAGGCCATGGGTGCGTAGCCCCCCCAAACTGTCACACCAGCGGGAAAGGGCATCTGCTGGGATGGAGAGCAAAGTCAGGCACCAGGGGAAATGCCCACTGGGCAGGGTGCCGGTGAGATTGTGTTCAGCCAACGGAGTCGAGTGGGAATGGGAGCCCAGGTCTCCCTAGCACAGGCATTCCCCGGTGCCTGACTTTGCTCCCTATCCCAGCAAGTGCCCTTCCCCACTGGTATGACAGTTTGGGGGGGAGGGGCCACACGGAGACTGTGTGGTTGGAGAAGGATCCAGTTCTGCTTTCTGCTGTGACTTCTGAGCTGGAATGTTTGGATTCCGAGCTATGCAAAATAGCAGCAGGAGTTCACTCTGTTCGTGATCACGCTGTGTCATGGGACCTTTGGCAGATTGTGGCTTCGGTTGGAAGCCTAAATTGATGATGTCGCTTCTGGCCATGACATCGCTTCCAGGTTAATGACATCCATTCTGGTGGGCCCCAACAGATTGTCATTCTGAAAAGTGGGTCCTGAAAAGCGCTAAGAAGTTTGAGAGCCACTGGTCTACATCAGCTGGCAACATGTCTCCAAGATCGCCAGCCCGGCACTTGGAGATCCTTTTGAACTAGGGATGCTGTGTGCAAAGTGTGCTGCTTTAACCTTCCTCCTTCCTCCCTTGGCAGGTGAAGCTTGTCCGCTATATTGGCATCCAGTTGCAGTGCAAATTGAATGTCCCCTTGAATGACAGGACAGTGGAGCTGAACAGCTACCCGAGGGTCAGCGATTGGCTGTATCTCGTTAACGTGAGGAAAGACGTCATCCAGGTAAGGAGATCTGGGAGAATGTCCAGGTCCGTATCCACATAACGAATGACAGGGTTGCCTGTTCTTGTTGGGATTATCCAGCAGGGAGTGCCGTGTGTGTGTGTGTGTGTGTGTGTGCGTGTGTGTGTGTGTGTGTGTGTGTGTGTGAGAGAGAGAGAGAGAGAGAGATGTGGGGTGCAATCCTATGTGTGTTTACTAAGAAGTAAATTCTAATCTATAGTGCTGTCTGACACTCTTCAGTACAACCATCTAAGTACTGGCCATTGCCACGTCTTACGGCAGCAAGTTCCAAAGATTGCTTATATGAGGATTTCCAGAAGACCTTCTAGGGAGCAACTTGTATGCTCCCCACTTCCTTTTTTTCCTGCCCTGAATCTTATGGTATGGTTTGGAATCAAGGAAGATGGGGCCCCACAGGGCTTGCTGGTGTGGGTTTCCAGTTCAGGTATGCATCACTTAATAATGAGGATGTGTTCTCCAATCCCCGTTGTTATGCAATTGAGTTGTTAAGTGAATATTCAGCCTAATCTAGTGCCTTTGTTGTGTAAAACAGACATTCCCTGCCGAACATTCCCTGGCTGCACAGGCCACTGGATGCCTCTTCTTTGCATTAAGAGTCTCTTTGTTGTGTAAACAGACACTCTGCTGCAGGCAGTGGGAGACCTGCCTTATTAAGAGCCTCTTTGTTGTACTTTGACAACTTCATATAGGCGGTCTGTCTTTAAGTGGAAGGTTGTTAAGTGATACATGCCTGTACTTGGTTTCTGCTTCTGTAAATGTGTTTTTTTTTTGTACTGGCTGGAGTTTTCCATGTTCTGAAAGCCGTTTAGTATTCACTCAACTGTAGGACTCAATTCCCACCTTGGCCCCTGCCTGGCCAAGGCGGCGAGAGGCTGCTGCTGCTCCCCTCTGTAGCCCAGTAAGCCAGGGCCATGGGGAGTCTTACCAAGCGACTGCAGGGAGCAGGCAGCAGCAATGGACCAGTTTTCTCCCCACCCCCGATGTCATGTTATAGTTCCTAGATGTCCTTCCTGTTGACACTGTCTCATGGGTTGGGACCTCCTGGATTTGTTTGAGCCATTTCTCCCCAACGTTGTAAATAAGCAACAGATCAAATGTGTGGGCTGGGCAGAAATAGGTGAATAACACCAAGAAGACAGGAAGAAGACAGAAAGACAGTTCATTGCTGCTCCATGTTTTCAACTGCCACCTGGCAGGGCTGCACAGTTGGGTGCTGATTTGAGAAAGCCAGCTGGGAACCAGGCAGCAGGTGGCCAAGAGTCCATCTTCATTGTTGCTGCTAAAGCTGGCGGTTGTGGCAGCATGAAGGAGGTCTCCTCTCTGTCTCCAGTTCTTGCGCACCATTTTTTGGGGGGTGGTGGAGGTTGTGTGCAGTTGCCTTCCAAAGCATGGAGAGTGTACACCACTGGCGTGGTGAGGGCTCATGGCATTTTGCCCAGAAGCTGGAGCCGGCACTAGTAGGATGGATATCTGTGCTGATATGGAACTTCTCATATCTGTTGTAGGAATTAAGAGTTGGTATTAATTCCTGCACTGTGGTCATTTGCACCTCAGCCTCTGTAAATTTGGTCACTGGACTGAGGTTCTGCACAAACATGTTCTATGTAGGAAAGAGAAGAAGACAATGACTTGACAAAAAAAAAGTTTCCATGTTCGACAGAGCACCTGTGCAACCACAAAACCAGAGCAAAGCGGAGAGGGGAATTCAGGGGGATTTAGTCACCTTATCCTTAAATTCTCATAGAGATGAAGTTGCTGTCTTATCTTGGCAGCCTCTCAACACGTTTGCCATAATAGATCTTAATTCAATTTATTACACCGAGAGGCTGAGAGAGAGATCTGAACAAGGCTCATCAATGAGACTGTGGTTCAGATGGAATTTGAACCATTCACGTTAAAATATGTGGTTGTTCCAGGCCTTAGAGGTGTGCATGTGTGTCATGCCCTGGGTCCTAGAAGGTCTGCCCACCCAAACCCTTGATGTGTGGTTGTGGCTAGGTGGTGGTGAAAGCGAACTTGCATAGACTCCCAGTGTTCTCCTGCATGCAATGTGAATTCCAGTGCTGAACTCTAGTACTGAAAAAACTGAGTTCTTCTGGACCTCACATTATGGCCTTAGATGTTTTAGATACAAGTCCCTGAGCTTTATCCTATGGGTGCTTCAGCAATTGTCTCTCCTTGAATTCATGCCACTTCTACAGGTCGATGCAAGTGTTGACCCAATGTGCGGCGGCAGTAAAGAAGGCCAATTCTATGCTTGGGATAATTAGAAAAGGTATTGAGAACAAAACGGCTAATATTATAATGCCGTTGTACAAATCAATGGTAAGGCCACACCTGGAGTATTGTGTTCAGTTCTGGTCGCCACATCTCAAAAAGGACATCGTGGAAATGGAAAAGGTGCAAAAGAGAGCAACTAAGATGATTAAGGGGCTGGGGTACCTTCCTTATGAGCAAAGGCTACGGCGTTTGGGCCTCTTCAGCCTAGAAAAGAAACGAATGAGGGGGGACATGATTGAGACATACAAAATTATGCATGGGAAGGATAGAGTGGATAGAGAGATGCTCTTTACACTCTCACATAACACCTGAACTGGGGGACATCCACTAAAATTGAGTGTTTGGAGAGTTAGGACAGACAAAAGAAAATATTTCTTTACTCAGCGTGTGGTCGGTCTGTGGAACTCCTTGCCACAGGATGTGGTGATGGCATCTGGCCTGGATGCCTTTAAAAGGGGATTGGACAAGTTTCTGGAGGAAAAATCCATTATGGTTTACAGACCATGATGTGTACGTGCAACCTCCTGATTTTAGCAATGGGCTATGTCAGAATGCCAGATGCAAGGGAGGGCACCAGGATGAAGTCTCTTGTTATCTGGTGTGCTCCCTGGGGCATTTGGTGGGCCACTGTGAGATACAGGAAGCTGGACTAGATGGGCCTATGGCCTGATCCAGTGGGGCTGTTCTTATTCACTTTATAGCATCATCATCCATCTGTTGTATTTCCCCCATGCATAAACTGTCACAACCGACACAGAAAATCCAACACAGTGACCACAGGCTGTGGACTGGGAGAACAGGTCACAGCTTGGTTTTGGGTATGCCGAATGCAGGAGTGGTGGTTGGATCGGTGGGGTGAACTGCAGGCACAGCTCCTGAAGCACATCTGACTGGGCTGGGCAGTACCATCCATGAGGTCAACTGAGGTGGTTGCCTCAGGCAGCAGATCGGCAGGGGCCGCCCATTGCCATCTACCCACTTGCTGCTGTTCCTGCTTCCTGTATTGGAAAAGGGGTCAGACCAGGAGAGAAGAGTGGTGGCCTAGAGGGTCAGAGACGCTCTTGCCCACCACTCTCCTCTTCTCCACATTTCTTCTCCTTTTCCTGCATCAGTCCAGGGAATGAGGGCAACAGAGGCTTTGCCAGGCAAGGGGGTTCACAGTTGGGTATGCTGCCTCCAGCACAAGGACACCTTAGGCAAGCTCTGTTGCTACAAATGCTTGCGTAAGAAGAACATAAGAGGAGTGGCGGAGCTAGAAGGGTGCAAAGCAATAAGTTTTGCAGGCTCCTGAATGCGCCTTGCAAGTGGCCCCTCCCCTTCCCCTTCAGAGCCATTCTGGGTGGTGGGAGCAAAATGGAGGCGGAATGCCTGGCTCCTAAAGGGAGGGAGAAGGGCCACTTAGTGCTTTGCACCCCCTCTAGCTACGCCACTGAATAAGAGCCCTGCTGGATCAAGGCAAAAGTCCATAGTGGCCAACCAGAAGCAGGGCAGTAAGTCAAGTGCTCTCATATCTCTTGTTTGGTCTCCCTCAGCTGCTCTTCAGAGGTAGACTGCTTTTGAACCTGGAGGCTCTACATAATCATCTATTTAACCCTCATGGCTGATAGCCTTTTCTGGACCTCCCTCTTTCATAAACAGGCCAGATTTCCTTTTTAGTAGCTCGAGTTTCAAATATTTTGGCCACTTGAAATGCGTTGAAATGTACAATTACGTACAATCGCCTCTTGTTTGTTTTTTTGTGCATTTGTATCCTGTTTCTCTGGTGTGGCTTGTGGTTAAAATGGAGCCAAATCTCCTTTTAAAGCCAGCCAGGCTTGTGGCTGCTGCCACATCACCAGTACCCTGTTTCCGCATATGTACAGTACCGTCTCCAAGGTGGGCTTGGGGGGGTGTCAGGAAATTTCTCCTCCCTCCCATCTGTTTTTCTCTTTTGTGTTCCCCACCTCCCCCAAATGCCTTTTAACAGTGTCATGAACCTGCTTAAAAATAAGATAAAACCCCATACAGGATATCCTGACGGCTGTTGGCCAATCATATTGTGCATGCGTGGAGCTCTGCTTGCAGCTGCCTGAAGGTGAGCTGAATGTGCCATGCTGGAATGGGAACATGACTTGTTTCTCACTGTGTTTATACTTGCCGCATCTCTGCCTCTTGCTCTTTTTAGTTTAAGAAGTGCGGCAAAGATTTGCGTGCCGTAATTTGCTAGCTCGTATACCGCGGGAGACCAGACTGGTTTTGCAGCTTTTGAAATGATATCTGATTTGGCAGGCAGGCAAACGGCAACAACATCTTTTATGAGCACAATTTTCATCCTTCCATTTCTCTCTCCCCTCCCTCCCTCCAACCATCTCCAAGAAGAAGACTCTTGGTTTGTCAGAGCTTCTCTTAAACTGCCCCAACATAGCACTGTGACTGCATCATGGAAGAGGAGAAAAATAGAGCAATGGTTGCAGAATTCAGCTCCCACCATAACTCTGCTTTTGGGGAGAAAAAAGAGAAGAAAAAGCAAGTTTCTAGCCCTCAAGCCATCAAACATAGCCTTGAAAATATGCCTCTAATGCTGGACAGAAACCAGGCGGACTGGTTTGGGAGTGAAAGTGGTTTGGTTTTATCATTCTTTAAAAAAAATAACACTCTTTGATCATCTCCACATGGCTAAATCAAAATTATCTCAGTGATGTTCACAATACCACTCTGGGGTACATCAGACAAGGCTGAAATGGGCAGCCGTGATGTTGCAGTCAGACTAGAACTCTCATATCTTTCTCATATCTTCCTCTCATATTATCATGAAAAGCAGCGATGTCTATTTTCCAATCCTGGAAGAGTAGGAATAGGGCAGGTGGCTAGAGGTAGTCATCTCCCCCCAGTCTGCTGCCGGAGGCAACAGTCTCAGCCGTCTTCATGGATTTCAGTCCACACCTGAAATTCTGGAGAGTCGCTGATATTCGGAGCAGGCTGTACTGATCTAACTGGACCAATGAACTGTTTTAGCTTAGTGGTGGGGCCAGTAGTTTTCTGTAGGATTTTAATGACAGCCCTTATCTCAGCAGTCATGTTGACATTCATTATTGGGGGTTTCTAAAGTTGCTTAAGTAGGGAAAGAAAAAGCCCCCACCCCTTGCCATGTGTCAGTCTCCTAGAGATCTTATGATTGCGGCATGCAAAGGGAAAGTACCATTTATCTTGTGTCCAGGAATTCCTGGTGTCTTATCTCCTGCTTTGTCATTGCAGTCACTTAATTAAAAAAAAACACAACACACACACACAGTAAGAAACTGCATCTCTCAGGGACAGACCCCAGTGGCATCAACTCCAATCCAACAACACTTTTATTTACACGCCTTCGCTTATCTCGAACTCATTTTCAAACGAAAACTTTCTAACCCTTTCTAAAAATACACCTTCTAAAACTTTTTAGCCAGCTTTACTGCCATAAAACCCTTTCACCATAAAAAATATCTGATCCACATTGCTGCTTCTTAGTTTAGGTTAACCCATACAGCATGAAGTTACAGTACACAAAGCCTACTTTGAGATCATACACTTCTTGTTCAACCATAATTACATCAGGGCAAAATAATTCATCCTGTCTTCCTTTCCTCCTATACTTCATTTCCAAAAGAAACATAAACCACGATATTACAACTACTGCATCTGAGGTATGTCCAGGGTCCCATAAGAATCTTGGAGAATTCATAGCCCTCTCTAGGGATTGCAAATTGATCATAAACCCAATTCTATCCAACTTTCTAGCGCCAATGCAGCCACAATGCAATCCTGAAGTAAGGCGTTACATTCCCTTCCCTTGAGGAGGCCTTCATGACTGCCCCCCCCCCCACTGTGGGATGCGGCACACATCCATTGACACAGTTGCTTCAGTGCTGGTTTCATGGAGAAACTGGAAGTGATGTTTTTAAATGGCCAAGGCATTAAAAAGTCACTTCCAATTTCTCCATGAAACCGGAAGTCATATGTTTTGAGCTCTACAACTCAGTCTGAGCTCGGCATGTTCCAGACCGTGGAGATGGGTGTTTCCCGTATCTGCTGTTTTGGTGATCTGTGGAGGGTTCTGAAACTTATCCCCCCTGTGGATAAGGGGGGCACACCGGCACCACACTAAAATGTACAATATGTAAAATAAATAAAGCCATAATAAGGACAATAAAACCATCACGGGAGGGCAAATATTTATACCACAGCTTTATTACAAGGACACACAGACTTCGGGTCAGCTGACAAAGCATCACTCAAACACTGGATGAAATGGGAAATTTTGAGCCCTTGCCGAAAGGCCATGAAGGAGGGGGTAGTTCAGATCCCCCCCCCCGCACCGGAAGGGAACTCCATAATTGAGGTAGAATGGACAAACATCAACTCTCCGCATAAGACACTTTAACTTGCTTTCAATGGAGATTAGAGGCATGATCTTTCTGCGCAACCCACCAAATGGTTCCCCCCCCCCCCCAACAAACATCTCCTGTACATAAACCTAACCTGTCCTTTGAGCCTGGAATTCCTTCTGAAATGTCCCCTGTTGGAATTTCCAAGCCAAATGACCAGAGATCTCGCAAATCTGCGTAGCATTAACCTCCCTCGAGACGTTAAATCCAACCATTTTTGTTACTCCAGCTACTTACTTTAACTTGTTTTCCTTTGACAGTTCAAAACAAATGAAATGGACTAGGCTTCTTTTTTCCCCTTTCCCCAGATTGATTCAGCCTGTTTTTTGCTCCCCTTGCTGCTGTGCCAAGTCCAAAAATAAAGCGGAGCATGGCAGGGTACACCCTAGGCCCACCCCCCTTTTCAGAAATAGCCGCCAGCTACAATTTAAACTATCTGCTGACTCTTCCAGTCTACGGAGTGCCTGCCTTTTGCTCAGCACTCTGGTATCACTCTCAGGAAAACTCTGGCTTGTGAAGGTTTGCAGCTGATCTCTCTCTTTTTTTTTTTAAAAGACTTAAATCGTGAAAGCCTATGTTTAAAACAAGACTAATGACAACTTGTAAAGTCCTTTAGTTCGGGGAAGAGATTACTGCGGTCACAATGCACTGTTTATGGAGCTGGGTGACGGCAAAAACGCCTGAAGACAGAAACAGCAGCCAGCCGGTCACGCTGCGAAGCGTGAGGGGCCTGCTCGACCCAGAGCCTGCCGTTTTGGAGGTAGGTAGGAGGCTGGAGTCGCCGCCGGGGGTGTCCCGCTTGGAGACCAACTGAAGGAAAGCAGGGAATGGTGGGTGAGCGTTTCTTCATTTGTTTGTGGACCCTGAAGAAGTCCCATGCAGGATTTAAGATGAAAGATGGTGGACGGAGGTGTGGGCAAAGAGAGACTGAGAGCCAATGTACCCATTTCACAGATGGGAATAGAGACAATGGGTAGAATTCTGGATGGTCATTCAGATGGCAATGGCAATGGAGGGTGTTTTATATATTTATATACAAGGGTAATGTGTATGAAGTGGGCTGGGCTGTACCACTTCAGACTGCTGGCGGTGACCCCCATAATAGAATGTTTTCCCACAGAAACAAAAATCCCTGCACATTGACTGCTAGCATGCCATGGAGAAGGGTTTCTCCCTGACACTCTGGATTTCTGCATACAGGAAAGCTTCTTTTTTGCACTGAAGAGCATAACAGTGTGAATCCGTACCTGCGTTCTGTAGCAGTACGGGCAGGATGCAGGTCAACTACTCGGTGAGAATGGGCAGCCCAGTACGGAGCCGCCTGGCGCGTGGGCTTCCCGTGACACCAAAATAGCTACCATAGGATCCTGAGCACGTAGCCCAACAATGGGGCTACTCAATTCTGCAGCGGCTCTTTAACCGGCGCCAAATAAAGGAGCCCTGTGTCGGGCTTCGTGGCCCAACATGGGGCTCTGGATCTGGTGGAGCTGAGATTTTCAACTGCTGTGGTCCAAACTCCCACCGCACACCTGCAGACCTTTTACGGAACACCAGTGTGGCACGGCACTGCAGTTGAAAGTGGCTACTCTAGCGGAGCTAGCGGTGTAAGGGGAGGATGACTTGGTGCTGCAGGGTGGAGTGTGGTATGTAGCTGCTTCTGGGAGGGGGTGACTGGAAGGCAGCAGGTATGCCTGACCCATCTGGATAGGTGTTGTGACTATCACTAATGGTCTGGATTTCAAACACACACAGGAGAAAGATTGTGGGCCTCTCTGTTAGAGGTGATCAGCAGATTTGCTCGGTCTAACTTGAGAGTTAGGAAGGAACTTCCCCGCAGGTCACTGTGGCTTTAGATTATGCATCATGGGTTATAATATGCAATCTGTAATATTCCAGTATATAATATTGGATTGTTGTTGTTGTTGTTGTTGGTAACCTTCAGTCTTGAAAGACTCTGGTATCGCACTCTGAATGGTGGCTTTGGAACAGTGTCTAGTGTGGCTGAAAAGGCCGATTCGGGAGTGGCAATCCCTTCCACACTGGGAGCAAGTGCAGTCTGTCCCTGGTCTGTCTCCCTGGCTATGGGCCTTCCTTCTTTGCCTCAGACTGTTGGCCAAGTGTCTCTTCAAACTGGGAAAGGCCATGCTGCACAGCCTGCCTCCAAGCAGGCCGCTCAGAGGCCAGGGTTTCCCACCTGTTGAGGTCCATTCCTAAGGCCTTCAGATCCCTCTTGCAGATGTCATTGTATCGCAGCTGTGGTCTACCTGTAGGGCGCTTTCCCTGCACGAGTTCTCCACATAGGAGATCCTTTGGGATCCGGCCATCATCCATTCTCACAACATGACCAAGCCAACGCAGGCGTCTCTGTTTCAGCAGTGCATACATGCTGGGGATTCCAGCTCATTCCAGGACTGTGTTGTTTGGAACTTTGTCCTGCCAGGTGATGCCGAGAATGCGTCGGAGGCAGCACATGTGGAAAGCGTTCAGTTTCCTCTCCTGTTGTGAGCGGAGAGTCCATGACTCGCTGCAGTACAGAAGGTACTCAGGACACAAGCTCTGTAGACCTGGATCTTGGTATGTTTCGTCAGCTTCTTGTTGGACCACACTCTCTTTGTGAGTCTGGAAAATGTGGTAGCTGCTTTATAATATAACATAATATTGGATTATGTATTCAGTTTGGGACTTGGCTCACTTTCTCGAGTTGTTTGGGAGCACTTTGTGAGCGTCTTGGGGCAGTGCACCTGGTTAGCACCTCCTGGTGAGAAATGGAATCCGCAGCACTCAGGCTTAATTCAGGCAAGGCTTGGCTGGATGAGACCTGCCTTTATGGAACCAGGGCTGAGTCCTGGAATACATGAGTGAAGAATGCGCCTCTTGAGAGCAGGGTACCTTTTCTTGACATGTTGGGTAGTCACTGCAAGCAGCCTTCATGACATGCTATATTTTGACTTTGGGGAAATTTAATGGACTGTAGACAGTTTCACCAGTGGATTGCTTAAAATATTAGGTTTTGAACATTTCATCAATTGTTAATATAGTGCTATCCATCTGCCTTTCACTATACAAAGAAGGAGAGGGGAAAAGTCCCTGCCTGATGGGCTTCATCAGTGGCTCCCAATCTGTGAGTTGGGACCCACTAGTATGTTGCGACTTGATTGTTGGTGGGTCCCAGAAGGGTGATGGGAAGATCAGTTAACGGGCAGCCCAATCCTGAGCTGCCCGGAGCTCCAGGACCCAGCAGCTCCACATAGGGCTCCCGCTGGATCCTGCACCTCCTGCGCTACCACGGGAGGCTGCTTGGGTGAAGGGGACGTTTGTCCCATTCCCCCGAGTAAGGGAAGCAGCCCCGCAATGGGGCTACTCACGTTAGCAGCGACCATTTGGTCGCCGCTAAAGTGAAGGCGCTCGTGTAGGGCGAGCAGCCCTACCCAAGCGCCTTGGATCCTGTGGAGCTTATCTCCGCAGACCCGCCTCCCCCCTCCCCGGAACGCCTCCCCCACACTCCCGACCGCATCCCCATCTCCCCTTCCGCAGCCCGGCGGACCAGGGGACTGCCGAGCTGCGGAACCCGGGTGCCCGCCGCACGCTGGCTCAGCGCCGGCCAAAGCAGGGCTAGCTCTGGCAGGAGCCTGGCGGTAAGCCCCGCAAATGGCACATTTGTGTCTGTGGTCCACGACGTGGAGCTGCGGCACAGACCACAGGATCAGGCTCTACTTGCTTCAAGCCCTGAGCTATTCAAAAATCAGATATTATAGCTGCTGAGTACCTTGCAAAGAGCTCAGCTCCTGCAGTTTGCAAGCATGTGTAAATATAGGGAGATAAATGTTTGAGGGTCTTTTTTCCTGGTTATTACTACTAATAAATAAATAAACAAAATATTATTTCCTTTCTAGAACTTCTTTAAAAGTCTGATAAACCTAGTTGGGTCCCAGTAGAGTGTTGTTTTAAAAAGTGGGTGCCGTACTAAAGAGTTTGGGAATTGCTGGCTTACAATATGGAAAATAGGTACATGGTAACAACAGAGGAAGGGGAGGGAAATTGAGGCTGGGGTAAGTAGGGGCAGCAGATGTGTTCAGTTCAACTAGATGCACATAGCTGGTTAATTTCATGCCTGCTGGTCGTAAAGAAGGGAAAGGAACCCCAATAAGCTGAACACAACCTGAAAACAAGTAGATAAGCCCCATCTATTTGTAGTGAAACTCTTTTGAACAACTCCTCTGGCTTCCTTTTTCCAGTTCAGGAGTGGAAGGAGCTGTGAGATGAGTGGGCTGGTGGAGATGGATGCCCTGCCCCAATCTGTGACCTGAGTTGGTCTGGTGCATGAGCCAGCCCTAGTTATAATGCCCTACAGTTTGTAGCCTTCTTTCCCCCACCTCTTGCCTCCTGGCCCTTTTTTGTGTGTGTGTGTGTGGCAAATCTCCTAGCATGTGCACGTGAGCTTGTCTTTCTCCCCGGCATGCCTGATCTAGCCTTGCACTTCCGTAGCAGGGGTTCTAGTCAATCAAGTCGGACTGTCTGCTTTCCGCGTTGGAGAGCTGGGAGCAATCCGGAGCATGCTCTTGGAGAGATCGCAGCCCGCAAAAGGACCCTGGCGACGGGTGAGCCGCTCTGGAAAACACTGGGGTGAGGTTCTGGTTTTCATGGCAAGATCTGAGGGTGCATCGCGGGAGTGGATTGTTTGCAGATAATGTTTCTGTGTAACTTCCTGCCTCCTGTTAGTTTCTCACTTGTGAATTTTCTATTGCATCCGCCTCAAACACAGACTCCTGTCCTGTTGCTTAATTTTTCTTACAGTACTTGTTCTTCAACCTAGTGATAAGTTGTGAATTTTTTTTTAACTGAAAAGAAGTCTTAGGCAAACAAATTGTACACTTGCTGAGAGAACTGATCTGTACGTACAAGAGGATGCTTAATTGGTGCTGTGCTTGGCTGGGTATGTGTCTTAATGATGGTGTCGATGCTGGGGCTCAGTCCTGGAATCTGTGGAATAAGCGTAGCTCGGAGCGAGTGTAGACAGGCTTCTTGTTGACCAGTAACTGCAGCTGTGATGAACTGATGTGGTTGTAGGGGAAGGCAGAACTTTCAGACAGGGTTGAATTGTACAACTTCTTGTTTCAGGGATTAAATTCAGACATTGGTGACATGTCTCCTAACCCCGTAAGAGCAGGAACCCTTGAGAATGGAGCCCTTGGGATCGGAGGACCAAACTTGATGTGACATGGGTGTCCTGTAATTTTCTTTTTCAAAAAGCAGCCACAGGCAAAGTGGGGGGTGGCGGGGAATTCTGAATTGAGACAAAGCCACAGTGGTTTGGGGATAGCTAACCCTTTCCCCTTTATCATGACCCCAGTCTGAATCCCCCTTGAATCAAAGTTATTCTGGTAAGTTTCTCCTCTGCAGCTAAAAGCAATGGAGGGGGGGGGTGGCACTGAAATTGGGGCATTAAAATGGAGGCAAAGGCTTGGATTCCCTTTTACATGGTGCCATTGGCCCAGTGGAGTGAAGACGCCCTTGTGGCTGCCTCGGAAAAGGAAAAATATGCCCACTCATGGAACTCCCCCGTCACACCTACTTTGTCCTTGAGGTCGTAAAAATAATTTCCTTCATCTACCACTTGGGGAAATTGGCTTGGCCCATTCTTCATCCCCTCCAAGCTGGACTTCCCCAAATGGCTGCTTAACTAACTCTTTGTTGGCGAGGCAAAGAGGCAGATGCTGGAGTGGAGAAAACCCATTACGTAAAGGGCTTAGAAGCTCTGCTGACTACCATGAGTGGAGCATGCAAGCAAGCTTGGACCCTTTGCAAGCCGGCCTGAGTTGAAATTAACTTTGATCTGATTAGTACTCCTCTCACTGGATGTTTTGACATTGGCCCAGGGCGACTCAGACATTGGCCCAGACAGTAGGTGACTCTTAAGAGTAGTTGTTAGACTAAGGGTGCAGTCCTATCCTGCGCTGGAACAGGCAAGCTAAGAGGCTTGCGCTGTATCCAGAGCAGGATAGCGGCCAGAACCGGCGCAGCTTTTCCCCTTACCCCTGGGCAAGGCCCCTATGGTCTCTTGGACTCGCGCCACTTCCAGAGGTGGCACAAGTCTGAGGAGAGTGGGGCAGATTCAGGCCTCTCCAAACTCGTTGGAAACGGGGGTTGGGATCTGGTATAACTGTTGGATCCCAGCCCCGTCTCCCGCTCCCTGCCCACCCGCCGCTGGGGCTGCCAGCTGTCCACCCTCCCCCTGCCCAGGAACACTTCCTCCCTGCCTACTCCAGAGCTTGCATCGGCCCAACTGGGCCGATGCAAGGCTCACCGCACAAGCCACCACGGAGGCTGGATTAAGCCTCTGTGTGCCGGCACACCTCTGTGCGCCGACACAGCTTGCTCGTGAGGAGGCGCAAATGTGTTTTACGGCATGTTTGTGATCCTCCTGGGCCGGCGCAAGGGACTTGTGCAGACCCAAGTGCAGCTTAGGATTGCGCTGCGCAGGTGCAATCTTAACCCACTTTCCATAAGGGCAATGAAACTCCAAGGTAAGGGAACAAACGTTGCCTTACCTTAAGGAGGCCTCCGTGACTGCCCCCCAACTGCAGGACGCAGCACATGCCCCACATCCACAGCTATGCCAGTGCTAGAAAGTGGGTTAGGATTGCACTCTAAGGCTTCAATCCTATACACACTTTCCTGGGAGTAAGCCCCATTGAACATGACAGGTATTGTTCCCTAAGTGTGAGTGGTAGGTGAAGAATTTCGCAAATGGTGCATTAATAATAATAAAAATAGAAAAAATAAAAATAAAAATAGTAAAAATAATAATAAAAATAAAAATAATAAATAAATAAAAATAATAAATACAAAATAAATAAATAATAAAATAAAATAAAAATAATAAAAATAAAAAATTAATAATAATAATAATAATAATATATTATTGCAAATATTTATATATCACTTTTCAATCAAAGAGAAGCTCACAAAGCTTTTCTTGAATTATAATTAAATAAAGACCCCTTTTCCCAAAAGGGCTCAGAATCGAAAAAGAAGCAGTAGGAACACCATCAACAGCCGCTGGAAGAGACAGTGTTCTGGGGTGAAGAGGGATCACTGCTCTCCCCCTGCTAAATATAAGAGATCCACCACTTTAAAAGGGGCCTCTTTGCCCAGTTACCAGGGGTTAACTCAGTGGTTTCCAACCTTTAGGAGCCTATGGACCACTGAGGCCAAAATTGGAATCGTTGTGGACCACATGCGACCCCTACCCTCCTGCACACAAAAATTTAATTAAATTTGTAATAATTAGATAATATTTATGATTTATAGAGAAGATTTGTGGGTTACTGCTTTTTTTGCTGGCTGTGGGCAGTCCGTTGTCCACCCTCTCTGGTGGTCCATGGGGAAGTGTCACCCGAGCAAGTGCTCCCGCAGTGGACTACCAGAGAGTGTGGAGAACGGACCCCCTGCAGCCACAGCTGACACTTCAGGTGGAAGTGATAGAATACAATTTTTCCCCCCTGAGACCTCAAGGACCATTTCTCAGCTTCTTGCAGATCACCTGTGGTTGACGGACCGCAGGTTGGGAACCAATGGGTTAACTGGTGTATGCACGATCACAGGTACATGGGATTTAATAATCCCACAGATTTCTAGGCCTGTATTGTTTGTGTCCATTGTGTTGTGCAAAATGCTCAGGGAGTAACTGGAAAAGGAAATCCAAATTACTGCAAGCAGTGGCGTCACTAGGGTTAAGAACATAAGAACAGCCCCGCTGGATCAGGCCATAGGCCCATCTAGTCCAGCTTCCTGTATCTCACAGTGGCCCACCAAATGCCCCAGGGAGCACACCAGGAGACCTGCAAGTCCTCCTGGGAATTGTAGTTAAGAACATAAGAACAGCCCCACTGGATCAGGCCATAGGCCCATCTAGTCCAGCTTCCTGTATCTCACAGCGGCCCACCAAATGCCCCAGGGAGCACACCAGATAACAAGAGACCTGCATCCTGGTGTCCTCCCAGGGTTTGCATCATCTGATGCGGGAGGCCAGTGCATCATCCCCATGATGGACCCCCTCCCATGCAGTGAGCATGGCAACACCCGGAGCGGTGGGAGTGGCAATGCATCATCGCCCCACTCCTGCTGCTTTTTGGGCTATAACTTTTGATAGATTGGAGATATTTCCACCCTGTTTGTTTCATTACATTCTGCGTTAAGATACACATCAAATGACATATGACGTGATGGTACTATTCCTAAAAAGCATGATCTTAACAGTTTTGGCCAGTAGTGGTGTCGCCCCCTGTGTGTGTCACCCAGTGCGTCCCGCATTCCCTGCACCCTCTAGCAACGCCACTGTATGCTGGACCCTACCACTATCATATGTGTAGACCAAGCTGTGTAGACAAACCTTGATAGATTGGGAGCAGAGGGAGGAGGAAAGTTAAATTGACCTGTCTGGTCTCCCTCCTCCCCAAATGTTGCTCTCTATTGGTTGATACCTCCTAAAGTTTAGCTTTTAAGTACATGTTTTCTTCAATGTGTTATCTTTATACATTTGGAATGTTGATTGCTGGATTAAATGATGTCTTCCAGCGCTTCCAGGAAGAGTCTGTTTCCTGGTTTGTGGTTGGATATTTTAATCGCTGCTGGCAAGAATGATGAATGAGGCTGGCTTGCTGGCTGGCTAGCCAAAATCAAAAGCTCTTTAATCGGCATGGTGATGTTGTGGGGGACTGCTAGTGTGCAGTGCGCGACTCAAAGCCAGGGCCAAGTACTAACCATACTTATTCATAGCACTTCACGGACCTAATTCCTGTTGGAATTAAGGGTGGAGCGAGGGCTTGGAAATTCCCTCTCCACTTGAAGAATTGCAATGCAACCTGCAGTGATCTAGCCCTATGAGAGTCTAGACCAGGGGTTCCCAAAGTTTTTGGCAGGAGGGCCACATCATCTCTCTGACACTGTGTCGGGGGCCGGGGGAAAAAAGAATTAGTGTGACACTGTAAAGAAGAGTGACACTGTAAGCCACAGAATTTGATAGTGTTCTGCATGAGATGGATCAAAAGTGATTCAAAGCATCTAGAACCGGATACTGACCTGTTTTTTCTAAAGTTGGGTTCTGATCCGGAACTGAACTGAGAGTTTAAAAGAATAGCGACAAACCCACGTTATTTAATGTGCTGACTCCAAATCTGGTGGCTGCCCAAGCTTCAAATTGGGCTTAGAAACCATTTTTTTTTGGGGGGGGGGGGAGTGTAATACAGGCTGCAGTGGAATCATATGTGCCAAACAACTAGCAACGAATAAGATCAAATGTAGTGTTTTAACTTTTTTTTAATGCTGGTTTTCCAGAACTTCTGTGATCTAGTGGCTAGCAGTGTCTTGATTGCATTGGTGGGCCATTGGGTGGGGGCCACATGGAGAAAAGGCATATTGACCCAATCTCCTGGGCATCTAGTTGACCAATTCTCTATTAAGCTGTCCCATATGTGTCATGGTATGAGTGGCTGTTTAGAGAAAGCTTCTTATTTCTTGCGCTCCCCCTCCCTTCCCCATCCCACTGGGCTTAGCTTGTGTGTATATTTATATATGTGTGTGTCCACGCACATGGCCTGTCATGAGGGCTGGAAATCCTGTCTGAGCTCTTCCAATTCAAGGTCGATGGGATTGTTTAAAAATAATCTCCTTTTCTGTGCTTATACTTTCCCTACAACTTGCCACTCCGGCAGTCTAAAATTAAATTCCTGGGGAGGGACTACGGGGTTGGCAACAAACATCTCGGTCTTAGTTCTCACTGAGGACGGTCAACTTGTGTCACTTCATTTTGTGTCACATCAACCGTTGAGGATGGTCAACTTTGGTCAGCTGTTGAGGATGGTCAAAAAGTTGAGGATGGTCAACTTTGTGTCACTTCAGCCAGTGTTCCATGTTGGAAGGATAGCCGTTGTTTTCAGCATATGACCTCATGTATGAAAGCTAGCGTAGTGCCATGGCTCATGTACTTTTTTCTCACTTAAGAACTGTTACCCTGCACATCCCTGATCTTGTCTGATCTTGGAAGCTAAGCAGGGTCAGGCCTGGTTAGTACTTGGATGGGAGACCGCCTGGGAATACCAGGTGCTGTAGGCCTATACCATAGTCTTTCGAGACTGAGGATTGCCAACCAAGAACTTATTAGCTGCAAATGATAAGATGTGGGAGAGCCCAATTATCATGCAAGATGCCCTTTCAGCAGTGACTGCCCAGCTCAGCAGCTGAGAGCAGCTGATGGTGGTGCCAGATAAAGAGCTTCTGCGGACCACAGCTGGCCACGAGCCTTATGTTTGACATCCCTGGGCTAGGCTCTTAACTAGTCTCCCTGCCATGGTGTTTGCCCATTTGGAGGAGACTCTGTATTGAGGAGCACCAAGCCAGGTGACATGACCCATATAGCTAATGGGACACCGCCAGAAACAGACCTGGAGATAAGTTGCCTTCTAGGGAGTCCTTGGTCTGTCTAGCTCACGGACTGGCAACGGCTCTCCAGGGTTTCAGGCAGAGGATCTTTCCAAATGCAAAGGACTTGGCAAAGCAGGTGCTTCACCGCTGAGCTGCAGCCCCTGGGTGAAACTAGGCCTCAGTCAATTGGTGCACTCAGTGGGCTAATTATAGCTCACTTGAGCTGGAGTGCGCGTCTGGGCGGAGGGAGCTTGCCTGCCGTACTGGCTCCTGTCCCAAGCATTGTGTTGCCTTCAGCCCATTTAATTCTGTCCTGCCGAGCGCTCTCCTTGCTGTGCCTGCTAGTACCGCAGGCCCCGTAGGCAGGCTCGATGAATCTTTAAGCGGTGTGCCACGCACTGGATAAGACCTAATGCCGATTAAGGAGCCAGAGCCTGCCAGGCTTGCTGAGAACACTCAGCAGGAGCCAGAATGCAGACCAATGGATAATACCTTTTTCCCTGCAAAGCATTGCTTGCTTTTCATGTCTACAGGGCTGCGCATGAAGGTTTTGGTGCATGGCTTTGGGACAGGCGGTTCCTTTGGGCCAGTAGCATAGCTAGAGGGGGTGCAAAGCACTAAGTTTTGCAGGGAGCCTCGCCGCTGCGTGCAAGCGTCCCCTCCCCTTTGGAGTCATTCCGGGCAGGGGGAACAAAATGGTGGCGAGTGGATTCTGTGGCTAGGGGAACTGTCCGTATTAATGAATCGTCTGTCCCTCTTCCACCCCCGGCAGAGCAGAACCCGGCAGAGTTTTTCAGCAATCTACTGCTAAGAAAGAATAACACTAAGTCAACTGGTTTGGTTTATTTGACTAGCGGGATCAAATTGTTGGTCTCAGAGGTGGAATTTTCATGGCAGTGAGAATGACAACAATGAGGACTACATCCTTGAAGCTTAAAAATCAAAATAAATCCCAAAGTTGTGATTCTCAGGCGTTTGGCAGACTACTTGAAAAATCTTGTTTGCTTGTTTTGTATCCATGGTTTGAACTCTTGGACGTATTTATATAGGGCAACCACACCCTGTAGGTCCTTGCAAAGCAATCCAGAAGTTTCCTTTTGTGGTGCACTGAGGCCTAGGGCGCAATCCTAACCCCTTATGTCAGTGCTTTCCAGCACTGGCATAGCGGTGCCAATGGGATGTGTGCTTCATCCTGCATTTGGGTGTCACTCACGGAGGCCTCCTTAAAGTAAGGGAATGTTCCCTTACATCATAACTGCGTTGCCCTTATGTCAGTGCTGGAAAGCACTGGCGTAAGAGGTTAGGATTGCGCCCCTAATCTGCAAGCTGGATCTTGAGGAAAAGTTTTCAAAGACATGTTCTTCCTACACCCCCATTTTTATAACAGCAGGTTGTCTCTTGATTCTGGGTGCAATCCAGCCCATCGGCGAGAACTAACAGTGTGTTCCGGAACCTGTTTCAGACACCAGATTGTGTGAGAAGCTGACAGAATAAAGTACTGATAGTGCCAGTATTTTCAGAATAATTTTGTCAACCAGCAGTTGAGACTGTACCCCCCGGCTGTACCACTGCATTTCTCTTCTAAGGTTCTGACTGAAAGTCATGAGTGATGCTACTTTTCCTAGGGCCAACATCTCCATTTAACTTGTTCCATGTCAGTTTGCTGCCACCAATATCTGTCCTCGACATGCCCCCCCCCCGGTCAACCCTAGTTCTCCCCCAGAAAACCCTGGAAAACCCCCTCTGCCAGTTTACCTGACCCAGCATCTGTTGGCAGCCATGAGTCATGTGCTCTTGCTGTGGCTGCTGTACCAGTGACCTGTGGCTTGCACTGACGGAACGCATATCCTGTTAGCACAAGGCCTGGATAGGATTGGGCCATAAGCTAAGTATTTGTAACTGAACTGTACTCATAGGGTAAACAGGGGAAGACCGTCTTCCTCTTCTCCCTCTCTCCCTCTTATGTCAAATGTTTAAATTGTACGTTTCTTGGGGCAGGGACCTGAGGTTGTGTGTGTTGTGTATTTGAATTACCTCGTAAGCCGGCCTGCACTTTTCTGGCAGTATACAAAGTGCAATAAGTGAAGTGATAGGATCCTAAGGTGATGAGAGGGACTTTCCCGTTTCAGATCACAAGTGGGCCATTATGTTTTTCTGAATGTTCTCCTACATTTGAAAAAAAACAACTGCCTGCGGACGTAGAAGGGTAGCGGTTGGGAAATGCCTGGGATAGAACCTGTTACCTTACATTGTATGCAGAGGAGTATCGAAAACTGGCCTTCTGCACCTGGAATCTGAAGGGTGCAGCCCGTATTCCACCTCGTTCTCCTGCACGCCTAGACCAGGCTGCCCTAGCCCACAGCCTCCCAGTCCTAAAGGGTCCCAAACACCGCTCCCCTGAACAGCACCTTGCTGCGTCACTGGCCACCCTCCCTATCTCGAAAGAGTGTGACTCCTCCTGTTCCCTGTATTCTGAAAAGCAAGAGAGATCTATTACAACTGTGGCTCTAGTTATGGCCAAGGGTGGACACAGGAACACCATTTAATGTGAAAGAAAGAGGGATCTCTTTTATGCCTGTTGGCTTCAAGGGGTCAGTCACAAAACAAAGTAGCATTGTTATTCTTAAATTGTATAATCCTTCTTAAGGGCACACAATTCGTAGACTTGAGACCTATCATCCATTTTCAGTCTGGGCTGAAGTTTTGTCCTGTTTATTTTGGTTGGCCCTAATAAAATTTTTTTGCCTGTGGCCAACCAGTTCTCTGGGGGTTTGGACAAAAGCGGGGACTATGGATTAATGCACTGCTGGTCAAACCTATTTACAGTTGGCTTGCGGTTTGCACTTGCGCTGGAAAGCGGTGTTGGCTGGTCGGCCCATCATCATCATCATCATCATCATCATCAATTTTTATTATCAGTGGTGTCACATGATGATGATGATGATGATGATGATGTCATCCGTAGTGATGCTTTACAAGGAATTAGAGGGCAAGCTCTTGCCTCAAGGAGCTTACAATCTGGAAAACAGACTCGAGACGTCGGGAGAAAAACCAAGGTGTGAATGGGGAGAGTATGTGATTTTCTTGCCAGTGGTGCATGTTTCATTTTAATTATGGTAAGGAATGGGGATGAAAGATGGCATCAAAGTTTTCTTAAAACCAGCTTTTTTCTTCTTCCCAAGAACTGGGTTGACGGAAGCCGAGGAGGAACCATCGCCATTTGGGGCAATGCTCAGCATTGGCTCTGATGACCAGTGGGAGGGGCCACTTAAATGGCCCATTGCAGCACCTCTGCCATAGTTAACTGCACTGCTGTGTTACTGCTGAGGAGACCCTGGCAGGAGGTGCTGAGGGGCTTCCCCCACAGTGGAAGTGTAGCGACCTTGGAGAAATAGAGCAAGCTGTGGCACAGGATTGACTCTCGGATGACCTGATTTCCAAGGCTTGGAGGATTCTGGGCTGCGATCGTGTCCCCGCTTGCCTGCAGTTCCTTTCTCTGACCCATGGCTCCGGTGACGCATTGGGGAAGGAATTGGTACCTCTCCTTTCAGGCTCCTGGTTTGAACTCTGTCACCCTGACAGGCTTGTCTGAGTTCTCCAGAAAGTCTACATGTTCACCACTTGTTTTTTGGCGGGGGGTGGGGGTGGGTTGGTTTAGAAGCAGCCGACTTGTCCTCGCACATGCTCTCATGTCCTCGTATCATCTGGTGTGCCGTAACGCTCTGCGATTCCTCGGCTTCGTGACTTGGCTGTGAGCCTGGGCTTAAAATCGAACCCTCCTTCCTCCCAGCATGATGTGTCTGGTTGTATGTAGTTCTTTCCTCCTCTTTTTTGGCACAGGACTCCAAAGCTTCTGCCTTTAACTCCTCAAGCCTCTTTAAGCTGAAAGTTTGAGAGGCGGCTGAATGTGGGAGTTGCAACTTTGAAAAATAGAAGATGAGGTTGGGTAGGAAACTATACCTGACTTTAAATACCCCAAAGAGGATGTCTAACCAATTTTTAAGGGGCAACAACCTGCAATTTTAATAATAATAATAATAATATAATAATAATATACAGTATTTATATACCGCCTTTCTTGGTCTTTATTCAAGACTTTATTCAAGGCGGTTTACACAGGCAGGCTTATTAAATCCACGCAGGGATTTTTACAAATTGAAAGAAGGTTCTCTCTTTCAAGAACCACCACATTCAAGATGTTACGCTCCGATCTGGTTTAACATTCTGGCCTCCATCCTCCCACGCTCCGAGCAGATGGAACAGCTCAGCTGCAGCTTGCCAGCTGCTTCAAGGTCGCACGGTGCCGGTGGCCTCGAACTGGCGACCTTGTGGATGTTAATCTTCAGGCAAATGGAGGCTCTACCCTCTAGACCAGACCTCCTGCCCTAATTAGTAATGTTATAGCAAAAGCAGCATGTATTTACAAAGAGAGATGCTGGAAATTTTGTTTCCAGCAGAGGGAAAAGGATCTAGGGCTTCCTGACTCCCAGCTCACTCTCTTAACCTTAAAGAGCTACTGAGGCCATCCAGGGCCAGCTTGTGCCTCAGGGGCATACAGAGTATGGCCCTCCTTACCTGGTCATGCCCCAACCTCTCCTTCTCCCAACCCCTGGATTAGAGGGAGACAGAGCAGAAGAAGCAGTGTGGAGCAGAGGATAGCGCTGGACTAGAGTGTTGGAGACCCATCAGACAAATCCACCTGATCTCTAGACCAAGGGTGTCCAAAGTTTTTGGCAGGAGGACCACATCATCTCTCTGACACTGTGTCAGGGGCCGGGGGGGGGGGAAGAATTAATTTACATTTAAAATTTGAATAAATTTACATAAATGAATATATTAAAGAGGAACTTATATGAATGAATGACGGTCTTGCAATAGCTCAAGACCTATAAAAGGCCTTGCACCAAGCAAGGCCAGCCTTTCCTTTGCTGCCACTGCTGCATCACAGAAGTGAAACAGCAAGCAGTGGAGGGAGCCCTCACTGGTGAAACAGTCTCACTGTTTGAAACTGGTTTGAAACTGGGAGCCCTCACTGTTTGAAACTGGGAGCCCTCACTGGTGAAACAGTCACCCTCACACTGAGAGCAGTTGCGTCAGGCCAGTGTGGGCTCCAACAAATCTCCAGAGGGCCAGAGGCTCATTGGAGACTAGGGGCTCCCTGAGGGCCACATTGAGAGTCCTTGAGGGCCACAGGTGGCCCCAGGGCCGAGGTTTGGGCACCCCTGCTCTAGACCCTAACTACCAAGTGTGCAGCTGTGTACCAAGTGTGTAGCTACACAGCTGTGTTGCTGTGGCCTGTGTAGCCAGCCCATAGGATGCCTCAGAGACACACAAGACAACAAGTCACCTGCCACTCTCTTGCACCTGGCCTTTGAAGTAGCCTATTTCTAAAACCAGGAGGTTGCACAAACCCATTACGGCTTGTAACATGTGATGGACTTTTTTTCCAGAAATCTGTCCAATCCCCTTTTAAAGGCAATCTAGGCCAGACGCCAGCACCACATCCTGTGGCAAGGAGTTCCACAGACTAATTACATGCTGGGTAAAGAACTATTATGTCTCTTCTAACTCTCCTGCCGCTTAGTTTTAGGGGATGTCCCCTGGTTCTGGTGTTGTGTGAGAGGGAGAAGAGCATCCCTCTATCCACCCCCTCCTTCATTTTGTGTGTCTCAATATTGTCCCCCCTCAGGTGCCTTTTTTCTAGGCTGGAGAGCACCAGACATTGTAGCCTTTCTTCGTAAGGGAGGTGTTCCAGTTGAGTAATCATTTTGGTCTCTCTCTCTTTTGCACCTTTTCTAGTTTCACTATGTCCTTTTTGGAGTGAGTGAGTGAGTGAGTGAGTGAGTGAGTGAGTGAGTGAGTGAGTGAGGAGGTAAGTTCATTTGCAACAGTGTTGTTTCACAGCATCTCTTGTGCTTGGGGTGTGTTGGACTGGATTGCTCTCTTGGCATTGATTCCCTTCCAGGAAAGATCACACAATGCTGCCCATTGCCTCTTGGGTGAGTGTTGCGTAGCTGTCGCTCCAAAGCCAGCCAGCCTTCCCGCTCAGCTTCGTCACTGCTTGAAAGGCAGAGTGACCAAACCCTCCGACAGGGAATAAATTTCTCGCTGTTTCTTTGTTTGGCTTGGCGGGGGGAGGGGAACCCCTGAAACATTTCTGCTGAAGCAGCTGTTCTTTGTGGCTGAATGAGCTGCGTCAGGGCCACGCTCCTCTTTCAGTCGTCTTTCTCTTGAGCAAGTGGCAGCCGCAAGGAGTGATTCATCCAGTCCCAAAATTCCAGGGGGTGGGAAGATTTCCCTACAAACTTTCCAGAACAAATAAGCCATAGTCCACACTCAGATCCTCTCCTTGTCTTCTCCGTAGAGGATACCAGAAGAGTTGACCCTTGATGCCTTACTGGAGATGAACGAATCAAAAGTAAAGGACACCATGAAGAGGTACGGAGCCAGCGCTGAGGAGTGTTCCCGGCTCAATGGGGCCCTGGCTTGCCTCCGGAAAGTCACTCGGATAGGTACAAGGGATCCTTTTCTACTTTTTTTTTTTTGGGGGGGGGGGGGAAGGTGTTAAGCAATGCAGGTTGATTATCCCTTATCCAGAATTCTGAAAACAAGAACGCTCTGAAATCTAGAACTTTTTTGAATGCTGACATGACATAACATGACCTTAGGCGCCAGCTTGGGCGCATTCATAACAGAACAAGAAATCATGGTTCAGTGTACACTGGGGATGGTCCAGCATGTGGCCAAGGGGCCTCTTTTGGCGGCCCTCAAGATCCCTGCAGCACCCAGCCCCTCTTCCTGCTTCAGAGGCTCTTTGATCTCCCTGCCACACCGCTCCGGCTTCACCTTTGGTGGAAGAGAAGATGGAATGGCCCAGCAGGAAGATCAAAAAGCCCCACCCTGCTGCACCCACTGCCTTCTCCACTGCCTGTTTCTCCTGCCACCCAGCTCAGAACCTGGAACTAATTGGCAGTGACGTCATCACGTCGCCACCAATTACTTCTTCATTTGCGCCCTTGCAAGGTTGGGCAAGCATACTACAGCCCCTCTTAGCAGTAGAAGTTGAACTGCCCTGATATACACAGACTGTGTTTCGTGCACAAGGTTATTAAATACAATGTATATGATTACCTTCAGGCTATGTGTGCACAGTGTATATAAGTGAATTTCATGTTTAGACTTGGGTCTCATCCCCAGGATATCTCATTATGTTCATGCAGATATTCCAAAATCCAAAACACTTTCAGTCCTAAGCGTTCTGGATAATGGATACTCAACCTATCGTTGTCCTAGCCTTCTTTTCTTTCCTTGCCTCAATATAATCTTTTATTTGTTTTAACTGGGAACGTATTCTTCTTTTCAGAGGTGGAAGGAAATAAAAATACTTGGGGTGCACAGAAGGGGCAAAGTACATTGAGGGGTGAACTTTGTTCTATATGTTAGATTTCCAAAAAGAGATATAACAGCATATGCATGTTAATTTTTCTTTCTTTCCTTCTTGCCATCCATGTACATGATTTTTTTTTTTTTTACAAAGCAAGAGAGGTCTGGTCTCTGCCCCAAGGGACTTACAATCTGGATAATGAAATGGATTCAGTACCAAATATTTAGTGTTTGGGGCTCCAACCCCAGTTCTGTTTTATATTGTTTGTAGCCTTGAGCAAGGTCCTATATAGTCTTGGACAAGGTCACCTTAAGATCTTCTTATTCCCCTATGAACCTGCTGACGGTCTTTGATCATCCTTGGAGGCTGTGCTTTTTGGAGAGAGCGAGAGCATGAACGAGAGAGACTACCATCATTGTATCTTTTTAAATGGCAGTTGGACCTTTTATTTATTCATCTGACTTTTACTTTATAATCCAATCAGATCTGAGAAACTTGTTTTTGTTTTTTATACCTCTGCTAATACATTTTTATTGGTGGTTTACTTTGTTTTATTATCTTAATTATTGTATATTGTGAGCTGCTCTGTGTCTGTTTTAAATCGAGAAAGTCAGGATATAAATCCCTCAGCCAAGTAAAACATAAATACTCACAGATCACCCACCGGGTTATGAAAGCTGGCCCCCATTTCAAACAGGTATTTTATGGCTAATGTTTACTATTGACATACATTGATAACCGTTCAGGCAGACCTGTGACTTAAAAACTTGATTTAATTTACATTTTTATATATTATTGCTTAAAGGCTTTAAGTTTTTTTAATGATAAATAAGCTACTATAATTTAAAAAAAAAAATTCAATTCTGTTTAATAGATTTGTAGATGACCTTTTCAGTATGACCCCCAGGGTGATTTTTCAGTTAAAATGGCAAGTCATATAATTAGTCTATAATTAAACCGCTTTGTGAACTTTTAGTTGAAAAGCGGTATATAAATACTGCTAGTTAGTTAGTTAGTTAGTTAGTTAGTTAGTAATTAATTAATTAATTAATTAATTAATTAATTAATTAATTAATTAATTAATTAATTAATTAGTCTAAAACCAATCAAAGACAGACCATGGGAAACTCCACCATTCAGTGCCCTGTTTCTGTTAATGCTAACCAAGGTTCTAATATCCATGCGCAGGTGGAGAATACAAAGACGACCTGGTGTGGAATACATCGGACATGCGCCGGGACAGTAGTTTGATGCCCCCTTCTGAACTCTCGCCCTGCTCTGCGGGACTCATGTGGATGCCTGGCACCCTTCCTCCGCTGAAGGGCAATGGCCAACAGTCCCGTTCCGTCTCCGTGTCCACCATCCCGTCTTTGGACAACCTTTCCTCCAGCCAAGTTCCTCATGCCTCTGTGGACAACCTATTGGAGTCTTTTGCCTTCCCTACCCATTGTGGGAGACGAAACCTCAGGACTCCTCACAGCATCACCATCACGCCCCCTACAACACCCCAGCTCAAGAGGGGGAAACCGCCACGGACTCCTCCCCCACCGAGCCGGAAGGTTTTCCAGCTGCTTCCTAATTTCCCGACCCTCACGCGGAGCAAATCCCATGAATCCCAGCTTGGCAACAGGATAGATGAAGTTCCACCTATCAAGTAAGGGCCCTCTCTTTCTGCTCACCTTTTTGTATTAGTGTATGAAAGTTGTGGAGTTATTTTGCTGCCTTTTGTGCCTCAAGAACATCTGCCTCTATAGCCTGGTTCTTTGTTTTAAAATGATGTAGCAAGGCAGTTTGCAACCAAGGTCTGGAGTTCAGTGGTAGATCTTGCTTTCATACAGAAGATACCAGGTTTGGTCCCTGGCAGGATCTCCAGTTATTGCTGGGAAAGACCCCTATCTGAAACCCTGGAGAGCTACTGCCAGTCAGTGTAGAAAATTCTGAGCTAGACCGACCAGTGGTCAGAAACTGTATAAAGTGACTTCTTGTGTTCCTAATCCAGTAATAAAACTGAAGTTGCAGGTTTTATTATTATTGTTTGTTATTTCTAAGAATGTCAATAGGAGGGGCCACCAGGGACCCCCTGGTCCCAGAGCCGATGCCTCTGTGAGGGTGTCATGGCACCCTAAGGTGTCATGGTGCACGGTTTGGGACCTACTGCCTTAGGCTTTGGAGAACTTACCAGGCCAAAGATACAGTACTGTCCCAGATGGTGTGACTTGGATAAAGCATCTTGATGTGTACAGTGTGTTCATCTGATTTTTGTAGGGGTGTGACTTACCAATTGTTTCTCCATTTTTTTTTTTTGTCTTTTAGACTTGGTAAGCGATGTGTTATTTCAGCAACCTTCAAGCCATCTCCTGAAAATGGGGGCAAAACTGCTGTATGTTTTGAAGTGTAGCCTCTCAAGCGATTCATCACTTGTGTTCAGCCGAAGTTTGCTTCAGAACAGTAGGACCAACACCATCTCTTTAGAAAGCTGGGGGGGGGGGGAGAGCAAGGGAGTGCGTGCAAGGCCGCCAAGATTGCCTAATGCCGGAGCAGGATAACAAAGGACAACCTTCCCCTGTGTCCTGTGGTCAGTTGTGCTCAGCAGGTGGGTGAAGATCCAACCCTCCTCCTCTTCCTTTCCTGAAGAAGGAAGGGGAGGAGAGAAGAGGGGACAGGACGCTGCCTAATTTGCCATCCTACACACAACCTGCTTCAGATTGTGTAATAGACAGGACAGCTCTGTGTGTGTGTGTGTGTGTGTGTGTGTGTGTGTGTGTGTGTTTGTGTGTGTGTGTTGAAAGCAATGTATAGTAGTTTCCCCATATCCATGGGCAATGCATTCCAAGACCTATCAAGGATGTCCAAAACCTCAAATAGTAGTGTACCCTATACATAAGTCATTTTTCATTTATATACCTACCTAAAGTTATTTTCACAACAATACCACAATCATGCAGGTGGACAGCAAGAACACTAGTGGCTATGCGGGCACGAGTAAAGCAGGCCAGCGTGGGTAAGAAGAGATGCATCGTGGGTGCGAAGGTTTCTCCATGTTATTCAGAATGGTGTGCAATTTGAAACGTATGCATAGTTTATTTCTGGAATTTCATCTTTTGGGGCTGTGGTAAACTGTGGATAACTGAAACAGCAGAAACTGAATCCATGGATATAGGGGTTCTACTATGTATCGGGAAAGTCTTTCTTTAAATGGAAACACACCATACCGTAGCACTTAAGTTAGGATCAAACTACACATTAATTTTAGCACTGTGGCCCTTCATGTACGTAATCTTGTTGGTTTTGAACTTGTGTGTGTGTGTGTGTGTGTGTGGGTGACTCTGGTTTGGAACTGCAGATTGAGCTGTGGTGGGGGGCTTTATGCTTTTCCAGGTGCCACAATCCTGTTCTGAACTGTTGACTGCTGTTAGCAATAGGAGGGAAGCTCCCATTGCCATCCACAACAGTCTTGGAACTGGGATTGCAACAGAAACAAATGGTTCAAGTCCCCCTCCCCCTATGCCATAACCTGAGCCTGGCCCCTACTGTGGATAAAGTATGGGGATAAAACCAGGAAGTCTGAGTTTTTAAAAATAAGAGGGTTGAGCAGGTGAGGGGAGAACAATCCTTTCCCTTCCCTTTCCCCTCTGCAAGCTCTCTTCTCCCAGTCAGACTTGCTTCTGATAGTGGAAGCTGGCAGTGGAAGAAAGATGTCTAGGGAGGGGCAGGCTGTTGGGAGCTGGCTGATGGACTGGGAAGGGATTAGCAAGCTGTTCCTCCTGCTCTGAAGAGTGGACCTTTCATCCAGTGCTCAAATTGCAGGGTGGCCAGAGAGGACCTGGGCAACAGACCTGTGCTGTTAGTCAGTGGTGTAGCTAGAGGGTTGCAAAGCGCTAAGTTTTGTAGGGAGCCTCACTGCAGTGTGAGAGCAACCCCTTCCCTTCCCCCTCCCCTTTGAAGCTATTCCGGGTGGCGGGAGCCAAATGGAGGCGTACGCCCGGCTCTGAAATGGAGGGGCCGCTTTGCACGCTGTGGTGAGGCTCCCTGCCAAAATTAGCACCTTGCACCCCCTCTAGCTACACCACTGCTGTCGGCTCCCTTAGCGTCAGGGTTTAGAAGAGTATGAGAAAAGGCGCGGTTTGTCAAGTTGGGGAGTGGGGCAAGCCAGGCAGTGGGGCTTGTGGCTCTCATGTCGCCTCCCCGCCACCTACCATTTACGCACTGCTCCTGCCTGTGGCTTTTTACATGATCAGAGAATGACTCAGATTTGCACAAACAGGCCTGGTTTGGCCCTCGTCCTAATGGGTCATTCATCCAGTTTTGATATGAAATGACGCCCTTCGTAATGAAGATGAATGCAGAGGCAAGAGTGTGAGTGATGACTAAACTCGAGCATGTGAGGAAATGCCAGTGGTTTAGAATTGATTCTTCATTCCGTGGCCTCGGGGCTGAAATAGCGGTCGCGCCAAGCCATCATCTAAATTTTCTCGTTGCCTTTTTGCTTTGCTGGGGTGTTGAGGATGCTGGAAAGATGTTCCAGAAATAATTGCTTCCCTGTACTGTCTTTTTGGGACAGATAATAGCTGGACTTTTCCCAACCTGAAATCCGACACTGAGGAAATAAATTGGTTGCTCTGCACAAATTATGCAACCGTGGGTGCACCAACTTGTCTATTTTGCTTTCTAGAGTCAGCATTTTAATTTAGTTGTTCAGTTCAGATTCAGTTATTTAATTAATTTTAATTTAATGTTGGAATGGAGGTGATGGGGGTAGGTGATAAGGGAGCCAAGGGGGAGAGCGGTGGCACTCGGTGGCAGGGAGCCTCAGCGAGGCAGACAAGAGGCCCCTCCCTTTGGAGCCATTCCCAGTGAGGGGAGCAAAACAGAGCCGTGCTCCCCCTGCTGGGAATGGCTCCGAAGGGAGGGTCCGCTTACCCGCCTGCTCCCTGCCAGCCTGAGCACTCTGCCCCCCCTCCAGCTACACCACTGGGTGGCACTGACAAAGGGGAGGGAGGAAGGGCTTGAAAAATTGACAGTAGTGTTACTGGATCTTTGCCCAGAAATGGTGCTGATACCGTTGTAAAAACCGAGTGGCTTGGTTCAGATGTAACCCCAAAACTGTGGTGTAGCTGTCACTGATTGACTCTGGCCCTGCACACTTCCTCTTCCCTCCCATGTGCCATTTCCTGTCTCTTTTCTCACTTCCTAGTTTGAGCAAGCTCTTGTTTTATTATGACACCTCAGTTGGTTACCCTGCACATGCCCAATCTCGTCTGATCTCGGAAGCTAAGCAGGGTCAGGCCTGGTTAGTACTTGGATGGGAGACTGCCTGGGACTACTGGGTGCTGTAGGCTTATACCGTGGTCTTTCGAGACTGAAGGTTGCCAACCAGAGAGTCAGTTGGGTAAATGACGGTTACCCGAACTGCAGGTCTGACCCTAAACTGGGAACCCTGGTTTCAGCAGGACAAAACTGTAGGCGTTGCAAACCAGGAAGCGGATGAAGGGAGAATGCAGAACCCGGAATGCAAGAGAATGTGTGGGGGAAGAAGGGGCATGGGATTCTCTAGCCCACTAACAGTGACCAAATTGCAGTGTGTCTGCACCACTGAGCTGAAGCTTCAGCTATTTGCATCACTCACCCACCCTCCTTTTTTGCTGGGGGTAGTGTAATGTGTGATCCTCCTGTGCATTGGGGTGGGCTGGGCTGGGCTGGGCTGCTGTGACTGCTCTTGAAATCCTTCTGCAGATGCTGTGGAGAAACATAATATAATCAGAGCTAGAAATTTGTTTTTGTATCGACATTCCCAGGATTTCACGTCCTTCTGACTTTACTGATCTGGCAGCAGAATTGCTGTTCTCTGCCCTCCTTATTAATTCCATTGTGGGTCTTGGTAGTAGAGATAACATCAAAGGTCAGATATCAGCTGAGGACCCGTGTCCATCAGAGGGCCCACCTGAATAGGCTGAACCCTTGGTACTGGTGGCCGTAGTTCTGACCAATGCTCCGGGTGAGCAAATTGGGAGCACCTTTCTCACCTGTATGTTTACAACAGTCATACAAGAGGAAGCAGAGGGAGGATTGAGCCCCAAAGCCATACAGTAGGTCCCACCTCTGATGTTAATAATTTCCTAAACTTGTTTTAAAATGAGTGTGGGGTGAGTGTTTGGAGACCTTTAGATGTGACATGCGGAAACGAAGTTGGCTTGAATTGAAACTGTAATGTTTTATGTGCCGCTTTGATGCTCAGGAACAAAATTACAGCTATACTAGTCAAGAAATATGGAATTTTTTTTGTTTGTTTCATGCTGATCTCTGCTTCTGATTTGTGCTGTACGCGTCTTACAGGTTGGAATTTTTGGAAGATAATAAAGGCCTTGAGGTTTTGCAGCGATTCAGCAGTTCTATAGAGGATTGTGACTTGTTGATGGTAGTGTGAGATGGTGTAACAAAGGCCCAGATCAAATCTGCAAAAAACAACAAAAAAACACAACCTATGGAAATTGGGCCTTTCCCACATTTGGAGACAGAACCCACATGGGTTTCCATATCTGTGAGTGTTTTTTCCCCCATGGAATAAGTCAGGTACCGTTTCCACTTGTTAATTTGTGAATTTGGAGTTTTGTATGTGGGATTTTGAACTTATGGTTGGAAACTCCAAACTCCAGGTGGTTGTTCCATATCTGTGGGTTTGGAGTCATAAGAGGCGGTGAGATGAAAGATGACGGACGGCGACAGGCTAGTGTGGCATTTCCCACAGATTAAACTCTTGGGTTGGAGTGAAAGTGTGGTTGCAAATCCCACGTGGGCTGATGTGATTCATGGGTGCAGTAGCATAGCTAGCAGGGGGGCGTTATGCCTCCGTTTTGCTCCCCCAACCGAAATGGCTCCGAAGGGGAGGGGGTGGCCCTGCTTGCACATCGTGGGGAGGCACCTTTCAAAACTCAGTGCTTTGCACCCTATCTAGCTATGCCAGAGGAGGTTCAGTGCTAGCTAGCTCAGGAGGTTCAGTGGGAGAAGCAGAGTGTTATATGGACCTTTGTCCAGATCAGGGTCATTTCTTTTGTTCTTGCTACCACAAATGGTTGGGATTAGAACTTCTGAGTCCAGAGGCAGTCTATCTTAGCATACCAGATGTTTTGGATATAATTTTTGATTATTCAGGCCTTCTAAAATGTTAAGCAATCATTGATTTGGTGGTGCTATTACCTGCAGATATTGTTTTTAACCCACACTTCTGTGTTGCTTCGTATTTTTCAAAAGGTTTCAGTGGTGTTTATTTGTGAGTTGTGTAAGCACACTTAGTATTTTTAAATATAAATTTTTAGGCAGGGTAAAAATGTTTTTGTGTTGTTTTTTTAAAGGGAGGAGGTGGCAAGAAATAGCCTAGCAGTAGAGCACCTACCTTGCATGCAGAAGGTTCCAGGGTCAATCGCTGGCAGTGTCCCCATGCAGAGATGGGAATGACCCATGGTGGAAACCTTGGGAAACTGCCGCCGGACAACTTTGAGGATGTGCTAGCAAAGTGCTTGAGAGTCAGGACGGTGTCGTGCAGTGGTTCTCATTCCTTTAGCACCCACTTTTAAGAATGAGAATCTGTCAGAACCCACCAGAAGTGATGTCATGACCTGAAGTGACATCATCAAGCAGGGAAATTTTTAACAATCCTAGACCGCAATCCTACCCACACTTACCCAGCAATTGACTATCATTGTTGAAAGCGTAGTAGCCTGTTAAACGTACAGATCTGTGACATTTCCCCAAATGCAGTCAGTCACTTACCAGGAAAGCATCAAGTCTAATATATTAAAAATAAAATATTGAAACGAATGGGGACCCACCTGAATTTGGCTTGCGACCCACCTAGTGGGTCCCAGCCCACAGTTTGAGAAATACTGGTGTAGAGGTTTTGGAACTGGACTTAGACCTGGAAGATCCAGGTTCAAATCCCTGCTCAGCCGTGGAACTTCCTGGGTGACTTTGGGCCAGTCACTCTCAACCTCACATACCTTGCAGGGTTGTTGTGAGAACAGAAAAGAGGGGAGGAACTGTGGTATGTACACCACCTTGAGCTTGGAGGAACAGCAGTATAAAAATGTGAAAAATAAACATAGCAAAGCCTCCTGTTCTCAAAGGAATAAAAAGTGTACAATCCTTATACCATAACATCATTCAGTAAAGCCTCCTGCATCCAAAGTCTGCATTTAACAGAAATATTTGTCCACGTTTGTGTGCTGTTCTCATGAGTAACCCCTATTGTCTCTTCTAGATTGTGCTAGTCATAGATGGAACCCAGGAAAAGCAAGCAGAGAGGTGCAGTCTTGTTTGATCTTTGTGCTTGGCTCAGACAACCCTGTCACCAGAGTGGAACCAGATTGTGCAGTCTTGGTGCGCAATATTTGCTAGAGTGCTGGGAAACTCAACCTGTTTGAGGGTCCCTTTTGTGGCATTGTCGGTTCTGACGTCTGTGTGCTGGGCTGGTTTGCGGGAAATGAGCTCCGAGCTCTGGCATCCTGAGCAACCAATCAAACGGGGACTTTGCGTGATTTAAAACAAAAAAGAAAAAAAAAACAGCAGAAGCCTTGCAATGTCTAGAACAGGGATTTGGTGCCATCTGGAGTCTAGAGGGATAAAAACCTGAAAGTTGGAAGCATGATGTCGAATTATTATTCCAAACTATAGGAACCACAGTTGTTAACTGGTGCAGAGCAATTGACAAAAGTCTCAGCCTGAGACCTAAGTATCCACTAGGTATGGCGCAGTATGGCGCAGTATGTAAGATGTTCCTAAACATGCTGTTGCTTGTGGATCTGATGGTGTTATTTCAGCAAGCTGCAGTTGTAATTCACAAAATTTTTCAAGATCATTCCAAGTGCCTTGATGACAATGGGGACCATTTTGGTATGGTGGTGGTGGTAGTAGTGGTGGTTTATTATTTTTAACATTTCTATACCGCTTTTCAACAGCAGTAGTTCACAAAATTGTTTATGTATTAAAAGAAATCAGTAAATGGTTCCCTGCCCTCTCACGATCTGAAAAAGAAAAATACAGAAGACACCCCAGCAATGGCCAGTGGATAAAGCAGCTTCCTGATTCAGAGGGGATTTGGGGGGGACCTTCTCAGCTGCCCCTTGCTTTAATTGTCCTCATTTTTGCTGCCTAAGAATTGGGGGGGGGGGAGTGGGGTGTGTGTGGAATTTCAAATCTGTCTTAGACTGAGCTACAAGTGATGTGTTAAACTTTCAGTTTGAAATGGGGGTGTGGGAATTGTCCCTGGGTCACCTTTTTTTTCCAGCCCCCCCCCCCCCCCCCCCGTTTTCAGAAGCAGTGAATCTGCTGGCCACTGGTGGCCACTGTTTTTTCTACCCAGAAATCTTGGACTGGGTCTGGTTGATAAAGTAAACATCATCCCAAAGGGACTTGATTTTAAATCATTAAAATAGGGAACATCATTCTAGAACATTGGGGGGAAGTCCATCTCTAGGTAATTTCCATTTTTTCTGACTTCTCTGTAGAAAAAATTGTGGCTTCCAGCTTTCCGGCACAGCCAGAAAGTCCATCCTGCTTAAGTTTGGCCCCCCGATCTCTGGCAGGCTCAAGCAAACCATCTGCCTTCTGAATGGGCCTCGTCTGGATTTTTTTGGTGGCGGTCTATTTATAGGTGCATTTATGATTAAATGAATGCTGTTGTTGTTTTGCTTTCTTAGATCTCCCCCAAGGATCTCCTCAAACGGTACGAAGAGATATTGGTCTGTCGGTAACACACAGGTAAGTATTATGGACCTTTAACAGGGAAAGAGGGAGGTTGGACTCTTTCAAAGGTTGATTCCAGGTTCTCTGCTTCTCTCAAAGGCTTTTGTTTTTGGGATGTGTAAAGTTTCTGGATGAGGGGAGCTTGGGGTTGAACTAGAGACAGGGAATTTTTGGGTGGTGGTGTTACTTTTATGAAATTGATTCCCTGGGGATGTGTGTTGTCCTCTACACAGTTTGCCTTTTTTATGTTTCTGTTTTTTTTTGTGAAGGTTTCTATTCTTAAAAGTTAATTTAAAATAAATAAGTCAACCACCTCCAGTGGAATTCAGCTACATAAAATAGTTAGATGCAACTTTTCCAAGTATAATTGCATAGCTTTTCCAATAATACCTTTTTTCTTTTTTCTTTTTTTTTAACTCTGTGTGTAAAACTGTGTGTGTGTTGGCACTTTTTGGACTCTCCTTTGTCTGTTCCAGATTCTCTACAAAGTCCTGGCTCTCACAGGTGTGTCAGGTGTGTCAAAAGAGCATGATGTTCGGGGTGAAGTGTAAGCACTGCAGGTGAGCATGTAATAAGGAGACTCCCCTCTTATGAAAAAGATGGGCCTCTTATCCTAACCCTACCTTTGAGTTTTAAAAATAAAGTAGTACATCTAGTATAAATATACGTATACAGGTGGGCGCTGCTTAACAATGCTCTGACCAGGGACAGCTCATATATCCAAACAGCAGCCTCTGGCCGCTGTCAACTACACCACAGCTTGATGGCGGGGACGCCAGTCTGCATCCCTGTCGTTAAGTGGCGCATGACTATATTGGGACAGAAATATCTGGGATGCAAAAAGACCAGATGCAAATGTCCAGTACTGGGACATATTTGACCAGTGTTGGGACACAGACTGGGACACCGATGTCCAGGACGCAGTGGTAATTGTGAGTGTCATAAGCAGCTAATTGACTGCCCAACTGAACTAATTATGTTGGCCCTAATTATGGATAGGGAGACAAGTATGTGGTGGGGGGGCAGTGAGAGAGTGCCAGCAAACCCCATCCCTGTATCAGCCTTCCCAATTATGGGGAGGATCTTTCCCTGGGCACGGTGCTTTCCTATGCAGACAAATGCTGCATGTGCATTTCTCCTCTCTTCCCTGCCTGGTGGTAGCCACTAGCATGTGCTGCTACTGTGAGGTTGTTCCCCTTCTCTCCTTCCAAGCCTTTTGGAAGGAGAGGTGGGGCAGAGAGTGACGTGGAGCTTGGAGTGACAGAGCTTGCCCTCTGTTTGGAAAGATGAATAGAAGAGGAAGCAAGACTAGACAGAGATCAGAGAAGTGCTATGGCAAGGGGAGAGGAGGGGGGGTACAAGCAAGTAAAATTCAGGAGTGACTTTAGATCATCATCAGAGCTATTGGTAGCTCTGGAGTGGAAGTTTGCCTGCCCCAGTGTTATGGGAAACTTAGGTGCACCATGTAAAGCACAAAAAGTGACTGGTGAGTGGGGTGGAAATTTTCATCAGCAAAATGGTCCTCAGGGAAACAGTTAACCCCCTTTCCGTTGTCACCATAGTTCCAGTCCAGATCATCCCCCAGTGATTGCTGTTTACTAAACTAGAAAGAGACAGAGTTCTTGAAAAGCTCTGTCATCTAACTAGACCTGATGATGATGCAGCCAGGTAGATGGAAGCAAAAAGAAACTAACATGTTTTTTCCCCTCTCTTTTCCACAGATTAAAGTGTCATAACAAATGTACAAAAGAAGCCCCACCCTGTAGAATATCTTTTCTACCCTGTAAGTTCTCCCTCACCCAATTCTTTGACCTGTTGTCTACTGCTAAGAGTGTCTATGATAAGAAATAAAGATAAAATACCTTTCTCTCTCTCTCTCTCTCTCTCCCTCTCTCCTGCCGCTTCCTCTTCAATAGTGCAAAGATTAAGGCGGACAGAATCTGTCCCTTCCGACATCAATAACCCAGTGGACAGACCTTCAGAACCACAGTTTGGGACTCTTCCAAAAGCACTAACTAAAAAGGTATGTAAGAAGAGACCTGCTAGATCAGGCCCAAGGTCCAGCTTTCCGTTTTGTCACAGTGGCCAAACAGAAGTCAAAAGTCGACACCCACCTCATTACTTCCACGTAACTGGCGTACAGAAGCATCCTGATATTCTTCTCCTCTTCCATACTGCCTCTGAGCCTGGAAATAGCATGTAGCCAACATTCATGAGTCTGATGCAAAAAAATACGGTGGGCCCTCCTTATCATCTTGGCATCTGTGAATTTCAATATCCGTGGATGCTGAGCCTGTGACTGGAGGGCCTCAGAGACCTCCTGGATGCGAGCAGAAGTGCCTTCCAGCCGTGCCTTGGAAGCCCTCCTGGATTCTTTTGAAAGGCAGTTCCAGATTGCCGGGGTGCCCCCCCCCACTGTGGATTTGATTATCCGTGGAATTCAGAATCTACAATGGGAGTCCTGGAATGGATCCCCCACAGATTCTGAGGGCCCACCCTAAGTTCCTTCCACTTGGATGTGAGAGCCCTGCAAGAATGAATCTTCATGTGGTCTGGAACTTTAATTGTGGTGATGTGTTTCCCGCTTAGATGAACTATAAAAAGGAGATTTGTCAAATTCCTGGAGAAGGAAGGTGTCTATCGGTAGCTGTTACTCATGATGCAGTTTGCTTGGTAGATATGTTTGTAAGCCACTTCCCCCCCACATTTTTTCCTAATTAAAAATGAGGTATAAATGAAATAAACTATACTCTCATTCCCTTTAGCTTCTATATCCTCATTTTACTGAACCTTTATTTTTCAGGATCATCCACCAGTCATAAACCACCTTGACTCGAGCAGCAACCCATCCTCCACCACCTCTTCCACGCCATCTTCTCCAGCGCCCTTCCAGTCTTCCAACCCCCCCAGCGCTACGCCGCCACCGAACCCGTCTCCCATGGGCCAGCGGGACAGCCGGTTCAACTTCCCTGGTAATTGGCTTTGTTTCTTTGCTTTGTTCTTTTTGCAGGGAGGCTGAGCAGAAACGGAGGAAATGTAGAATGAGGTGACTGCAGACCATGTGTAGAATGAAGTCCTCTTTGAACCTTGTGTACTTGGCAACAGGGCTGACCCAAAGCCTCCTGGCACTTGAGATGGCTTGCCTGATGCTGTGTACTCCCACAGTCTCCCACAGCACACCTGATGCTGTGCTCCTCCCCATTCTTGAATCCAAAAAGAGAGGAATGGAACAAAAATGAAAGAGAAGAGAGTGGTGTGCTAGAGCAGGGGTGCCCAAATCCCGGCCCTGGGGCCACTTGCGGCCCTCGAGGCCTCTCAATGCGGCCCTCAGGGAGCCCCCATTCTCCAATGAGCCTCTGGCCCTCCGGAGATTTGTTGGAGCCCGCACTGGCCCAATGCAACTGCTCTCAGCGTGAGGGAGATTGTTTGACCTCTTGCATGAGCTGTGGGATGAGGGCTCCCTCCACTGCTTGCTGTTTCACATCTGTGATGCAGCAGCGGCAGCAAAGGAAAGGTCAGCCTTGCTTTGTGCAAGGCCTTTTATAGGCCTTGCGCTATTGCAAGACCTTCATTCATTCATCTTTAATATATTCATTTATGTAAACTTATGCAAATTCATTCAAATTTTAAAAGTAAATTAATTATTTTTTCCCCTGGCCCCTGACACAGTGTGAGAGAGATGATGTGGCCCTCCTGCCAAAAACTTTGGACACCCCTGTGCTAGAGCATTGACGTTACTCTAGGCCACCTCCTCATCCTCCACACTTCCTGTTTTGCTGTCTTCTACTCTTCTTTTTCAAATCCAGGGAGCAAGATGAGATGGATTCATGTGCTTCCCATCTCATAGTTAGACTGGCCTTGCTGGGCAAGAAAGCATTTTACCAGATTTGCTGGGCATGCATCTCTTGATACATTTTTCCCTGCCATGATATTATCATCGTTCACCTTGGTGCTGAGAGTGATCAAGAAGCTTGGTTTAATTTTCCATTTATGTTAGGACTGAAAGAAATCCCGGGGGTGGGTGGGCGATGGCTAGAATGCGCCTGCTGCGTAAAGCAAGCCACTGCATGGACATGGAAGGTGTTAAAGGAGGCAGCTTGTAGAAACCAAGGAGCAAAAGACTTTTGGGGGACAGGTCATAGTTCAGTGGTAGAGCCCCTGTATTGCATGCAGAAGGTACCTGGTTCAATCCCTGGCAGTAGCAGAGAAAAGATATTCATGTGAGGGTCAAAACCCACTGGAGAGCATCAGTGCTCCATCTGCCATTCTGTTTAAATCAAAGCGTCATAGGGGGAGGCTATGTCATCACATAGTATCATTGCAGGGTTTAAAATGGTGACTGCCAGGCTCTGGGAGAAGCTCAAATTCTAACCAGAGTGTTTTGCCCAGCATCCTGAAAATTGTCAGGGGGCTGCTCTTTTTTTGCCTCCCTCCCCCTAGTTTTTGGTCCAAGTTATCCCACAAGAGTTGCAATCTTGGATCGAAAAATTGTTTTAGGAAAGCACCTCCAAGTGCTATAGAGACATGAAACACGGGCTGTGCAAATTCAAACCAGCAGTCATTTGTTTTGAACACGTGGCCAACTCAGAACCTCCAGGGGCCATCTCAAAACCTCTTGGGGCTTGAGGCAGCTTGCCAAATGTCTGCGCCCCTCCCTTACCTAGTGATGTCCCAGCCTCCGCTTCTCTGGTTCACTGGACTGGAGAAGAAGGCCACAGAGCAGACTTATAAACTACCCTTTCTCTTGAAGCATTCTAGCAGGGGCTCAAAACCTTTTTCTTTTGTTTGGCATTTGTGTAGAGAGGTGGAGGTTTATTGTTTACTGATGACCGCTTTTTACTGCTGTTTTATTGTCGATATGCTGTTTATATTGCTTTTATGCTCCTATACTATATGTCTTAAGTTATTGCTGATGCTGTTATAAATTTTGTGCTGCTCTTTTTGGCCTTTATTGATTTTTATTTTATTTTACGTAAGCCACCTTGGGCGTCCATGTAAGTGGGGGAAGGAAGGCAAAAATATATGAAATAAATGTGGAGGTGAATGGTAACACTCTAGCGTCCCAGAACCCTCTCCTCTAAACTTTCGCTTTTGCTCCATTCCCCTCTTCTTTTTCCAATTTGGGGAGTGGTGGCAGGAGCAGGAGAAGTATGGACAGATGGAGATGGGTGTTCCTCCCAATCCATGACCTGAGACAATAGCCTCAGTTGACCACATGGATGGACCAGTCCCAGCAACGAAACCTAAGGCACAGGCTCTCCTGCCCTTGCTGATAGATGTGTTATGTTCCACTCTGGGAAACAAACTTTAGTTTTTAACAAACTTGGGCTGGAAGTGAGGATTGGAAAGACAGGGAGGAGCCAATGACGTTGCTCGGGGATTGCACGAGTGTGTGAGCTGCACTGGGGGATGCGCACGGGGGGCGGGGGCTGTCACCACTACTGCCCAAATTTTTAAAATCTTGATATTTTCAAATACCGTTTTGTACATCGCTCAATGCAGAATGTCATGCAGAATGCAGTGAAACAAACTGCATTGACTTATCTCTATTCTGTCCAAAGTTATAGCCAAAAAACCAGCGAGGTGGGGCGATGGTACATCACCATGCCCACTGCCCAGGGGATTGCCCTACCCACTGAGGAGATCCATCATGGGGGTGACATGCTGGCCTCCCGCACCGGGTGATGCAAATCCTAATGACTGCCACAGGGAGGGGGTGTTGCTTGACAGACAGAGGGAGGAGGGCCCTTTCTGATTTTTGGAGTGGCAAGGTGAAAGGTAGAATTGCGAGAATAAAACCTGAACCCAGGAGCACTGATGCGTAGAGAAACCCACTCCTGTCTGGGTTGCCACTGTAAGCTCACCATTTTCTCTTGCACGCCTTCTCAACGTGAAATAAAATGCCTGTTGCCCGGCTCAGCCTCGGCCTGCATGTTGCTTCTAGGTCTCCCACATCCTGAAATCGCCTTTTACAATTTACTAACTGTGAATTGGGATTAATTCACGGGGCATGTGGGGGCAATCGCTGACACAATCGTCTCACTTGCTAATCTCTCGTGGTGTTTTTTTGTTTGTTTGTTTGCCGTCCTCTCCTCTCTATTTTTTTTTTCTAAAGCTGCCTACTACATTCAGCATAGACAACAGTTTATCTTCCCAGGTGAGTTCCTCTAACCTGCAAGGGCCATTTCTGCTGAAGTGCCTGCCCCCTCACTCCCCCCCCCATTCCAGAGTTTTCACAACAGCTTAACTTCCTTCTGCATGTTTGCACTGAGATTCTGCCCAGCTTGCAGAATGAATGAATGAATGAATGAATAAATGAATGAATAAATAAAACTGTGCTTTTTCTCTTGGTACAACATTGTGTGAACTTTGGTTGTTTTGATAATGCAACGGTTAAAACATGTGCAGTTAGGGTGTTTTAGTTATAATGTTCGCCTCCCCCTCCTCTCTGCTCACCTCATCCAACTCCCCACCTATCTACAAAACAGATTATTTAGAAACATTAGTCTTTCGAGACTGAAGGTTGCCAACCGGCACATGAGAAGAGCCCTGCTGGATCAGGCCAAAAGCCCACCTAGTCCAGCTTCCTGTATCTCCCATTGGCCCACCAGATGCTTCAGGGAGCACACAAGACAACAAGAGACCTGCATCCTGTTGCCACTCCCTGACGTCTGGCATTCCTAGGTAGCCTACTTCGAGACCAGGAGGTTGCACATACCCATCATGGCTTGTAACCTGTGATGGAGTTTTCCTCCAGAAATCTGTCCAATCCCTTTTTAAAGGCATCCAGGCCAGACGCCATCACCACATCCTGCGGCAAGAAGTTCCATAGATTAATTATATGCTGGGTAAAGAAGTATTTTCTTTTGTCTGCCCTAACTCTCCCGACAATTTCAGTGGTGTTGTGTGAGAGCAAAAAGAGCATCTCTCTATCCACTCTGTCCATCCCCTGCATGATTTTGTATGTCGCAATCATGTCCCCCCCTCAGGCACCTCTTTTCTAGACTGAAGAGCCCCAAAATTTGTAGCCTCATAAGGGAGGTGCCCCAGCCCAGTAAACATTTTGGTCGCTTTCTTCTGCACCTTTTCCATTTCCACTATATCCTTTTTGAGAAGTGGTGAGCAGAACCGGATGCTATACTCCAGCTGTGGCCTTAAAATCGATTTGTAGAATGGCATCAGGGCCTATGAGAGGAATGTTGTCAGGGGGTACAGAGTTTCTTCTGGGCCCCTTCCCAAAGGGGGAGGGGGGCAGTGGGGCAGGCAGAATAGGAGGGTGGCAAACTAAGACAGCCGCAATAGTCTTTGGAGCCCAGGTCTACTAGGCTTCTTGATGTAGAGCCCAGGTCTACCTGATCATGTGGCATTGGCAGTTAGAGAAAGTAATATGGAAAACCAAACAAACTCCAAAATCTTTGAAATATCGAAAATCGATTGCAGAAAATTAGCGTCGTCGTTTTTAGGCTCACACTCGAATGGACCAAAATGAACTGCAGCAGCAGTAGCCCCACGCCTGGGTCACTAAGCTTCTATACACTCCTTCATGGTTATGGGGTCCACAAAGCAAAGAGCTACCGTAGCAGGCCAGTTTCCTCCCAGATTAGACACTGTTCAGGAGGGTCATGGATGCATTCCAGAGCCCAATGTGTATGGCTTGCAGCAGCAGTTAACACTGCATGCACATGGTTGTGTCCCAGCATCATGCAGGCAGTGAGTTCAGGTGAGACAGGAAAATGTCAGATCCCAGGAACTTTCTGGGCCCCCTCCTTTGGCTCCTGGGCCTCCTTTTTGGCCCTGGGCCCTGGTACAAATTACCCCCTTTACCCCCCCTCTCCTAGGCCCTGAATGGCATTATAATATTTGCCATTTTAAATTGTGATCTTTCACCCAAGAGCATCCCAAGGCCACCTGTCCTCTGCAATAGGGATGCCAAATGCCGCAAGGAGGGCAGCCATCCGAGGGTCACAGCCACTGTTTACCTCCTTCTCCATCACACCCGCCATCCGCCTCTGTTTCTGCTCCCGTGCTTGCTGGATTAGAAAAGGAGGTGAGGAAAGTGGAGGAAAGGAGAGTAAGAATGCCATCTAAAGCAGCAACTTTCGATATTTGTCTTCGCATGGCGCACTGACCTCTTTGGTCTTCACTCCTTGGGATGTCACTTCTGGTTTCCCAGAGACTCTTCTGATTACTGTGGCTCTGTCTGTAGTCCCAAATTGTCTGTTCCAACTGAAGTGGGACAGACAATTTGTTATTACAGGCAGTTGCCCTTGAAACAGAGCCACAGAACCCAGAAGAGTTTTTCCACCACTGATTTTTGCCACCGTGCTCCAAACTCCTGCGGCGTGCCTGCGGATCTTTCGCAGCGCACCGGTTGAAAGGGTTCCGCACTGCTGCACAGACTCCTTTTATGGCTACACAGCAGCACAAGAGTGTCTCTGGACACGCGGTGATCATGCCATACATCCTTGAAATGGTTTTCATGATGGCACAGGGAGTTCTGGAGGATGCTCCCATGTGTAGATTGGGATGCTGCGTACAGTGGTGTCACGCCACAATCCACACCACCGCTGCCACTGGTACTGGAAGGTTCAGGGGTCCGCTTGACCGAGTGGGCCCTCGGACAACCCCCAACCTTGCTGTGGCCACCCCCCTCCGTTCAATCACGTTCAATGGATGTGTCAATTGTTTGTTCCCATCCAATCCTTCGACTCAAATTCTTGGCTGCTCTTGGATGTGCTCTGTTTCAGGCTGCAAGTGGGGAAACCCGTCGGTGTGATGGGATTCCTCGGAACAGGCATCTTGGTTTTTAGCTCCAGGTGGCAAAGTAGTTCTGGTTGAGCAGTGCGACTATGATTGTGTGTGTGTTTTTTTTAAAGCCTTCAGAAATGTCAGAGAGCATCAGAACAGCATTCAACAGTCTTTTCCATGTTTTGGTCTTTTTTTCCTAGAAATTCCCAACACCCCACAAATTACGCTGCCTCCTGAAACGACTGAAAGCGCAACGTAAGTCTCTATGTGTTTTTGTTCTGATTGTCCTTTTCTGGTTAATTTCATACCCAGCCCACAAATGAGGCAGGGTGATGTGACTGCTCCAGGCAGCAGATTGGTGGAGAAGGTGAAAGACGCCCACTGGCACATAGTGGGAGACATGATGTATCCCCAGCACACCATTAGTCAGCCATGGGTCACCCTCTCCCTTACTGACCAGTGCTGCTACTTCTGCTAATCCCGCTCTTTTCCTTTTCCAAAGGCAATGTGGAGGAGTAGAGTGGTGGGCTAGAGTGGAGACGCTCTAGAGTTCGGACTGTCTACTTCACCACAGTTGCTTCCCTGTCTTCTGCCTTTTGAAAAAGCAGAGAGTGGGTGTTAGGCTGAATGGGGGGGGGGGCTGCAGTGACAACAGTCCCAGGAGAGGGAGAGGAAGGTTGGTGACCACATGAGGAGTGGTAAGATCATGGAACATGGGAGGGAAGGGGTGGAAGCCTGAAGCAGATGGAAATTGGCATGGTTAGGGAGAAATCGGCTACAAGCTTTAGGGGAAGATTTTGGACTTGGAAGATGTGTGCCACATTGGGGTGTAAGCTCTACTCAGGAGCACACTCAGGAGCGGCACCTTGCTGCCTCATGTGCTGGGGAGGGAGTTGGGCTGGGACCAGCCAGTTCGTTGGAATTGTCCCCAAATTAAGGCAGCAGCATAATTAGGTGACCAAGAGTGCTGGCCAGAATTTCAATGTCAACCCACTCCTTTTTTTTCTTTGTCTGATATAGTGTTGATGAACACCTGGAAACAGATGGGGTTGAGGAACGTGAGACAGAGGTAATCTTTCATTTCTTTGGGGAGTGACTTATTTCTCTCGCGCCAGGAAGCCAACAGGCAGAGCAGCACGTCCTCCCTTGTATTATACCTCTTATTTTAGAGGTAGACTGCCTCTATGTACGGATGTTCCATTGCTAATTATCGTGGGTAACAATAGAAAGATCCCTAATGGATCAGACCAGAAGCCTACTGTAATACAAGGGGCCTCTGGGAGCAAGCCTGATTGACCAGTGGGGCAGAGGGAGAGCCTCTATGGGTTTGTTCTTGCTACAGAGGACGCTGAGAGCCAGCCTACCCACTGACTGCCATTGTTGTTGGCATCCTTCAGTCTTGGAAGACTATGGTATCGCGCTCTGAATAGAGTTCTGGAACAGTGTCCTCTCCAGTGTGCGAAGCCTGGATAAAGTAGATATGGAGGATAGGCTGTTACCCATGCAGCAAATCCCCCCTCTCCACGTCGCTGAAATGGTCCAATGGAAAGGCAGAAGCCAATACGGTTGGTTCCAGCGGCGTCGCAGGAGTTGCCAGAACGTGACTGTGTTCAGCCATGAACTGCCTCAGGGACTCCGGCTCCGGATTTTGCCTCGAGCTTGACTCCTGAAGCCTTTTCCATAACTGGATGTAGCCACAAGGCAGTAGAGGTTTGGGATCAGAGTTTTCCTTCTCTCAGATGAGCTGCCTTCCCAGGCTGACGAGTCCCATCTACCCGGTGGCTGTTTAGTCGCCTCTTATGACAAGTACAGCCAAACTAGAATTGGGAAGTGTAGAGGTTCCCAGTAGCTCTGTGTTTTCCTGTCTCTGTGTGCATAGAGAGAGGAAAACATAGATTCATGGTGCAACTCTTTATTTTCTAAATAGTCTAGTTCCGTGCAGCTACAGCTCATGTGGTGTACAATCTGGCCCCCTGTGGGCCCTGGAATACCCATGGGCTTGTGCCCCACACAGCCCCAAATGTTTCTGGGCATGAGTGTATATATCAGCTATTTTCAATCCTTTTCATCTCATGGCACACTGTCAAGGTGCTAAAATTGTCAGAGCACTCCATCAGTTTTTTTTGACAAGGCACAAATTGACAAGGCACATCATGCTGCCGGTGGGAGGTTCACATCCCCCAAAGGTCCTGCTAATCAATAACCCTCCCCCCAACTTCCGTGGCACATCTGCAGACCTGCACACCTGCAAACAGCACACTGGTTGGAAATCGCTGTTATATATTAAGAGAGAGAAAAAGATGGGAGTAGAATAGGGTTAGAGGACCAGGTTCCAGGCATTGACACTCCACCCCAACTAGTCTTTCTTTCAAAGCCGGTGGAAGACCAAGAAGCCAACAAGTCGGAAGCCGAGGATGACGAAGATGGGGTCGACGACCTGCCAAACCCGCAGCGTCGCTGGCGAGGGATGATCTATCGCAAGCCCAGCCAGACCAGCGTCTACCTGCAGGAATGGGACATCCCCTTTGAGCAGATTGAACTGGGTGACCCCATTGGCCAGGGGCGCTGGGGCAAGGTTTACCGGGGCAGGTGGCATGGAGAAGTGGCCATCCGGTTGCTGGAAATCGACGGCAACAATCAGGACCACCTGAAGCTGTTCAAGAAGGAAGTGATGAATTACCGGCAGACCAGACACGAAAATGTGGTGCTTTTCATGGGGGCGTGCATGAATCCTCCTCACCTGGCTATTATCACCAGGTAAGTGTCTGAATGATATTCGTGGCCACCATCCTAACTTTTTCTTTAGGGAAAGGGCTTCTGCTCAGTGGTAGAGTCACGATTTGTGTGCAGAAGGTCCCAAGTTCAGTCCGTGGCAGCATCTCCAGGTACGACTGGGAATGGTCCATCTCTGAGAACTCCTGGCCTACACTGATTGGCAGCAGCTGACCAGGGTTTCAAAGTGTGCATTGTGATGCCTTAGGGTGCCATAGGACACTCGCCGGAGCACTGCGGGATGTCCCCCGTGACTGGTCCTTCCTGTCCCCCTGGGCACCACCATTTTGGATCTCGTAAGATGGTGGTGCCCCAATGTCATGAGATTGGAGTGCCGCCATCTTGGATCTCATGAAATTTTGTGAGATTCAAGATGGCGGCCCACAGCTGAGGAGGAGACTGTGGGGGCATCTTGACCCAGATAGGTTTTGGAACCACTGGTGTAGGCAATACTAAGCTAGAAAGATCAATGGTAGAACTCTGCCAAAGTCAGGTTCATTTCCAGTCATTTTCAGCAGGGGTAGAGCACATTCTTCCCATGAAGAAGGCCCTTAGGAAGAGAAACAAAATTGGTTAGGTACCAATTTGATGTCAGGTGAACTAACACATTTGTCTCTCCCCATCTGCTTTAGCTTCTGCAAAGGAAGGACACTTCACTCGTACGTACGAGACCCCAAAATATCTTTGGATATCAAAAACACCAGGCAGATAGCCCAGGAGATAATTAAGGTGAGAAACACTTTGCCTGGGATGAAACTTGGCATAAGGTGAGGGGGGTCCGGTGTCAAGTACCTGCTCTCTCACACACCTCCCTGGGGAGGTCCTCCGGAAACCCTTTGCATTCCTCTTTTACAAGCAGGGGTGTATCTTGGCTGTGGCGAGACAGGGCAGGTGCCCTGGGTGCTGTGGGGGGAGGGTGACAGGGTGCAGACATACTGGGCATCGAGGAGTAGTGGCAGCGCCCCCATGTCCGTGGCACTCTGGGCAGCTCGCAGTCTCTCCGTGGAGGGGCATTGGCGTCTTTGCGCCCCCGTTCCTTCTCGATCACCCCCTCCTTTGAGGGGAATCAGGAAGTGATGTCACTCTCCCGGGTGCCAGGGTAATGCTTAAAAGGCAGGCGATATTGAAAAGGCAGGTCAAGCCAAGATCATTAAGGCCAGCGTGCCGTTCGAAGGAAAACGTTGAAGACCGCTGCTGTCACGTGTCGCGACGAGATTTTCAGATTGTAAGCCTGAGGGAGCAGAGCCTGTGTGGCGCTGAGCTTTTCGCCAACACTTTTAGGCCCCCCCGAGAATAAATAATGGTTGCAAGATAGGAGGTGCAGGGGTCAGTTATAGAGAGGATCGCAGTCACAATTTCCAAGCGAGAGTGTTGGCCATCAAAGAGAACCTAGAGGCAGATCTGCCTGTGACATTCCTGGCTAAAAGACTGTACCATGTTTTCCAGGGCATGGGGTACCTTCACGCCAAAGGGATTGTGCACAAAGACCTCAAGTCCAAGAATGTTTTCTATGACAATGGCAAAGTGGTGATTACGGATTTTGGCCTGTTTGGGATTTCTGGCGTGGTCCAGGAAGGAAGGTAAGTGGGTCCAGTTATGTCATCACTGCCCTCCTGTTGGTTGAAAGATTAGCACCCTCCCTCGGGTTGCCCGCTGACTGCAAATGACCCTGTGTCTCCACCCGTTTGCTTCTTTCTCAGGTTGGATGGGCAGGAGAGGGTCATCTCAAGCCATTTTGGGGCTGCTGCTTGGCTCATCCCCTTGATCAGTCAGCTCCCCCCAATACCAGAGCTCCTGTCTGTGGGTTGCATTGGCAGCAGAGAGCAAGGAGTCTGAGGGGGTAGTATATTTGGGGTTCCATTTACCCCAAGTGTTTCACTGCTGCCTCCCTTCAGCTGTTACCCTGCACATGCCCAATCTCGTCTGATCTTGGAAGCTAAGCAGGGTCAGGCCTGGTTAGTACTTGGATGGGAGACCGCCTGGGAATACCAGGTGCTGTAGGCTTATACCATAGTCTTTCGAGACTGAAGGTTGCCAACCACCCTCCAGCCTGCTCCCAGTGCAAGGTTGGTGCACTGATCTGCTTCCCGCTCACTCAGGTGTGTTCATTCCTCTCCTTACTGTGGTCCTCATGCACTGCCATGAAATCCAGAAGTGCAGGATTTCCAGTTTCATTTACAGGGGCAGCATGAGAGTCCACACTGTAAATGAAACCAGATATCCCACACCTCTGGGTTTCATGGCAGTGCAAAAAGAGCCTGGTAAGTAAGGCTTTGGGGGTTGTTGGATTTTTTTTGGTAGAACAGAAGTGGTGGACCCAAGATGGCATCAGGCAGTATTCTGGGCCGCAACCCCCATTTTTCAAGGGTTGGCAGCCTTGTGACATCACCAAGCCCCGCCTCGGAAATCTCAGGGTTTGGGATGTATCTGACCTGTCGCCCTTTTCAGTCACTTCAGGGGACATCTACTAAAATTGAGTGTTGGGAGAGTTAGAACAGACAAAAGAAAATATTTCTTTACGCAGCGTGTGGTTGGTCTGTGGAACTCCTTGCCACAGGATGTGGTGATGGCGTCTAGCCTGGACGCCTTTAAAAGGGGATTGGACACGTTTCTGGAGGAAAAATCCATTACGGGGTACAAGCCATGATGTGTATGCGCAACCTCCTGATTTTAGAAATGGGCTATGTCAGAAGGCCAGATGCAAGGGAGGGCACCAGGATGAGGTCTCTTGTTATCTGGTGTGCTCCCTGGGGCATTTGGTGGGCCGCTGTGAGATCCAGGAAGCTGGACTAGATGGGCCTATGGCCTGATCCAGTGGGGCTGTTCTTATGTTCTTATGTTCAGTGGAGGGGTACGGAAGGAGGAGTCTTATAACATCCCCCTTTTTACCATTAGGCGTGAGAATGAACTGAAGCTCCCCCACGATTGGCTGTGTTATCTGGCCCCGGAGATTGTGCGCGAGATGGCTCCCGGCAAGGATGAAGACAAACTGCCTTTCTCCAAAGCGGCTGACGTCTATGCTTTTGGGTAAGAGAGAAAAGGCTGGCTGGGAGTCTCTCAAGGATCTGTGGTCTTTGTTTCAGGGCAGCTCCAGTTTTAGGGACATGGCCTCCATGGGTGCCCTCTTAACTCCCTGAGGGAGTTGCTGTGTCGCTACCGCACAAATTCTGTGGTCACAAGAATAAGCCATGGGCGCTTTTGAGTATCCTGGGCTCAAAAGAGTGCCCAGCAGTGTTGACCGCGGATGCCAGCCCTGCTGTGGCTCTCTGGTTGGTCTTGGAGACGCATGACGCAACAGCCTTGCTTAAGCAAATCAGATCTGGTCAGTGCCTGAATAGGAGACTGCTTGGAAGCTCTGTACTGCCTTGAGTTACATCATGGAAGAAAGGCGGAATTTAAATGTAATGAATTAATTAAAGAGAAATAAATGTGGAGACGCCAGATTTGGTGGTATAGAGCTGGAGCTAACAACTTGGCTCATTCTTCGATGGGAATGTTCATTTCACCAACTGGAAGATACAGTGGCATACCTAGCGCTACAGGTATCTGGGGCAGACTGCTCTCACGGTCCCACCTTTGGCTGCTCGAAGCCATGGATAGATCTGGCCTCTGCCACAAGATCCCATGGGGGAGGCCAGGTCTAGCCAGCATTCAAATATCAAGTAGACCAGGCATCCTCCTCCAAGATTCTCCTCAGAGGAGGCCAGGTCTACTCAGCACTTAAAGGGACAGGCACGCTGGCACCCTCTTATGGTGTGCCCTCAGGCAGGACTATCCCCTGCTTTGCCCTTGATATGCCACTGGGAAGAGAAAACAAACATGGCTGTCCAAAGTGAAGTGGTTTTTGTTGTCATTGTGCAACTACCACGTTGGTTTTCTCTTTCTGCAGTGCCATCTGATGTCAAAATGGGGATCCTGAAAAGCTTCCAGGGTCCAAAAGACTTTTTAAGTAGCCTAATAGATTGCAGTTTGAAGGGGGAAAAGTGATTCATTGATTTCAGTACCCAAGTCCCCTGCTTAAATTTCTTACATCCATAATCTGGGAAGCTAGTGCAGAGGCTTACAGCCCAATCCTATCCACACTTTCCCAGGAGTAAGCCTCATTGACTCTAATGGAACTTACTCCTGAGTAGGCATACATAGGATTGGGCTGTTAATTCTTAGTCATGAAACTCTCTGGTTAGCTTTGGCTTCTCTTTTTATATCATGTGAAAACTTGTTCCCAATCACAGGCTGAAATGTCATTCAGGGCCATTTGAGGGCTGCCCACAAGCTTCTCTCAAGTTCCTCATTTTTTAAAAAAATCATATTTTCTTTCCGCCAGCTCCTTCCCAGCAATATAAAACACAAGGAAAATGCAAATTATTCTGCCTGACTTTGTGTATGGAGGAGTATATGCATATTGCAAAGCAGGCAAGAGTCACGCTGGGTCCAGCAGAGGGCGCACAGATATGGAAAAAGACCAGAGATTGAGTCCTGGTACCCATGTTTGGTGGGACTGCAAAATTTAGGAAAGTGCACCATTACCAGTGTGAGTTCAGTTCCAGTTTAGGTCCGTTGGTCTTTTCTTAGCTCTCTGGTTCAGATGCTTAGCTTTCAAAAGCGATTCAGTCACCGGTTCAGACACCCAGAACCAGTTCTGAAACTGGTTCAGAGACATTTCATGCAGAAAAATATCAGTCTTTTACTTCCACTGTCACTCTAGAACAGGGGTCTCCAAACCCTGGCCCAGGGGCCAAATGCCTCTATCCGGCCCAGGCCAGCCTCTGATCCCCTGAGAGCCTCTGGCCCAGTTGACCAAACACAACCGGAGTTGTGCTGGTGGGGTAGAGGAATGGGGGTCCGTTTAAATTGGACTGTGTTGGTGCTTGGAGAAATCCTGGACATTTGAGCTGGTTCATTCATTTATTCATTCATCTAAGTTCTCCCTCTAATGCATTTATTTAAATTTTATTTTTAAAATGTTTCCGGCCCTCAACACTGTGCCAGATATTTTGATGCGACCCTTCAGCCAAAAAGTTTAAAGACCCCTGCTCTAGAAAATGAACACGATGAACTTGAGGGGAAAAAAATCATTTGATTTTTCTGCTTTTCTACTTTTCTATTTTTCATCATTTTCCTACTTGAGGAAAAGAAATCATTTAAAAACTGTTTTTGAATTTAAAAAGCTTTACAAAAAAAACACAGGCCGGGTTTAAAAATAGGAAAACAATTCTGTATTTGTCAGCTGAGTTCCTGATTATTGAATTGCATCTGCATAACCTTCTAGTAGGGCCGGTCCATCCATGAGACCAACTGAGATGGTTGTCTCAGGTGGCATTGATGGGAACGCCTGTCTTTGTATGTCTTGTGTGCCTCTGGCCACTCTTCTTCTGGGCTGTCTCTGTTAGAAGTATTAATGTTATGACTTCTTGGCCCATCAGGACTGTGTGGTACGAGCTCCAAGCCCGGGAGTGGCCATTTGAGAACCAACCAGCTGAGGCCTTGATCTGGCAAATTGGGAGCGGCGAAGGAATGAAGCAAGCCCTCTCCTCAAGTAGCTTGGGAAAGGAAGTTGCTGTAAGTGGACGCAGATTCTTCTCTAAGCGGTTGTGCTAGCACGGAACGCACACAAAAAAGCCTTATGTTCTATGTTCTTATGTGCACCCATGGGTCACAAGCAAGAAGAGGCATTCCTTCCTGTGGGAGAAAAATGGAGAATGCTTCTATGATAGGTTGACAGGTGTAGGGTGCAGCACCTAGCAATTGGTACACACTTTCAGCATAACTCAGTCTGAAATGGGGTTTAACTGGGGTGGTAGACTGCTGTCACCACCCAAATCAGGGAAAACCAGACAGGAGGAGACTGCCTTGGGAAATACGCCGTCCCAGGAAGAGGGAGAGAACCCTGTTGGGTCAGGCCAAAGATCCATCCAGTCTAGCATCCTATTTCCTGTTGTGTTTCACGAGGTGTTTCTGTGAAACCAAAGCAAAACATTAGCATGGCTTATTGGGTACTTTCCAATTCTTATATACTTGTGCTAGTCCGGGATCTTGAATCTTCTAACCAGGTAGGCAAGCAACCGCTGATTAAACATCAGTTGCTCCAGGAGGGAAGGTGCATGACCCTGCTTCTTATAACCTGTGGGTATGAATTCATGTGACTTCCCTCTTGGAAATGCAGTGGGTTTCACAGTCCAATAAGCTGGCTCAAAGCCAAGTCCTTTGCGTACTACTCCAAAAGATTGACCTTGACAACAACAATGAAACAATGGCAACCCCATCCAAATGACTTAACCAGTCCCTGGAGTTGCTGATGATCGATCTGTGGGCACAATCCTAACCAGGTCTACGCGGAAGTAAGTCCTATTTTGTTCAGTGGGGCTTACTCTCAGGAACGTGTGGCTAGGATTGCAGCCTGCAGGTGATAAGAACCAAAGTGGATGAAAGCATGCAGAACCATAGGAAAAAAATCCCTCTTGTAAGAGAGAGCTGGCCACCTGCTGGTCTACTGATTTCTGATCAGTCCCCTAGTGGCAGAGGAGCCAAACTGTGGCAACTCCTCTGTTACAAAGGAAGGAAGATCTCTGTGAAAGGAGACTATAGCAGACTATAAATGTGATGTCATCTTTTAGGAAATCCTGGCCGCGTGTTGGGCGTTTGATGTCAGTGAGCGGCCCAGCTTCACTCTCCTGATGGAAATGCTTGAAAAACTGCCAAAACTGAACCGGAGGCTCTCTCATCCAGGACACTTCTGGAAGTCAGCTGAGTACGTATTGGCTAGTGTCTGCTTGTGATGGAGCTGCTTGAGGGAATCCCATTTTTCCTAAATTGCTTAATGGACAACCAAATAAGCACTCTCCTTATGACAAGAGCCTCTGAAGGCTCTCAAGTGTTTGAGTTTAGCATACTAATATTGCAGTGTGTGCGCTTAACTGGGAGTATGTTCTTTTGTTTTCAGTGTGGCTTAACTCCCAAGTAAACATGCATTGGATTGGGCTGGAAGGCAATTTTAGATAGCAGGGATGTGCAGATGTGGTCCATCTTTTTCCCCTGAAATGGTGAAGTGGATTTGGAAAAAAAAGCAGCAACCTAAATGTAATGGTTCAAAATGCTGCATCTCAGACTTTACATATCAACTGAAATCTGATGTTTTGAGGCACAGTCCTATGCATGCTTACTTAGGAGTAAGTCCCACTGAGTTCAGCGAGCCTTACTTGCAGGTAAGTCTGACTCCTAACCTCCCATTAGATAGATGGTGTTGTTAGCTAAGACTCAGGCTGTGTCCAGTGGCATTCTCATCTGCTTGCTTGTGGGTTCAGAGGAACATATGTACAGGGCTGGCCCGCTCATGAGGCCAACTGAGACTGTTGCCTCAGGCACTGGAATGGCAGGGGTTGCCCACCGGTTGCTGCTGCTGCTCTTCCCCATCCTATTCCCTGGTTTCAGAAAGGGAGAAGGAACAGAGCATTCCATTCCCCTCTTCCTTTTTGAATCCAGGGAGCAGGCAAAAAAGCAGGAAAGGCGGTGGCTGATGGACCACCAGATAAGGTCTTGGTCTAGCCCTGTGTACAGTGGGCCTTCCTTATCCATGGGTACGGCACCCACAGATTTGACCCAATGCGGGTGCCGACCCGCACTGGAGCGCCTCACATGACCTCCTGGACGTGACTGGAAGGACCATCTGGGAGGTGTTCTGAGGTGCAGGGAAATCGCACACAGCCTCTCCAGGCCTCAGAAAGCCTCTCAGAGCCTTCTAAAAGGTACGTCTGATTTTTGGGGCCCACAGATTTGATTATCTGTGTAAATTGGTATCTGTGGGGCGGGAGGCAGTGGCATAGCTAGAGGAGGTGCAAAGCACTAAGTTTTGCAGGGAGCCTCGCCGCAGTGTGTTGGTGCTCCATCCCCCTCCTCCTCAGAGCCATTCTGGGTGCTGGGAGCAAAACGGAGGCAAATGCAGGGAGGCGAACGCCTCCATTTTGCTCCCAACACCAGGAATGGCTCCAGAGGGGAGGGGGAGGGGCCACTTGCACACCGTGGTGAGGCTCCCTGCAAATCTTGGTGCTTTGCACCCCCTCTAGCTACGCCACTGGTGGGGGGTCTGGGAATGGACCCCCTGCGGATACCGAGGGCCCACTGTATGTATTTAGTGATTCAGCCCCAGTCAGGGACAAACAAGAAGGCGCCCAAAGAGTACAGTAGGTCAGCTGTGCTGTTTCTTGCGCAGAGAGGTTGCACCTGGGAGTACATGAGCAGTTCCAACCTTCTTTTAAAGATACAGGCTCCCTTTGGGTGCATTTCCTTGCTCTCTGGCCTTCTTTTTAACTGCGTACTAACTCGATTCTCTTGTTTCTCTTTCTTTTTATACCACCTGCCCTCTCTCGTCTAGGTTGTAGCTACCGGTCCAATAGCTGGATTCTGCCTTGCTTGCATGCTTCTTTGTGTCCTAACCCACTACGCAACTCGGACAACTATTCCACACACACACATACACTGCAGTTTCTAATCCTTCGATGCTTCTTTTTCTGGAAAATCCCTTCTCCCTGCCTCTTCTCTTGGTGTGGGCAGTTAACTGGAAATAACCATTCCTGTCTGTGAGAACCGCGGCGCTCCTACTAACAACGGACTTGGATAACACCTCTCTCCTACTGATGTGTGTTCAATCAGATGCAGCGGTGGTGTAGCTTGAGGGGGTGCAAAGTACTAAGTTTTGCAGAGAGCCTCAGTACGGTGTGCAAGCAGCCCTTCCCCCTCCTCGTCATCTGTGCCATTCCGGGTGGGGGGAGCAAAACAGAAGTGTACGCTCCCCCCACACAGAATGGCTCTGAAGGGGAGGGGAAGGGAGCGCTTAAATGCCACAGAGGCTCCCTGCAAAACTTAGTGCTTTGTACCCTCTCTAGTTACACCACTGGGCTGCGGTGCTTGTAGCTCCTTTTCTGCTTTGTTGTCCCCCCAGCTCTGGTGGTTACAACTGTGAATGTTTGCCAGTAACATTGTAAGCAAAAGAAGAATACCAGCACTGCACGCTTGTCTTTTGTACAGTTGGGTTTTTGTTTTAATGGTGTATCATATATGTGTTTGACTATCCAGCAAAAAGCATTTCAAAGTGGCTCTTAAATCTTGAGTAATGGGTGTACATCTCTATGTGTCAACCACCCGCCCCACCTCCCGCAAGAGATTGGTTAAAAATTGCTGGAATTTCCAATTGTGGAAATCTTAATTGCTAAATCCTAAGAGTTTTGGGGCCCAATCCTATCCAATTTTCCAGCCACAATGCGACCCCAAGGTAAAGGAACAAGTGCTCCCATACCGTAAGGAGGCCTCTGTGACTGCCTCCCTACCACAGGATGCAGTGCATGCCCCTTTGGCACAGCTACACTGGCATTGGAAAATTGGATAGGATTGGGCCCTGACAGCCCAATCCTGTCCACACTTTCCTGGGAGTAAGTCCCATTGACTCTAATGAGACTTACTTCTGAGTAGCCATGAATAGGATTGGGCTGTGAGTCAGTTAACCTTTTTTTTAATTGATTAAGAGCCCAGTCCTATCCAATTTTCCAGGGCTGGTGCAGCAATACCAATGGGATGTGTGTGGCATCTTGCAGTGGGGGGGCAGTCACATAGGCCTCCCCAAGGTATGGGAATGTTTGTTCCCTTAGCTCAGAGCTGCATTGCAGCTGCACCAGAGCTGGAAAGTTGGATAGGTTTGGGCTCTAAATCTGCATAGGGCTAAAATGAGTCCCTTTGAAGAAAGCAGCACATTTAGCAGCACATATTTAGAGAGCGTGTGTGTGCGCATCCCAGTAGCAGTTGCCCTAGAAGAGGCATTCCTTTGCTTGAGAATGCCTCTTCTAAAATGGCACCTGCAACTCTTTGTACATGTATGAAAAAATAAGAGCTTTTTAACCATTCTGTTGTCTGATTAAACGTAGACAGAATTTTACTAAACCACAAGGTGCAGTCTAATTGCTTTGCAGCCCCGTTCTATGCATTTTTACCCAGAGTAGGTAAAACCTACCATGTTCAAATGAGACTTATTCCTAGGTAAGGATTAAGGCACAGGATTAATTCCTGCACAGGATTGCAGCCTTGATTACATAAGCATTGTAGCCCCAATTTTAAAAAATTGAATTTGTGTTTGATGAGATGCTCATCAACTTGCAACACAGTGGGGTGCTGGGGAGATATATGTCACCTGTAACTTTCTGGCAGTTGTAAGTTCTCCCCCTCCCCCTAAAATCACTACAACCCCCCCCTTTTTGCAACCTGTGAAAGGGCCAATAAAATTGCAAGGTGGGAGGGATTTTGGTTCAGCTCTACCTGTTAAGTTGAAACTGACTTAGGGCCCAATCCTAACCAACTTTCCAGCACCAACGCAGCCCCAAAGTAAGAGAACAAATGTTCCCTTATCTTGAGGAGGTCTCCGTGACTGTCCTCCCCAAGACAGGATGCAGCGCACACTCCATTGGCATGGCTGCATCAGTGCTGGAAAGTTGGATAGGATCGGGCCCTTTCTCAGTCATTGCTTTTTGTTTTCATAGAAGGGTTCAAAGTGCAACTGTTTAATTTCTGCTTTTCTGTCCTTCTTCTCTTACCCCTCCCCCTTCTCTTTCATATTAACAGTAGCAAAGTTGTGATCCAGTTCAAAAGGTTTGGCTTTGGAGATTTGGAATCGAGTAATCAAAAGATTTAGCTTGGTTTTGATGGTTTGCATTTTCTGTCGCACCTGAAAAAACCCATTGGAAACCTGCACAGAATCGTCCCCAGTGATGGAAGGGGTGGGATGAGACATTTTCTGCCCCCCACCCCCAGCAGCCACCCAGTGATATTTCATTCAAGATGTTGTGTTTGCTTTTGACATCTTGAGTTCCAAGATGCAGAGTTGGCAGATTTTCCTTCTAAAATGTTTACATTCTGATTATTATTTTTTTCCTGTGTGACTTGTATTTTTAATGCTTAATAATGTGATATAAAGGTTTTTTTTAATTTTTAAAAAATTCATGCAGGTCTATATCTGTATATTGCAAGAAGTCGAGTGGCCCTATATGCCAACCTGTCCATCGATCTTGGTTTCATCTGTGAGGTTGTTAAGGCTTGTATGTTGCCCACAAAATACAGAACCAGGTCAGAGCTGAAATACTGAACTGTCAAAGGTTTAACCAAATGTGTGTGTGTGGGGGGGGGGGGTGCAGAAAATGTAGTGTTGTTCCAGGGTTCATTCTGGGGAATACAATGATGATCATTAGCCCAAAAGAGACTTGGGGCCCAATCCTATCCAAATTTCCAGCACTGGTGCTGCCACAATGCAGCCCCAGGGTAAGGGAACAAAGGATTCCTATATCTTGTTCCTATACCTTGTTCCTATACCTTGAGTAGGCCTCATCACAGGATGCAGTGCATGCCCCATTGGCACAGCTGCACCTGCACTGGAAAATTGGATAGGATTGGGCCCTTGGTCAGTTATACTCCTCTCTGAAATGACTTAAATCCCCATGTCTACTCAGAAGTAAGTCTCCTTATAATCAATGGAGCTTACTCCCAGCTAATTGTGGATAGGATTGCAGCCTTACAGCCCAATCCTGAGCTGCCTGGAACATAGGGCTGCAGTGGCTCTAAAAACCTGGAAGTGATGTCATGGCCAGAAGTGACATCATCAAGCAGGAAAATTTTTAACACTCCCAATGCCCTAATCAAATCACTTAATTTAATTAAGTCGGTAAATTAATTTTTTAAAACTTCTTGTAAACTTTTATTTAAATTAAAGAAAAACCCTCCCAGTCAGTTGCTGATTTCTTTAAAAAAAAATTCCCCAGACATTCCAAAGGCTGAAGTCCTGTCCACACTTACCCAGGAGTAAGCCTCATTGACTGTGGCTACAATCCTAACCACACTTTCTGAGCAAGACCCATTGAACAAAACAGGACTTACTCCTGAGTAGACCTGGTTAGGATTGTGCCCTACCATTGTTAAAAACACTGGCATAGTAACCTGTTAAAAGTACAGATCTGTAACATTTCCCTAAATGCGGTCACTTATCATGGTAGCAACAAGTCTAATTAAAAAAAAACCCATTGAAATGAATGGGGACCCTCCTGAAATTGGCTTGTAACCCACCTTATGGGTCCTGCTCCACAGTTTGAGAAACTTTGCTCTAGAGGCAGCAGGCCAGACATTAGAGAGTGTCTGGGAAGGTTCATTTCCTGCTTAGCTACTTGTCTTTCCTTCATAACCACTATAGGCACTGGTATGCTTTATGCTGCTTCTCTCCCCCTCCCCTTTTTGGGTATATGCCACCTTTAAGGAAGAGGAAGCCTTGTACTTGTTTAAAAAAATACATAATTCCAATAAGCACTTGGTGTTTTTTCTCTTAAAACAGCCATCACAAAATGTTAAAAACAGTTCCAAAAATAAGCATGGTACAGAGGCAGGTTACCCATGGTCAGTGACAACACAGGCACTGTCCAATAGGTCCCCGAGAGATATTAAAAACACCCCATAACATCCAGGCTGCTCGTGTTGTTGGCCTATTGAACCTGTGATTTAGAAGACTGAAAGTAGAGAAAAGGACTTTCTCTCTCTCTCTCTCTCTCTCTCTCTCTCTCTGTCTGCACCTGAAGCTTTTGAAACTAAATTCTGTGTGAGATTAGAAACTGTCCCCCCTTTTGGAAAAAAATGAGTCTAAGCATACCATAAGAGAGCTTAAATGAGGCAGTTCAGCACTGAAGGTATGGTAGAGAAGGGGAAAAGGCATAAACAAGAGTGTCCACTGCATTTTGCAGCTCCCACCATTTTTATTTTGTGATTGAGGAGAGGGACTTACTGGTCCTTGCACACCAGGAAGCAACACCAGGAAGCAACTGTGGAAATGAAACTGTGTTTGCTGATTTCTAGAAGGTGGTCTTTGGAGGCCATCATCTTTGTGTTATCAAACATTTGGTCTAAGGAAGATTGAATGCATTTGTATCTGCAGATTTGGGGGGAGCCTTACGTGATGAAATGTACAAAAAGATCCCTTGCAGGTAGAATTCTAGCATGTCAGGAAGCAAGCTTTTATCCTTGACCTACTGCCTTTCTACGTGCAGGGCATTTTTTTTTGTTTGCAGCTGAGTGTGCTTTCAATCTGATAAGCCTCCACCTGTGTCTGAAATGGTGCATCCTGAACATAAGTTGCCCACCCCTTTTAAGAATTAGGCCAAGAAGAGCTGCTGCAGGGCTGACAGGAAGTGCAAAAGGCCTGATTTAATCCTGGTTCCGTATCCCAATGCAACGGGATGGTTCAGTTTTGACGGCTTAGATCACATTTTGTGGCTCTTTCTTTCTCCGTAGTGCGCAGCAGGTATAAGCTAATATTACTCAGTTATCTAATAAACAAAAGATCCATCCAAGGTTGTTACAAAAGAGTAATTGGTGCTATTTGCATGGCCTGTAGCCACTTACCATATACAGAGCTGACCACCTGCAGTGGTCCCTGTTCCGTAGTCTGCATCCTTCTCCCCACAGCCTCATCTTTACTGTGGGCAGAGCAGTTGTGCTCCCGTCGTAGTGGGACATGACATCCACATGCCTTGATGGGACCTTAGCACACAGCTCAATCATAACACATTCTCAGTACAGCTTGTAGAGGCCAATTGACCCTGCATGTGCCTGATCTTGGAAGCTAAGCAGGGTTAGGCCTGGTTAGTACTTGGTTGGGAGACTGCCTGGGAATACCGGGTGCTGTAGGGTTATACCATGGTCTTTTGAGACTGAAGGTTGCCAACCTTGTAGAGGCCATGACTGACGCTTCCCAGCAACAGCATGGCCTCACCCCAATCCTAATAGGGGATGAGGCTGTCATTCTGTCACAGAGCGCCTGCTCTGGATGGGGAAGGTCTCTGGTTCAATCCCCAAGTAGAGGTGGGAATGACCTGGAGAACCATTGCTGGTCCAGGTAAAAAACTGATGTTCAACATTTTTCTCCTCACAATACGCTAACCTCCATGGTCCTCTTTATGGACTTCACCTCTTGTGATGTTTCTCCTGGCTTCTGGGAGACTGTTGGGGAGCGTCTCCCAACAGAGACTCTTCTCTGTTGCAATTTTCAACCGCTGTGCTCCAAACTCCCGTGGCACACCTGCGGACCTTTCGCGGCCCACCAGTGTGCCGCAGCACACCGGTTGAAAATCACTGAGGTAGACAATACTGAGCTAGCCGTGCTAAGCTACACACACACACACACACCCATGCTCAATAAGCCTTTTTTGTTTGTTAATTTTTTTGGGTTTGACTTAGGGCGCCCAGTAGGTTTAGGGACTTTTAAACTTCACCATCTATCTTGCCACAAGATTAATAGCGAAGGTTGCTTTGAGATGTGGAGAAAACTATTTTGAGAATCCCTGTTGACATCAGTTCCTGCATTAGATTACTGTTGTGGATGTGTGTTTTGCCTGTGTGTGTTCTTCATGCTCCCTAATGCCCTGATTTAAAAATAATAAAAGAAGTAAAATTGAATCCTAAGTATTTCCTTGATGGATCAAGCCAAGCATCCATCTGACCCAGTGTCCTGTTTCCAACACTGGGCAGTCAGATGTTTCTGAACATGATTGAAATAGCCACTTTGAGTGTACACCCAGCATCTGTTATTTGGAGATTTACTGCCTCTGTAGATGGAGGTGCTGCTGATAGACTTTTTTCTATACATTTTCTCTTATTTTTTTTAAGTCACTGAAACATTTTTTTTTTTAAAAAGATGCTCCTTCCAAATGCATATTCCAGTGGGCAGCAAAATGAACTTGTGTGCTGCTTCTGTTTACACTGGTGTAAAATGAAAGTTGTGCTGGCAGGAAGGGGGAGAACGGAGTCAATGGAGTCATGCGCCGCTAAAGGGATCCCCACACCCTGCCTGTTCCTAATTGTTCCTGTTACTTCTCATGATGACTTGTATGGGAGTGAATTAGTACTGTGAGGCTGTATCATTTTGGTGTTGTACAAATAAGTAAATACAGTACCTTTTTTTTCTTAAATGTGAAACTCAGCTGTACGTTAAGGGGGTTTCCTTAGCCGCAATGGTGTATGTAAAATGAAGTCTGTAATATGGGTGAAAATGGACAATTTTGTTCCTTTCAAATATAATGTAAACTTTGTACAGTAAATATATATAAATATATATATATTATATATATTTTCTATCAACCGAGTTTGTCTTCCAGAACAGCTATTAATTTAATTTAAGATGGTTAGTATTAACAAAAGAATTCTGCATTAGTTCATGCAACTGGCAAAAAAAAAAAAAATGAAAATGAAAATAAAAAATAAAGTACACTCTATGCTAATGAAATTCTGAATATTTTAGGGATCTTTTAAGTGAATAAAACTTTGCTCTGGATGAAAACAAATGAAGGAATGACAGTTTTATTTTAAATCTTCCTCCTATATGGCTTCTTATCATTTATTTTTTAATTACAGAAGTGGCATAGCTAGTGGGGGGGGTGCAAAACACTAAGTTTTGCCGGGAGCCTTTCTGTGGCGTGCAGGTGGCCCTTCCCTCCGGGTGGTGGGAGCAAGACATAGGCATATACCTAGAATGGCTCTGAAGGAGGGGGAGGGGCCCCTTGCACACTGTGGTGAGGCTCCCTGCAAAACTTTGTGCTTTGCACCCCCTCTAGCTATGCCACTGAATTACAATATTTATACACCTCCTTTCTTGTAGACTGGAGTCTCATAGATTCAAGGCGGTTAACATAGGAGTGCTGACCATAAATCCTCCCCCCCTCTTATTTTCAAATGGGATTTTTCCAAGTGTTATTCTACGGGAGAAACTCATATGATCCTCCATTTCTTTCCAAGCTTCCACAGTTAAAAAGCAGGAATGGTCTATCGGTCTGTACTATTCTTTCCCAATTCACCTGAGCAAGAGGAAATTTTCATGGAAGCTGCTGTGGTTTCTTCCTCTCTGTGCAGAGAGGGTGCCGCAGACCTATTGCATGAGTATGATGTCCATTTGCTTTGCAAATTCAGCGTGAGAGATCAGACAAGCATCCAAACAGAGGGTGCCAGTATTGAAAGGGGTTTCCCTCCAAGCCAACAATATATATTTGGAGCCCCTTGTCTGACTCCCCAGATACTCCCCAGATACCTTGGAAGCAGCACTCCAGTTCTTAGACTCTTTTGCTACAGCAACAAGCAGAAAGACTATTAGTTTCCTGGTCTGAGTGGTAGATGCGCCATACCTTCTAACTACGAGCTACTGACAGCTGCCTAAAGAAAGAGACTTTGAGCTCACAATTGGGTTTTGCACATTTGTCAGTCCCACATAGAAATCCCCAAAATGTTTAAGTAACAAATGGGCAGAGCTGGCCCTGCGGGAAGGCAAGTTGAGTCAGCTACAGGAGGGATTGGATTTTGAGTGCTATCACTCCTACTTGGGTTTAAAAGGGGAACAGAGTAAAAGGAAGTGTGAAGGAGAGCCATGGGCTAGAGACTCTTAAGAGCCCACCACAGGTCCTGAAGGCGACGTGGCCGCTTGTTTCAACCCAGCATCTCATATTCCAAGGAATACTACAGCTGTTTGGGAAGGTTCAATTTAGTGATGTACAACATGAGCCCTCAGTGGGTCCTGTGAATCTGAGTTTGACACCCCTGGGGCTAGAGCATCTCAGGTGCTACTGCTTCTCTCACTCCCCTTTAAACCCAGCTACTCATCACATCATTATATTGGAACCAGGAGATGGAAAACATGTCTAGATCATCCATGGCCAACAATCCAGCCTCGGACCCTATTGCCATGCTTCATACGTACCTCAATGCTGGCACAACTCACTCCTAGGCACAGTGTCAGTGCGCTTGGAAGGAGGACACAGAGGCATACTCACCAACAACCTGTGTTGGAGCATCCCCATTCAGTGCTGTGGTGGTGGGGGATGGGCCATTTTGCATTTTGAAAAGGATGGTATGCAAAATAACTTTTTACAGAGGTAAAACATAACAGGTGAGTCACAGAGGAGTCCATTGGGCCAATGGAACACCTTTGCTTCTGGGGCATTATGCTTGCTGCATTATATTTATTTTATATTAGACTGAACTCTGCTCCCCATCCAGCCTATCCCACTCCAAATAGATCTGCACATAAATATTTGGAGTGTCAAAGCAGGGGGCAGAAGCAACTGTCTTCTATAGTTGTGTGGTCAGCTGCACTGGTGTTGCTGGAAGGGGGAACACTAAGTTGCTTCAGGTGCCAGACCGCAGGTGTAAAGTGGCCCCACCTCCTCACCTCCAGAGCTCGACACAACTTCAAAAACTTTTGCAGTCACAACTGCCACTAAAGGTGAGAAAGAGGGACTGCTTTACTCCAGCGGGCAGGCGCTTGAAGAGACTTAGGGTTTTGCATTTCCCCCCTCCAGGAGCACCAGTGAACAGGAGACACCTTGCTTGTCCCAAAGCCCCACTTTGTGCACCTCCCTTCCCGTTGCTCTGAACTCCTGAACATCAGTTTGCTCTCTAGTAGAAGGGAACATCTGGATTTGCCTCCCCCCCCAAAAAAAGACACATGAGGCAAAAAGATGAAAAGGTTTATGACTGTGCTGTTGTTGCATTTATTTTGCTTTTGAACCATCAACGGGCCCTATGCTGACAGAGATCCGGTCCTTCAGATGGAGGTGTAACTAGGGTGGAACGTGAGGGGCACCTGCCACAGGCACTATGCTGGGAGGGGCACAAGGTGTAAGGCAGTCACTTCCTGGTTCCCCCAGAGGAGAAAGTACTGGCAACTTAGTACCACCCCGTTCCTTCATACCGCCCCACAGAGGAGGAGGGGCACGAATTTGCCAGCACCGCCTTCTCCAGGGAGAACGCAGACATGACATCACGATGTCATGTGAAATTGTGACGTCCCTGCCCTGGGTGCTGGGGTTTCTAGTTACACCTCTGCGGCCAGAGGTGCAAGAAGAGACCAGGGTGCATGGAAGGAGACCTTCTGAGGTGGGCCTAGGAGGACTCCTCTGGCACAGAAGTGCTTCAGTAATCCTCCTCTGCAAGAACCAAGCTTGGAAACCATTTCCTCTGGCCCCTATGGCTCACTGTAAGACTCAGAGAGGAAGTCCGTGGTCACAAACTAGGGTTGAGGGGGCGGGTGATGGAAGGAGGTGGGTGGGCAGTACCTTGTCAACTTTCAGGAGAAGGGGACACAGGTTGCCAGCTGCTCTTAAGTATTAAATCTGTGCAGAGTTAAGGACTGCCGTTTGTTTTTACCCACAAGCCCCCCAACAGAGCAACACCACAATAGCATCATTCCAGGGGCCTTCTGGGTTTAAAAAAACTGGCAACTGTCACTAGGTGCCGCACAACCAATTAGTTTCGCCCATCCAGCCTACCATGAATTTTGCCACTGAAATTCCCTTTCCCAATTTTGCTCCCTGCAAAATTGCCCCCCCCCCAATATCGTCCCATCAACAACACAGAGTTAAGCACTTTTAAACCTTTGCCGTCCGCAGGCCAAAATGCACTTGAATGAGTTAGACTGGCACATGTGTTTCCATAAATTATATTTGCACACAGCCCTTCATCCATGGAATTCAAGGCAGCATACATGATCTGTTGTTGTCATTGCCCCCTGCCCAGTTTATCCTCACAACAACCCTGTGAGGTAGGCTAGGCTGAGAAAGAGTGACTGGCCTACAATCACCCAGTAAAAGTTCAGTATAAAAAGACAGACATATACACAGTATGGAGGTATTCTACAAAAGGTTCCTCTCCTGATTATTATCATCATTATTATTTTTTTTTAACCACCTAGATTACCTTTTGTTCCTTTTCAAAACACTTAAATGCTGGCTAGAAATCAGACCACCACTTTACAAGCCTTTGTCCACTAATACGTTTCTTAAAAAGCTGATTTCGCCACCATGCTTTCAATATATATATAAAAGAAATGTACAGAATAAATATAATTAAATAAAAGATACAGTGTTTTTAAAAGTGCTTTAAAAATTTTTTTTTTAAATGCAGTGTTTTTAAAAAAAACTTTTGGGGGCCAAATCCTGCTCAAACCACTTATTTCTGTTGTGGAGAGAAAGCAAAAATTTGGCTCCCCCTCTTGGTGGAACCGGAGAATGCATGGGCAAGTTATGGCTAAAATGTGCACAGGGGTGGAGATTCCAAGCAGCTCATGTCTCTGTTGGGTTTTGGAACTTCAGAATCTCTTTGATGCTCATGCGCAAACACAGCCCCAAATATGTCTTCGTGGTATCGCTTCTGTCTCTGTAACAGGATGATTGAATATTAGCATCATTATGGCTGCAACCACTCAATTAAAAGTAATAAAAGACAGTGTTGATTAATAGGGCAACACATTTTTTTAAAAGTTAAAGTTAATATTAATTGCCCATAAAAAATGGGCCCTTATTAAGTGCCCTTAAAAACTGAGTATCAGTGATGTGACAAGCTGCAACTGATGAAATTCCTTCTCAGTGAACATAAGAACATAAGAAAAGCCCCACTGGATCAGGCCATAGGCCCATCTAGTCCAGCTTCCTGTATCTCACAGCGGCCCACCAAATGCCCCAGGGAGCACACCTAGAGTTGAAAGGTTGGCCACCCCTTCCTTAGGGGAACTGCCTTTTCAGAATAGTTTCTTTTAGTGATATAGACAAAAATGCAGACGTGATTGATTAACAGATCAAAATAACTGGATTTATTTGTTGCAAGATTTTCTTGCTGTTTGTCTATTTTATATAATATAACATGTACAGTAATTTTCTAAACCATATCAAACCATTGGTCCATCTGGGTCCCTTTCAGGGAGAAGGGCGGGATACAAATAAAGTTTATCATCATCATCATCATCATCTAACTCAGTACTACCTACAATGGCTGGCATCAGCTCCGCCATCGTTGCTGCCCCATTTGCACCGTACGACCCTTCAGGCCAAACCAACAAGTGATAAGGCATCAAGTGATATATCGCCTGGCCTGATAATCAAGTTGCAGTCAGATGCCTTGTTGCTTTACTCCACATTTCTGTTACGAAAGCTCTTTGGAGTCGAATCTGACAACAAGCTAAGCTGAATACTAAACATACCTTAAGCTGAAAGCAGTAGTCTTCAGCCTGTTCCTCTGTCAGGCCCAGCCGCTTGGCGAACATCTCCTTTAAGGTCTGTGCCACCTCCCTGGCCATGCGGACATCTCCACAAACGTACAGGTGACCTGCCTCCTCATGTAAGAGTCTATGCACTTCTGCGTCTAGCTCATCCCTGAGAAGATCTTGAACGTAGACCTCAAAGAAAGAAGCAACCCAGATATCATTCTCCTCCTCCATAATACAAATACAGGTTGAGCCTACTTATCCACAGATTTTCCATCCACAAATCTGGCTCAGTGCTGTCCCCTGGACACATGTTGAGCCACACTTGGCTCAACCTGAACCCTCTGAAGGGCCCTCAGGGCTTCCCCAGTTCCCCTAATGCCTTTTAAAGGCATAAAAATGTCACTTCTGGTTTTCATCAGAAAACCAGAAGTTGCTTTTTTTTGCCTATCGAAAGGCATTCTGAAGCCCATAGAGGCCGGGCTCTGGAAGCCCTCCAGAGGTGATCTGATCATCTTCAGAGGAATTAAAGGGGCCAAAACCGCAGATTTAGTTATCTGCAGTTTTTGGTATCCGTGGGGGGGGGGGGTCCGAGAACAGATCCCTTGCGGATACCAAGCCCCCCACCTGTAATAATAACTGCTACTACATTTTGATTAGCCCTGGAATATTTAATGAGTTGGATCAATCAAATGTTAAAAAATCATCACTGGCCAAAAAAGGCACCTCAATCAATCAAAAGAATTAAATACATGGAAATAGATATAGTACTGTATTTTTCCACATATTTTTATTAAAGATTTAATTTTGGTGCATGTGTGTGTGTGTGTGTGTGTGTGTGTGGGAGGGGGGAGTGCTAAACTGACACCTACTGGGATATAAACATGCATCACCTGGGGAAAAAAAAACACAACTTGTTTCAGAATGGTTGTGTTCATTCATATGTAAATATAACCAATTAAAAAAATGTATTCAACTAAAGTCTCCACTAAGATCTAAACTAAACGTGATGTGGACATCATGGACATTTCCCAAAATCTTTTTCTTTTACAAAAAAGCAGCAGTAAGAGAAGCCAATTTGGACTGGGGCCACAGGCTAAAGTGATTGAAACCTTTCTCCATCTCCCCATACCATCGCTTCAATTGTAAAGTACCTATTATATAGGCCAACACACATTTTGCTTCCTTAAACGTTACACCAATTCCTGGGTATACTTGGGGTGCCGATTCCAAAAACGGCATCCGTTTTGCCCTATCACGTCTAGTTTTGGAGACACGGCATAGCCTCTTTAGTGAATGGTTCAAGCAGCTTCCTCATGAGGAAGCTGCTTGAACCATTCACTAAAGAGGCTATACTATATCTCCAAAACTAGACGCGATAGGGCAAAACGGATGCCTTTTTTGGAATCAGCACCCCGAATTCATATCAAACCACCATAAAGTTTGGGGAAAAAACTTTTCTGAGCCTCAATTTTGTAGGCCTATGTCCTTAGTTACCCATGGAGGTGAAATGTATGGGCAGATGACACCTGAATTTTCTAACAGCAGGATTTATCCTGGGTAATCAATGGGGGGGGGGGGAGATATGATTCCCCTGTGCTGGCTCATACTGGAACCAACAGAGGAAGCCAATTGCTTTAGAAAAGGGACAGTTATTGACGGTTATTGATAGCCTCCCAAAAGGCAAGGCAGATTGAGGCTTACTTTGGGAAAGCCTGGCTCTCTGGAGTACGCAGTGTAGACCTCACGGAGGATCCCTCTCCTCTTCATTTCCTGCATCTCTTCTTTGTAGAGGTGATCAAGGCTGGACTGCCGGCAACCGAACAAAAGTGTCATGCCCCTCCCTTTGATTCCTAAAACAATGTGACATTTGTTTTCATTTTCATTTTAGGTTTTCTTTTCATTTGGTTTTGTTTTTCTATCTTTCTTATCATCCCAAAGTAATATTATGCAATGGTTTAAAGCCAGGACAGGATACCTGGTCACCCACCCCTCTCTGCCGCCAGATAATATATGTGTGTGTGTGCGTGCGCGCGCTTTCAGCCTAATTCTCTCTGATCTATTCCATAGCAGATACACTGTAAAATCTACAAAAGTAGCAAATTGGGCTAAATGCATCCAGGTTGCAGAATTTAGCATTTCCTATGGCAGAACCAATTACCTTTTCCCCTTATGCACACTTCTAGTCTTCTCTGTACATAGGAGATTACAGTTTATGCCCAGTTATCCCATCGTGAGAGTCAGGATGGGGCAATGGTTTGGGATTTAGACCTGGAAGATCCAGGTTTATAATGCCTGCTCAGCTACAAAGTTTCCTGGGTGAATCTTGGACTGGTCACTATTTCTCAGCCTAACCTATGCCTGGGGCACATAGTAGCTCTCGGGACACAATTTTCATCAGGAAAAGAGTTTCAGAAGAGGGTTAAACCTCCCTTCCTTTTGACCACGATCTAGATCCTTATCAGGGCCTCCAGTGCTGCTTTTAAAATGAAAGCTGGAAATGCGATGACACATTTCCTATGTCATGTAGCTTGACCCTGTGAGCTTTCTCTTTTAATAAACTGAACCCCTCAGAGTAATTTCGTAACACCCTCCCCTCTCCTACATAAGAAGAGCCCCACTGGATCAGGCCAAAGGCCCATCTAGTCCAGCTTCCTGTATCTCACAGTGGCCCACCAAATGCTTCAGGGAGCACACAAGACAACAGACCCAACCTGCGTCCTAGTGCCCTCCCCTGCATCTGGCAATCAGAGGCAGCCTGCCTCTAAAACCAAGAGCTTGCACAAACCTACTATGACTTGTAACCTGTAATGAACTTTCCTCCAGAAATTTTTCCAATCCCCTCTTAAAAAGCATCTAGGTAAGATGCCATCACTACTTCCTGTGGCAAGGAGTTCCACAGACTAATCACATGCTAGGTAAAGAAATATTTTCTTCTGTCTGTCCTAACTCTCCCAACTTTAGTTGAGTTCTGCTGGTTCAGCCAATTTTACTGGGCCTTCCTTAGGGAACTGGTGATACCCCCCATTAACTCTCTTTTCCAAGTCGTAGAGGCGCTGTTGCCAAAAGCTTCTGAATGGAGCAATTCCTGTGCCTGGACCAATCAGAATGCATGGTTTGCTCGGGTCTTTTGGAAGCCGGAAGCCTTCAGCACTAAAGAATACAAAGATCAGAAAATGTTTGTTATTTGTAGGAACAAGGAATAATGGCTCAATGAATGAACTACACTCCAAGTTGAATTCTCACCCGTGCCATAAATGAGCACACACACTGGTCCTAGGCTAGCCATTGTTATCTCTGCCTCAGTTTCTTTATCTACTTTGTGCGGACAATTATACTGATCTACCCTGTAGGTTGTTGCAAAGCTTATAACAATGAACGTGAAACTCCTTGAAAATGCTATATTAATAAACACTTCCATATTCCTTCTTAGGATCAGCTTAGATCCATGGTCTTTCTAGGTTAGTCCCTGAGGTCCATCTACACCAGAAACATAAAGATTTTTATCCTTGTGTCATGACTTCTGCCAAAGAATATTGGGACTTGTAGTTAGAAAAGGAGTTCAGTCCTTCTTCTGTAGAGGTCCTTGGCTCCACAAACAGAGCTACAGGTCCCAGGGCTCTTTGGGGCAAACAAATGAGGGCTAAGCCAGTCTCAAGTCTAAACCAGTACTACTCAGAGTAGTTGTCCATGAACTGGTGATGGTCCACGGCAAATTTCCAGGCAAGAAACAGCAATATAATTTAAAAATCACACTGGAATTTCACCAAGAATAATTTTCAGTTGATGAGAACATCTTCATGAGTATGCTACACGTGGTATGCACACATTTCAATTATTACAGTGAAAAATGTTCATTTTTCTGATCCAAAGTGCTATGTGCCTATGAGAATCCAATAGTAATATGGCACAAATATGATACCAGACCCTGTCACAGTGATATTGCCAGTCTACCACATCAGATAGTTTGAGAAGCACTGGTCTAAACTCTTCTCCCTGACAGCTTTCTGTTTACAGCTGTTACTTTGTAAGGAGGACCATACAGCCTGTCTATGCTAGCGATTTTCAACTGGTGTATTGCAGCACATTGGTGTGTGGTGAAAGGTCCAAGGGTGCGCTGTGTGAGCTTGGAGCATAGTGGTTGAAAATAGCTGAAAAACTCCAGGTTCTGCGACTCTTTTTCTAGGGCATCTGTCTATAGTAATGCAGAGCTGTTGGAGGAATAGGGACAATTTGTTACTATATAGATAATTGCCCTAGAAACAGAGCTACAGAACCCGGAAGAGTCTCCCGGAAGCCAGAAGTGACATCACAAGAGGTGAAGACCATAGAGAAGCCCTTAGAGCTCAGTGTGCCATTAGATGAAAAACATTGAAAATCATATGCCCTTGATACATGAATGGAACAAATCACCACTGAAATACATGGTCCTGCTACCATCGGGTGTATTTTAGTGTGGAGAGTTCATGCATGCTTTCCCCACCACTCATTTCTTAGCAATTTCCCTACCTGCGCACAAAGCAGGGGATCATCTCCCTTAGGCCAAGTGTGTTCAGCCAGTTGCTGCACACCCCATGGTGCACTGGGCCTCTCCCATCTAAGAGAAGGAAGGGATGAAAAGACATAGATTTACGCTTTGTTTTCAGAGACAGAGATTCAGCAGACACCACAAGAACAATTTCAAGCCGTGTCTGTGCGTGTGCGCGTAGAGCAAGCCTTTCCCTGCAGCTGCCCCCAAGTTATACAACGGCCTCCTTAAATAGGTCCAGCGAAGCAGCCACAGGGGGGATCGATGGTCCAGAACGTGTGGGCACATGGGTCTAGCACTTTGCTCTCTAAAAAGCATCCCTAAAGCAAAGCTCTCTGTCAGAGGCCCTGATTACCTCTTGTCCTGTAGGTGACCACAGCGACCGTCAGGTGAAGCTCTCCAGGTGCCCAGTCTTGAGAAGAGCTGATGGAGTAGTACCTGGGTTTCAGCAGAGGCAGCTGGGATAGCAGAAATGCTGTCGAGACCTCAACAGAAGGGAACTCTTCCAAGACTTCCAAGATGGTGGGGCTGTTGTAAAATTTCCATTTGTTGTATTCCTCCAAGCTCTAAGTTGAGAAACACACACAGTCATGGGGTGTTCGGACTATTAAGCCACAGAAGCTTTCCAAAGCATCAGATATTTTTTTTTTTCCATCCAGGTTCAAATCCCTGCTCAGTTACAAAGTTTTCTGGGTGACCTCAGACTGGTCTCTCTCTCTCTCTCTCAGCCTGGCCTACCTCACAGGATTGTTGTGAGGACAAAAGGAGGGAAGGAACCATGTACATCACCCTGCACTCCTTGAAGGAAAGGTGGTATTAAAATGTGAAAAATAAATAAATGTAAAAGGAAGTGAGCCTGGGTGAGGAATGCACTTAATATATATTCATGTTTGATAAAGATCTATTGATGTTAATAAAGAGAAGCAGTTTGAGAATATGTTTTTCTTTCAAGGGTCCAGCAATGAGGTGGGGGGCAAGGTGATAAGGTATTTCTCTCCCTACCCGTCATGGCTGCACCACATTTGCTACATTAGCAAATGAAAAAAAAAAATCAGAACACATGCCCAAAGCTTTCACAGTGTATTGGTTTGAGGGGTCCCGCTCCGCTCACCCCAACTCACATGGCCTAAGAGGTGCAGCCGCGCTTGCTCACTTTCTTCTTTAGCCAGCTGGGAAAGAGTTATTAGCAGCTGCTGAGAAGGCGAGGTCGTGACATCAAGGAAATGCATCAAAGCCTGGAAGAGGGTACAGGCTGGAAACTTTTTGTCAGGGGTCCAGAGGCCACCTGGAAACCAAGAGGACATGTGAGAAACAAGGAAGTCAGCTGGGGAGAGGTTTGCACAAACCAAAACAGAGCAGCACAGAGGCTCTCAGACTGTTTCCCCTGCCATCGTTGTCTTCCCAGCTTCAGTCTCCCCCTCTCCCCGTGCCAAATCGAGTCGATTTCACCAGAGCATTGCCAAGAAGGAGCGGCAAACCTCTAACGCCACCATTTTCAACCGGTGTGCTGCGCAAGATCCTCAGATGTGCTGCAAGAATTTGGAGCATGGCCTTGAATAGTGCCGAAAAACTCACCTGGGTTCTGTTTCTAGGGCAACTGTCTGGGGTAAAAAATAGTCTGCCGAATTAATGGAGCGCTCGCCAATTGTGGAGTGCGCTCACTCCACTCATTTTCGGAGCGGTTGCGCAATCATAGGGGAAGCTGATCTCTCGCTGCTGCTGCTGTAGTCTCTCCCTATGCCTGACTCTACAGGGAGAGGCTCGAGCTATGGCAGTGAGAGCTTGCCACATGCACTGTGGCTTCTGGGTAGTTCCCAGAATGCCTTGGGCTGAAGCCACAGTAAGTGCCTCCCTTGCCATTCACTTCATCACACATCACTGCCTTCTGATGGTTTTTTTTTTTTTTTAAACCACTGTTTGCAACCATTGTTTCTCCACACTGTTGCCTCTGTGGCTTCTTTGCCAACCTTTGAGCTTGAATACAACCAATCAGGGATCCTATGCTGAACACCATGCGATCACCACATCAGATCGTCAATAAGATGACACCACAAGGCAAATAAAGGCAGTTGCTTCCAGTGCAACTGTTGTCACACTGAAAGGGTGTTGAGCGGGGGGACCACAGTGTGCAAATGTACTGAGAAAAAGCACTTCAGAATGTTGGCTATATTTAGATAAGAAATATCTGTCACAGTCAAATAAAAAAAAACTTTTAAAAGTATTTAATACTTTTAAATACTTCTTTTAAATGCTTTTAAAAGTATTTAATACTTTTAAAAGTATTTAAAAGAATACTTTTAAAGGCTTATTTTGGTAGAGTTTGAACATCTACAAAAACAGTGCCACCATGCCAGTTTTCATGGACAAGAGTTTAGTTGCATTTTTGTCTCATTGTGCTATATTTTCCCCCGCCCTCCTGTCCAGGGACTCTAACTTACGGTCGCTACGCTTCTCCAACTTGATGATCTCATCAGGCGGGGGAGCATCCACGGTGCGGGCGATGATGCCGTCAATGAGAGCTTTCTGGTTGCCAGGGAAGATCCCAAGATGGTCCCCGGGGAGATATTTGACTTCCCAATTTGCTTCACAGGAAAGCTTAATTAGGAGGGTAGCACGGCTGAAACAAGAAAACACACACGGAGTGATCTATCTTAAGTCTCAGGATTTCCTTTACAGGACTATGGGACAGGATGCATTTCTCAGAGTCAGGTGCAAAGAATTATGGTCTATTCCCCAGATTCTCTGAAGGCCTTGGCTCTCCACCATTTATGGAAAACTTTGTCCAGCTATGATGAATGAGAAGTCATGGGAACCAAGTCTTTGAGATGTTCTGATCAATGCATTGGAGAGACAAACCTACAGAGAGATGTTGAGGAACTTCAATCATCCTACACATTTGGGGTCATAACTCCCAAGGGTCAAAAAATTAGAGCTGGGCCAAAGGTTTGAAAATCCAGACTTAAGGGAAAACGGGAGGGGGATTTGCTGGTGAAATGGGGTAAAAGCACTCACGCCTTTTGCTACCGCCACCTGCGTTTTGCAGTGATAGAAGCATTGCCCCCCATGTTTTTCCCAGAAAACCCCTCAGAATGACATTATGTGGTACTATAGCATCACTCAGAGAGCACTTTTCAGGGCAATCAGAATAGCACCATGCTTCCAAGGATAAGTTTGCCCGCACACCTTGAAACTTTCACTTGTTGCCTCCACTAAGGGCCCAATCCTATCCAACTTTCCAGCACCCGTGTAGTCACAATGCAATCCCGAGGTAAGTGATAAATATTCCTATACCTTGAGGACGCTTCTGTGATTGCCTCCCCACTGCAGAATGGCACACACACCCCATTGGCATGGCTGCACCAGTACTGGAAAATTGGATAGGATTTGGCCCTAAGTTGTCCAAAAGTCCCCTGCCACCTGTGAGCAGAATGGAGGATTGGGGGGGGGGGAGGAAGCATTTTCGATCAGCCCTAAAAGACTGCACAGTATAGACTTAAAAAGCAGAATTACCTAGATGTGAAACTTTGCAGATTCTGCCGAGATTTGAGCGTCATTGGAACAACATTTTTCCCGTGCATGTCACCGAGTGCTGTGTTAAAGAAAATATTTTGTCATAGTTAATCCAAACTTTGGAAACTTACAAATGATGCCCTTGCACCATTGATTATTGTTTCAGTCATTTTGGGACCCAGAACCATTTATTTCTGTAGCTACGTAACCTGCTTTGTGAACTTTTCTGTTCAAAGTGGTATATAAATATTCTTATTATTAATAATAATGTCGTATTTTTCATCCTAAAAAGTGATATAGAAATATATGGCATAGCTAGAGGGGGTGCAAAGCACTTGCACCCTCTGCCCGGAATGGCTCCGAAGGGGAGGTGGAGGGGCTGCTTGCACTCCACAGTGAAGCTTCCTGCAAAACTCAGTGCTTCGCACCCCCTCTAGCTACACCACGGCCTACAACAGCAGAACTGAAAAGGGTTGGGAAAAGATAGTACCTTTTTGCAAATCTAGCAGCTGAGAGTCATACACAATCCTAAAACCGCTTGGGTCCCAAGTTTCATTGCACGTATACGCTTTGGGTAACTGGATCTTGTGTCTCCCATTGATGTCAAAAATGTCACAGGCAGTCTGTTGAAATATAAGGAGAGAAGATGAAAGTGAAAGTGGGTGTTTTCTGCAAGGTAACAAGTACAGCTTACTGTTTTCAACAAAGAAAGTTCTGCCCCACTTTAACTCAAATATAATCCCAACAAAAATCTGCATGGACTGATATTGCAAATACAGGGTTGGCTGAAAAGAGTATTTCAGTTCAAGGATTAAACCTGTATTTGATGTGGTTATTTGCTGTTACCTTGAATGTAGTCACCGCCCAGACCCGGAATGCTTCTTCTTGCCCGTTGAGTTCGTCCCCTTCGCCTATTGGAGCAATCGGGGAGGCCCCCAAGTGTTGGAGCTTTTGGTAGACCACATGGGCAAAGGCACAGAACTCTGGATACATGCTGGACCCCAGTCCAAATACAGCATATCTGCGTCAATGGAAAGTGGTGTTAACAGGTTCTATACATACAAATAAAGATCATGGGAGGGGCTTGGGGGGGCATCTCATGATGTAAATAAGAAGGTGTGGGCCAGGTTAGCTCTTGGGATGGTTGGTTGGCAACCTTCAGTCTCGAAAGACTACGGTATAAGCCTACAGCACCCGGTATTCCCAGGCGGTCTCTCATCCAAGTACTAACCAGGCCTGACCCTGCTTAGCTTCCAAGATCAGACAAGATTGGGCATGTGATCACTAGAAGCTCCCATTTAAGGCAGTCGCCTCTGTTTTGCTCTCACTGGCTGAAATCGTTCATAAGGTGGGGGCCGCTTGCATGCTACGGTGAGGCTCCCTGCAAAACCTAGTGCTTTGCACCCCTCTAGCTACACCACTGGAATAGCTAATGCACAAAGCCAAAAAAAAAAAAAAGTTACCTGAATTTGTTTCCTAGCTGCTTCATTGTCAACAGGGCATTCTGAAATTTCTACAATCGAAACAGAGAGAACTTGTTGGTATTGCACTGATAAGCCCCTTGATCATGGAAAGCAAATGCACGCAGTACTAACTAAGCCTTACTTTTCCATTGTTTGGGGCATCACCATTTCCAAAAGTGCTTGTCACCACCAGAAGAAGCGCTTCCTTCTTGAGGTTCGTGAGATTGTAATCGTCCATGCAGATCACCTAGAAGAGGAAACAGACTTGATAAGGAGCTACCAGAGAAGCTGCAGGATAGAGTCAGACCACTGGTCCATCTTGCCCAGAGCAGCCCACTCTGAATGGGCAGAGATGGGTCTTTCTCACCGTCAGTTCCCTGATCATGTTCACTGAAGGTGCCAAGGACCGAATCGTGTGCTCTAATCCTTTCCCTTAGCACTGTCTGTGCTGACTGGCAGCAGATCTCCAAGGTCTTCAACTGGAGCCTGCTACAAGTGCTTGCCCGCCAATCTATGAGCCCTTCCTCCAAACCATTTGGGCTGGGTAAGAATGGAATCCAGGTCCCTGCCCCAAGGGCTAGCAATTTAAAACGAAGACAGCATGGGTTGCAGCAAAGCAGAAGTCAAACTTTATTCAAGAGGAACTTGAGGTTCCTCTGTGATGAGCTTAGCAACTGCTTATAAAGCTTCATCTGCAATATGCAGGTGCAGGGAATATTCCTTAATTAATAGTAATTAATCATATTAATAATAATAATGAATTCTTAATATTAATTACATTAATATTATTAATTGCTGGTCCTGAAGTTGTTTTAGATTTTTCTGCGCCGTTGTGGAGTCTGCCTCGTTTTTTTTGCTACATGGGTGCCATCTCAGAGCCCAATGTCAAAGGGGGGGGGAGCAGTGTTGGTCCCAGATATCTTAAGATTAATCTTTGCTACCCACTGGAAGGAAAGAGAGGAAGGAGAAACAGCAGACAGGCTGTAGCTGGAGAGGCCACAGCTGGAATTAGCTAAGGCCTGGGCTGCATATATATCGCTCTGCCCCTTACCTGGGTATTGAAGGCACAATTGAAGAGGTAGCCCAGATTCTGTGCCAGGGTTTCAGATTTCCCTGTTTCTGTTGCAAAAACTATGGTGGCCTTGGGCCTGAGAGCCATGGCTCTTCTCATCAGCAAAGATGCAAAAAGCACAGCCCTAGGAAAGAATAATTAGCATTTTTATAATGCTTTCGCACCACGCAGCGCCTTAGAACTCCTTTGTAAGGTAGGTAAGTATTATCCCCGCATTGCAGATAGGCAAGACTGAGTCAGAGTCTTGTCTGAGGCCGCTTAGTGAGATCTTGACAGAGGTAAGACTTGAAACAGGCAAGTCCTGATTTGCAACTTACTCAGTTTCCATGCAACAACAACAACAACATCCAGTAACTGGGGCTGGATACACAATGTTGTCACAGAGAGCCAAGCTAACTATCCCCTGCACACCAGCAGCCACACTCTGGGATAATCTGCATATACATCAGGACAGATCTGCAGTTGAGTTACTATAGATCTAGGATTCAAACTCAAAGCAAGCCTGCAGAGCTGCAAAGACTTGGTCACAGGCAACCAATAAATAATAACCCCATTTTACAGGTGAGGAACACTGAGGCTGAGATTAGCACCAAGTCAGCCACAGCAGAGAGATGTTTTGTTCTACTTGCAGTTTGATCTGATGTGGTTAAACTATCAGGAGTCAGAAACTCTTGGTGATCTGCTACAAATAACAGGGAAATCTGATATGATTACTCAGAGATCCTGATATGTAACTTGGGTCTCCCTGTGTTGCAATTCATTGTGAGGACAGAGCATTTAAGGAGATCCAAGTCTTAAAAACATTTGCTTGAAAACTTACTTAGCCCAAATGCAGAATTTTATCTCTTTCTTTCTGGGTTTGCGCCTCTCGTCTTTCCAGATGTGCGTTTTCCAAGCATCCACCTTGAAGAGGAAAAAGAGGGGTATTGGAAGGGCATGGCTCCACACCTGTAACCTAATGAACCCCCATTTAGCATTTATATACCACAAACCAACTCTGGAACCACTCTAACAGCCTGGCTCTCCCAAGCCAGGATATTCACTGATCCCTCCCACAAAAGGATTATGCTCCAGCACGTTTTTGCTCACCTGATAATAATAGAACGGGGAGAGGATGTAGTTCAACATTTCCTGGTGGAAGACGGGTGTGATACTGCCTGAGATAGGAGGCACAAGCCAGACCCAGTCGGCAGGGCAACCCCCGCGGATCCGGTACTCATTCTGCATATACTTCATGAACGACTCAGCAGCCGAATGGTGGTCCATGATGGTGACATTTTGCTTCTGAAAGAGACACAGACATTTTGTGTGTGTGTGTGTGTGTGTGTGTGTGTGTGTGTGTGTGTGCGCGTATAAAGCTGCAAGTGTATAAAGTGTGTATAAACTCGTGCAAGGAAAGCGCCCTACAGGTAGACCACAGCTGCAATACAAGGACATCTGCAAGAGGGATCTGAAGGCCTTAGGAGTGGACCTCAACAGGTGGGGAACCCTGGCCTCTGAGCGGCCCGCTTGGAGGCAGGCTGTGCAGCATGGCCTCTCCCAGTTTGAAGAGCCACTTGACCAACAGACTGCGGCAAAGAGGCAAAGAAGGAAGGCCCATAGCCAGGGAGACAGACCAGGGACAGACTGCACTTGCTCCCGTTGTGGAAGGGATTGTCACTCCCGAATTGGCCTTTTCAGCCACACTAGACGCTGTTCCAGAACCACCATCCAGAGTGCGATACCAGAGTCTTTTGAGACTGAAGGTTGCCAACGAATGTATAAAGCTGATATGGGTTTATTACTCATTAAGAATATTTATGTCCCCCTTTTCAACCAAAAAACGTATTCAGCCCTCTTCTACATGAACTTCTATCTTTGCCGAGGACAGCAAACAAAACCCTCCCCTGCATTTTTGTAACTTCCCCCTGTGATGCTAGAACATCACATGATGTTGCCCCAAGAGAGGAACTCTTGGTAGAAATGGTACCCCACCTCTGTTATCAGTTGGCAGCCTCCATTTTTACCCAGAATGCCCCCCTTCTAAGAGGTGCAACATGAAAAGGCATGTTAGCAGATTCTGGTTTCACCCCTAAAACCACCCTAAATTTTCCATTGGTTGTTCTTGCTAGAAAACTTGAATTTTTAGGAATGGCAGCTAATCTCTGAGATCTCAAGCAGGGGACTTTCCCAGCACTCCTACCTGAAATCCTTTGAATCTGGAACCTTCTGCCAGCAAAGTTACAGCTCTTCCCTCATACCTTCTCTTTCACTTAGCCAAAGGTCCACAAATGTTGGCTTGGCTTACTGTCCAGTCATTATTTTGATTGCCACCACCCTCTTCCCTCCTTTGCATTGTCATTGAGATAGTGGGATCTCCTCTGTTGGCATTTAGAGCAGGGGTCTCCAAACCCCGGCCCGGGGGGCCAGATGTGGCCCACTGCTAGCCTCTATCCACCCATGGTCAACCTTTTGTCCCCTGAAAACCTCTGGCCCACCTGACTAAACATGACCAGAGCTGTGTTCTGATTGCACCTGGAGGGTGTTCTGAAGGCCGGAGAGGCTGAGTGAATGAGCCCACTCATTCATTTATTCATTCATCTAAGTTCCATCTCTAATTTGTTTATTTAAATTTTATATTTAAATTTTTTTCTGGCCCTCAGCACTGCGCCAGATATTTCATGTGGCCCTCTGGCCAAAAAGTTTGGAGACCCCTGATTTAGAGTAATAAAACCAGCAGGAATATTTTCTGTTGCTTAGAGAGACTTCCGCTGTTCCCAACTTCCTTAAAAACAACTGTGAAATTGAGATCTCTGCCTAGTGCCAAGTGTCCTGCTCACCTGAGCTGCTCCAGGAGTGCTCCCCATTGGCAAGCTGGCAAGTGGATTTAGGGATGCCAGCACTTACCTGAAAACTGTGCAGCACAGCAATGTTCACCTCGATCACAGCTTTATCTTTCCATAGCGATGAGAGTTTTCTCGTTTCCAGGCCCATTCTCCTCCCAACTTCCTGCAAAAGGCGGCAAGATGGAGAGGTCAGAGAAAAATCTGTCATATTGTAGATTTCAAGGGCCAGTATCAGCATACCATAGAAACAACCCTGCCATAGGGCTTCAGGCTATAAACTGTCCCAAGGTGAGTCATGAAACAGCTGTGATGTCACAGAATGTTCACTAACATTCCAACAGCTGAAGGAGAAGCATCAGCCATTGCAATAGCACGAGTCCACACATTAGAAAATGAGCCCCCTTTCTTGGGTTCTGTGCCCTGCTGTCTCAGACAAGCAGAGTAGAGGATTGGGATCTCAGTGTCTCTGATTTGGATATCAGGGGCTGCAGGCCTGGGGAATCTTGGTAGCTCCATAACTCCTCTTGACAAGAAGTAAACATGACCAGGCTAGCAGCAACACAGAAGCTCCTACTACCTCCTTCTCCTTTTATCATTATTATTATTACACAGTTCTCCTTATACCCATTTTGTTCTCCCAACAATCCTGTAAGGTAGGCTAGGCCAAGAAAGGGCAATTGGCGCAAGGCCGCCCAGAGACTCATGGCTGAGCAAGGATTTTACCTGGGCCTGTCAGCTCCTTCCTCTAATAAGTACACTCAAACATGAGAGAGCCCTTTCAGGGTAGAGCAGTGGTTCCCAAACTTTTTAAAACAACAGGACCCACTTAGGTTCACCAGACTTTAAAAAAGGAGATCTGGGGGGGGGGGGGGAATATTTATTTATTTAAGTAATAGCAACCAGAAAAAGACCCTCCCACATTTATCTCCCTATATTTACACAAGCTTGCAAACTGCAGACGCTCAGCTCTTTGCAGGGCAGTTAGCAGCTCACTTGCAAACTGCAGGAGCTGAACTCTTTGCAGGGCAGTTAGCAGCTATCTTGCAAACTGCAGGAGCAGTTCTTTGCAGTGTCGCTTTTGCAGGGTAATTAGCAGCTACAGTATCTGATTTCTGAATAGCCTCAGGGCTCGAGACAATTTGTTATCTTGCATCACCCTATGATGACCTTTGCATCACCCTATGGGAACCCACCAAAAATCAGGTCGCGACCCACCAGTGCGTCCCAACCCACGGCTTGGGAATCACTGGGGTAGAGGAACAGGAGGGAAAGAATTGAAGCAAATTTAGCTATAGTTACTACTCAAACAGCCAGCCAAAATTTTACCTGGAGAATATTGTAGCGCTGCACATCACAAAAGTCGCGGACCCCAATCTCAGTACCCATGTACCACCCGTTGAATGGGCAAGCCGTAAACTCCAGTCCTCCAACCTCAAGAAGCATGTTAGACACAGCCGGTACTGCGTACCACTTCAGATCCAGTTCTTTAAACCACTCGTATCTAGCAAAAGAGCAGAGGATTCTATCACTATCACTTTTTTGGGTGTTTTCTGACACAAAAAAGTGTCACTATCACTTTTTTGCGTGTTTAACCCTAGCCATCTCAACAGGGTTAGTTTTCTATAGGGCACCGCAAAACGACTACACCAAGCCCACATCCTCAACAGTTGGTTCTCCCCTCATGTAGAATAGTTCGGTCACTATTGTTTTTAAATACTATCCTGCAGAAAAACCAACCTGAATTTTGGGGGGGTCTTTGGGGAGTACAATTAGTTTCAGAAGAACAATGCAGGTTAAGGGGAATCTCATCCAGTCGGAGCTCTGGATCTCGTTAAAATACGTATGAAATGAAAGTCGACCCTCTCTTCAATCGCATTGATCAAGTTCTTTATTGCAAAAGTCATGCTTCTTGACAAATAATCAAGAGGTTTAGGTATGGTTTCACTGGACGGAAGAGGCAAGCCAGTTGTGACGTGTACACTTTAAGGAGGCTTGCCTCTTCAGCAGTCCCAAGTGGCTGCAGTAGAGATGTCCAGCATGAGAAAATATCAAGTGGTTGGGTGATTAATTGAGCCCAGTGGACAGGATTTGGTTCCAGAATGGGGAGCCGTACGGGAAGGGATCTCTGAAGAATCCACTGTTGTGGTGGTCAAGATGTAAAGAAAGTGGAAGTCCATTAAGAACAAGTAAAAAAAAAATAAAGGTTTGTGAATAAAGTAAGAGAGATACTATCTGAACTGAAATACAAGATGGGGGATGAGGGGCATATTCACTCTTGCCCTTTGAGCAGTGGCATAGCTGGAGGGGGTGCAAAGCACTAAGTTTTGCAGGGAGCCTCACCACACCGTACAAGCGGCCCCTCCCCTTCGGAGCCATTCCATGTGCCTCCATTTTGCTCCCATTGCCTGGAATGGCTCTGAAGGGAAGGGCTGCTAGCATGGCGTGGTGAGGCTCCCTGCAAAACCGGAAGCTAAGCAGGGTCAGGCCTGGTTAGTACTTGGATGGGAGACCGCCTGGGAATATTGGGTGCTGTAGGCTTATACCATAGTCTTTCGAGACTGAAGGTTGCCAACCATTTAGCCACACCACTGCCTTTGGGTAAGTCCAGTCCAATTTTGCCCGTGACAGCTTCGTTTCATCTCCAACACTAACTCAACAATTTCGCCCCCATGGAAGCCAACGCAACTGACCTGTCACAAGGTCCGGGCTTATAATCTTTCTCCGACAGCAGGCGACCTGCCAATCCAGAGCAGGCCCCCAGCCTCTGTCATCTGAAGCCAAGACACTTACGTGGGATGCTCCATCGACACTTCAAGGACGAGCTCTGGCGGCAGTTCAAATAGTTCCGGGTCTTGTCCGTCGGCCTGGAGAATCAGTGGAACGACATCAAAGCGGCCATGTTTGGGCTTCCAACCAAGCTGGATGCATAGCTGGGAGAGGAGAAAGAAATGAGGTGATTTTTTTCCCCCCTCTGTGGGGACTCTTAACTCTTTGAGTGCTCCAAAGGGCAGGTGTGTGTGGTGGTTTTTTTCCATGTTTGGATGCAACTCTTGCCCAACCTCCATCCACAACAGCTGTGGTGTCACTAGGGCTTTTGTCACCTGGTGCAAGAAGCTGGTGCGCCACCCCCACGATGGACGTCCTACCATGCAGCGGGCTTGGCAATGTCCCAGGCAGTGAGCATGGTGATGTACCATCGCCCTGCCCGGCTGGTTTTTTGGCTATAACGTATTTTGGCCAGTAGTGGTGTCACACCCCTGTGTGTGTCACCTGGTGTGGCCTGCACCTCCCTAGCAATGCCACTGACCTCAGGCTCAAGTTACCCCTAGTCAGGAATGAAAAGGAAGCTGTGACATGTTTGGGGTGTGCTTTCCAAACCCTGGGAGACGCAGGTGTCCCATGAGCTCTGGGGAAAGCCCAGCATAAGAACAGCGCCGCTGGATCAGGCCATAGGCCCATCTAGTCCAGCTTCCTGTATCTCACAGTGGCCCACCAGATGCCTCAGGGAGCACACAAGACAACAAGAGAACTGCATCCTGGTGCCCTCCCCTGCATCTGGCATTCTGACATAACCCATTTCTAAAATCAGGAGGTTGCACATCATGGTTTGCAACCTGTAATGGATTTTTCCTCCAGAGATTTGTCCAATCCCTTTTTAAAAGCATATAGGCCACATGCCATCACCACATCCTGTGGCAAGGAGTTCCACAGACCAACTACACGCTGAGTAAAGAAATATTTTCTTTTGTCTATCCTAACTCTCCCAACACTCAATTTTAGTGGATGTCATGTTAGGCTTGTAATGACCACCTTTTCATGCTATCTCTGAAGCCTCTAGTTCTGTGGAATTCCCTGAGGATTTTTCAATATTAAAAAGTAGGAGTCCCTTGACAGCTGTGCAGCTGCCTTTTTCAAAAGCTTTTCTGTCTGTTTTGTGCTCCACATACCTGAGTGAATTCCACATTGGCTGGATCTCCTACAACAGAGCCATCTGGCATTTGGTAGCCGGCATATCGGAGGAGTTGGCTGTTCCATATACGGAAATCATGTTTCCCATCAGTCCTCTGGGGAAAGACGGTGATGGCAGACCTATGTTGAGAAGGCACAAAGGTGACGACAACCTCCGCTACAACTCAAGGGACCTGGGTTGACTGAAAGAACAGCCCTCCTACCTGATATTCCCGCCATTGGTCGAGTACTCCAGGTGTCGACAGATGTGCTCAAACATTTCTTTGGCGGTTCTACAGCTGCGAGCATCAAATACCTAAAATGTTCCCATTGGGGATCAAGACATGAGTTTATGATTTAACTTGCCAACGCATTCCATAAAAGTAGTTTGTTCATCTGCCTGGCAGCAGAAAGAAAATCATGTCCATCTTAGATGATGGCTTTCAAAAAGTGGATTTGACCAATGAATGGCAATGAAGCTATCACTGTCATGGAGGGTATATGGAGAATGGCACTGCCATCAATCTTGCTTCTGGGCATCTATGAGCATCTATGGGAAACAAAGTGCTGGATTTGGCTTGACCCAGCAGGACTCTTCTCAATTTATTAGCCACAGTAGCTAGGAATAGAACCTCCATGTTTCGAGGCAGTCTATCATAGGGCACAATCCTAACCAGGTCTACTTAGAAGTAAGTCCTATTTTGTTCAACGGGGCTCACTCTCAGGAAAGTGTGGTTAGGATTGCAGCCTTAGAGTACCAAATACTCTAAGGGTCGTACTAAGAGTATCAAATACTAAGGGTCATACAAAGCCCCCCCCCGAAGTGGGCTTCCCAAAGGCATCCAGTAGATCACTGTTGGAAACAGGATGCTGGTCTTGATGGATTTTTGGCCTGATCCTTCAAGGCTTCTCTTATGAACTTCTGACAAGGATGCCCACGCACAGGACAAGAAGGTCCTCCTCTATTCTTTGCTCCCCCTTCCAGCAACTGATAATCAGAATCTTGGAATCTGGAACGTTCACATAGTTCTCACAACTAACAGTCATTTCTAGAACCACCCCCCATGATGGTGCTTCCATGCATGGAGGCTGTGCTTAGTTGCCATTTAAATATCCATCTTCTTTGACCCACTTATTGACAGCTGAAAGCTACAGTCTGTGTTTTGCCAGAATCCCATAAACCTCTTGCAAGGACACAAGCAGGGTGATGACGCTATCAACACCAGAATGTTTTGCCTAACAAATCCCTGACGGTGACCTTCCTTCCTCCAGCTCCATAAGACTCAGCAATCCAAAGGTCTCCAGCTCCTTCAAGCAACTGTCTCCTTTGCTGCCCTTAAAACTGGAGTAGCTGCCTTGCTTGCCTCCTTAATATCCTTCCTCAATGCTCATATTTGCCATACCCCCTTCGAAACAAAGCCTAAATATATACCATCACATAGCCTTCTGCTATTTACTCCTGCCTCCATCTCCATCAAATTTTAGACTGTATACTCCTCAGGGCAGGGACTATTCTTTTTTTAGTCTGTAAGGTGCCTTGCGCACTGATGTCACTAAGACAAGCACTGCTGGTTCTGACCAAAGGTCCATCAAGCCCAGTATCCTGTTTGCAACAGTCAAATGCCTCTAGGAAGCCTCTCCGCACTCAGAGGTACACCGCCTTTGAACATGAAAGTTCCACCTGGCCATCATGGCCACCTGCCATTCAAAGACCCTTCCTCTTCTATGCACATGGGTCATCCTCTTTCAAAGCCACCAAAGCCACCACCACAAACCATAATAGCAAATTCCACCAGTTAATTGTGTGTAGTGTTTAGCCTATACTGAATTTCTGGCTTGTCTATCCTTGTCAGTGCTATGGGTTAGGTGCCCTGCATCCCTCCCCCAAAGACTTCCCAGAAAGCCCTGCCACAGGTGGCAGTACACACGTGTGCACATGCCCCTACAGAACCTGGGGCTAGTATCTTTCACTAGTCCAGCGGACGAAGCTCATTGCTCTGTTCACCAAGGTGTCGAACTGGCCTGTGGCTTCAAAAGCCCCGCTAGTCACCTGCAAGTTGGACCACTGGATCCTGCCAATGCATCTTGGGGCATTTCTCCAAGCTTGCTTGGTTGCAAAGATGAGCTCCTCCCCGGTCAAGTCGTAAGTTCCTGTTGTTTCTATCTCTTTGTTCACGGTTTCCAGCCGTGCCAGGTGATCTTCTATTTTGGGTCTGGCAAAGGAAGCAGTGAGCCCCGTTAACAATGAGCAATGTGTTGGGCTAATGTCGTTTGCAGAGACGGCGACAAAAATATCCTTTCACGCCATTGCTTCCTGTGCAAGAGGGTGCACAGATGCGACGGGGAGGGCCCGTGATGTAGGGCCAGAGGACATGCTCTGCATGTAGAAGGCCCCAGGCAGTGGTGTCACTAGCGGGGGAGGGGGATGCGGGCTGTACTGGCTAATGCACATGGGGGTGGACACCATTACTGGCCACAATTTTGAAAATCTTGGTACTTCCAAATAATACCATCATGTTATACGTCATTTGATGCGTAATTTCATGCAGAATGCAATGAAACAAACTGTGTTGAAATATCTCTATTCTATCAAAAGCTATAGCCAAAAAACCATCTGGGGTGGGACAATGATGCGTCACCATCCCCACTGCTTAGGTGTTGCCCTGTCTACTGCATGGGAGGAGGTCCATCATGGGGGTGATGCTCTGGCCTCCCGCACCAGGTGACGCCACTGCCCCAGGTCCAATCCTTGGCACCTCCAGCTAAGGAAAGACTTTGGTTTGGAATTCTGAAGAGCTGCTGCCATGCAGTGTAGCAGACACTGGAGTAAAATGAACCAGAGTCTGTGGAACTCCTTGCCACAGGATGTGGTGATGGCATCTGGCCTGGACGCCTTTAAAAGGGGATTGGACAAGTTTCTGGAGGAAAAATCCATTACGGGTTACAAGCCATGATGTGTACGTGCAACCTCCTGATTTTGGAAATGGGCTATGTCAGAATGCCAGTGCAAGGGTGGGCACCAGGATGCAGGTCTCTTGTTATCTGGTGTGCTCCCTGGGGCTTTTGGTGGGCCGCTGTGAGATAAAGGAAGCTGGACTAGATGGGCCTATGACCTGATCCAGTGGGGCTGTTCTTATGTTCTTATGTAAGGCAGCTTCATGAACTGCCAGCAACACACATAGCTCAGTGGTAGAGCACCTGCCTTACAAATCTTTGTCATCTCCATGTCGGCCTGGCCACTGACAGCCACTGCGGACAATACCAAGGTCTGCCCGTGGACTATAAAGCAGCTTCATATGTCCAAAAACAACTGTGAATACGCTATAAAACTTAAACACAATTTACCAGCAAGTTCTCGTGTCCAAACCTGATCAAACTGAATGTGGTGTGTTGTATTCATTCAGGAGGACTTGTGTAGGAAAACATCCTAGTTGATTGTTTTCCATGATATTTTAAGGTTTGAAGCTTTACTGCTAGATGACCTAAGGCTGCAATCCTATACCTGGGAGTAAGTCCCAATGAACTCAGTGGGACTGAGTAGACATGCCCTAGGATTGCAGCACAAGAAATTTAAAGGCAGGAAAATTAATAGCATTCTAAGGTCAGGAAAAGCAGCCTGCCAAGATCCTTTTCACCTTGACAGGATGCCCTAGAAGACAAAATAATAAGGCATATTTATTACGGCCGCAGATAACAAAAAGTCCTGCTGTTTCAAAAAATTAGAAGGAGGCGGCAAAAATTTTGGAGTGGTGGTGCAGGGGAAGGGTGAGCTCAGGCTGCAGGAGAGATGAAGGGCAACTGACAAGCCTGCCAAAACACCCAGAAGCTCTGCATGGAATATTAAACCTTTGTATTTAGTAGTGTAGCTATGGGGGGGCATAGTAAGCACTGAGGGCGTGTAAGAGCCCCCTCCCACTCGCTGTCATAGCCATTCTGGGCAGCGATAGCTAAATGCAGGAGCACTCAAAAGTTGCTCCAAGGTTCACCTGGAATCTTGGCCAGATGAAGGGGGAGAGGCATCAATGCTGGCCACAGGCCATTCATAACAGTGTGACATCGCACAACGGGAACTAAATTGGGGGATCTGAGATTTCAAAGCCTTTTGATGGTCTCAGAGCTCATTAGATGTAATTTGAAACGTTGCCTCCAAAGCAATGACCCAGGAAGAGAAGCCTGGCTTTCATAATATTAATTGGCAAAGGGAGGTGGCTAATTCAAAATAATTTGGTTTTTTAATTAATTGATTATTGATTTTCTTTCCTTTCAAAGCACTTGGATCACTTATGGAGTCAAAAGGAGGTGAAGAGTTGGGGGGAAGGTAATTTGGGGTAGGGCCATTGGGGATGTGAACCACGCCATCCCTGACAGATAGCAGTGTGCCTTGTCAATTGTAAAAAACCAGTGATGTGCTCTGAAAATTTTAGCGCTTTGTCAGTGTACCGTGAGACGCAAACGGTTGAAAATGGCTGGATTACAGTGACAAACCGATTCATGGGATAGGAGCCGAGTCAGTGCAAAATCTACTCACTCTTTAAATGAACTGTAGTACAGGTTGATGAATTCAATCGCTTGAGGTAATAAATCCTCCTTGGGGGTGGGCCCATCTCGGGGCCCTCGGACCAAACCCTTGGGGTTCATGAGAGCACCTTGGCAAACTTTTGTCCTGCAATTAAGAACCTGAAAGACACATACAGACAAAAAAATATGCTGTCATCTGTCTCAGCAAGCCCTGAAGCCCTTGTGCAGATGCAGCCCAGGGTTCAGTCACAAGCCTTGTGTGCATGTGTGTATGTTGTCCCACCTAAAGCAGTCTTCGCCCCCCCCTGCAACTGAATGTTTTGCTTTACATTTAATCATAGTTCAACAGATACATCACATTTATTCAATGGATTGTAATTGATCATTTCTGTGCAAGTCAACGATTTTCAGCCAGTGTGCACTAGCACACTGATGTGCCGCAAAAGGCCCACAGGTGTGACACGAGAATTTGGAGCACAGCAGATGAAAATTGACAAAAATCTCTTCCGGGTTCTGTGGCTCTGTTTCTAGGGCATCTGCCAGAAGTAGCAAATGGTTTAACCCTCTTCCTCTGCGACAGAGCTGCAGAACCTGGCTCAAGGGGCCAGGTTTCGTCGAGACCACCTCTAATTCCAAGCACCACATACAGCTCTTTCTCCCCTTACCTCTTTAGCCTGATGGTGCAAAGCATCTTGAAGCCTGGTTCCATTTTCCCAGTTTTTAATGTTTAAATGTCTCGGACATCGTGAAATGTGCTTGGTGACATTTTGGGGAGGAGGTTTCTGAACAGAAACAAAACAACCAGAAGACATGGTTATTTGCATTGCACCCAATTCTTTTTGCCCTTCCTCCAAAGGCCTCCCGCTGGTACTTGTAGGGTTCTCTGACTTTTATCTTCACCACCGCCCTCTGAAGGACGTCAGGCTGAGAATGGCTTAGCCAAGCTTTACAGCAGAACAGGAACTGAAAGCAAGCACCCGGCTTCTCTCTTGCATAAACAAGATGGCATCAGTCTTGTTCAAAGAGACCATTCAAATGGAGAAACCCTACAGCATCTTATCCAGTGGCATCGATACAGGGGTTTGACTGAGCCTTAGTTCATTTTTCTCCTCCTAACAGACAAACACAGAGACCTATAATTTTTGCTCATTCAGACTCACTTCTCTGTGGATTGCGCTGGGCATGGTCTCATCCTGCGTCTTGCTTAGGCTGCTAAATTGCACAGCTCCTTCCTGTTTCACCAAGCTAGGAGAAGGACAAGGACAATGTGATTAAATAATACTCCACAATAGGATGAACTTTCTGAATGTTCAAAGCACTTCACATGACATCATTCTCACAACCATCATGTAAGGCAAGTCTTTTTCAGTGGCATAGCTGGAGGGGGTGCAAAGCACTAAGTTTTGCAGGGAGCTTCACCACAGCGTGCAAGCGGCCCCTCCCCCTCACCTTCAGGGCCATTGGGGGGGTGAAAAATGAAAACCTCCATTTTGGTCCCCCCCCGTCTGAAATAATTCACCACTCGTTTTATCATCCCCATATTGCCGCTGAGGAAGATTTAGTGGAGTGGCTTTCCTAAGACCATCTAATCCAAACTGTGGGTCCATGGCCCACCAGTGGGTCAAAACACAATTTTTGGTGATTTGCGACAGTCGATTAGGCTATGCGCAACAAGGATTAAACATCCTGCTACTTGGTGGGGGGGGAGCACTGCTGCTCAATAGCCACAGAGCCTTGAGCGGCTGGTAAAGTGAAATTTTTTGTTTAGGTCAGTCCCGATGCTAACCTCTGATCTAATGGGTTCACACCAGAGGTGGGATGTTTACTAGGAAAGTCCTGATTCACAGCTCAGCCTCTTTAGCCAATATATTGCCGGACACATCAAGACAATTCTTGCTTAAGGTATTTGGGGATAAGCAAGCAATGCTGGGATATGAAATCAGCACTTATTTTACAGGGAGATAAGAAAATATGATGCAAGCTGTTAAGAAATTATCATAGCATTTATCTAGCATTTCAAATGTCCAAAGCACTTCCCCTGTTTTGTCATCTTAAAATCCTTACAGCAATCTCATATGGTGAATATTATTATCACTACTGACCGGAAGATTGAGGCTAAGGCACGGTATCTAAGCCTCCTTGTGAGTTCATGGCAAATGTGAAACTGACATCAGAGACTTTCAGTATCGTAGCCCAATCTCTTGGCCACCATCAGTTCTCACCAACATCCCTCCTTTCCGATCTGACTGTGGTGCAGAAAAGAACGACTGTGTGAATCTACTCTGATCAGGTTCCAATATTCACCCTGGCCTACCTCACAGGGTTGTTCTTTGAGAGAAGCATGTATGCCATTCTGAACTCCTTGAAGGAACATCAAAATATAAAGGCAATTCATAAATTTGATTACTAATAGTATCGTGTATTTTAAACTATTATGGTATATTATTCCTGCAAGCCCTGGGAACAGCACTCAATAGATATAGTTAGTTCATTAGTTAAGTTTGTCATTATTATTATACTTTATTTTTATTATAGTGTAAGCTGTCTTGGTTGGCATTTGCAGGAAAAGCAGGGTGCACACTTTGGGGGTACAAGGCTGTTCTTTGGTGCTTTTCTAGGAGTGCCTCCTATATACTTCCATGTATACTGGTGCATTTGAAATCAGTACATCGCTAGGGACATGGGGGAGGTGTGGGCCGCACCGGGTGACACGCACAGGGGGGTGACACCACTGCTAGCCAAAATTTTCAAAATCATGGTATTTTCAAATAATACCATCACATTATATATGACTTAAGGTGTATTTTCATGCAGACTGCAGTGAATCAAACCGTGCCAAATATCTCTATTCTATCAAAAGTTATAGTCAAAAAACCAGTGGGGAGGGGCAATGGTGCATCATCACACCCACAGCCTGGAGCACTGCCCCGCTCACTGCATAGGAGGAGGTCCATCATGGGAGTGACGTGGTGGCAAACCCTAGTGACATCACTGTTTGGAACAAAGCAAATATTAACAGAAATCTCATTGACCTCTCACCCAAAGGAAGCCACACCCAGGTCGCATTTCCCCTGGAACATCTCACCACTCAGCGGAGTGGGGCACATGGAATGAAGAGCAATGGGCGACCACCACACTGGTAAACAGGAGAAGATTCCCAAGCTTGCTCAAATGGGGAGGTTAAATGGGATGTCCCGGGGGTGCCAGCAGCATTTCTGGATGCGAACCACCCAGTAAGCCAAACAAAGAACCAACGTCAAGCTGCTTCAAATATAAACTGGTCTCCAGCTACTTATGGTCAGGAAACAAAGGCAGGGAAAGTACTTGAGAGGATGGATTGCTTCGGGGAATTGACTGGGTGGATATTTCAAAGCGTCCCAGAATGACAGTTTATTAAAGCAAACATTGATGAATTTCCTCTGCTTCCTAAAGTCTCAATTTGTCTTTTCCGTTTTGTTTCGATGCCAGCCAGGAAGGAGGAGAGCAAGCTCAGGTGACTTCCAACCCAAAGATCTTGCATCCTCTCATAACCTCAGTTTGTCAAAGTTTGCACAGAGCTGGCTCCACGTTTTGTGACCGGTGTGGGCAGAAAAACCTTAAAAATATATGTTTTATTGCGTTTTTGTATTTTAAAAATACCAATCCAATCCAAAAGTCAACCAGTGCTTCTGAGCCTGGAGGTTCCATCCAGCCATCATGGCTAATAAAAAGCATAGTTGATAGACTGAGTTTCCATTAATGGGTCTAGTTCCCTTTAAGGCCAGGGACCATCATATAGCACATTCTATAAGTTAATTAGAAAGAAGCCCTTTCTTTCGTGAGTCCTGTCTTAAACCCTGGAGAATCAGACCAAAAAGTTCATCCAATTAGTACACTGCAGTGGTTCCCAAACTGTGGGTCGGGACCAACTGGTGGGTCGTGGCCTGATTTTTGGTGGGTCGCCAAAGGGTGATGGAAAGATCAGATAACTAATTGCCTCAAGCCCTGAGGCTATTCAAAAATCAGATACTGTAGCTTCTAATTACTCTGTAAAGAGCTCAAAGCCTGCAGTTTGTAAGCATGTGTAAATATAGGGCGCTAAGGGCCCAATCCTATCTAATTTTCCAGTGCCAGTGCAGCTGTGCCAATGGGGCATGCACTGCATCAGTCACAGAGGCCTCCTTAAGGTATGGGAACATTTGTTCCCTTACCATGGGGCTGCATTATGGCTGCACCAGGGCTGGAAAATTGGATAGGATTGGGCCCTAAATGTTTGAGGTATTTTTTTCTGGTTGTTATTATTTGTAAGTCAATAAAATATTATTTCTTTCTGGATCTCCTTTTATAAAAGTCCGGTAAACCTAGGTGGGTCCTGAAGGAGTGCCGTTTTAAAAAATGGGTCCCGATGCTAAAAAGTTTGGGAACCACTGTAGTGCCGAATTCTATTTTCCAATAACTTCAGAGTTTTCTAGCAGCACAAGTGGGCAAATATGACACATGGAGTGGAGGTAAAATTGCATGTGTATGGAGAACACCAGAAGATGAATACCAATAGTGGACGAGGCACAGCAAGTCTTATCTCACAGTCATGATCAAGCTCATTATGTGCACACTTATGTAGAAATAAACCACATATTGCATACCCATAATAGACTTCTCTCCAAGTTTGTCGTATCCATGTTTAATGCCATCTAAGCCAGTGGCCACCTCCAGGTCTGGTGGCAGCCAGTTCTACAAGTTAGTTCTGCAAAGCCTGAAGAAATCCTTCCCTTTTGTGAATCCTGATCTGTCAATCAATTCCACTGGGTAACCCCAAGTTGCAGGAGAAAGAAAAGCCAGGAATCTTACCTGTGGACATCCAAAGCTGTGCTTTCCATGTTATTGTTGATATCCTTCCCGTCCTGGGATTCGTTCTTACTGGTCTGAGGCTTCAGAAGGAACCGCCAGGGGCACTTCATTTTCTGCATATTAGCTAGGATTGCTGCAACTCTGACCTGAGCAACACTCTCCTGTGAAAGGAAAGAGGAATCAATGGGGTCTGCATGGATATAGGTAAAAACAATTTCATTGCTTTAGACTTGGGGGGTGGGGGTGGAATCCAGATAGAAAAGTTTCTCAAAGGCTGCATTTAACACATTCCAAGATTTAATATTGCAACCAAATAGCCAGAGATTACCTTTTGTGGGTCAGCATGTGCCACAATAAAATCTGTTTTCTGCACCGAGGAAATTGGTACAGATCATTTGTTTCTCTGTTTTTGGAACTTCTGCAATCGGTCGTGGAATTCTAACCTCAGAAGAAGGTAAGTTTTGTGAACTGTTTTGGGCTAGGGGGGTATAATTTTGCATGCAAGGATAGCCCGATAATGTGCATACAAGAATTCTCAGAGAAGACTGCTATACATTATATTAATATTATTTATGGTTTATGGGCTGCTATGCACATTAAGGAGGACTCAGGTAGCCTAAACAATAACGCAAGGAACATTCTGGAGCCTGCTGTAGTCCATTTAATCTCTCTCTCTCTCTCTCTCTCTCTCTCTCTCTCTCTCTCTCTCTCATGAAAATACAACAATTACATTGAAATTTTATGTTCTAAATAATCTTATTGTTTTTTGTTAATCTAACATCAGTAAAAAAAAAATAACATAAGCCACCTTGGGTGCCCCTTTGGGTGGTAGAAAGGTGGGTAAAACTTCATTTAATATTCATTTATTAAAAATTCATTTAACAATGATGATGATGATGATGATGATGATGATGATGATGATATTGACTCAGGAGGCTAACAGCCACTGGTCAAACTGGGCCCACCTTTAAAATAACTAGGTAACTAATTAAAATAATTAGGTGAAATAACCTGAACTGACTCTGAATTCCCACCCCTAAACTGATATCAAGTTCTTTGATTTTAGCAACTTGTCTTTGATACAAGGCATAAAGTATTGCAGTCTTCTTTATTTTTTTTTAAAGGCTGTGAAATGGAGGCAAAGCAGAGGTTTGTAAAACCATGCACTGTATGGGGAGTGTGGATGGAGAGAAGGTAGTCTCCCTCTCGCCCCATGGTAGTACTCAGAATCATTTTATGGAATTGATTTTCAGACAATTCAGGGCAGACAGAAAGCCAGACATCATTCAGTGCATTGTTATGGAATGCATTGTCAAAAGACCTGGGGGATGGATCCCAGTTTAGATGGCTTTAAAAGGGAATTTAGACACATGGGTGACTTCATTTGGGTTTTCTGCCTCAAGGACCAAAAAACTGGATGGTCAGTGCTCTTTGAGTTTGGACTCAAAGTGCATCAGAATCTCCTGTCACAGCAGTCCTGATGGGGGATTCACACCACCTGCCAATGTTTGTTTTGATGCAGAGTTCTCTTCCTTTGGAAAGTACCACAGGTCTTCTTACAGAACAATGCATGGACCATGTTGATTGCGCAGGCCAGGCACACCTGCACATGGACAATGAAGGGTGTGTATGCGCTCGACAAGTACAGACACAGCTGGCAGAAACATCCATGAATGCAATATCTAGGAAACATCACAGATGTGACTCTGAATGTTGCTGTTAGTCAAGGTCACCATCACCTGGTGTTAGGCTGTGATGAAGTATTTAATAAAGATTATTACTTATAAGAATAAATGCCACATTAATTAAAAAAAAGCTCTGAAAGCTGTTTATATTTCCAAAGAAAGGAGAAGATGATTCCTTGTCCTAGAAGGGCTCACAATTTCTCCCCTTACTAAACAGAAAGGGGCTGCAACTTTAAATAGCGCCTCCCCCCCATCAGGTTTACCAAAGATGCAACTTGGGATCTGTGCATACAACTGAGATACAGCCCCTCTCCTCATCCAATATCCTTGATGCATCTGAAGAGAGATTCAGGCTGCAATCCTATGTGCACTTTCCTGAGGGTAGGTCTCATTGAACACAGTGGGATTTACTTCTGAGTAAGCCCAAATAGGATTATGTTCGTATTCCCTCTTCAAAGCTAAAGCACCAGAGCAAAGCAAATGTCATTCGCTACAACTAAGTGATGAAGAGCAAGTCCAGGTAGAAACTGATGTTACTGAAATCAGTGGGACTCCAACATGATTTATTTGAGCTGGATTGTGCCCACTGTTTGTTTTTTTCCTCCCAAAAAAACCCAGAGCTAAAATTATGCCGCACAACCATCTATTTCTAGGGAAGAACATTAGAAGCTGCAGTTTTAATTTGGTTACTTCCTAGTTTTAGGTAAAAATGAACCACTTGCAAAAGAATGAAAAATAATGGAATTTTAAAAAATTGGAAAATTACACCATTACTTTAACATAAATTTTAAAACTGGTGATTTGCTTTCAAACATTATTACTTTTGAACCATGCACCCATTTCCAGCTATGGTCCCCATGGATGGTCAATGGTCCCCTGTCCACTGAAATCACATTTGTATATAAATATTTGTATCTTTTAAAAACTCCAGTGATGACTGTACAATACAGTACACCGCTACCCAGGTGTGGGCGCCACTGATTCCAACAGGACAATGTGCAACTCTCCAACAGAATCCAATTCAAGTCATTTCAGTTCCATTAATTTCAGTGCTTCTGCCTCTCCTGCTGAAACAAACGTTTAAAAATGCTTAAGCCTGGTTGGATCGTGGCCCTTTGCTTTAAAATCTCTGCAAAATACCTTTGGAGCAGCATCCAATGGAACGTGGCTTTCTTGGTGTGTGATTAGAGCCTTTGAAGTGACCTGTGCTGAAACCCCCACAAGAGAATCTGTCAGCATTAATATACTCCATTCATTTTGCCTTCTCCGAGATGCTCATCAGAAGAAGCTATCTTCAATCTACCCCAGCTTCTCCAATTCCACTTTCACGACAAATCCATCTAGAACTGGCCAGGGCCAGCTGGAATCTAGACTGTGGCAAAGTTTCCCAGACCCAGAAACTCAGCAATTCTCAGGCTTTTTTTTCCCCCTCTCCTGATTGGCCCCCCCCCCCAAAAGTTACTGAAATAGTCCTTTTGTCCCACTTGGAATAACCGCTGAGCTAGCAGCAGGAGAATTGCCTTACCTTGCTGCAGAGTGGATTTTTACAAGTCCCTTGAGAGATAGTCTTTCCAGATGCAAGTGCGTCTTTCTTGCTAACTTCGGTTGCTCTGAGTCCCTTTTACAAAGGAAATGCATTTTTATACCTGGCTGACCATCCTCAGATGCAATATGCAGGGATTAAAAACACACATAGAGAAGGCAGCTGGAAAGGCAATGGGAAAATCCCTTATTTTGAGCAGATTCAATCAGTCAATCTATTGCATGACTTCTGATGACTGAGTCACATACACACACAGTCTGACTACTGCCTCCCTTTCCTGGATGGGCTTTCCTTACCCACCCGCTCTGCCAGTCAGCATCTGGTCAATCAAACATTTTTTTTGAGGAATACTATTTTGGGCACAAGTCTAACTACATTGAACAAGGGCCCATATCAAGTGAAGCACAGGTTGGCCAGCCTTCCATGGAACCTGCAAATAAACCCCATTGTTGAGACAAAGAGAGGGAGGGAGGAAATGTTCTTCTCCCTCTCATAATACCAGCACTGGGATCATCCATCTCGGTGGGAAGCAGATTCAGAAGAGAACAAAGGATTTCATACAACATGTAATGCACACGTGGAACTCCCTGCCACAAGACGTGGTTTGATTATTTATTTATGCATTTTTAAAATGCATTCATTTTTCAGTAAAGACTCAAGGAAGCAAACTTAAAAAAAAAAGCAAAAACAAAATAAATATAGGGACAACTGATCACAGGGTACAATAGCCTGAAAACACAACCAATTAAACATAGCTGGGAAAGGCCTGAGAAAACAAAAAAGGGTTTTTTAAATGCACCAAAACAACCACAAAAAAAAGAGGTGAGGTACAGCAGACATCATGAAGAAACCAGTTCCACGAAGAGGGGGTTACCACTGAGAAGGCCCTTCTGGATGTCTCCTCTGACCTCTCCTTGGACAGACAAGAGAAATGCAAGGTGCCCTTTTTAAAAAAAACACCTCAGAACTTGGATAGAAAACAATAGGAGAAGGTAATTAGGACTTTAAAGGTAACGATCAACTACTTGAATTGCACCAACTACTTGAATTGCACTGCTTGAAGCAAACGGAAACCAGTGCAGCTGGTGAGGCTCCCTGCAAAACTCCCTCTAGCTACGCCACTGGGGCAGCGTCATACATAATGGTGAAGCATTCCTAATAACACCAAACACTTACATAGCTCTCTCCAGTTTTAAAAAGTGTGTTCCATCAATCCGCAGAAGCATGCAGCACAGAGGTCCCCAGAAACCCCTTAACTCTAGCCCTAACTCACTGGTGTATTTCAGTTGGTTCTGTTACTCACCCTTTGCAGGCTTTCAATGGGGATGTGCCACACTGAAATCTCTCGTCCCAGGGGTAGCAGCACTGATTTGTACAGTAGCTTGATTTCTTTGGTAGCAATCCAGGCAGTCTACTGATGGATTCTGAAATGACAACACTGGCAGACAAGCCAGTAGGTTAAATGCGCTGGTACATGCACACACACAGGGACATAGGAAGCTTTCCTTTCAAAAATGAGGACCAGCGCAAAAGGGAACACAAAACACTGGAACACAAACACTCGTGAGCTGACAAAAAGGGATGTGCTAAAGAACATGAGGAACGCATGGCTAAAATCGGCAAGACAGACTATTAAGATTTCTTTAAATACATCAAAAACAGGAAACCTGTCCTGGAGGTGGTTGGACCACTAGAGGAGAAGGGAAGGAAAGGGAAGCTTGAAGAAGATTCAGAGCTTGCACTGTGGATTGTTTGGGCTGCTTTGCCTGGATCTTCTGTGCACAAAATGGACATTCCTTCTGGACATACGGGCCTATGTTTCTGAAGAACTCTGGTCAAGCTTCAGCTGCCCTTGTACGTGATCTCCCTCCGGTGTCATACCCTGGGAGGAAGAAGAAGACAGTGGTGTAGCTAGAGGGGGTGCAAAGCACTAAGTTTTGCAGGGAGCCTCACCGTAGCATGCCTGGGGCCCCTCCCCTTTGGCGTCATTCTGGACAGGGGGGAGCAAAACTGAGGCATATGGAGTCTGGCATGACTTCAAAGGGGAGGGTCTGGTCCCTTGTACGCTCCTGTGAGGCTTCCTGCAAGACATAGTGCTTAGCACCCCCTCTAGCTACGCCACTGGAAGATAATCCCATTTTGTGTCTTCACTGAATGCATCTTGTGACCGTCCTTGTGCACCTCCTGTCTGTATTTTCACTTTTTATTATGTCCCTGGTTAATGCCCCTTTTCCATACTCTATATCAGAACACCTGCATTTTACCTGTTTATTGTACAACCTCCAGCTTGTGCATGCATTTTGCATGTCACTGTGTTCCAAGGTGACAGACAGCCCCCTGGCACATCTGCATGGGGAAACCATACTTACATGCTAAAGTAATCATTGTACACCTGCATTGGAGCTCACCTTGGTAAGCCTTTGGAGCAACCCCTCACTGTCGGTAGTAACAAATTGTCCCTCTTCCTTCTCCAGGACAGACCATTTCTTACTACAGGCAGTTTGCCCTAAAAGCAGGACCTGGAGGAGTCTCCCAGAAGTGACATCAGAAGAGGCAACGACCATAGAGAAGATCATAGAGGTCAATGTGCCATGAGAAGAAAAACACTGAAAACCACTGTCCTAGGACCAATCCTGTCCAACTTTCCAGCACTGGTGCAGCCACAATGCAGCCTTGAGGTAAGAGAACAAATGTTCCCATACCTTGAGGAGGCCTCTGTGATTGCCCCCCAACACAAGATGCAGCGCATGCCCCTTTGGCACTGCTGCACCGACACCAGAAACTTGGACAGGATTGTGCCTTTAGGCAATATACCTCACCTATCTACATTCTGATTGGATGAGCTGATGCCAGGAGCTGGCACACCAACGTCCATCCGGAGGCCAACCAGCGGCTATGCACAACCGCCAATTCAATGGCAGTATGCCTCTGAACATCAGCTGCAAGGGAGCCCCAATGGGAGAGGAGGATGTCTTGCTCTCCTCCTGCTTTCTCAGGTGCATCTGGTGGGCCACTGTGGGAAACAGGAGGAGGGACTAGATGGGCCTTTTGCTTGATCCAGCAGGAATTTTCTTAGTGTCTCATATCATTACTGAAACCTCTCTCTCTCTCTCCTCCCCATGAGTCTGCACTATTGTGTTCATCATGGACGTATTCATCACTGAATTCCTCCTCTACTAATTTCTTCCGCTAATTTACTGGTAGCGGACACGAAACCCCGGTGCTTCATGACCCCATTTCAAGGCTCCCCTACCCTTTTTTAAAACTGTATCCAGACTCCGATTGAATAGTGCGCAAATGGGTGTGATTGCTTAACTACGGATTTTAAGCACAGATATGGAGGAAGCCACACCTGGCAATTTGAGCAGAGAGTAAGATTGCCTGTGCATGGAAAACACCACATAATCTGATAGTGCATGTGGTGAAAAGGAAATGAAAGTAACCACCCACTCTTATGTCACAGTTAATCCCTGTGTACATAGTGAAGCATGCAGAGCCATCCTTAGAAGGGTGTGAGTATGGTGTGAAGCTGGGACAACTCAACCTGTGCAGACCCCCCCACTATTATGGCTATATAATGGTTGGGAATGTGTGGGACCCAGGCTGGCCACCTCTGTTGCTCTGCCTAAGGGCCGGCTCTGCAGTGAAGCATGCTCAAACGCCTTCCCATGTACACTGATCTGGAAGTAGGCCCCACTGGAATCAATAGGACTCACTCCTGAGTAAAGATTAGGATACATACCAGTTAATACCTTCCATCACTGCATCCCTGAGATAGCAGTTCTGGCTAACTGATTTGCTTCCGGAGATGTGAGAAGCTGCGGTTGGGCTGCTAAATGCAACCAATGCTAATGGCCAATTATTTATCTAAGGGGTGAAGAAATAAAATTGTATTGTGGAGAGACAGTCGTAAGCCATTCTAAAAATAAGTTGCATTGAGTAAGCCTGTTGAGCAGGCAGCCTTGAGATAACCCACTACGTGGGACTCCAGCACTCCACTGTGAGTCTGTTGATGCAATGGGCATTTTTAGGGGGCGTTCCAGCATGTGATATTCAGAAGCAATCCAAATATACATATTTCCTTTTTTTCATCTTCTAAAAATATTTCAAAGAATTCAAGCGGAAGAACAAATTAGATTTGGGAAGCTCAAGATGTAGTATAATCAGTGGCATAGTTAGAAAGGGGTACAAAGCACTAACTTTTGCAGGGAGCCTCACTGTGGAATACAAGTGGCCCCTCCATATGCCTCTGTTTTGCTCTGGCTCCGAAGGGGAGGGGCTGCTTGCACGCTGCGGTGATGCTCCCTGCAAAACTTAGTGCTCTGCACCCCCTCTAGCTATGCCACTGAGTATAATATAAATATATTAACTCCAACCGGCGACCCCCTCTGGCTGAAATGACACTGGACAAGTTTCTGGAGGAAAAATCCATTACGGTTACAAGCCATGATGTGTATGTGCAACCTCCTGATTTTAGAGATGGGCTATGTCAGAATGCCAGATGCAAGGGAGGGCACCAGGATGAGGTCTCTTGTTGTCTGGTGTGCTCCCTGGGGCATTTGGTGGGCCGCTGTGAGATACAGGAAGCTGGACTAGATGGGCCTATGGCCTGATCCAGTGGGGCTATTCTTATGTTCTTAACTACAATTCCCAGGAAGCCTTGCAGGTCTCTTGTTGTCTGGTGTGCTCCCTGGGGCATTTGGTGGGCCTCTGTGCGATACAGGAAGCTGGACTAGATGGGCCTATGGCCTGATCCAGTAGGGCTGTTCTTATGTTCTTAAACTACAATTCCCAGGAAGCCTTGCAGGTCTCTTGTTATCTGGTGTGCTCCCTGGGGCATTTGGTGGGCCTCTGTGAGATACAGGAAGCTGGACTAGATGGGCCTATGGCCTGATCCAGTGGGGCTGTTCTTATGTTCTTATGATTGCATGGAAGCTACCCTGAGTTCCCTGAGATTTCTCCTGGGGTAAATATGAATCAGCATGCAGTCTTGCAGATCAAGCCTATCCAAGTTTACTCAGAAGTAAGTCCCATTAAACTCACTGGGACTTACTCCTGAATAAATATGCATGGGATTGTTCTGTTGGAGGAATCCCAACACTTACAATGGTCAGCTTGAAGCCACATCTATAATATACCGGATGGATTTAGCCACCTCTCTGAGGGCGGTTACTTCCTTACTCAACACATTCTTAATAGTTACTATAGCAGTGGTTCCCAAACTGTAAGTTGGGACCCACTGTTGGGTCACAATCTGATTTTTGGTGGATCCCCTAGCAGCCAAGTAGAGCCTCCAAATAAAACATAGGGGATGGAAAGATCAGATAACTAATTGCCTCAAGCCCTAAGGCTATTCAAAAATCATACAGCTGTTAATTACCCTGCAAAGAGCTTAGCACCTTGCAAACTGAGCTCCTGCAGTTTGCAAGCATGTGTAAATACAGGGAGAGAAATGTTTGAGCATCTTTTTTGCGGGTCGATAGGGGCTGTTATTACAATCAAACAATCAATCAATTTTTAAAATAGATTTCCTTTTGCTAAAGTCTTCTAAACCTACATGGGTCCTAATGGAGTGTCGTTTTAAAATGTGAGTCCTGGCGCTCAAAAGTTTGGGAACCCCTATACTGTACTGTACTTGCTAAAGAAAATAATGGCAATATTCTATGGTATGGACACTAGAGGGAGAAGGAGATATAACTTTGGGTCATATCAAGGACGTATATGCCACAAGTCTGGGAATCTAGAGCAGAGGGGCTCCAGACCAGCACGGAAATGTGTGGTAGAGGGAAGAAGCCCCATAAGGACAAGGCTATAGCAAGGGCCTCAAGGGTAGAAGAGAGGCAAGCTCTCCACCCCTGCCTTTCACCAGATACCTACACTTTCCTGCTCCCACCAGTGCAAAAAAGCTACCAATAGGAATACTTTGCACTGGTGTAGCACTTGTTGAGTGTGCAAAGTGCTTCACGTGCATTCTGCTGGCGTAACCCAAAAGGCAAGGCTTCCTTTAGAAGGGAAGAGTTACTAGTTCCACATTGCAGCTGAGTCTGGGAGGGAGCAGCAGGCCTAAGACCACCCCGTGAAGTCAGGGCAGAGTTGAGATTCAAACTGGAGAAGTCCAGATGTACAGCTAGGAGCCCAATCCTAGGCATATCTACTCAGAAGTAATGGGTCTCACTCCCAGGTCAGTGCAGATAGGATTGCAGTTCAAGCAGTGGAGTCACTAGGGTTTGCATCACCCAATATGGAAAGCCAGCGCATGGACCTCCTCCCATGCAGCAATGCTCTGGGCAGTGGGCATGGTGATATACCATTGCCCCACCCCCGCTGGTTTTCTGGCTATAACTTTTGATAGAATAGAGATATTTCAGCACGGTTGGTTTCATTGCATCCTGCATGAAATTATGCATTGATTGATGTATAACATGATGGCATTATTTGAAAATACAAAGATTTTAAAATTTTTGGCACCCCCCGTGCATGTCACCCAGTGCAGCCCGCACCCCCGCTCTCCCTAGCAACGCCACTGAGTTCAAGTCTCTTTGCCGCTCTGCTACATTTCCTATAAAGACTCAATCTTCCCCGTGCCCTGTAACTAAAAAGCTTCTTGGATAGCATCACCAACTTTGGACCTCAGTAACAAGACCCTTAATAGTATCTCGATCTGTTTTCAGGCACTTGCAGATAACAGTGTTCATCATGGCGCTTAGCTCATCGCCACCAAAAGCAAGAAGGCTAGTCAGACCTGCAGTCACAACAAGCTGTAAACTTGTGAACACTGCATAGGACGTGATGGGCACTCTGTCCAAGCTCTTGGCATGCCTTCTGGGGGGAATGAGTTGGCCAGACACACCCAGAGCTCAGGAAGATTCCAGGAGAAGCCAAACCAATGCCAGTGGTCAAAGTTTTGCTTTTGCTTTCAGGTGCTTGTACGGGCTTGCTCGTCAATAAATAAACTTGAGAATTTCCAGAAAGTCCTGAGTGGAGATGAATTGGCAAAAAAAAAAACAAACCCCAAACCCACAGACATCTCGTCCTGCACGGAGTTGAATGATTATTATGTAAGACCTGGATAAGAAAACAGAAAAAGGGAAAGTACAGAACAGGAGGGACGGAATACGTAATAAGCAAGAAGTGATGCATGCTGTAGACTTTGTATGACAGCACCAAAAGAGTCAGAGACTGGAAAAGCCCAGTGCAGTGGTTCCCAAACTTTTTAGCACTGAGACCCACTTTCTAAAATGGCACTCTATCAGGACCCATGTAGGTTTACCAGACTTTTAAAATAGGAGGTCAAGAGAGAAGTAATATTTTATTTATTTATGAATAGTGATAACAAGAAAAAAAACACCCTCAAACATTTATCTCCCTATACTCGCAGGTGCATGCAAACTGCAGGAGCTGAGGTAATTAGCAGCTACAGCAGGGTAATTAGCAGCTACAGTATCTGATTTTTAATAGTGCTCGAGGTAATTATTTATCTGATCTTTCCATCCCCGTTTGAAGACCCACCAAAAATCAGGTCATGACCCACCTGTTGGTCCTGACCCACAGTTTGGGAAGCACTGCCCCAGTGCAAACACTAACATGGTTGGGGGCACTCAAACATATACAGGTCATCTGCAAATTGTCTCTGTGGGGCTGAGAAATGTCTAGGCCTGATTATTCACACAGGCCTCTGCTGCAAAGCTGAAACTTTTCCCCTGGTTCTCTCACATGGCCTTTCTCTTCCTGAGGCTTCCTGGCATTCCACAACAGCAGTACCCTCTAGCCTCAGATTTAACCTCTAGATCAGTGTTTCTCAAACTGTGGGTCAGGACCCACTAGGTGGGTCGTGAGCCCATTTCAGGTGGGTCCCCATTCATTTCAATATTTTATTTTTTAATATATTAGACTTGATGCTACCTGACTGCATTTGGGGAAATGGTACAGACCTGCTGTATGTATTTACAAGCTACTATGTGTATACTTTTAACAATGACAGTAGATGGGACTTACTCCTGGGTAAGTGTGTAGGATTGCAGCTGAGGACAGTTAAAAATTTTCTTGCTTGATTATGTCACTTCTGATCATGACATCACTTCCAGTGGGTCCTAACAGATTCTCATTCTGAAAAGTGGGTCCCAGTACAAAATGCCTGAGAATCACTGTTCTAGATATCCTTGGGAGGGAGCTCACGGAACAATCCTAACCAAACATAAACCAGAGATTCCCCAAAGGCAAAAACCGAGAGACAGGATGGTGTAGTGGTTTGGGATTTGGACTTAGACCAGGTTCAAACCCCTGCTCAGCTATGAAGCTTCCTCGATGACCTTAGGCCAGTCACTCTCAGTCTCACCTACCTTGAAGGGTTGTTGTGAGAACAAAAGGGGGGGAGGAACACCATCCTAAGCTCCTTTGACAACGACGGGGGAGGGTTAAAAATAGGAAAATAATGTGAAAAAATAGGACAAGTGATTTACTAGGCATATATATTAGAATGCAGAGAATGTCCGTGTCATTCCTCAGGGACTTCTTCCCCCATGTTACTGCGCATGCATGAGCATCAGAGTTCCATGTGGTGTGCAGTGTGCACTTTGAGAAGCTGGCAAGATGCATTTTGAACCAAGGGTTCTAGCTGGGCTTTCTCCAACACCGGTTCTCTCTGTCCAGCAGCCAGGATCAGCAAAGGGACAGGATCTGCTCCCTGACAATCACTTCCTTTGTAGAAAAGGCCACTGTAGGTCTCCTGTTCCTGCCACTGCCTGTCTTTGGCTGCCCTGAGTCTTCAAACAGTACCAATGCAGAGTCCTTACCAGTTCCACAGCCTGACAGACCGCAATGGGAGATGAAGGGTCGATCCTGGAGCTGCCGCATGCAAGTCAGAAATTCCCCCCCTCCGCCACCCTGGGGTAATGAATCCTGACCTTTTAATCCAAAGGTGTTGAAAGATCCTGCCCTGCTTGTCTCTTGGCACCAAACCACCCTCTATTTCTTGACACAGTTTCATCAGATTTGGCCAGCCAAGGAAATGTTGGATTGCGCCTGTCTGGAATGAGAAGCAAAGTTGTCTTGGGCTGCTACTGGACTTGCACGGATTTGGAGCGGCTTCCCGGTATTTTGGGTTTCTCAGGCTGCTCCGTGACCAGGGTGGTGGTGGGTAATCGAGCAAAGTACAGATGATGCCAGCCTTGCCAGCTGGCAATCATTTGCTTAGATTTAAAAGCTCTTGATTTAAACTCTTTATTTAACTCTTTAATATAAATACTTTAATATTACCCAAGAGAATCTCTTCTCAATGTGTCAGAGCTGGGACTTCACTGGAATTATGAGCAAGCTAGATCCAAATTAATCTATGCAATTAATGACAAACAGCTAATGACAAATTTTGGCAGCTTCCCAACTAATACATTACTTTGAAAGTAGGGAACAACCTGCATTTTCGTACTGGAGTTTCAGATTCCCTGCCCTATAGAACCCCTCAGCACCCTTCCCCCCCCCCCAGCACTTGAAAAATGGGGGAAGTGGAGATTGTTGTGGAGAGTAGCCAAGAGTCTCCAATTCACCTTGTCTGCCTGAGAAAAAAGCTGGAGAAACTGGGTCACCTTGGGCCAATCACTATTTCTCAGCCTAGCCTACCTCACAGGATTGCTGGGAGGAAAAAAGGAAGGGAAGGACCATACATGCTGCCCTGAGCTTCTTGGAAGAAGGGTGGGATACAACTGTAAGAAGGAAAGAAGGAAAACCAGGCCCAAGTTTGATCCTGAGAAACCTCCACCTCATAAGAGCCCCACTGGATCAGGTCAAGGGACCATCTAGTCCAGCTTCCTGTATCTCACAGTGGCCCACCAGATGCCTCTGGGAGCATACAAGATAACAAGGTACCTACGTCCTGGTGCAAATCCCTTGCACCTGGCATTCTGAGGTAGCCTACTTCTAAAATCAGGAGGCTGCACATACCCATCATGGCTTGTAACCTGTGATGGACTTTTCCTCCTTTGGTCTGTCTAACCTCCTTTAAAGGTCTCTAGGCCAGGAGCCATCACCACACCCCGTGGCAAGGAGTTCCACAGGCTAATGACAAGCTGGGTAAAGAAATTTTTCTTCTGTCGGTTCTAACTCTCCCGCCAGTCAATTTTAGTGGCTGCCCCCTGGTTCTGGTGGTGTGCGAGGAATGAATTTCCTGATTGGCCATTGCAATTCAGTGCTTCTTCCACCCATCAGTCAACATCTTATCTGACCACAGACTTTCTAAAAATAGCCTGTTGGAAAAGGAAAGGGAAAGTCTGCCTCCTGTGTCCGGGCACAGTGGATCTGGGTCAAAGTTCACTGTGTCTCGCTAGCGCATGGTCTGCAAGAGCCAGAGAGACAGGCTGTCCTGGTTGCTTTTCAGAGAGCGTGAGTTGGAAAGGCGCTGGGGCTTATGCCCAAGTAAGTGCGCCTAGGGCTGCAGTACAAAGGGTCATGTTACAGAGAGAGCTGCCCTTTATGGATGTGCTCACCGCTGGGCCCAGGAGTTCAGGATTGTCAGTGCCGCCTGACAGCAACTCTGCACTGCTTCAGACAGTAGCATAGCTAGAGGGGGTGCAAAGCACTACGTTTGGCAGGGAGCCTCACTATGGCGTGGAGGCGGCCTGTCCCACACCCCGTCAGAGCCATTCCAGGCTGCTAGAACAAAACAGAAGTGTATGCCTCCATTTTGCTCTAGCAGCCCATAATGGCTCTGAAAGGGAGGGGCCGCTTGCACACCATTGATCTCAATATGCCCAGCTCACAATATGGAAATATCCCAAGATGCCCAGTTCACCCAAAAGGCTCTCCTCTGACCAAAAGCCAGCATCTAAAATCCCTCTTAGAGAACAAGCTAGCTGTAGGTATGGGTTCACAAAGGAAAGACAGAAAGTCATAAATAAGAGCCATAAACAAATAAAAGGGATGCATAGAGTACCAGATCCTTTGTAATGGATATCTCTGTAAACAAATTGCGGATGCGTATCGAATTGCCCTCCAAGATGCTGATCTTATAACAGTGCCAAATGTTTGTGGGCCTGTTGGTCTGTGATCCTTCCCATCCTTCCCATGGATGTGTTTTGCTCTCTTTGTGTGCTCTTGTCCCCCCTCCCCTACCTAGACTACCCTATAAAACCTGCATCATTGTAATTGTTCGGGGTCCCTCCACGTGTGTGTGTTTGTGGGGGTCCCGTTTGCAGACGAGTAAACGTTAGAAGTCCTTTGAATTCTCCTGTCGCCTGTTTGTTTGCCTCTCCAAAAATCCAAAGAATCGTGTGTGTGTGTTCATTCGGGAACACCATGGCAAGGCTCCCTGCAAAACTTAGTGCTTTGCACCCCCTATAGCTATGCTACTGGCTTCAGACAACGGAGGGGGGGAATATTTGATTCCTTGATGTGCTCCTACTTCGGCCTCGTTGCAATATCCTATTGGTCCTTGCCAGGCCAGTGGAAGGAGCTTCAGGCTGCACTGTCCACACTTACCTGGGAGTAAACCCCATTCATTTTAATGGGACTTAACTTCTGAGTGAGCATGCATAGGATCCTTCCTCCAAGGAGCTCAGGGGGGTGTACATAGTTCCTCCCCTCCTTTTGTCCTCACAACTACCTTGTGGTAAATGAGGCGGAGAGAGAGTGACTGGCCCAAGGTCACCAAGGCAGCTCTATGGCTGAGCAGGGATTGGAACCTTGATCTTCCAGGTCTTCTAGGTCCAGGTCCAACTCCTGAACCAGTACACCATCCTGGCTGGGTATATGCAACCTCCTGGTTTTAGGGGTACCTCTGAATGTGAGATGCAGGGGTGTAGCAACAGGATACAAATATCTTGTGTCAGTGCTTTTTTTGTTTAAAAAAAAAAGGTGCAGGAACTCACAACTTATTAATCTTTTATTTATATAAAATTTATATATTCTCTCAGCCATGAAACCTCCTGGGTGACTTTGAGCCAGTCTCTCTCTCTCTCTCTCTCTCTCTCTCTCTCTCTCTCTCTCTCTCAGTCTCACCTACCTTGCAGGAGTGTTGTGAGGACAAAAGGAAGGGTGAAACTATCTATATCACCCTGAGCTCCTTGGAAGAAGGGTGGTATAATTATGTGGAAAAAAATGCTTGCTTGCTTGCAAGCAAAAAATGCTTGCTTGCTTGCTTGCTTGCTTTCAAGTGCCTGGCTGCCTGGTCCTGGAAGGAAACAAGAAGTTCAGTGGGTCCCCCAAGACCCCTCTCCCCAGCAAAGTGCCCTTCGACTGTGGCACTTCCACAATCCACAAATGGGTTGTGTTATTCAGGTTTCAAATAAAATTTCTTCCCCTGTTGGGTCCCAATCCTTTAATAGATGCAAGGTGAGTAATGGGTGCAAGGGTGCATTGTCCTGAGGTGCAATGTAGCCATGATCTCAAGGCCTGCAGCTCCCCGGGAAGCAAACCTTTTTTGTGTTTTTTGCTGCCTTATTATGGGAGCCAACTCTTGCTAAAGAATTAGGGCCCAATCCTATCCAACTCTCCAGCACCAGTGCAGCCACAAAACAGCCCCAAAGTAAGGAGACAAATGTTCCCTTCCTTTAAGGAGGCCTCTGTGACTGTCCACCCCCCCCCCCATAGAATGCACCCTGTTGGCTGGCTGCACCAGTGCTGGAAAGTTGGATAGGACTGGGCTGTGAGTCCATTGCTAACAGGGCATTTGGGAGCTGAGAAGCCTCCTTCCCTCCCATTGTCCTCTTCCGTTCTTGCGCCCTTAAGAGAAGCACGAGAAAACCGTCACCCCTATGGCCACAGTGCCATGGGTATAACTCAGTTCCAATGCCATGGGTATAACTCAACTATAAAATAAATAAGTAAAAAATAGAGCCTGGCAAGGACAGTGAACCTTCTGCAGTGGAGTCCCAGCCTGAGGTTTGTGGTCATCAGGGCATTTCCTTGTGGACACTCAGGATCCAACTGGCTCCTTGAATCCTGGAAAACAGGACTGGGCTGTGGCCACTGGGCCCATTCTGGGAGGGATCCTGACCACCAGCCCCAACATGGATCAGGGCTCCCTAGGGGCAGAGACTGAACACTGAAGCCAGTTAAACTCTCTGCTGTGGAAATGCCATCAGGGATGTCCACTGTCCTCTATAGATACTGGAAGGCTTCTAAATATGGACTCCCCAAGTGGATCAGCAGAATCCTCTTCATCTGGTCTTCTTCCAGGCGGTTGTGGTGAGGGGAAGCTGCAAGCTGCCCTCTTTTACATCCCACGGCTGGTGGGTTGAACTGGGGCCCTGGAGTTCCACGGGCCGCAAGCTGATTGTTCTCTTTCAGGGAGACTGCGCTGAAATCCACTCAGTAACCTGTTTGTTGAGTCAAAATGTGACACGTCTGAAAGTTGGCCCACGTTATTGTCACCTGCCCAAGAATTGCTCAAGCTGAACTGCAGTTTGTGGCCAGAGGATGGCAAGCATGTGAGGTCGGCTTTGCAAGCTAAGTTGGAGGGGTACCAGCCAGAACCTCTGAACCAGACAGCATGTTGGGAGCAGTACTAGTTCTCTTTGACCCTCTTACCTAAGAGCACACATTAAATCCCTACGCCTGCTGCATGGCTCACACCACCCCGATACACGTGGGCCCACTGGCTAAGGAAAAAAAACAAGCCAAGCTCATGAGTCTTGGGTTGGTGGCGGAGGAAAGACCAGGAGTCTTGGGTTGCTGGTCTCTCTTCTGGTGGGTGTGTTCAAGATGGTGGGCCTTTTGGGGACAGGCAACCCCTTCTTGATTTCTTTGACTGTGCAAAGTACTTTGTGAACTAATAGTGTTGACAACAAATGGGGACAAAAGGGGTGTGGGTGGCCTCCAATTTTGTTGGGTGTTGACACTCCCTTATCACAGTGTACTGTGTATCACCCATAAATTGGCTTTTTGATGAAGGTGATGAGGGAGGGAATATTCTTCTTGTTACAGGGAGATGTAGTGGCACCTGGGGATTGTCTCCACAGTCAGTCTGGGCTTGGTTCACCCTGTTCTCCCCCTGGGCAATTTCAGGCTGCTTGGAGGCCAAAGGCACAGCCACACCTCCCTGACTCAGGACCTGTCCTCTCCCTCCAGTATTCCCAAGAACTCTGCCTCCAGCCCCACATTGACATCCCCAGCTCCCCCTTCCCTCATTCAAAAGTTAGGGGAATACAGCAGGGCTGGTGAACCACCTGTCCCTTTATGCTTTTCCCCACATGTAAGAAATGTACAACATGACCAAGCCAAGGAGCTGGAATCCCTAGCATGTATGCACTGCTGAAACAGAGACGCCTGCGTTGGCTTGGTCATGTTGTGAGAATGGATGATGGCCGGATCCCAAAGGATCTCCTCTATGGAGAACTCGTGCAAGGAAAGTGCCCTACAGGTAGACCACAGCTGCGATACAAGGACATCTGCAAGAGGGATCTGAAGGCCTTAGGAGTGGACCTCAACAGGTGGGAAACCCTGGCCTCTGAGCGGCCCGCTTGGAGGCAGGCTGTGCAGCATGGCCTTTCCCAGTTTGAAGAGACACTTGGCCAACAGTCTGAGGCAAAGAGGCAAAGAAGGAAGGCCCATAGCCAGAGGGACAGACTGCACTTGCTCCCGGTGTGGAAGGGATTGTCACTCCCGAATCGGCCTTTTCAGCCACACTAGATGCTGTTCCAGAACCACCATTCAGAGCGCGATACCATAGTCTTTCGAGACTGAAGGTTGCCAACAGTCAAGAAATGTACAACTATTTTGTGCAAAAACTCCAATGTTCTTACTTCCTTGGACAAATGCTGGGGGTGGGTGGGTGCTTGGCCCAGCTTTCTCCTTCCCCTGCATGACATGGAGAGGAGGTCTACTGCCTTGGCTTCTCTCCAACTTTTCTTTCCTTCTTACCCTCTCTTCATCAGAGCTCCCTGTCACCTTACCAAGGCTTGAATGAGTGTCAGTTCCTGCATGTGCTTCTCCTTATTGGGGTAGGCAAGGTGGCGGGTGTCAATTTCCACTGGAAGATGTCAATATGCAGGGCAGAATGAGGACTTGTTCGCCCCCCATGGCACTTATTTATGCATTTATTTTAATTCTCACATTTTTATACCACGCTTGGTTGCAGGCCAAATGTCTTCACCTTTATGCATCTCACAGAGCTTCTCTCAGCCATGAAACTTCCTGGATGACTTTGAGCCAGTCTCTCTCTCTCTCTCTCTCTCTCTCTCTCTCTCTCTCTCTCTCTCTCACCTACCTTGCAGGAGTGTTGTGAGGATAAAAGGAGGGGAGGAACTATCTATATCACCCTGAGCTCCTTCAAAGAAGGGTGGTATAATAATGTGAAAAAAAAAATGCTTGCTTGCTTGCAAGTGAGTGAGTGAGATGTCTACTCAGAAGTAAGTCCCATTAGAGTCAATGGAGCTTACTCCCAGGAAAGTGTGGCTAGGATTGGGCTGTGAGTGAGTGAAGTTTTGTGAAGGGCTTGTGGTCTCCCCAGAAGAATCTGGTTGGCTTGTGTGAAGAACACAATACTGGACTTAGTGGGATTTTGGTCACACCCAGCAGAAGTCACCTTCTGTTCACTGCTCCCTTTGTTTTCTTGGGTCCCATAAGTGCGCAGATGTGGGAGACAGGACCTTTTTTTCTTTTAATACCACGCAATGGACAAGTGAGCACTAGAACAGAGAAAGGTTTCATGCGTTCCTTATTTATTCTTGCCAGTAGAAAAGGAACAGCATTTGAAGAATAAGAGAATCATCAGTAGTTAAATACTTGGGAATACAGTAGTGGCCAGTCACCTCCGTCTCCTCGGGGCTGGGACCTTATTGTTGCCAATGCTGCCGCGAGGCTGCCCAGTCCTCCTTTCCCACCCAGGGTCCTGTTCAGTCTTGCTTCTCCCCCTACCGCAGTGCCCAATCCGGTTGCATTATTTTCTGCATCCCAGCCCACTCCTGCCGCACGGCCTACAAGTCAACAAGTTGCGCTCCCGAAGAATGCGCGGATCCCTCCGCTGAACAGGCAGCAGCCCCCAGTCTTGCGCAAGTGACATGTTGCGCTCTCAAAGAATCCCCCTGCAGTTCCCAGAAGTCGCAGTGCTCTCCTAGAGCATCAACGTCCCTCACTTTGCAAAGCCAAGCCAAGGAAGAAGCTCAAGGAAGGCCAAAGACGGGACTCTCCAGGCAAAAGAAGAATCTCTCGGGGTTCCCTATTGCTGCCACCCCTGCCGTGGAGCTGCCCGCGCTTACTTCCCTCCCTGTGGCCCTGTTCGGTCTTGCTTGGCCCCCCCCCACGATCTCGTTGCATCATTCCCTGCATCTCACGCCACTCCTGCCGTACAGCTGAGAAGTCGACGAGCTGCACCCCTGAAGAATCCCCGGATGGCCCCCCCCGGACGGGCAATGTCCCACAGTCCTGAGCAAGCCACGGGGGCCCCCTCAAGGAACCCCCCTGCACTTCCCTGCAACTGTACGACAAGGCCGCGGCCTCACTGTCCCTTTGCAAGTCGATGTTGACGTTGAAGATCAAAGCTAAGGATGAAGCTCTCCAGGCAGAAGAAGACAACCTGGAGGCAAAAGGACGGGTTGAAGCTGCCGGTTCAGCTGCTAAAACCAGATCGACACCATAAACAGCCAGCCAGCTCATTTCCTGAGCTCACCAAATCAGATGCCTTGGCATCCGTTGGCAACACTTGGATCCCCCTAAATGCTCCTCTCCTCACCAGCAGACCCTGCTCTCCTTCGTTCTGTTTGACCCCTGGGATGATCTTTGGGGACGTAAAGGGGGTTCAGCTCCACTGTGAATGAAGATGCGGATTATTTTGCAAGCAGTAAATTCCTGCAACCCAGTCCTCAGGAAAGCCTTTTTCATTCCCCCTTTGGCCTTCACTTTTCCAGTTTTATAATGAAAAGATACTAATAGTTTAAACCATTAAAGGTCTTGACATCCTACAAGTCTTTGTAGATTCTTAATGGTAAATCTCACTTCTATCCATGTGCTCCAGACGTTTATCACTGTAAACAAAGAGGTTAGGGGTGTGCAAGGCGAAAGAAGGTGCATTTTTACTCTTTAAAAAAGTCAGGAACTGCTTGATGCAATAGTGCCCCAGTGCCAGCACATTTGCCCCACCCAGGGAGTGAGCTGTGCTGGCAGGGAGACCTGCGCCACCCTGTCCGCGCCACCATGGGAGACCCAGCCTCTGATGGAGCTCAGGTAAGGCCGAATCAGCAGGAGAGAGAGAAAGAGGTTGTGATGGGGGAGGAGAAGAGCGGGACAAGCATCAGACAAAAGGAGACCCACAACACCTTTGGGGAGCTTTGCATCAAATCTTTATCGCCCTGTGGTGGCCCCAGTCCCAGGGGAGTGGAGAGGATTCCCTTTTGTGGGTCTTAAGGATCTGGGTTGGTTGGCCTTGCACCGTGGCTCCCCCTTGGGTGCCTGGGGTGAGGGCTCATCTCCCACACCACTCACCATTTGTACTGCTTAATAAAGGCCTTTTCAAGTTCTTCTATGTAAGCTTCAAAATTGAAAAACCTGTCCTCATAGACATACCACACCAATTTCAGAACATCCCACTGCACTGTGGCTGCAGCAGCTTCTGGGGTTCGGGGGTCTTGGGTTTGGAAAGAAAAGATTAAGGAAAAGGGGGGTGGGTGATGTGATTATTCTGGATAATCTGGATATTCTGATTGTCCTAGATAAGAACAGCTCAGAATTGATCTATGCAATTCCTTGTTGGCATCTCCAAGGAGCTCAGGAGAGCAAAGTCTTCCCCTCGCTCTCCCTTCTTCACAACCACCCTGTGAGGTTGGTAGGCTGAGAGGAGGCCTAATCTGCCTAAGGCCATCCAAGCAAGCTGCCTGGCTGAGGTGAGGGGGTTCAACCCTGGGACTGTGCTGTTCTATAGATCAGTCTAACCACTACTCCATACTGCCTTTCTCAGCTGAAATGATTTTTCCTGGTTGACTTTCAAGGGCAAGCAAAGCAAGAGGCAGGTGTCATACACCTCATGGGTACTAATCATGGAGATCTCCCCAGAGCCTTTCCACTCAGTGCGTGATCTTAAGGGATACCCCCAAACCCACTTTCCACTTGTGATCTTCCCCCACCTCCACCCCCACCTCTAAGGACCTAAAAGGGAAGTTGTCTCAGCATGAAGGATGAGCTGCTTACCCTGGGGACGTTCAGCATTTCCTTGGACACTGTGCTAGTCAACCCACCCGGTGAGGGTCCGAACCTGCCATTTATTTTCTCTGAAAAGTCTTTGAGGAACTTTGCAACTCCAGCAAAGTCTGCTTTGAATTCAGGAGTAGCCATCTCCATGCCTGGCTGCCTGGTCCTGGAAGGAAACAAGAAGTTCAGTGGGTCCCCCAAGACCCCTCTCCCCAGCAAAGTGCCCTTCGACTGTGGCACTTCCACAATCCACAAATGGGTTGTGTTATTAAGGTTTCAAATAAAATTTCTTCCCCTGTTGGGTCCCAATCCTTTAATGGGTGCAAGATGAGTAATGGGTGCAAGGGTGCATTGTCCTGAGGTGCAATGTAGTCATGATCTCAAGGCCTGCAGCTCCCCGGGAAGCAAACCTTTTTTGTGTTTTTTGCTGCCTTATTACGGGAGCCAACTCTTGCTAAAGAATTAGGGCCCAATCCTAGCCAACTCTCCAACACCAGTGCAGCCACAAAACAGCCCCAAAGTAAGGAGACAAATGTTCCCTTCCTTTCAGGAGGCCTCTGTGACTGTCCACCCCCCCCCCCGCCCCACACTATAGAATGCACCCTGTTGTCATGGTGCACCAGTGCTGGAAAGTTGGATAGGACTGGGCTGTGAGTCCATTGCTAACAGGGCATTTGGGAGCTGAGAAGCCTCCTTCCCTCCCATTGTCCTCTTCCGTTCTTGCGCCCTTAAGAGAAGCACGAGAAAACCGCCACCCCTATGGCCACAGTGCCACGGGTATAACTCAGTTCCAATGCCATGGGTATAACTCAACTATAAAATAAATAAATAAAAAATAGAGCCTGTGGACAGTGAACCTTCTGCAGTGGAGTCCCAGCCTGAGGTTTGTGGTCATCAGGGCATTTCCTTGTGGACACTCAGGATCCAACTGGCTCCTTGAATCCTGGAAAACAGGACTGGGCTGTGGCCACTGGGCCCATTCTGGGAGGGATCCTGACCACCAGCCCCAACATGGATCAGGGCTCCCTAGGGGCAGAGACTGAACACTGAAGCCAGTTAAACTCTCTGCTGTGGAAATGCCATCAGGGATGTCCACTGTCCTCTATAGATACTGGAAGGCTTCTAAATATGGACTCCCCAAGTGGATCAGCAGAATCCTCTTCATCTGGTCTTCTTCCAGGCGGTTGTGGTGAGGGGAAGCTGCAAGCTGCCCTCTTTTTACATCCCATGGCTGGTGGGTTGAACTGGGGCCCTGGAGTTCCACGGGCCGCAAGCTGATTGTTCTCTTTCAGGGAGACTACACTGAAATCCACTCAGTAACCTGTTTGTTGAGTCAAAATGTGACACGTCTGAAAGTTGGCCCACGTTATTGTCACCTGCCCAAGAATTGCTCAAGCTGAACTGCAGTTTGTGGCCAGAGGATGGCAAGCATGTGAGGTCGGCTTTGCAAGCTAAGTTGGAGGGGTACCAGCCAGAACCTCTGAACCAGACAGCATGTTGGGAGCAGTACTAGTTCTCTTTGACCCTCTTACCTAAGAGTACACATTAAATCCCTACACCTGCTGCATGGCTCACACCACCCCGATACACGTGGGCCCACTGGCTAAGGAAAAAAAACAAGCCAAGCTCATGAGTCTTGGGTTGGTGGTGGAGGAAAGACCAGGAGTCTTGGGTTGCTGGTCTCTCTTCTGGTGGGTGTGTTCAAGATGGTGGGCCTTTTGGGGACAGGCAACCCCTTCTTGATTTCTTTGACTGTGCAAAGTACTTTGTGAACTAATAGTGTTGACAACAAATGGGGACAAAAGGGGTGTGGGTGGCCTCCAATTTTGTTGGGTGTTGACACTCCCTTATCACAGTGTACTGTGTATCACCCATAAATTGGCTTTTTGATGAAGGTGATGAGGGAGGGAATATTCTTCTTGTTACAGGGAGATGTAGTGGCACCTGGGGATTGTCTCCACAGTCAGTCTGGGCTTGGTTCACCCTGTTCTCCCCCTGGGCAATTTCAGGCTGCTTGGAGGCCAAAGGCACAGCCACACCTCCCTGACTCAGGACCTGTCCTCTCCCTCCAGTATTCCCAAGAACTCTGCCTCCAGCCCCACATTGACATCCCCAGCTCCCCCTTCCCTCATTCAAAAGTTAGGGGAATACAGCAGGGCTGGTGAACCACCTGTCCCTTTATGCTTTTCCCCACATGTAAGAAATGTACAACATGACCAAGCCAAGGAGCTGGAATCCCTAGCATGTATGCACTGCTGAAACAGAGACGCCTGCGTTGGCTTGGTCATGTTGTGAGAATGGATGATGGCCGGATCCCAAAGGATCTCCTCTATGGAGAACTCGTGCAAGGAAAGCGCCCTACAGGTAGACCACAGCTGCTATACAAGGACATCTGCAAGAGGGATCTGAAGGCCTTAGGAGTGGACCTCAACAGGTGGGAAACCCTGGCCTCTGAGCGGCCCACTTGGAGGCAGGCTGTGCAGCATGGCCTTTCCCAGTTTGAAGAGACACTTGGCCAACAGTCTGAGGCAAAGAGGCAAAGAAGGAAGGCCCATAGCCAGGGAGACAGACCAGGGACAGACTGCACTTGCTCCCGCTGTGGAAGGGATTGTCACTCCCGAATCGGCCTTTTCAGCCACACTAGATGCTGTTCCAGAACCACCATTCAGAGCGCGATACCATAGTCTTTCGAGACTGAAGGTTGCCAACAGTCAAGAAATGTACAACTATTTTGTGCAAAAACTCCAATGTTCTTACTTCCTTGGACAAATGCTGGGGGTGGGTGGGTGCTTGGCCCAGCTTTCTCCTTCCCCTGCATGACATGGAGAGAAGGTCTACTGCCTTGGCTTCTCTCCAACTTTTCTTTCCTTCTTACCCTCTCTTCATCAGAGCTCCCTGTCACCCTACCAAGGCTTGAATGAGTGTCAGTTCCTGCATGTGCTTCTCCTTATTGGGGTAGGCAAGGTGGCGGGTGTCAATTTCCACTGGAAGATGTCAATATCCAGGGCAGAATGAGGACTTGTTTGCCCCCATGGCATTTATTTATGCATTTATTTTAATTCTCACATTTTTATACCACGCTTGGTTGCAGGCCAAATGTCTTCACCTTTATGCATCTCACAGAGCTTCTCTCAGCCATGAAACTTCCTGGGTGACTTTGAGCCAGTCTCTCTCTCTCTCTCTCTCTCTCTCTCTCTCTCACCTACCTTGCAGGAGTATTGTGAGGATAAAAGGAGGGGAGGAACTATCTATATCACCCTGAGCTCCTTCAAAGAAGGGTGGTATAATAATGTGAAAAAAAAAATGCTTGCTTGCTTGCAAGTGAGTGAGTGAGATGTCTACTCAGAAGTAAGTCCCATTAGAGTCAATGGAGCTTACTCCCAGGAAAGTGTGGCTAGGATTGGGCTGTGAGTGAGTGAAGTTTTGTGAAGGGCTTGTGGTCTCCCCAGAAGAATCTGGTTGGCTTGTGTGAAGAACACAATACTGGACTTAGTGGGATTTTGGTCACACCCAGCAGAAGTCACCTTCTGTTCACTGCTCCCTTTGTTTTCTTGGGTCCCATAAGTGCGCAGATGTGGGAGACAGGACCTTTTTTTCTTTTAATACCACACAATGGACAAGTGAGCACTAGAACAGAGAACCTTATTTATTCTTGCCAGTAGAAAAGGAACAGCATTTGAAGGATAAGAGACTCATCAGTAGTTAAATACTTGGGAAAAGTGCACCAGTATGATGTGGCGGGTGGGAGGAAACTTGGACGTCTTCTTTCTCTCAGGGGATGATGACTGGAGTGCAGTCTCTGGGGGGGGGGGAAGGTGCAGGCTGTGTGGGGCAGGCTCCAAGCAGTCAAAGCTGACCAACGAGATCTCCTTCAAATCCTGGAGGGCGCTTGGGTTGTCAGGCTTGGCCAGCAGAGAGTCCCCTGGGTCATCAGCAGCCGTTCTTCTTGGGAAAGCAGCAGCCCAGAGAGGTCAGCATGTGCGCATAGCACCCCATCGTGGAGTATGGGATGCAGCCGTAGCTGTACTGCATGGGTCGGTAATAGATGACGCTGCACGAAGGCTGGCTGGGTCCACAGCAGGGCGCACAGGACGAGCCACAGCCAGACCCAGACTGGGTGGAATAAGTTTTCCCGTCGAGGCACACAACCATGCTGGCTTGGAATGCAACAAGAGCAACAGGAGCTCTCACAACTCACGTTGATGTTGGGAAGAGTGGAGGTGAACCTGGAAAGCAAATCAAGATTGGGGGTTTAGGAAGGCAGGAGATGCTGGGGAGGGCAGGTGAGTGACCAATGAATGACCAGAAGCAGGGGCCCACCAAACAGTAGCGTAGCAAGCGGAGGCGGGGGGTGGTCCACCCTTGGGTACACACCCAAGGGGGTGACAGGTACACCACCTGAGCCCTCACTGAGAAGAGGCTTGTGCCATGTTTGGCAACAAATGGGTCCTCCCACTACCCCAGGCTCCCCCCCCCCGTCACAAATGGCCACCCTGGGAGCAATTCTACAGCAACAAAATATCATCAAAGCATCCCTGTCGAACCACTTCTGGGTGTTGCACATTGCTGAGTATGGGGTGCGTCGCGTGGAGGGGCCGACACTCGCCCTGGGCGGCACCCACACTGACAACGCCACACATGTTCCTGTTGTGGCGGCCCATGTTGTGGGCGTCCACACTTTTGAGCCAGCGCCACTTTGGTGGACGGGTGCCCAGAGAGTCCCTGAGACATGCCACTCATCCCATAGAGTGGAGGGATTTGTTTGTGCATCCAGCGATGTGGATTCCCACATGCATTGGGACGTGGTGCAGCCCAGGCATGAGACCACCAGAATGAAAAACTAATTCCCATTTCCTTTAAAGAAGAAGAAGATGATGATGAAGATTTTCATAGAAAGGGGGTCCGTTTAGCTTGAAATAGGAATTCTGAATTATCTTAGAGCTACAGCATTACCCATTATTAAGGCTACAGTCCTATCCACACTTTCCTGGGAGTAAGCCCCATTGACTCCAATGGGGCTTCCTTCTGAGTAGACACGCATAGGAGCTTTAAGGCTCTGATGTGATGTCAAAGTTATCTCAGGAAGGTGAGTCTGAAGAACTGTTTGGCTGAAGCGGACACCATTGTCGTGACTGAAAATGTGGGTGCTAAGGAGAGATTTGAAGGGTGCAAGGGTGGAAACAACCCAGAGTGTTCCAAGGGGCAGCGAGTTTAAGGGGCAGCTAGTCTCCTCTAGTCATGTCACAGTCTCAGAAGCTGCAGAGAAAGGAGTGGCTGTCCCTTCAGCTTCCCACATGAAATTAATCAAATCCAGTACTAAGCACAGACTGTGATAATTGCCAGTGCCCATAAATTACCCTAACTGCTAATATAGTCTCTCTGCAATTCCCTCTCGAATAAATCAGCTCTTCGGAGCATCTCATTTGGCATCTCTTGTGCCATTTCCACCTCTGAAATTGGGAACTGCCCTCACGTTCATTCTGCCTAAACAAACCAAACCCTGAGAAGTATTGCTGGGTAGGACCGTGAAACCGACTCCATGCTTCACTACATGTCAAATTTGACTGCCAATGCTCAGAAAAAAATTGGACATGGTCTGCACATTGTTCAGTCTGGACTTGATGGGCTGTATGGCAATTAAAATTCTTTGGGAGGCCTGGAAGAACAGAAAGATCTCTGCTGTCTCCAAAACAACAACCACGTACATGCCAGGTGTGCTAGTATGTGCGTCCCAGGAGAGAAATTTCCAGAAACGTTACAGAATTTCCACTAAAATTTCACAGAATTGTTCCCCAAAATTTCTACAGAAGTCCCACAGAAATGTCCACATAAAAAGGGGGCTCCCGGCTGAGAGACCTCAGACCTACCACTTCTATCCAGACCTACCACCTCTTGCTCCTCAGACCAAGAATGTGCAAATATTGTCTCATTTCAATATAAGAGTTATATCTTCTTTCTCATTATTTCTGAAACAGTAAAAGTGTCCCACCATCACCAAACTAAAAAGGATCCCACACACTCATTTGAAGAAATGAGACCCAACCTGAGGGATGGCACCAGGTCATGAGCTCATGCACTGACCATACATGATTTTCAATACTCTGGACTGAGTGAGTAGCAGGAAGGGCTGGATTGGGGCTCAGGGGTGACCTGAGAAAAGGACCCCAGAAAAGGACAGCTCTTTGCTTTTTAATTTTCTTCTCCTTTATTAGCATTAAAATTAAAAAAAAAAGAAAATATCAATCAATTACAGTGAGGTTGCAAGACATATTGATAAGCAGTCTTTAAGATCTCTAAGCATGGACTCCAAAGGTCCAAAAATAAGTCCATAAGTAGGTGCCCTGGTTGTGGACGTTTTGTTGATCACAATTTTTCCTTGGGAGATCATTAAGTCCAGTTGTAAAACTGAAAAATCTGAATAAAGCCATCACAGGACCTGTGTGCTCCCCCTGGATGGGTTCACTAAGTTGATGCGTGATCAATTTCTAGACTTCTGGAAGGTGAGCAGGAGCCCCGAAGGCTCTTTCTTTGTTTCATAGTGTTTTATAGTGAAATTTATAGTGTTTCATTGTGAAATTAATTCAATATGAAGTCTTGTTAAAATCGAAAGGGCTGGTCAGGTCTCAAGAGCTGTCTAGCACCCCCCCTTTCCACTGCAAATGTATGGGGAGCGACAGTGACAATTACCTGGAAATGAACCAATGAACGTGCAACACGGAGATCGGCAAAGCACCTGGTTCAGCCCACAGGCAGACGGGTGTATAAAAAGCGGAGATTGAATCGTCCCCTCGTCACAGATACTGGGAAGAAGACAAAGATCTACAGGACTTGGCTGATCAACTTGGTGAGTCTCTCTTTATCAACCCTCCAATGCCTTTCTATAGAACAAGCCGTGACAGCCCCGATGGCGCTTCCACTCTGGGAAGTTCGGCCGTTCCAAGATTTAGTCTCTCTCGCCAGGGGAAATTGGCATCTAACTGTATATGTTGGGACATGTGCTTCTCAGGTTGGTTTTCAGTTCTCCCACAGTGGGCACACTGTTAGCCCTGGCACAGCCCTGTTTTCTAGGATTCGAGGAGCCAACCGGATTCTGAGTGCCCACAAGGAAAGTCCAAATGGGCACGGACCCTAGTGAGGTCTTCAGTGCAGAACGTTCACTACCCTTGCCAGTCTGCTGTACTGATTTCCTAGTCTAGATGTGCCCCTGGCAGTGGACTCACACCTCATAGTGCCAATGGTTTTGCTCTTCTCTGAAACTCACACAGACAGAGGAGTAGAACGGGAGTGATGGACACAGCACAGCTCCCAAACTCCTGGGTGGTGATTGCCACATTCATTGGAAAGAAGACTTTGGTCCTTCCTGAGGACCTTCCCAAAATAAAACCCCAAAGGGACAAACAGGTCCAAGATGGTTGGTTTACTGGGGAGTTTAGGATCTTGGGAACACTCATTGATTTCATGCCCATTCATGGAGTGGAAGCCAGTAAGGGAAGCCTTTTAATTTCAACCCGAACAGGGCAATCCTGGGGGTAGCGTGCAAGGGAAGATCTTCCAGATTCAGTCTGAGCTGAGCAATCTGTGTGAACTGGAGCCCCCTCACCTGTTGACCCTCATCCCAGAACAGGGCCTGGCAGCAAACTTGAGGTGCCGCTTTCTGCCATGGAAATCTCTTTATCGAGTCAGCGTTCTCCAACCATCGTTGGGATCTACATATACAAAGAGCGTGAAAATATGGCCTGCGACATCCCATTGAATGGCTTCAATAAGCTGATGCGTGAGCAAATGCCAGACTTCTGGAAGGTGAGCAGGAGCCCCAAAGGCTCTTTCTTCGTATGGGTTTGTTCCTGGAGGAGGGTTGAAGGTAAGTGTACTCATTCTAACGCTTTGTCTTTCGAACTCCCTGTCTTCTAACCTTAACCTTACCTTTAAAGCAACCTTAAATCAAAATTGAAAGTTAGCACCTAAGGGAGGTACATAGGGCTACTCTGAGCAGGAGCAGAGTCCTACTCGTGAGTAAGAGCAGCGTCCTACTCGTGAGTAAGTGCCCAAGGGTCAGGCATTTAAATCAAAATTGAAAGTTAGCTGCACCTAAGGTAGCACTGAATCGAAGGAAGGGAGGAGGATAAAGTGAAAAGCAGGTTTTCTACTTGTTTAAATTAAACCTATACTTAACCCAGGTTAAACCTAATCTAAGTTAGAACATAACCTAAACAGGTCAGTAAATTGGGACACAGGATCTAGAGAGCAATAAATAATTAAACAAACCCAAATAAAAACTAGCTTGAGGTTACAAAAACAGTCCAGCCTAAGAGAACAGAACTAGGAGGGAAAGGACCTAGGAAGGGCCAATTCCCAACCCATTAAGAGCCCCAGTAGGCTAATCCAAGCAGTCCATTCAGGAGCCTGCAGAGTAGGTCACGCCCATCAGCAGCCATTTGCCTTCCTGAGCTTTTGTAAACTCACCTGGGAAGGCCAGCCCCCTTTCAATCAGGAAGGAAGGAGGGGGGAGGAGCCAGCCAGGAGTATAAAGCTAGGCAGGCCATCGCGTGAGGCTCTCTGCAGACGCGTGTGGCCTCTGGGAACCCAGTGCCTCTGGGAACTAAGTGCCAGGTAAGGCACAAGAGTTTAGCATCTGGGCGAGTTCAGCAGCAGGGCGAGGAGGCCAGGGCCCCATACACTGCCCTTCCTCTTCCCTTGAGAAGAGGGCTGCTATCCAGTGTACGGTTTTTAAAAGGACCCCTAAATAAAACAACAACAACAACAACAAAAAAGCTATGCAGTCAGACAGCCAGCAGCAGGGTGGGGGCTATCCAGTGTTCTGCATCGAGTGCCACATGTATGATTATATGCCTCTGGGGCATAAGTCATGGGTGTGTCCTCGGTGCAAGGAGCTCCAGGCTCTCAGGGAACGCGTCCGCTCCCTTGAAGCCTTGGTGGCCGACCTGGAGAAGCGCAGGCAGCCAGAGGAGGACCGTGGGGAGACTTCCGGGGACGATCAGGCTTCGTCCCAACCTCAGGCGTGCAGCTCCTCGGCTGCCCGGGTGGGAAGTCTCGGGACTGGAGGACGTCATCCTGGAGAGGAGGGAAACAATCCCCTAGGGGGGATCCCTTCTCCAGGGGATGGGCCCGTATCCGAGCGCACTCGGGATACTCCTCGGCGGGAGGGGGGTCGGGGGCTTCTTGTAGTGGGGGATTCGATTATTAGAAACATAGAGAGGGGGGTTTGCGACGGATGTGAGGACCGCATGGTGACTTGCCTGCCTGGTGCGAAGGTTGCGGACATCACTTCTCGTCTAGACAGGCTGGTAGACAGTGCTGGGGGAGAGGTAGCGGCTGTGGTGCATGTCGGCACCAACGACGTGGGCAAGTGTAGCTGGGAGGTCCTGGAGGCCAAATTTAGGCTTTTAGGCAGGAAGCTGAAAGCCAGGACCTCAAAGGTAGCGTTCTCTGAAGTGCTACCTGTTCCACGCGCAGGGCCAGCTAGGCAGGCGGAGATCAGGGGTCTCAATGCGTGGATGAGACGGTGGTGTAGGGAGGAGGGGTTTAGATTCGTTAGGCACTGGGGAACGTTTTGGGACAAGCGGGGCCTGTACAAGAGGGACGGGCTCCATTTGAACCAGAATGGAACCAGACTGCTGGCGCATAACATTAAAAAGGTGGCAGAGCAGCTTTTAAACTGATCCCTGGGGGAAGGCCGACAGGAGCCGAGGGGCATCCGGTTCGGGACTCCTCATCCCTATGGGATGAGGATGGGGAGGTTAGAGAACAACAAGACAAAGGCAGGGTAGGAGAAGAAATTGGGAAAGGTAGGGAGATGGGATGTGATAGACAGTTTGGCACAATGAGAGGATGCGGGGACAAAGGAGCGAATAAGCAGCCCATCCTGGGGCATTCCGTGTATAAATGCTTTTATGCGAATGCCCGAAGTCTACGAGCAAAGGTGGGAGAACTGGAATGTCTGGTAACAAGGGAAAACATTGACATAGTGGGCATAACGGAAACCTGGTGGAATGCGGAGAATCAGTGGGATACCGCAATCCCGGGCTATAAACTCTACAGGAGGGACAGGCAGGGGCGTGTTGGAGGTGGGGTGGCCCTTTATGTTAAGGAAGGGATAGAATCCAGCAAAGTAGAGATTGAAGGTGGGTCCGACTCCACCGTAGAATCTCTGTGGGTTAAATTACCAGGCTTGAGCAGCGATGTAATACTGGGGGTGTGCTATCGTCCTCCAGACCAGAAATCTGATGGGGACCTTGAAATGAGGAAACAGATCAGGGAGGTGACAAGGAAGGACAGGGTTGTAATCATGGGGGACTTCAATTATCCTCATATTGACTGGGTCAATTTGTGTTCTGGTCACGATAAGGAAACCGGATTTCTTGACGTGCTAAATGACTGTGGCTTAGATCAGCTAGTCACGGAGCCCACCAGAGGACAGGTGACTCTGGATTTAATTTTGTGCGGTACGCAGGACCTGGTTAGAGATGTAAACGTTACTGAGCCATTGGGGAACAGTGATCATGCTGCGATCCGTTTTGACGTGCACGTTGGGGGAAGAATACCAGGCAAATCTCTAACAAAAACCCTTGACTTCCGACGGGCGGACTTCCCTCAAATGAGGAGGCTGGTTAGAAGGAGGTTGAAAGGGAGGGTAAAAAGAGTCCAGTCTCTCCAGAGTGCATGGAGGCTGCTTAAAACAACAGTAATAGAGGCCCAGCAGAGGTGTATACCGCAAAGAAAGAAGGGTTCCACTAAATCCAGGAGAGTGCCCGCATGGCTAACCAGCCAAGTTAGAGAGGCTGTGAAGGGCAAGGAAGCTTCCTTCCGTAAATGGAAGTCTTGCCCTAATGAAGAGAATAAAAAGGAACATAAACTGTGGCAAAAGAAATGTAAGAAGGTGATAGGGGAGGCCAAGCGAGACTATGAGGAACGCATGGCCAGCAACATTAAGGGGAATAATAAAAGCTTCTTCAAATATGTTAGAAGCAGGAAACCCGCCAGAGAAGCGGTTGGCCCTCTGGATGGTGAGGGAGGGAAAGGGGAGATAAAAGGAGACTTAGAGATGGCAGAGAAATTAAATGAGTTCTTTGCATCTGTCTTCACGGCAGAAGACCTCGGTCAGATACCGCTGCCCGAACGGCCCCTCCTAACCGAGGAGTTAAGTCAGATAGAGGTTAAAAGAGAAGATGTTTCAGACCTCATTGATAAATTAAAGATCAATAAGTCACCGGGCCCTGATGGCATCCTCCCAAGGGTTATTAAGGAATTGAAGAATGAAGTTGCAGATCTCTTGACTAAGGTATGCAACTTGTCCCTCAAAACGGCCACGGTACCAGAAAATTGGAGGATAGCAAATGTCACGCCTATTTTTAAAAAGGGAAAGAGGGGGGACCCGGGAAACTATAGGCCGGTCAGCCTAACATCTATACCGGGTAAGATGGTGGAATGCCTCATCAAAGATAGGATCTCAAAACACATAGATGAACAGGCCTTGCTGAGGGAGAGTCAGCATGGCTTCTGTAAGGGTAAGTCTTGCCTCACAAACCTTATAGAATTCTTTGAAAAGGTCAACAGGCATGTGGATGCGGGAGAACCCGTGGACATTATATATCTGGACTTTCAGAAGGCGTTTGACACGGTCCCTCACCAAAGGCTACTGAAAAAACTCCACAGTCAGGGAATTAGAGGACAGGTCCTCTCCTGGATTGAGAACTGGTTGGAGGCCAGGAAGCAGAGAGTGGGTGTCAATGGGCAATTTTCACAATGGAGAGAGGTGAAAAGCGGTGTGCCCCAAGGATCTGTCCTGGGACCGGTGCTTTTCAACCTCTTCATAAATGACCTGGAGACAGGGTTGAGCAGTGAAGTGGCTAAGTTTGCAGATGACACCAAACTTTTCCGAGTGGTAAAGACCAGAAGTGATTGTGAGGAGCTCCAGAAGGATCTCTCCAGACTGGCAGAATGGGCAGCAAAATGGCAGATGCGCTTCAATGTCAGTAAGTGTAAAGTCATGCACATTGGGGCAAAAAATCAAAACTTTAGATATAGGCTGATGGGTTCTGAGCTGTCTGTGACAGATCAGGAGAGAGATCTTGGGGTGGTGGTGGACAGGTCGATGAAAGTGTCGACCCAATGTGCGGCAGCAGTGAAGAAGGCCAATTCTATGCTTGGGATCATTAGGAAGGGTATTGAGAACAAAACGGCTAGTATTATAATGCCGTTGTACAAATCTATGGTAAGGCCACACCTGGAGTATTGTGTCCAGTTCTGGTCGCCACATCTCAAAAAAGACATAGTGGAAATGGAAAAGGTGCAAAAGAGAGCGACTAAGATGATTACGGGGCTGGGGCACCTTCCTTATGAGGAAAGGCTACGGCGTTTGGGCCTCTTCAGCCTAGAAAAGAGACGCTTGAGGGGGGACATGATTGAGACATACAAAATTATGCAGGGGATGGACAGAGTGGATAGGGAGATGCTCTTTACACTCTCACATAATACCAGAACCAGGGGACATCCACTAAAATTGAGTGTTGGGCGGGTTAGGACAGACAAAAGAAAATATTTCTTTACTCAGCGCGTGGTCGGTCTGTGGAACTCCTTGCCACAGGATGTGGTGCTGGCGTCTAGCCTAGACGCCTTTAAAAGGGGATTGGACGAGTTTCTGGAGGAAAAATCCATTATGGGGTACAAGCCATGATGTGTATGAGCAACCTCCTGATTTTAGGAATGGGTTAAGTCAGAATGCCAGATGTAGGGGAGAGCACCAGGATGAGGTCTCTTGTTATCTGGTGTGCTCCCTGGGGCATTTGGTGGGCCGCTGTGAGATACAGGAAGCTCGACTAGATGGGCCTATGGCCTGATCCAGTGGGGCTGTTCTTATGTTCTTATGTTCTAAGGTGGGAATTGAGTTTTCAGTTATGAAAGCTGGAGTGTCCTAGGACTAGCCTGGCAGATCCCATTCTTCCCTATAAGATGCAGTTGTTCTTGCCCTCCAGGATCCATCCCTTTCTGTGCAGATTGAAGCTGTTGAGGGAGAAGAGAAGCTCACTGTCTGCAGGAGCAGCTAGAAAGGAATCGTGGAGTACTGGTTAGAGTGCCAGGCTAGAACTGGGCAGTCCCAGCATTGGGCTGCACCCTCATCCAGGCAGCTCCTTGGGTGGCCTTTGGCAGCTGCCTTTGTCTCAGCCTAAGTACCCTGCAGGGAAGGGGGTTGTGAAGATATAGGGAGGGAGGGGAAGAGCTTGTCTGCTCCCCTGAGTCTTTGGAGGACCGGTGAGATGCAAACAAGGGCCGTGAACAGCCAGTCTAGAAGCTGCTGCTTGCAAAGTTCAGTTTTGAGCTCTTCTTTTTCACATCCTGAGTGATCTCTGAATTGTTTTTACAGATGCAGGGGACAGAAAGTACTGAGGGGACCTTTGGGGAGAAGACTAAAAAACTTTACAGCGAGTTAGACCCTGTTCAGACCCATTTGGAAGATACCCTTCTGACAGTTGATCTGAAGATGGGAGGCTGAGGGGGGTTCATATACTCTGTCAACCAGCACAGCACCTTAAGGACCACAGAAGGCATTTTCTTCCATTCCCCTGGGACTGGAGCCACCACTGGGCAATAAAGATTTGGTCCAAACCTGTTCTGAGTCTGCTTTAATCTGATTCTAGCCATGCTCTTCTTGTTCATCAGCCCCATCCCATCGCAACCTCCTGATGTCTGCTCTCCAGTTTCTCTTCTCTCTCGCTCCCCTGTAACAAAAGTTCCCAAAGTTTTTAGCACCGGGGCCCACTTAGTAAAAGGCACTCTATGGGGTCCCACCTACATTCACCACACTTTAGACACAAACACACAATAATAATCACTTTAACCTTACCAGTTGCTCATCCTTTTTAGTGTGGTGATGGGGGGACCCTTTCTGGAGTGCATCCTGAACTGCACGCTGATCAGATCAGGACCATTCTGGTGGCCTTGCATTCCCCTTCACCTGGCCTTTGATAGGAGCTGACACGTGTTTGCCTACTCATGAGTAAACACACACATGTGACTCCGTTTCGCTTCCCATGGGGCCCAATACATTTTCCTTGTTAGCTCTCAGCTTATCAGTTTCAGATTCGTAACACAACGGCAATCACAACCCACACTTTGGGAAACACTGCATCCAGGAGCCAGGTGCAAGACGAAGGGACAGCAAGGGGGAAGTGAAGGAGCCCTTGGAGGGACTGTTACCAAAAGGGCTGTTTTGTTTAGGGTAGAGAAAAGGGGGGGGGAGAAGAAGCGAAAGAATTCCAGGCGCAAGATAGTTGAACATTGAAAGGATCAGGATGTCAGTTATCAGCAAAATGCAATGGGGTCTATGGCTGTCTTCCTAGATGGGGGAACTTAAACAATACAATGAATCAGCAACACAAGAAGGCAGTTCAAGTTTGCATACAATACTTAAACCCTGATTGGGTTAAAACAATACAATGAATACAGTTATGTAAGATACCAGACTTCCTCCGATAATGTGTGGTCAGGTGTGTGTGTGTGTGTGTGTGTGTGTGTGTGTGTGTGTGTGTAACCATGAGCCTGTGACTTGACCAGAGTTCTGGAAATGTGCCTGTGTGCTGGGAGAAGTTTAGCCTGCCTGATATTTTAGTCCGTAGTAAGATAACCAGATATAGAGAGAAAATCACAACTAAAAGGAAAAAGGGGGTACCACGGGTGTAAATTTTCCCTGGTCTGCATTCAGGTACTGCACCCTACTCCAAATATCACACGTCTCTGAGTCTAGTGCTTCTCAAGTGTATGTTCCTACTTCCTAGGCTTTCTTCCTTTAACACTCAGCAAGGTTTTCCCTAGCATTTTCAAACTTTCCAAAAGGATCTCTGTAGAAATGCTGTCTGATCCTGTGTCAGCTCTGTCACATGTGGCATCACTAAAACATGCATGCCCAGCATTCTCCACCAATTAATGTTACCAAAAGGGCTGTTTTGTTTGGGGGAATTATTACTCTGCCATTATTGGAACCTTAGGGTCCAAGGCTGGAAAATAATATGGCTTAATGCAGAGAAATTCCCTTTTGCTTAAAGAGGAGACTGAAAGATAACTTTTAATAAAAGATTATAGTTTTATTACAAAAGCACAAAGGTAAACATAATGCACATGGTGAAATGATAAGTGCATGTCTCTTGGTCCTAGTACTTGAATCTAGTGCACCTAGCTTTCATGGTGGTTGCGTGTAAAGAGTATTTGGTGCATCCGAGGAAATTAGAAAAAGGAAAGGTTGTAGGGAAGGATTTTAGGGGTTCCTGATCTGCTAGCCCCAGCTGCTAACTAAAGTGGGGAGAGAAGGGGAGAAAAAGGGAAAGAGTTCCAGACACAAGATAGTTACCTGTCCTGTAGAGAAGTGGGGGGGGGGGGAGTCCTGTGAAGAGTACCTTCTGACACATAAATGACCAACATAAAAGTGTTGGTCCTTGGAGAGAGAGAGAGAGAGAGAGAGCGCGAGCATGTGAGAGGAAGCCCTCACTTAAAAGGGGTTTGGAGACAGTGCTGAGCTGGATGGTAGCTTGATTACTACCACACAGCAGGGTGCTTGGAGTGTGTAAAACATTGTGTAAAACAAGCTATTCATATTGTGATCATCTTGGTTACTCTCTCCAATGAACAAGCTCTTTTGGAGCTCCCCATTCGGCATCTCTGAAGCCATTTCTACAGCTGAGATGTGAAATGGCTTTGGGTTCATTCTGCCTAAACAAGGAACAGCCCAATCCTGACCTGCCTTGGCGCAGGCAGGCTGGCAGGAAAAGGACTGGGGCTGAGTTTTGAGAGCAAAATAGGCACACAGTTTTGTTCACGCAGGAGAGTCAAGTTTTATATAACAACTATGGCTGCAATCCTTAAGTCAGTCCCCTTAATCAGCACAATGGGACTTGCCTCTGAGTAGACATGCAAAGGACTGTGCTGTAAGGCAAGCCCAGGGCAGTGAGGAACCCCTGAACTGTGGCTTTGCAGGAAGAGAAGCACATGAAGCAACTGACACTCATTCAAGCCTTGGTAGGGTGACAGGGAGCTCTGATGAAGAGAGGGTAAGAAAAGTTGGAGAGAAGCCAAGGCAATAGACCTCCTCTCCATGTCATGCAGGGGAAGGAGAAAGTTGGGGCAAGCACCCCCCCCCCACCCCCAGCATTTGTCCAAGGAAGTAAGAACATTGGGGTTTTTGCACAAAATAGTTGTACATTTCTTACATGTGGAGAAAAGCATAAAGGGACAGGTGGTTCACCAGCCCTGCTGTATTCCCCTAACTTTTGAATGAGGGAAGAGGGAGCTGGGGATGTCAATGTGGGGCTGGAGGCAGAGTTCTTGGGAATACTGGAGGGAATCAGCAGGAGAGGAAGAGGTTATGATGGGGGAGGAGAAGAGCGGGACAAGCATCAGACAAAAGGAGACCCACAACACCTTTGGGGAGCTTTGCATCAAATCTTTATCGCCCTGTGGTGGCCCCAGTCCCAGGGGAGTGGAGAGGATTCCCTTTTGTGGGTCTTAAGGATCTGGGTTGGTTGGCCTTGCACCGTGGCTCCCCCTTGGGTGCCTGGGGTGGGGGCTCATCTCCCACACCACTCACCATTTGTACCGCTTAATAAAGGCCTTTTCAAGTTCTTCTATGTAAGCTTCAAAATTGAAAAACCTGTCCTCATAGACATACCACACCGATTTCAGAACATCCCACTGCACTGCGGCTGCAGCAGCTTCTGGGGTTCGGGGGTCCTGGGTTTGGAAAGAAAAGATTAAGGAAAAGGGGGGTGGGTGATGTGATTATTCTGGATAATCTGGATATTCTGATTGTCCTAGATAAGAACAGCTCAGAATTGATCTATGCAATTCCTTGTTGGCATCTCCAAGGAGCTCAGGAGAGCAAAGTCTTCCCCTCGCTCTCCCTTCTTCACAAGCACCCTGTGAGGTTGGTAGGCTGAGAGGAGGCCTAATCTGCCTAAGGCCATCCAAGCAAGCTGCCTGGCTGAGGTGAGGGGGTTCAACCCTGGGACTGTGCTGTTCTATAGATCAGTCTAACCACTACTCCATACTGCCTTTCTCAGCTGAAATGATTTTTCCTGGTTGACTTTCAAGGGCAAGCAAAGCAAGAGGCAGGTGTCATACACCTCATGGGTACTAATCATGGAGATCTCCCCAGAGCCTTTCCACTCAGTGCGTGATCTTAAGGGATACCCCCAAACCCACTTTCCACTTGTGATCTTCCCCCACCTCCACCCCCACCTCTAAGGACCTAAAAGGGAAGTTGTCTCAGCATGAAGGATGAGCTGCTTACCCTGGGGACGTTCAGCATTTCCTTGGACACTGCGCTAGTCAACCCACCCGGTGAGGGTCCAAACCTGCCATTTATTTTCTCTGAAAAGTCTTTGAGGAACTTTGCAACTCCAGCAAAGTCTGCTTTGAATTCAGGAGTAGCCATCTCCATGCCTGGCTGCCTGGTCCTGGAAGGAAACAAGAAGTTCAGTGGGTCCCCCAAGACCTCTCTCCCCAGCAAAGTGCCCTTCGACTGTGGCACTTCCACAATCCACAAATGGGTTGTGTTATTCAGGTTTCAAATAAAATTTCTTCCCCTGTTGGGTCCCAATCCTTTAATGGGTGCAAGATGAGTAATGGGTGCAAGGGTGCATTGTCCTGAGGTGCAATGTAGCCATGATCTCAAGGCCTGCAGTTCCCTGGGAAGCAAACCTTTTTTGTGTTTTTTGCTGCCTTATTATGGGAGCCAACTCTTGCTAAAGAATTAGGGCCCAATCCTAGCCAACTCTCCAACACCAGTGCAGCCACAAAACAGCCCCAAAGTAAGGAGACAAATGTTCCCTTCCTTTAAGGAGGCCTCTGTGACTGTCCACCCCCCCCCCCACCATAGAATGCACCCTGTTGTCATGGCTGCACCAGTGCTGGAAAGTTGGATAGGACTGGGCTGTGAGTCCATTGCTAACAGGGCATTTGGGAGCTGAGAAGCCTCCTTCCCTCCCATTGTCCTCTTCCGTTCTTGCACCCTTAAGAGAAGCACGAGAAAACCGTCACCCCTATGGCCACAGTGCCATGGGTATAACTCAATTCCAATGCCATGGGTATAACTCAACTATAAAATAAATAAATAAAAAATAGAGCCTGGCAAGGATAGTGAACCTTCTGCCGTGGAGTCCCAGCCTGAGGTTTGTGGTCATCAGGGCATTTCCTTGTGGACACTCAGGATCCAACTGGCTCCTTGAATCCTGGAAAACAGGACTGGGCTGTGGCCACTGGGCCCATTCTGGGAGGGATCCTGACCACCAGCCCCAACATGGATCAGGGCTCCCTAGGGGCAGAGACTGAACACTGAAGCCAGTTAAACTCTCTGCTGTGGAAATGCCATCAGGGATGTCCACTGTCCTCTATAGATACTGGAAGGCTTCTAAATATGGACTCCCCAAGTGGATCAGCAGAATCCTCTTCATCTGGTCTTCTTCCAGGCGGTTGTGGTGAGGGGAAGCTGCAAGCTGCCCTCTTTTTACATCCCACGGCTGGTGGGTTGAACTGGGGCCCTGGAGTTCCACGGGCCGCAAGCTGATTGTTCTCTTTCAGGGAGACTGCGCTGAAATCCACTCAGTAACCTGTTTGTTGAGTCAAAATGTGACATGTCTGAAAGTTGGCCCACGTTATTGTCACCTGCCCAAGAATTGCTCAAGCTGAACTGCAGCTTGTGGCCACAGGATGGCAAGCATTTGAGGTCGGCTTTGCAAGCTAAGTTGGAGGGGTACCAGCCAGAATCTCTGAACCAGACAGCATGTTGGGAGCAGTACTAGTTCTCTTTGACCCTCTTACCTAAGAGTACACATTAAATCCCTACGCCTGCTGCATGGCTCACACCACCCCGATACACGTGGGCCCACTGGCTAAGGAAAAAAAACAAGCCAAGCTCATGAGTCTTGGGTTGGTGGCGGAGGAAAGACCAGGAGTCTTGGGTTGCTGGTCTCTCTTCTGGTGGGTGTGTTCAAGATGGTGGGCCTTTTGGGGACAGGCAACCCCTTCTTGATTTCTTTGACTGTGCAAAGTACTTTGTGAACTAATAGCGTTATTATTATTACTTATTATTAACAGTATTTATATACCGCTTTCCAACTAAAAGTTCACAAAGCGGTTTACAGAGAAAAATCAAATAACTAAATGGCTCCCTGTTCCAAAAGGGCTCACAATCTAAAAAGATGCAAAATGAATACCAGCAGACAGCCACTAGAACAGACAGTGCTGGGGTGAGGTGGGCCAGTTACTCTCCCCCTGCTAAAAAAAAGTGTTGACAACAAATGGGGACAGAAGGGGTGTGGGTGGCCTCCAATTTTGTTGGGTGTTGACACTCCCTTATCACAGTGTATTGTGTATCACCCATAAATTGGCTTTTTGATGAAGGTGATGAGGGAGGGAATATTGTTACAGGGAGATGTAGTGGCACCTGGGGATTGTCTGGGCTTGGTTCACTCTGTTCTCCCCCTGGGCAATTTCAGGCTGCTTGGAGGCCAAAGGCACAGCCACACCTCCCTGACTCAGGAAGTGTCCTCTCCCTCCAGTATTCCCAAGAACTCTGCCTCCAGCCCCACACTGACATCCCCAGCTCCCTCTTCCCTCATTCAAAACTTAGGGGAATACAGCAGGGCTGGTGAGCCACCTGTCCCTTTATGCTTTTCCCCACATGTAAGAAATGTACAACATGACCAAGCCAAGGAGCTGGAATCCCTAGCATGTATGCACTGCTGAAACAGAGACGCCTGCGTTGGCTTGGTCATGTTGTGAGAATGGATGATGGCCGGATCCCAAAGGATCTCCTCTATGGAGAACTCGTGCAAGGAAAGCGCCCTACAGGTAGACCACAGCTGCGATACAAGGACATCTGCAAGAGGGATCTGAAGGCCTTAGGAGTGGACCTCAACAGGTGGGAAACCCTGGCCTCTGAGCGGCGCACTTGGAGGCAGGCTGTGCAGCATGGCCTTTCCCAGTTTGAAGAGACACTTGGCCAACAGTCTGAGGCAAAGAGGCAAAGAAGGAAGGCCCATAGCCAGGGAGACAGACCAAGGACAGACTGCACTTGCTCCCGCTGTGGAAGGGATTGTCACTCCCGAATCGGCCTTTTCAGCCACACTAGATGCTGTTCCAGAACCACCATTCAGAGCGCGATACCATAGTCTTTCGAGACTGAAGGTTGCCAACAGTCAAGAAATGTACAACTATTTTGTGCAAAAACTCCAATGTTCTTACTTCCTTGGACAAATGCTGGGGGTGGGTGGGTGCTTGGCCCAGCTTTCTCCTTCCCCTGCATGACATGGAGAGAAGGTCTACTGCCTTGGCTTCTCTCCAACTTTTCTTTCCTTCTTACCCTCTCTTCATCAGAGCTCCCTGTCACCCTACCAAGGCTTGAATGAGTGTCAGTTCCTGCATGTGCTTCTCCTTATTGGGGTAGGCAAGGTGGCGGGTGTCAATTTCCACTGGAAGATGTCAATATCCAGGGCAGAATGAGGACTTGTTTGCCCCCATGGCATTTATTTATGCATTTATTTTAATTCTCACATTTTTATACCACGCTTGGTTGCAGGCCAAATGTCTTCACCTTTATGCATCTCACAGAGCTTCTCTCAGCCATGAAACTTCCTGGGTGACTTTGAGCCAGTCTCTCTCTCTCTCTCTCTCTCTCTCTCTCTCACCTACCTTGCAGGAGTGTTGTGAGGATAAAAGGAGGGGAGGAACTATCTATATCACCCTGAGCTCCTTCAAAGAAGGGTGGTATAATAATGTGAAAAAAAAAATGCTTGCTTGCTTGCAAGTGAGTGAGTGAGATGTCTACTCAGAAGTAAGTCCCATTAGAGTCAATGGAGCTTACTCCCAGGAAAGTGTGGCTAGGATTGGGCTGTGAGTGAGTGAAGGTTTGTGAAGGGCTTGTGGTCTCCCCAGAAGAATCTGGTTGGCTTGTGTGAAGAACACAATACTGGACTTAGTGGGATTTTGGTCACACCCAGCAGAAGTCACCTTCTGTTCACTGCTCCCTTTGTTTTCTTGGGTCCCATAAGTGTGCAGATGTGGGAGACAGGACCTTTTTTCTTTTAATACCACGCAATGGACAAGTGAGCACTAGAACAGAGAAAGGTTTCATGCGTTCCTTATTTATTCTTGCCAGTAGAAAAGGAACAGCATTTGAAGGATAAGAGACTCATCAGTAGTTAAATACTTGGGAAAAGTGCACCAGTATGATGTGGCGGGTGGGAGGAAACTTGGATATCTTCTTTCTCTCAGGGGATGATGACTGGAGTGCAGTCTCTGGGGGGGGGAGGGAAGGTGCAGGCTGTGTGGGGCAGGCTCCAAGCAGTCAAAGCTGACCAACAAGATCTCCTTCAAATCCTGGAGGGCGCTTGGGTTGTCAGGCTTGGCCAGCAGAGAGTCCCCTGGGTCATCAGCAGCCGTTCTTCTTGGGAAAGCAGCAGCCCAGAGAGGTCAGCATGTGCGCATAGCACCCCATCGTGGAGTATGGGATGCAGCCGTAGCTGTACTGCATGGGTCGGTAATAGATGACGCTGCACGAAGGCTGGCTGGGTCCACAGCAGGGCGCACAGGACGAGCCACAGCCAGACCCAGACTGGGTGGAATAAGTTTTCCCGTCGAGGCACACAACCTGCTGGCCTGGAGTGCAACAAGAGCAACAGGAGCTCTCACAACTCACGTTGATGTTGGGAAGAGTGGAGGTGAACCTGGAAAGCAAATCAAGATTGGGGGTTTAGGAAGGCAGGAGATGCTGGGGAGGGCAGGTGAGTGACCAATCAATGACCAGAAGCAGGGGCGCACCAAACAGTAGCGTAGCAAGCGGAGGCGGGGGGTGGTCCACCCTTGGGTACACACCCAAGGGGGTGACAGGTACACCACCTGAGCCCCCACTGAGAAGAGGCTTGTGCCATGTTTGGCAACAAATGGGTCCTCCCACTACCCCAGGCTCCCCCCCCCCCCCGTCACAAATGGCCACCCTGGGAGCAATCCTACAGCAACAAAATATCATCAAAGCATCCCTGTTGAACCACTTCTGGGTGTTGCACATTGCTGAGTATGGGGTGCGTCGCGTGGAGGGGCCGACACTCGCCCTGGGCGGCACCCACACTGACAACGCCACACATGTTCCTGTTGTGGCGGCCCATGTTGTGGGCGTCCACACTTTTGAGCCAGCGCCGCTTTGGTGGATGGGAGCCCAGAGACATGCCACTCATCCCATAGAGTGGAGGGATTTGTTTGTGCATCCAGCGATGTGGATTCCCACATGCATTGGGACGTGGTGCAGCCCAGGCATGAGACCACCAGAATGAAAAACTAATTCCCATTTCCTTTAAAGAAGAAGAAGATGATGATGATGAAGATTTTCATAGAAAGGGGGTCCGTTTAGCTTGAAATAGGAATTCTGAATTATCTTAGAGCTACAGCATTACCCATTATTAAGGCTACAGTCCTATCCACATTTTCCTGGGAGTAAGCCCCATTGACTCCAATGGGGCTTCCTTCTGAGTAGACACGCATAGGAGCTTTAAGGCTCTGATGTGATGTCAAAGTTATCTCAGGAAGGTGAGTCTGAAGAACTGTTTGGCTGAAGCGGACACCATTGTCGTGACTGAAAATGTGGGTGCTAAGGAGAGATTTGAAGGGTGCAAGGGTGGAAACCACCCAGAGGTGTTCCAAGGGGCAGCGGGTTTAAGGGGCAGCAAGGACGCGTCTCCCCTAGTCATGTCACAGTCTCAGAAGCTGCAGAGAAAGGAGTGGCTGTCCCTTCAGCTTCCCACATGAAATTAATCAAACCCAGTACTAAGCACAGACTGTGATCATTGCCAGTGCCCATAAATTACCCTAACTGCTAATATAGTCTCTCTGCAATTCCCTCTCGAATAAATCAGCTCTTTGGAGCATCTCATTTGGCATCTCTTGTGCCATTTCCACCTCTGAAATTGGGAACTGCCCTCACGTTCCTTCTGCCTAAACAAACCAAACCCTGAGAAGTATTGCTGGGTAGGACCGTGAAACCGACTCCGTGCTTCACTGCATGTCAAATTTGACTGCCAATGCTCAGGAAAAAAAATTGGACATGGTCTGCACATTGTTCAGTCTGGACTTGATGGGCTGTATGGCAATTAAAATTCTTTGGGAGGCCTGGAAGAACAGAAAGATCTCTGCTGTCGCCAAAACAACAACCACGTACATGCCAGGTGTGCCAGTATGTGCCTCCCAGGAGAGAAATTTCCGGAAACGTTACAGAATTTCCACTAAAATTTCACAGAATTGTTCCCCAAAATTTCTACAGAAGTCCCACAGAAATGTCCACATAAAAAGGGGGCTCCCGGCTGAGAGACCTCAGACCTACCACTTCTATCCAGACCTACCACCTATTGCTCCTCAGACCAAGAATTTGCAAATATTGTCTCATTTCAATATAAGAGTTATATCTTCTTTCTCATTATTTCTGAAACAGTAAAAGTGTCCCACCATCACCAAACTAAAAAGGATCCCACACACTCATTTGAAGAAATGAGACCCAACCTGAGGGATGGCACCAGGTCATGAGCTCATGCACTGACCATACATGATTTTCAATACTCTGGACTGAGTGAGTAGCAGGAAGGGCTGGATTGGGGCTCAGGGGTGACCTGAGAAAAGGACCCCAGAAAAGGACAGCTCTTTGCTTTTTAATTTTCTTCTCCTTTATTAGCATTAAAATTTTAAAAAAAAGAAAATATCAATCAATTACAGTGAGGTTGCAAGACATATTGATAAGCAGTCTTTAAGATCTCTAAGCATGGACTCCAAAGGTCCAAAAATAAGTCCATAAGTAGGTGCCCTGGTTGTGGACGTTTTGTTGATCACAATTTTTCCTTGGGAGATCATTAAGTCCAGTTGTAAAACTGAAAAATCTGAATAAAGCCATCACAGGACCTGTGTGCTCCCCCTGGATGGGTTCACTAAGTTGATGCGTGATCAATTTCCAGACTTCTGGAAGGTGAGCAGGAGCCCCGAAGGCTCTTTCTTTGTTTCATAGTGTTTTATAGTGAAATTTATAGTGTTTCATTGTGAAATTAATTCAATATGAAGTCTTGTTAAAATCGAAAGGGCTGGTCAGGTCTCAAGAGCTGTCTAGCACCCCCCTTTCCACTGCAAATGTATGGGGAGCGACAGTGACAATTACCTGGAAATGAACCAATGAACGTGCAACACGGAGATCGGCAAAGCACCTGGTTCAGCCCACAGGCAGACGGGTGTATAAAAAGCGGAGATTGAATCGTCCCCTCGTCACAGATACTGGGAAGAAGACAAAGATCTACAGGACTTGGCTGATCAACTTGGTGAGTCTCTCTTTATCAACCCTCCAATGCCTTTCTATAGAACAAGCCGTGACAGCCCCGATGGCGCTTCCACTCTGGGAAGTTCGGCCGTTCCAAGATTTAGTCTCTCTCGCCAGGGGAAATTGGCATCTAACTGTATATGTTGGGACATGTGCTTCTCAGGTTGGTTTTCAGTTCTCCCACAGTGGGCACACTGTTAGCCCTGGCACAGCCCTGTTTTCTAGGATTCGAGGAGCCAACCGGATTCTGAGTGCCCACAAGGAAAGTCCAAATGGGCACGGACCCTAGTGAGGTCTTCAGTGCAGAACGTTCACTACCCTTGCCAGTCTGCTGTACTGATTTCCTAGTCTAGATGTGCCCCTGGCAGTGGACTCACACCTCATAGTGCCAATGGTTTTGCTCTTCTCTGAAACTCACACAGACAGAGGAGTAGAACGGGAGGGATGGACACAGCACAGCTCCCAAACTCCTGGGTGGTGATTGCCACATTCATTGGAAAGAAGACTTTGGTCCTTCCTGAGGACCTTCCCAAAATAAAACCCCAAAGGGACAAACAGGTTCAAGATGGTTGGTTTACTGGGGAGTTTAGGATCTTGGGAACACTCATTGATTTCATGCCCATTCATGGAGTGGAAGCCAGTAAGGGAAGCCTTTTAATTTCAACCCGAACAGGGCAATCCTGGGGGTAGCGTGCAAGGGAAGATCTTCCAGATTCAGTCTGAGCTGAGCAATCTGTGTGAACTGGAGCCCCCTCACCTGTTGACCCTCATCCCAGAACAGGGCCTGGCAGCAAACTTGAGGTGCCGCTTTCTGCCATGGAAATCTCTTTATCGAGTCGGGGTTCTCCAACCATCGTTGGGATCTACACATACAAAGAGCGTGAAAATGTGGCCTGCGACATCCCATTGAATGGCTTCAATAAGCTGATGCGTGAGCAAATGCCAGACTTCTGGAAGGTGAGCAGGAGCCCCAAAGGCTCTTTCTTCGTATGGGTTTGTTCCTGGAGGAGGGGTTGAAGGTGGGAATTGAGTTTTCAGTTATGAAAGCTGGAGTGTCCTAGGACTAGCCTGGCAGATCCCATTCTTCCCTATAAGATGCAGTTGTTCTTGCCCTCCAGGATCCATCCCTTTCTGTGCAGATTGAAGCTGTTGAGGGAGAAGAGAAGCCCACTGTCTGCAGGAGCAGCTAGAAAGGAATCGTGGAGTACTGGTTAGAGTGCCAGGCTAGAACTGGGCAGTCCCAGCATTGGGCTGCACCCTCATCCAGGCAGCTCCTTGGGTGGCCTTTGGCAGCTGCCTTTGTCTCAGCCTAAGTACCCTGCGGGGGGGGGGGGGGTTGTGAAGATATAGGGAGGGAGGGGAAGAGCTTGTCTGCTCTCCTGAGTCTTTGGAGGACCAGTGAGATGCAAACAAGGGCCGTGAACAGCCAGTCTAGAAGCTGCTGCTTGCAAAGTTCAGTTTTGAGCTCTTCTTTTTCACATCCTGAGTGATCTCTGAATTGTTTTTACAGATGCAGGGGACAGAAAGTACTGAGGGGACCTTTGAGGAGAAGACTAAAAAACTTTACAGCGAGTTAGACCCTGTTCAGACCCATTTCGAAGCTTCTGACAGTTGATCTGAAGATGGGTGAAGATGGGAGGCTGAAGATGGGAGGCTGAGGGGGGTTCATATACTCTGTCAACCAGCACAGCACCTTAAGGACCACAGAAGGCATTTTCTTCCATTCCCCTGGGACTGGAGCCACCACTGGGCAATAAAGATTTGGTCCAAACCTGTTCTGGGTCTGCTTTAATCTGATTCTAGCCCTTCTTGTTCATCAGCCCCATCCCATCGCAACCTCCTGATGTCTGCTCTCCAGTTTCTCTTCTCTCTCGCTCCCCTGTAACAAAAGTTCCCAAAGTTTTTAGCACCGGGGCCCACTTAGTAAAAGGCACTCTATGGGGTCCCACCTACATTCACCACACTTTAGACACAAACACACAGTAATAATCACTTTAACCTTACCAGTTGCCCATCCTTTTTAGTGTGGTGATGGGGGGACCCTTTCTGGAGTGCATCCTAGAACTGCACACTGATCAGATCAGGACCATTCTGGTGGCCTTGCATTCCCCTTCACCTGGCCTTTGATAGGAGCTGACACGTGTTTGCCTACTCATGAGTAAACACACACATGTGACTCCGTTTCGCTTCCCATGGGGCCCAATACATTTTCCTTGTTAGCTCTCAGCTTATCAGTTTCAGATTCGTAACACAACGGCAATCACAACCCACACTTTGGGAAACACTGCATCCAGGAGCCAGGTGCAAGACGAAGGGACAGCAAGGGGGAAGTGAAGGAGCCCTTGGAGGGACTGTTACCAAAAGGGCTGTTTTGTTTAGGGTAGAGAAAAGGGGGGGGAGAAGAAGCGAAAGAATTCCAGGCGCAAGATAGTTGAACATTGAAAGGATCAGGATGTCAGTTATCAGCAAAATGCAATGGGGTCTATGGCTGTCTTCCTAGATGGGGGAACTTAAACAATACAATGAATCAGCAACACAAGAAGGCAGTTCAAGTTTGCATACAATACTTAAACCCTGATTGGGTTAAAACAATACAATGAATACAGTTATGTAAGATACCAGACTTCCTCCGATAATGTGTGGTCAGGGGTGTGTGTGTGTGTGTGTGTGTGTGTGTGTGTGTGTGTAACCATGAGCCTGTGACTTGACCAGAGTTCTGGAAATGTGCCTGTGTGCTGGGAGAAGTTTAGCCTGCCTGATATTTTAGTCCGTAGTAAGATAACCAGATATAGAGAGAAAATCACAACTAAAAGGAAAAAGGGGGTACCACGGGTGTAAATTTTCCCTGGTCTGCATTCAGGTACTGCACCCTACTCCAAATATCACACGTCTCTGAGTCTAGTGCTTCTCAAGTGTATGTTCCTACTTCCTAGGCTTTCTTCCTTTAACACTCAGCAAGGTTTTCCCTAGCATTTTCAAACTTTCCAAAAGGATCTCTGTAGAAATGCTGTCTGATCCTGTGTCAGCTCTGTCACATGTGGCATCACTAAAACATGCATGCCCAGCATTCTCCACCAATTAATGTTACCAAAAGGGCTGTTTTGTTTGGGGGAATTATTACTCTGCCATTATTGGAACCTTAGGGTCCAAGGCTGGAAAATAATATGGCTTAATGCAGAGAAATTCCCTTTTGCTTAAAGAGGAGACTGAAAGATAACTTTTAATAAAAGATTATAGTTTTATTACAAAAGCACAAAGGTAAACATAATGCACATGGTGAAATGATAAGTGCGTGTCTCTTGGTCCTAGTACTTGAATCTAGTGTACCTAGCTTTCATGGTGGTTGCGTGTAAAGAGTATTTGGTGCATCCGAGGAAATTAGAAAAAGGAAAGGTTGTAGGGAAGGATTTTAGGGGTTTCTGATCTGCTAGCCCCAGCTGCTAACTAAAGTGGGGAGAGAAGGGGAGAAAAAGGGAAAGAGTTCCAGACACAAGATAGTTACCTGTCCTGTAGAGAAGTGGGGGGGGGGGAGTCCTGTGAAGAGTACCTTCTGACACATAAATGACCAACATAAAAGTGTTGGTCCTTGGAGAGAGAGAGAGAGAGAGAGAGCGCGAGCATGTGAGAGGAAGCCCTCACTTAAAAGGGGTTTGGAGACAGTGCTGAGCTGGATGGTAGCTTGATTACTACCACACAGCAGGGTGCTTGGAGTGTGTAAAACATTGTGTAAAACAAGCTATTCATATTGTGATCATCTTGGTTACTCTCTCCAATGAACAAGCTCTTTTGGAGCTCCCCATTCGGCATCTCTGAAGCCATTTCTACAGCTGAGATGTGAAATGGCTTTGGGTTCATTCTGCCTAAACAAGGAACAGCCCAATCCTGACCTGCCTTGGCGCAGGCAGGCTGGCAGGAAAAGGACTGGGGCTGAGTTTTGAGAGCAAAATAGGCACACAGTTTTGTTCACGCAGGAGAGTCAAGTTTTATATAACAACTATGGCTGCAATCCTTAAGTCAGTCCCCTTAATCAGCACAATGGGACTTGCCTCTGAGTAGACATGCAAAGGACTGTGCTGTAAGGCAAGCCCAGGGCAGTGAGGAACCCCTGAACTGTGGCTTTGCAGGAAGAGAAGCACATGAAGCAACTGACACTCATTCAAGCCTTGGTAGGGTGACAGGGAGCTCTGATGAAGAGAGGGTAAGAAAAGTTGGAGAGAAGCCAAGGCAATAGACCTCCTCTCCATGTCATGCAGGGGAAGGAGAAAGTTGGGGCAAGCACCCCCCCCCACCCCCAGCATTTGTCCAAGGAAGTAAGAACATTGGGGTTTTTGCACAAAATAGTTGTACATTTCTTACATGTGGAGAAAAGCATAAAGGGACAGGTGGTTCACCAGCCCTGCTGTATTCCCCTAACTTTTGAATGAGGGAAGAGGGAGCTGGGGATGTCAATGTGGGGCTGGAGGCAGAGTTCTTGGGAATACTGGAGGGAATCAGCAGGAGAGGAAGAGGTTATGATGGGGGAGGAGAAGAGCGGGACAAGCATCAGACAAAAGGAGACCCACAACACCTTTGGGGAGCTTTGCATCAAATCTTTATCGCCCTGTGGTGGCCCCAGTCGCAGGGGAGTGGAGAGGATTCCCTTTTGTGGGTCTTAAGGATCTGGGTTGGTTGGCCTTGCACCGTGGCTCCCCCTTGGGTGCCTGGGGTGGGGGCTCATCTCCCACACCACTCACCATTTGTACCGCTTAATAAAGGCCTTTTCAAGTTCTTCTATGTAAGCTTCGAAATTGAAAAACCTGTCCTCATAGACATACCACACCAATTTCAGAACATCCCACTGCACTGTGGCTGCAGCAGCTTCTGGGGTTCGGGGGTCCTGGGTTTGGAAAGAAAAGATTAAGGAAAAGGGGGGTGGGTGATGTGATTATTCTGGATAATCTGGATATTCTGATTGTCCTAGATAAGAACAGCTCAGAATTGATCTATGCAATTCCTTGTTGGCATCTCCAAGGAGCTCAGGAGAGCAAAGTCTTCCCCTCGCTCTCTCTTCTTCACAACCACCCTGTGAGGTTGGTAGGCTGAGAGGAGGCCTAATCTGCCTAAGGCCATCCAAGCAAGCTGCCTGGCTGAGGTGAGGGGGTTCAACCCTGGGACTGTGCTGTTCTATAGATCAGTCTAACCACTACTCCATACTGCCTTTCTCAGCTGAAATGATTTTTCCTGGTTGACTTTCAAGGGCAAGCAAAGCAAGAGGCAGGTGTCATACACCTCATGGGTACTAATCATGGAGATCTCCCCAGAGCCTTTCCACTCAGTGCGTGATCTTAAGGGATACCCCCAAACCCACTTTCCACTTGTGATCTTCCCCCACCTCCACCCCCACCTCTAAGGACCTAAAAGGGAAGTTGTCTCAGCATGAAGGATGAGCTGCTTACCCTGGGGACGTTCAGCATTTCCTTGGACACTGCGCTAGTCAACCCACCCGGTGAGGGTCCAAACCTGCCATTTATTTTCTCTGAAAAGTCTTTGAGGAACTTTGCAACTCCAGCAAAGTCTGCTTTGAATTCAGGAGTAGCCATCTCCATGCCTGGCTGCCTGGTCCTGGAAGGAAACAAGAAGTTCAGTGGGTCCCCCAAGACCTCTCTCCCCAGCAAAGTGCCCTTCGACTGTGGCACTTCCACAATCCACAAATGGGTTGTGTTATTCAGGTTTCAAATAAAATTTCTTCCCCTGTTGGGTCCCAATCCTTTAATGGATGCAAGGTGAGTAATGGGTGCAAGGGTGCATTGTCCTGAGGTGCAATGTAGCCATGATCTCAAGGCCTGCAGCTCCCCGGGAAGCAAACCTTTTTTGTGTTTTTTGTTGCCTTATTAAGGGAGCCAACTCTTGCTAAAGAATTAGGGCCCAATCCTATCCAACTCTCCAGCACCAGTGCAGCCACAAAACAGCCCCAAAGTAAGGAGACAAATGTTCCCTTCCTTTAAGGAGGCCTCCGTGACTGTCCACCCCCCCCCCCCCACCATAGAATGCGCCCTGTTGGCTGGCTGCACCAGTGCTGGAAAGTTGGATAGGACTGGGCTGTGAGTCCATTGCTAACAGGGCATTTGGGAGCTGAGAAGCCTCCTTCCCTCCCATTGTCCTCTTCCGTTCTTGCGCCCTTAAGAGAAGCACGAGAAAACCGTCACCCCTATGGCCACAGTGCCATGGGTATAACTCAATTCCAATGCCATGGGTATAACTCAACTATAAAATAAATAAATAAAAAATAGAGCCTGGCAAGGATAGTGAACCTTCTGCCGTGGAGTCCCAGCCTGAGGTTTGTGGTCATCAGGGCATTTCCTTGTGGACACTCAGGATCCAACTGGCTCCTTGAATCCTGGAAAACAGGACTGGGCTGTGGCCACTGGGCCCATTCTGGGAGGGATCCTGACCACCAGCCCCAACATGGATCAGGGCTCCCTAGGGGCAGAGACTGAACACTGAAGCCAGTTAAACTCTCTGCTGTGGAAATGCCATCAGGGATGTCCACTGTCCTCTATAGATACTGGAAGGCTTCTAAATATGGACTCCCCAAGTGGATCAGCAGAATCCTCTTCATCTGGTCTTCTTCCAGGCGGTTGTGGTGAGGGGAAGCTGCAAGCTGCCCTCTTTTTACATCCCACGGCTGGTGGGTTGAACTGGGGCCCTGGAGTTCCACGGGCCGCAAGCTGATTGTTCTCTTTCAGGGAGACTGCGCTGAAATCCACTCAGTAACCTGTTTGTTGAGTCAAAATGTGACATGTCTGAAAGTTGGCCCACGTTATTGTCACCTGCCCAAGAATTGCTCAAGCTGAACTGCAGCTTGTGGCCACAGGATGGCAAGCATTTGAGGTCGGCTTTGCAAGCTAAGTTGGAGGGGTACCAGCCAGAATCTCTGAACCAGACAGCATGTTGGGAGCAGTACTAGTTCTCTTTGACCCTCTTACCTAAGAGTACACATTAAATCCCTACGCCTGCTGCATGGCTCACACCACCCCGATACACGTGGGCCCACTGGCTAAGGAAAAAAAACAAGCCAAGCTCATGAGTCTTGGGTTGGTGGCGGAGGAAAGACCAGGAGTCTTGGGTTGCTGGTCTCTCTTCTGGTGGGTGTGTTCAAGATGGTGGGCCTTTTGGGGACAGGCAACCCCTTCTTGATTTCTTTGACTGTGCAAAGTACTTTGTGAACTAATAGCGTTATTATTATTACTTATTATTAACAGTATTTATATACCGCTTTCCAACTAAAAGTTCACAAAGCGGTTTACAGAGAAAAATCAAATAACTAAATGGCTCCCTGTTCCAAAAGGGCTCACAATCTAAAAAGATGCAAAATGAATACCAGCAGACAGCCACTAGAACAGACAGTGCTGGGGTGAGGTGGGCCAGTTACTCTCCCCCTGCTAAAAAAAAGTGTTGACAACAAATGGGGACAGAAGGGGTGTGGATGGCCTCCAATTTTGTTGGGTGTTGACACTCCCTTATCACTGTATTGTGTATCACCCATAAATTGGCTTTTTGATGAAGGTGATGAGGGAGGGAATATTCTTCTTGTTACAGGGAGATGTAGTGGCACCTGGGGATTGTCTGGGCTTGGTTCACTCTGTTCTCCCCCTGGGCAATTTCAGGCTGCTTGGAGGCCAAAGGCACAGCCACACCTCCCTGACTCAGGAAGTGTCCTCTCCCTCCAGTATTCCCAAGAACTCTGCCTCCAGCCCCACATTGACATCCCCAGCTCCCCCTTCCCTCATTCAAAAGTTAGGGGAATACAGCAGGGCTGGTGAACCACCTGTCCCTTTATGCTTTTCCCCACATGTAAGAAATGTACAACATGACCAAGCCAAGGAGCTGGAATCCCTAGCATGTATGCACTGCTGAAACAGAGACGCCTGCGTTGGCTTGGTCATGTTGTGAGAATGGATGATGGCCGGATCCCAAAGGATCTCCTCTATGGAGAACTCGTGCAAGGAAAGCGCCCTACAGGTAGACCACAGCTGCGATACAAGGACATCTGCAAGAGGGATCTGAAGGCCTTAGGAGTGGACCTCAACAGGTGGGAAACCCTGGCCTCTGAGCGGCGCACTTGGAGGCAGGCTGTGCAGCATGGCCTTTCCCAGTTTGAAGAGACACTTGGCCAACAGTCTGAGGCAAAGAGGCAAAGAAGGAAGGCCCATAGCCAGGGAGACAGACCAGGGACAGACTGCACTTGCTCCCGGTGTGGAAGGGATTGTCACTCCCGAATCGGCCTTTTCAGCCACACTAGATGCTGTTCCAGAACCACCATTCAGAGCGCGATACCATAGTCTTTCGAGACTGAAGGTTGCCAACAGTCAAGAAATGTACAACTATTTTGTGCAAAAACTCCAATGTTCTTACTTCCTTGGACAAATGCTGGGGGTGGGTGGGTGCTTGGCCCAGCTTTCTCCTTCCCCTGCATGACATGGAGAGAAGGTCTACTGCCTTGGCTTCTCTCCAACTTTTCTTTCCTTCTTACCCTCTCTTCATCAGAGCTCCCTGTCACCTTACCAAGGCTTGAATGAGTGTCAGTTCCTGCATGTGCTTCTCCTTATTGGGGTAGGCAAGGTGGCGGGTGTCAATTTCCACTGGAAGATGTCAATATCCAGGGCAGAATGAGGACTTGTTTGCCCCCATGGCATTTATTTATGCATTTATTTTAATTCTCACATTTTTATACCACGCTTGGTTGCAGGCCAAATGTCTTCACCTTTATGCATCTCACAGAGCTTCTCTCAGCCATGAAACTTCCTGGGTGACTTTGAGCCAGTCTCTCTCTCTCTCTCTCTCTCTCTTCTCTCACCTACCTTGCAGGAGTGTTGTGAGGATAAAAGGAGGGGAGGAACTATCTATATCACCCTGAGCTCCTTCAAAGAAGGGTGGTATAATAATGTGAAAAAAAAAATGCTTGCTTGCTTGCAAGTGAGTGAGTGAGATGTCTACTCAGAAGTAAGTCCCATTAGAGTCAATGGAGCTTACTCCCAGGAAAGTGTGGCTAGGATTGGGCTGTGAGTGAGTGAAGTTTTGTGAAGGGCTTGTGGTCTCCCCAGAAGAATCTGGTTGGCTTGTGTGAAGAACACAATACTGGACTTAGTGGGATTTTGGTCACACCCAGCAGAAGTCACCTTCTGTTCACTGCTCCCTTTGTTTTCTTGGGTCCCATAAGTGCGCAGATGTGGGAGACAGGACCTTTTTTTCTTTTAATACCACGCAATGGACAAGTGAGCACTAGAACAGAGAAAGGTTTCATGCGTTCCTTATTTATTCTTGCCAGTAGAAAAGGAACAGCATTTGAAGGATAAGAGACTCATCAGTAGTTAAATACTTGGGAAAAGTGCACCAGTATGATGTGGCGGGTGGGAGGAAACTTGGACGCCTTCTTTCTCTCAGGGGATGATGACTGGAGTGCAGTCTCTGGGGGGGGGGGGGAAGGTGCAGGCTGTGTGGGGCAGGCTCCAAGCAGTCAAAGCTGACCAACGAGATCTCCTTCAAATCCTGGAGGGCGCTTGGGTTGTCAGGCTTGGCCAGCAGAGAGTCCCCTGGGTCATCAGCAGCCGTTCTTCTTGGGAAAGCAGCAGCCCAGAGAGGTCAGCATGTGCGCATAGCACCCCATCGTGAAGTATGGGATGCAGCCGTAGCTGTACTGCATGGGTCGGTAATAGATGACGCTGCACGAAGGCTGGCTGGGTCCACAGCAGGGCGCACAGGAGGAGCCACAGCCAGACCCAGACTGGGTGGAATAAGTTTTCCCGTCGAGGCACACAACCTGCTGGCCTGGAGTGCAACAAGAGCAACAGGAGCTCTCACAACCCATGTTGATGTTGGGAAGAGTGGAGGTGAACCTGGAAAGCAAATCAAGATTGCGGGTTTAGGAAGGCAGGAGATGCTGGGGAGGGCAGGTGAGTGACCAATGAATGACCAGAAGCAGGGGCGCACCAAACAGTAGCGTAGCAAGCGGAGGCGGGGGGTGGTCCACCCTTGGGTACACACCCAAGGGGGTGACAGGTACACCACCTGAGCCCTCACTGAGAAGAGGCTTGTGCCATGTTTGGCAACAAATGGGTCCTCCCACTACCCCAGGCTCCCCCCCCCCGTCACAAATGGCCACCCTGGGAGCAATCCTACAGCAACAAAATATCATCAAAGCATCCCTGTTGAACCACTTCTGGGTGTTGCACATTGCTGAGTATGGGGTGCGTCGCGTGGAGGGGCCGACACTCGCCCTGGGCGGCACCCACACTGACAACGCCACACATGTTCCTGTTGTGGCGGCCCATGTTGTGGGCGTCCACACTTTTGAGCCAGCGCCGCTTTGGTGGACGGGTGCCCAGAGAGTCCCTGAGACATGCCACTCATCCCATAGAGTGGAGGGATTTGTTTGTGCATCCAGCGATGTGGATTCCCACATGCATTGGGACGTGGTGCAGCCCAGGCATGAGACCACCAGAATGAAAAACTAATTCCCATTTCCTTTAAAGAAGAAGAAGATGATGATGATGAAGATTTTCATAGAAAGGGGGTCCGTTTAGCTTGAAATAGGAATTCTGAATTATCTTAGAGCTACAGCATTACCCATTGTTAAGGCTACAGTCCTATCCACACTTTCCTGGGAGTAAGCCCCATTGACTCCAATGGGGCTTCCTTCTGAGTAGACACGCATAGGAGCTTTAAGGCTCTGATGTGATGTCAAAGTTATCTCAGGAAGGTGAGTCTGAAGAACTGTTTGGCTGAAGCGGACACCATTGTCGTGACTGAAAATGTGGGTGCTAAGGAGAGATTTGAAGGGTGCAAGGGTGGAAACAACCCAGAGTGTTCCAAGGGGCAGCGAGTTTAAGGGGCAGCTAGTCTCCTCTAGTCATGTCACAGTCTCAGAAGCTGCAGAGAAAGGAGTGGCTGTCCCTTCAGCTTCCCACATGAAATTAATCAAATCCAGTACTAAGCACAGACTGTGATCATTGCCAGTGCCCATAAATTACCCTAACTGCTAATATAGTCTCTCTGCAATTCCCTCTCGAATAAATCAGCTCTTCGGAGCATCTCATTTGGCATCTCTTGTGCCATTTCCACCTCTGAAATTGGGAACTGCCCTCACGTTCATTCTGCCTAAACAAACCAAACCCTGAGAAGTATTGCTGGGTAGGACCGTGAAACCGACTCCATGCTTCACTACATGTCAAATTTGACTGCCAATGCTCAGAAAAAAATTGGACATGGTCTGCACATTGTTCAGTCTGGACTTGATGGGCTGTATGGCAATTAAAATTCTTTGGGAGGCCTGGAAGAACAGAAAGATCTCTGCTGTCTCCAAAACAACAACCACGTACATGCCAGGTGTGCTAGTATGTGCGTCCCAGGAGAGAAATTTCCGGAAACGTTACAGAATTTCCACTAAAATTTCACAGAATTGTTCCCCAAAATTTCTACAGAAGTCCCACAGAAATGTCCACATAAAAAGGGGGCTCCCGGCTGAGAGACCTCAGACCTACCACTTCTATCCAGACCTACCACCTATTGCTCCTCAGACCAAGAATTTGCAAATATTGTCTCATTTCAATATAAGAGTTATATCTTCTTTCTCATTATTTCTGAAACAGTAAAAGTGTCCCACCATCACCAAACTAAAAAGGATCCCACACACTCATTTGAAGAAATGAGACCCAACCTGAGGGATGGCACCAGGTCATGAGCTCATGCACTGACCATACATGATTTTCAATACTCTGGACTGAGTGAGTAGCAGGAAGGGCTGGATTGGGGCTCAGGGGTGACCTGAGAAAAGGACCCCAGAAAAGGACAGCTCTTTGCTTTTTAATTTTCTTCTCCTTTATTAGCATTAAAATTTAAAAAAAAAAGAAAATATCAATCAATTACAGTGAGGTTGCAAGACATATTGATAAGCAGTCTTTAAGATCTCTAAGCATGGACTCCAAAGGTCCAAGAATAAGTCCGTAAGTAGGTGCCCTGGTTGTGGACGTTTTGTTGATCACAATTTTTCCTTGGGAGATCATTAAGTCCAGTTGTAAAACTGAAAAATCTGAATAAAGCCATCACAGGACCTGTGTGCTCCCCCTGGATGGGTTCACTAAGTTGATGCGTGATCAATTTCCAGACTTCTGGAAGGTCAGCAGGAGCCCCGAAGGCTCTTTCTTTGTTTCATAGTGTTTTATAGTGAAATTTATAGTGTTTCATTGTGAAATTAATTCAATATGAAGTCTTGTTAAAATCGAAAGGGCTGGTCAGGTCTCAAGAGCTGTCTAGCACCCCCCCTTTCCACTGCAAATGTATGGGGAGCGACAGTGACAATTACCTGGAAATGAACCAATGAACGTGCAACACGGAGATCGGCAAAGCACCTGGTTCAGCCCACAGGCAGACGGGTGTATAAAAAGCGGAGATTGAATCGTCCCCTCGTCACAGATACTGGGAAGAAGACAAAGATCTACAGGACTTGGCTGATCAACTTGGTGAGTCTCTCTTTATCAACCCTCCAATGCCTTTCTATAGAACAAGCCGTGACAGCCCCGATGGCGCTTCCACTCTGGGAAGTTCGGCCGTTCCAAGATTTAGTCTCTCTCGCCAGGGGAAATTGGCATCTAACTGTATATGTTGGGACATGTGCTTCTCAGGTTGGTTTTCAGTTCTCCCACAGTGGGCACACTGTTAGCCCTGGCACAGCCCTGTTTTCTAGGATTCGAGGAGCCAACCGGATTCTGAGTGCCCACAAGGAAAGTCCAAATGGGCACGGACCCTAGTGAGGTCTTCAGTGCAGAACGTTCACTACCCTTGCCAGTCTGCTGTACTGATTTCCTAGTCTAGATGTGCCCCTGGCAGTGGACTCACACCTCATAGTGCCAATGGTTTTGCTCTTCTCTGAAACTCACACAGACAGAGGAGTAGAACGGGAGGGATGGACACAGCACAGCTCCCAAACTCCTGGGTGGTGATTGCCACATTCATTGGAAAGAAGACTTTGGTCCTTCCTGAGGACCTTCCCAAAATAAAACCCCAAAGGGACAAACAGGTCCAAGATGGTTGGTTTACTGGGGAGTTTAGGATCTTGGGAACACTCATTGATTTCATGCCCATTCATGGAGTGGAAGCCAGTAAGGGAAGCCTTTTAATTTCAACCCGAACAGGGCAATCCTGGGGGTAGCGTGCAAGGGAAGATCTTCCAGATTCAGTCTGAGCTGAGCAATCTCTGTGAACTGGAGCCCCCTCACCTGTTGACCCTCATCCCAGAACAGGGCCTGGCAGCAAACTTGAGGTGCCGCTTTCTGCCATGGAAATCTCTTTATCGAGTCGGGGTTCTCCAACCATCGTTGGGATCTACATATACAAAGAGCGTGAAAATATGGCCTGCGACATCCCATTGAATGGCTTCAATAAGCTGATGCGTGAGCAAATGCCAGACTTCTGGAAGGTGAGCAGGAGCCCCAAAGGCTCTTTCTTCGTATGGGTTTGTTCCTGGAGGAGGGGTTGAAGGTAAGTGTACTCATTCTAACGCTTTGTCTTTCGAACTCCCTGTCTTCTAACCTTAACCTTACCTTTAAAGCAACCTTAAATCAAAATTGAAAGTTAGCACCTAAGGGAGGTACATAGGGCTACTCTGAGCAGGAGCAGAGTCCTACTCGTGAGTAAGAGCAGCGTCCTACTCGTGAGTAAGTGCCCAAGGGTCAGGCATTTAAATCAAAATTGAAAGTTAGCTGCACCTAAGGTAGCACTGAATCGAAGGAAGGGAGGAGGATAAAGTGAAAAGCAGGTTTTCTACTTGTTTAAATTAAACCTATACTTAACCCAGGTTAAACCTAATCTAAGTTAGAACATAACCTAAACAGGTCAGTAAATTGGGACACAGGATCTAGAGAGCAATAAATAATTAAACAAACCCAAATAAAAACTAGCTTGAGGTTACAAAAACAGTCCAGCCTAAGAGAACAGAACTAGGAGGGAAAGGACCTAGGAAGGGCCAATTCCCAACCCATTAAGAGCCCCAGTAGGCTAATCCAAGCAGTCCATTCAGGAGCCTGCAGAGTAGGTCACGCCCATCAGCAGCCATTTGCCTTCCTGAGCTTTTGTAAACTCACCTGGGAAGGCCAGCCCCCTTTCAATCAGGAAGGAAGGAGGGGGGAGGAGCCAGCCAGGAGTATAAAGCTAGGCAGGCCATCGCGTGAGGCTCTCTGCAGACGCGTGTGGCCTCTGGGAACCCAGTGCCTCTGGGAACTAAGTGCCAGGTAAGGCACAAGAGTTTAGCATCTGGGCGAGTTCAGCAGCAGGGCGAGGAGGCCAGGGCCCCATACACTGCCCTTCCTCTTCCCTTGAGAAGAGGGCTGCTATCCAGTGTACGGTTTTTAAAAGGACCCCTAAATAAAACAACAACAACAACAACAAAAAAGCTATGCAGTCAGACAGCCAGCAGCAGGGTGGGGGCTATCCAGTGTTCTGCATCGAGTGCCACATGTATGATTATATGCCTCTGGGGCATAAGTCATGGGTGTGTCCTCGGTGCAAGGAGCTCCAGGCTCTCAGGGAACGCGTCCGCTCCCTTGAAGCCTTGGTGGCCGACCTGGAGAAGCGCAGGCAGCCAGAGGAGGACCGTGGGGAGACTTCTGGGGACGATCAGGCTTCGTCCCAACCTCAGGCGTGCAGCTCCTCGGCTGCCCGGGTGGGAAGTCTCGGGACTGGAGGACGTCATCCTGGAGAGGAGGGAAACAATCCCCTAGGGGGGATCCCTTCTCCAGGGGATGGGCCCGTATCCGAGCGCACTCGGGATACTCCTCGGCGGGAGGGGGGTCGGGGGCTTCTTGTAGTGGGGGATTCGATTATTAGAAACATAGAGAGGGGGGTTTGCGACGGATGTGAGGACCGCATGGTGACTTGCCTGCCTGGTGCGAAGGTTGCGGACATCACTTCTCGTCTAGACAGGCTGGTAGACAGTGCTGGGGGAGAGGTAGCGGCTGTGGTGCATGTCGGCACCAACGACGTGGGCAAGTGTAGCTGGGAGGTCCTGGAGGCCAAATTTAGGCTTTTAGGCAGGAAGCTGAAAGCCAGGACCTCAAAGGTAGCGTTCTCTGAAGTGCTACCTGTTCCACGCGCAGGGCCAGCTAGGCAGGCGGAGATCAGGGGTCTCAATGCGTGGATGAGACGGTGGTGTAGGGAGGAGGGGTTTAGATTCGTTAGGCACTGGGGAACGTTTTGGGACAAGCGGGGCCTGTACAAGAGGGACGGGCTCCATTTGAACCAGAATGGAACCAGACTGCTGGCGCATAACATTAAAAAGGTGGCAGAGCAGCTTTTAAACTGATCCCTGGGGGAAGGCCGACAGGAGCCGAGGGGCATCCGGTTCGGGACTCCTCATCCCTATGGGATGAGGATGGGGAGGTTAGAGAACAACAAGACAAAGGCAGGGTAGGAGAAGAAATTGGGAAAGGTAGGGAGATGGGATGTGATAGACAGTTTGGCACAATGAGAGGATGCGGGGACAAAGGAGCGAATAAGCAGCCCATCCTGGGGCATTCCGTGTATAAATGCTTTTATGCGAATGCCCGAAGTCTACGAGCAAAGGTGGGAGAACTGGAATGTCTGGTGACAAGGGAAAATATTGACATAGTGGGCATAACGGAAACCTGGTGGAATGCGGAGAATCAGTGGGATACCGCAATCCCGGGCTATAAACTCTACAGGAGGGACAGGCAGGGGCGTGTTGGAGGTGGGGTGGCCCTTTATGTTAAGGAAGGGATAGAATCCAGCAAAGTAGAGATTGAAGGTGGGTCCGACTCCACCATAGAATCTCTGTGGGTTAAATTACCAGGCTTGAGCAGCGATGTAATACTGGGGGTGTGCTATCGTCCTCCAGACCAGAAATCTGATGGGGACCTTGAAATGAGGAAACAGATCAGGGAGGTGACAAGGAAGGACAGGGTTGTAATCATGGGGGACTTCAATTATCCTCATATTGACTGGGTCAATTTGTGTTCTGGTCACGATAAGGAAACCGGATTTCTTGACGTGCTAAATGACTGTGGCTTAGATCAGCTAGTCACGGAGCCCACCAGAGGACAGGTGACTCTGGATTTAATTTTGTGCGGTACGCAGGACCTGGTTAGAGATGTAAACGTTACTGAGCCATTGGGGAACAGTGATCATGCTGCGATCCGTTTTGACGTGCACGTTGGGGGAAGAATACCAGGCAAATCTCTAACAAAAACCCTTGACTTCCGACGGGCGGACTTCCCTCAAATGAGGAGGCTGGTTAGAAGGAGGTTGAAAGGGAGGGTAAAAAGAGTCCAGTCTCTCCAGAGTGCATGGAGGCTGCTTAAAACAACAGTAATAGAGGCCCAGCAGAGGTGTATACCGCAAAGAAAGAAGGGTTCCACTAAATCCAGGAGAGTGCCCGCATGGCTAACCAGCCAAGTTAGAGAGGCTGTGAAGGGCAAGGAAGCTTCCTTCCGTAAATGGAAGTCTTGCCCTAATGAAGAGAATAAAAAGGAACATAAACTGTGGCAAAAGAAATGTAAGAAGGTGATAGGGGAGGCCAAGCGAGACTATGAGGAACGCATGGCCAGCAACATTAAGGGGAATAATAAAAGCTTCTTCAAATATGTTAGAAGCAGGAAACCCGCCAGAGAAGCGGTTGGCCCTCTGGATGGTGAGGGAGGGAAAGGGGAGATAAAAGGAGACTTAGAGATGGCAGAGAAATTAAATGAGTTCTTTGCATCTGTCTTCACGGCAGAAGACCTCGGTCAGATACCGCTGCCCGAATGGCCCCTCCTAACCGAGGAGTTAAGTCAGATAGAGGTTAAAAGAGAAGATGTTTCAGACCTCATTGATAAATTAAAGATCAATAAGTCACCGGGCCCTGATGGCATCCTCCCAAGGGTTATTAAGGAATTGAAGAATGAAGTTGCAGATCTCTTGACTAAGGTATGCAACTTGTCCCTCAAAACGGCCACGGTACCAGAAAATTGGAGGATAGCAAATGTCACGCCTATTTTTAAAAAGGGAAAGAGGGGGGACCCGGGAAACTATAGGCCGGTCAGCCTAACATCTATACCGGGTAAGATGGTGGAATGCCTCATCAAAGATAGGATCTCAAAACACATAGACGAACAGGCCTTGCTGAGGGAGAGTCAGCATGGCTTCTGTAAGGGTAAGTCTTGCCTCACAAACCTTATAGAATTCTTTGAAAAGGTCAACAGGCATGTGGATGCGGGAGAACCCGTGGACATTATATATCTGGACTTTCAGAAGGCGTTTGACACGGTCCCTCACCAAAGGCTACTGAAAAAACTCCACAGTCAGGGAATTAGAGGACAGGTCCTCTCCTGGATTGAGAACTGGTTGGAGGCCAGGAAGCAGAGAGTGGGTGTCAATGGGCAATTTTCACAATGGAGAGAGGTGAAAAGCGGTGTGCCCCAAGGATCTGTCCTGGGACCGGTGCTTTTCAACCTCTTCATAAATGACCTGGAGACAGGGTTGAGCAGTGAAGTGGCTAAGTTTGCAGATGACACCAAACTTTTCCGAGTGGTAAAGACCAGAAGTGATTGTGAGGAGCTCCAGAAGGATCTCTCCAGACTGGCAGAATGGGCAGCAAAATGGCAGATGCGCTTCAATGTCAGTAAGTGTAAAGTCATGCACATTGGGGCAAAAAATCAAAACTTTAGATATAGGCTGATGGGTTCTGAGCTGTCTGTGACAGATCAGGAGAGAGATCTTGGGGTGGTGGTGGACAGGTCGATGAAAGTGTCGACCCAATGTGCGGCAGCAGTGAAGAAGGCCAATTCTATGCTTGGGATCATTAGGAAGGGTATTGAGAACAAAACGGCTAGTATTATAATGCCGTTGTACAAATCTATGGTAAGGCCACACCTGGAGTATTGTGTCCAGTTCTGGTCGCCACATCTCAAAAAAGACATAGTGGAAATGGAAAAGGTGCAAAAGAGAGCGACTAAGATGATTACGGGGCTGGGGCACCTTCCTTATGAGGAAAGGCTACGGCGTTTGGGCCTCTTCAGCCTAGAAAAGAGACGCTTGAGGGGGGACATGATTGAGACATACAAAATTATGCAGGGGATGGACAGAGTGGATAGGGAGATGCTCTTTACACTCTCACATAATACCAGAACCAGGGGACATCCACTAAAATTGAGTGTTGGGCGGGTTAGGACAGGCAAAAGAAAATATTTCTTTACTCAGCGCGTGGTTGGTCTGTGGAACTCCTTGCCACAGGATGTGGTGCTGGCGTCTAGCCTAGACGCCTTTAAAAGGGGATTGGACGAGTTTCTGGAGGAAAAATCCATTATGGGGTACAAGCCATGATGTGTATGAGCAACCTCCTGATTTTAGGAATGGGTTAAGTCAGAATGCCAGATGTAGGGGAGAGCACCAGGATGAGGTCTCTTGTTATCTGGTGTGCTCCCTGGGGCATTTGGTGGGCCGCTGTGAGATACAGGAAGCTCGACTAGATGGGCCTATGGCCTGATCCAGTGGGGCTGTTCTTATGTTCTTATGTTCTAAGGTGGGAATTGAGTTTTCAGTTATGAAAGCTGGAGTGTCCTAGGACTAGCCTGGCAGATCCCATTCTTCCCTATAAGATGCAGTTGTTCTTGCCCTCCAGGATCCATCCCTTTCTGTGCAGATTGAAGCTGTTGAGGGAGAAGAGAAGCTCACTGTCTGCAGGAGCAGCTAGAAAGGAATCGTGGAGTACTGGTTAGAGTGCCAGGCTAGAACTGGGCAGTCCCAGCATTGGGCTGCACCCTCATCCAGGCAGCTCCTTGGGTGGCCTTTGGCAGCTGCCTTTGTCTCAGCCTAAGTACCCTGCAGGGGGGTTGTGAAGATATAGGGAGGGAGGGGAAGAGCTTGTCTGCTCCCCTGAGTCTTTGGAGGACCGGTGAGATGCAAACAAGGGCCGTGAACAGCCAGTCTAGAAGCTGCTGCTTGCAAAGTTCAGTTTTGAGCTCTTCTTTTTCACATCCTGAGTGATCTCTGAATTGTTTTTACAGATGCAGGGGACAGAAAGTACTGAGGGGACCTTTGGGGAGAAGACTAAAAAACTTAACAGCGAGTTAGACCCTGTTCAGACCCATTTGGAAGATACCCTTCTGACAGTTGATCTGAAGATGGGAGGCTGAGGGGGGTTCATATACTCTGTCAACCAGCACAGCACCTTAAGGACCACAGAAGGCATTTTCTTCCATTCCCCTGGGACTGGAGCCACCACTGGGCAATAAAGATTTGGTCCAAACCTGTTCTGAGTCTGCTTTAATCTGATTCTAGCCATGCTCTTCTTGTTCATCAGCCCCATCCCATCGCAACCTCCTGATGTCTGCTCTCCAGTTTCTCTTCTCTCTCGCTCCCCTGTAACAAAAGTTCCCAAAGTTTTTAGCACCGGGGCCCACTTAGTAAAAGGCACTCTATGGGGTCCCACCTACATTCACCACACTTTAGACACAAACACACAATAATAATCACTTTAACCTTACCAGTTGCTCATCCTTTTTAGTGTGGTGATGGGGGGACCCTTTCTGGAGTGCATCCTGAACTGCACGCTGATCAGATCAGGACCATTCTGGTGGCCTTGCATTCCCCTTCACCTGGCCTTTGATAGGAGCTGACACGTGTTTGCCTACTCATGAGTAAACACACATGTGACTCCGTTTCGCTTCCCATGGGGCCCAATACATTTTCCTTGTTAGCTCTCAGCTTATCAGTTTCAGATTCGTAACACAACGGCAATCACAACCCACACTTTGGGAAACACTGCATCCAGGAGCCAGGTGCAAGACGAAGGGACAGCAAGGGGGAAGTGAAGGAGCCCTTGGAGGGACTGTTACCAAAAGGGCTGTTTTGTTTAGGGTAGAGAAAAGGGGGGGGGGAGAAGAAGCGAAAGAATTCCAGGCGCAAGATAGTTGAACATTGAAAGGATCAGGATGTCAGTTATCAGCAAAATGCAATGGGGTCTATGGCTGTCTTCCTAGATGGGGGAACTTAAACAATACAATGAATCAGCAACACAAGAAGGCAGTTCAAGTTTGCATACAATACTTAAACCCTGATTGGGTTAAAACAATACAATGAATACAGTTATGTAAGATACCAGACTTCCTCCGATAATGTGTGGCCGTGTGTGTGTGTGTGTGTGTGTGTGTGTGTGTGTGTGTGTGTGTGTGTGTAACCATGAGCCTGTGACTTGACCAGAGTTCTGGAAATGTGCCTGTGTGCTGGGAGAAGTTTAGCCTGCCTGATATTTTAGTCCGTAGTAACATAACCAGATATAGAGAGAAAATCACAACTAAAAGGAAAAAGGGGGTACCACGGGTGTAAATTTTCCCTGGTCTGCATTCAGGTACTGCACCCTACTCCAAATATCACACGTCTCTGAGTCTAGCGCTTCTCAAGTGTTTGTTCCTACTTCCTAGGCTTTCTTCCTTTAACACTCAGCAAGGTTTTTCCTAGCATTTCCAAACTTTCCAAAAGGATCTCTGTAGAAATGCTGTCTGATCCTGTGTCAGCTCTGTCACATGTGGCATCACTAAAACATGCATGCCCAGCATTCTCCACCAATCAATGTTACCAAAAGGGCTGTTTTGTTTAGGGGAATTATTACACTGCCATTATTGGAACCTTAGGGTCCAAGGCTGGATAACAATATGGCGTAATGCAGAGAAATTCCCTTTTGCTTAAAGAGGAGACTGAGAGAAAGATAACTTTTAATAAAAGATTATAGTTTTATTACAAAAGCACAAAGGTAAACATAATGCACATGGTGAAATGATAAGTGCGTGTCTCTTGGTCCTAGTACTTGAATCTAGTGTACCTCGCTTTCATGGTGGTTGCGTGTAAAGAGTATTTGGTGCATCAGAGGAAATTAGAAAAAGGAAAGGTTGTAGGGAAGGATTTTAGGGGTTCCTGATCTGCCAACCCCAGCTGCTAACTAAAGTGGGGAGAGAAGGGGAGAAAAAGGAAGGAAGAAGAAGGGAAAGAGTTCCAGACGCAAGATAGTTACCTGTCCTGTAGAGAAGTTGGGGGGGAAGAGTCCTGTGTGGAGGACCTTCTGACACAACATAGATGTGTTGGTCCTTGGAGAGAGAGAGAGAGCGCGCGAGCATGTGAGAGGAAGCCCTCACTTAAAAGGGGTTTGGAGACAGTGCTGAGCTGGATGGTAGCTTGATTACTACCACACAGCAGGGTGCTTGGAGTGTGTAAAACATTGTGTAAAACAAGCTATTCATATTGTGATCATTTTGGTTTCTCTCTCCAATGAACAAGCTCTTTTGGAGCTCCCCATTCGGCATCTCTGAAGCCATTTCTACAGCTGAGATGTGAAATGGCTTTGGGGTCATTCTGCCTAAACAATGCAAAGGACTGTGCTGTAAGGCAAGCCCAGGGCAGTGAGGAATCCCTGAGCTGTGGCTTTGCAGGAAGAGAAGCACATGAAGCAACTGACACTCATTCAAGCCTTGGTAGGGTGACAGGGAGCTCTGATGAAGAGAGGGTAAGAAAAGTTGGAGAGAAGCCAAGGCAATAGACCTCCTCTCCATGTCATGCAGGGGAAGGAGAAAGTTGGGGCAAGCACCCCCGCCCCCAGCATTTGTCCAAGGAAGTAAGAACATTAGGAGAGTGCACAAAATAGTTGTACATTTCTTACATGTGGGGAAAAGCATAAAGGGACAGGTGGTTCACCAGCCCTGCTGTATTCCCCTAACTTTTGAATGAGGGAAGAGGGAGCTGGGGATGTCAATGTGGGGCTGGAGGCAGAGTTCTTGGGAATACTGGAGGGAGAGGACACTTCCTGAGTCAGGGAGGTGTGGCTGTGCCTTTGGCCTCCAAGCAGCCTGAAATTGCCCAGGGGGAGAACAGGGTGAACCAAGCCCAGACAATCCCCAGGTGCCACTACATCTCCCTGTAACAAGAAGAATATTCCCTCCCTCATCACCTTCATCAAAAAGCCAATTTATGGGTGATACACAATATACTGTGATAAGGGAGTGTCAACACACAACAAAATTGGAGGCCACCCACACCCCTTCTGTTCCCATTTGTTGTCAACACTGTTTGTTCACAAAGTACTTTGCATAGTCAAAGAAATCAAGCTGGCTGTTTATGGTGTTGATTTGGTTTTAGCAGCTGAACCAGCAGCTTCAACACATCCTTTTGCCTCCAGGTTGTCTTCTTCTGCCTGGAGAGCTTCATCCTTAGCTTTGACCTTCAACGTCAACATTGACTTGCAAAGGGGCAGTGAGGCCGTGGCCTTGTCGTACAGTTGCAGGGAAGTGCAGGGGGGTTCCTTGAGAGCGCAACATGTCGCTTGCGCAAGACTGGTTGCTGCAGCCTGTTCAGCGGAGGGATCCGCGCATTCTTCAGGAGTGGGCTGGGATGCAGAAAATAATGCATCCGGATGAGGCACTGCAGTAGGGGCAGAAGCAAGACTGAACAGGACCCTGGGTGGGAAAGTAGGACTGGGCAGCCTTGCGCCAGCATTGGCTGCAGTAAGGACCTCAGCCCCGAGGAGACGGAGAAGACTGGCCACCACTGCAGGGGGAGCGGAGGGACAGAGGACCACTGAAACAAGGGGAATAAAAAGAGGGTACCCAGTGGTAAGGAGGGTGGAGAGACTAGTCAACTTTGCACTAGTCAACTTTGCAACTTTGACGGAAAGTCAGGGAACCAACCCTGCAGGGGGTGTGGGGAGGTGGAACCCAACAACGCTGGCCATAATTGCCAGGAGAACAGAAAGACCGGATGCCCCCACAGCAGCAGGAACAGGGAGACTTAGTGCCCCACCTGTGGCCACCTCCACAACAAGCTACAGTCATGCCACTGTTTGGCAAAGTGCCCATTGTCAAGGTGCGCTGGCCAACCTGAAAGAAGCACGGAGTTAATTTGTTGGGAGGATCGGAAACAGGGAACTAATTGGACATTTCAGACTACTACTGTCTTAGTAGTATGATTTGGACAGAACCCTCCATTAACTCACTGGAGAAATGTGCATATATTACAGAATAAAATAGAAAACCCAAGGTGTCCTGGGTGCTACTTCTTTAGAAGTAAATACACTTTTGTTTGCATGTGAGGCATGCCTCTGTGTCACAGCAGGCATCCAGCAGGTTAGATCCAACAGGTACAAACCGCAAGAGAAGATATTCCGATTGAACATGAGGAGAAAAAATTCCTGACGGTCAGGGGGGTTTGGCAGTGGGACAGATTTCCAAGCGAGGGGGTTGCTTCTCCCCCCCTGGAGAGCTTCAAGCAGAGGTTGGACAAGCCCCTGCTGGACATGCTCTAGGAGGACTCCTTGCTACATGCAGGGGGTGGACTAGATGACCTTGTGAGTCCCTCCCAACTCTAGGATTCTATGGTCTTGCTTCCTTTTCTCTTACACATCTGCTAAGATGGTGCTTTTTAAATACTTGAATTTAAGAAGAAAATACTTTACTGACTGAAATTGCACCCCCAATTACCTGGTCATTAGGGTTTATTCATCAAAATAATTATATTATCCATCAATTTTAATTATTCATCAAAAGAATTATAATACATTGACCTATGTGATAATGTGACTAAGTGTGCCCTTCTGAGATTTCTAAGAATTAAGCATGAAGGTCCATAGTGGTTTTATTTAATTGACCCCCCCCCTGAAATTATATTCTCATAGTCACATTCCCCTCCCCTTGTATATTCTCTGTGAATAACCCAGTTTCAACTTTTAAAGATGGCTTTGATCCAGACAAACCAGCATGGAGTTAGGGAACTAGAAGTGGAAGGGGGGCTTTCCTGACCCTCCTTCATCTTGCAACCCCCCAGAGCTACCGAAAAGCCAGCCTGATGGGTTAAGGGGTCCCTGGGAGAATGTGGGGTTCAGCACAGGAGGGGCTGCTGAAGGAAGGGAGCTTGACAGAAATCCTTCCACCAAACAGAAGCGGTGTACTGTTCTCATAAACACTAGCTGGGATCTTATCTTAGATCTAAGTGTGAGGATCTGTAGCACGAGAGTCACCTTAAATCCTCTTCCTGTACTGATCATTCCAAATCAAGGCAATAAGTGTTTTATTATCCCCTTTTATCCCCCCAAATCCCTCCTCTGAACCCATATTTTCTCTGAGGTCCTTCACACAGTTCCTTCACCCTCATCTCCTACTGCACAGAATTTTAAGTACTTGTAACCAGTGCTTTTTGTTAAAAAAAAAAAAAAAAAAAAAGGTGCAGGAACTCACAACTTGTTAATCTTTTATTTATTTATTTATAAATCATTTTTTATTGGAGAAATAAAATATTTTTTATGTGCTTCCCCCCTAAAGATGAACTTACTTCTGAGTAGACATGCCTAGGATTGAGCTGTCAATCTCCACATCCCCTTCCCCCTAGCTCAGAGCCCTTCCTCTGCCTGTCTACTCAGAAGTCAGTCTCACTAGAGGCAGTGGGGCTTCCTCCCAGGAAGGTGTGGAGAGGACTGCAGCCTCAGAGCCCCTCCTCTGCCTGTCTACTCAGGCTGCAAGGCTATGACACTTTCCCGGGAGTAAGCCCCATTGAACACAATGGAACTTACTTCTGAGTAGACATGCATAGGCTAGGACTCTCAGGCTGCAAGGCTATGACACTTTCGCGGGAGTAAGCCCCATTGAACACAATGGAACATGGAACAATGGAGTAGACACGCACAGGCTTGGGCTCTCAGGCTGCAAGGCTATGCACCCTTTCCCAGGAGCAAGCCCCACTGAGCACAATGAGACTTACTTCTGAGTAGACATGCCTAGGCTCATGCTGCAGATTGGCACGGGGGGGGGCTGCACCAGCCAGCTTCCTTCCCCTCCTCCTCCGCCAAGCCAGTACCTGGGAGTTCCGTGGGTGCCACAGCCCGTCTCCCTGGCTGGCTGGCTGTCCGTCCTCCTCCTTGGCGTTGGCGTGTGTCCCCCGTGCCCTCCACCGGCTTGGAAGCTGCGCGGGGGAGGGGAAGCGGGCTGGGCTCAGGTGAGAGCTTGGAGATGGGGGCAGGAGGGGGTCGTTGTGCGGTCAGGCAGGGGCCAGGTGCCCGCACACCCTGCACTCCCCAGCACCCACCAAGCGAATGCTTCTGTTTTGCTCCCCCCCTCCTGGAATGCCTCTGAAGGGGAGGGGCCCCTGCAAAAATGTGCAGGAACACTGTCCCCCCCCCCCCCACATTCCATTAGAAAAAAGCCCTGTCTTGTGTGCTCCTTGAGGTATCTGGTGGGCTGCTGTGAGATACAGGAAGCTGCACTAGATGGGCCTTTGGCATAATCCAGCAGGGCTCTTCTGATGCTCTTATCCCATGCCTGAGTGGAGGATGAAATCACTGAAACCTTGGGCACGTTTTGAGATCCTGAGCTATCTAACATCCATCCATGTCATACCATCTTTAGATCCTGAAGGACCACTTGTGATAGTCTTCAAACTAGGAGGATACTGCCAGATCCTACCGTCAAACACAACTCACTGCAATGTTAATGGAAAGTTGCACAACCCAGTGAAAACATTGCCTGACGGTAAAGGAGCTCATCGCATCTAGATGAGCCAGTGTTATCTCGAAAGGAAATTACTTTCTGGGTATTTCAGTAGGAGGAATGCCCAAAACTTAGGCGGGACGTGCAAGTTGTGTTTTCAAGATGACAACTCAGTAGTCATCTGGAACTCATTTGTTTCTAAGTGACGCTTCCGTTCAGTTTTCCGTTTGACTGTAAAAGCAAAACTGGTTCCTATTTATGGAATATTCTCTCCAGTGATACCTACCTGGTGCCTACATCATTGGTTCTGCCTTTTGCTGAGTCAGACGGTTCATCTATTTTAGTGTTGGTCTACACCAGGGGTGCCCAAACCCCAGCCCTGGGGCCACATGTGGCCCTCGAGGCCTCTCCATGCGGCCCTCAGGGAGCCCCCAGTCTCCAATGAGGCTCTACCCCTCCAGAGATTTGTTGCAGCCCACACTGGCCCGACACAACTGCTCTCAGCATGAAGGCAACTGTTTGACCTCTTTGCGTAAGCTGTGGGATGAGGGCTCCCTCCACTGCTTGCTGTTTCACGTCAGTGATGCAGTAGCGACAGCAAAGGAAAGGCCAGCCTTGCTTTGTGCAAGGCCTTTTATAGGCCTTGAGCTATTGCAAGACCTTCATTCATTCATATAAATTCATGTTTAATATATTCATTTATGTAAACTTAAGTAAATTTATTCAAATTTTAAATGTAAATTAATTCTTTCTTTCCCCAGCCCCTGAAGCAGTGTCAGAGAGATGATGTGGCCCTCCTGCCAAAAACTTTGGACACCCCTGGTCTACACTGACTGGCAGCAGCAGTGGTGTCACTAGGGTTTGCAATGCAGGAGGCCAGCACATCATCCCCATGAGAACCAACACCCATGCAGTGGGTGTGACAACGCATCATCGCTCCGCCCCTGCTGGTTTTTTGGCTATAACGTTTGATAGAATAGAGATATTTGGACACAGTTTGTTTCATTGCATTCTGCATGAAATTATGCATTGAATGATATATAACATGGTGGTATTATACCTAAACATGCAATTTTAACAGTTTTGGCCAGCAATGGTGTCACCCCCCCATGCATTACCCAGTGTGGCCCACACCCCCTGCACCCCCCTAGTGACACCACTGGGCAGCAGCTCTCCAGAGTTTCAGGTCTTTTCCTTGTCCCACTTGGAGATGTCAGGGATTGAACCAGAGCAGTGATATCATGCTATGTTTTTAAGTGTAGGAGCTCACCCTGACACCCCCATAGTCACATCCCATTAAGGTTATAACAAACAAGAACATCAACTTCACATTAGAACATTTTCTTTCCCTGCCACTTATTTCAACTCTGAAACTTCTTATCCTTCATTTAAAGACCAAGCTCATTTCATCTCAGATTCTTGGAGTGGGTCACAACAGTTTGAAAACAAATATATAAAAATTGAAAGGTGGAAATACTCTATAAAAGATCTGTTAAGTTGCAATCCTATGCACACTTACCTGGGAGTAAGTCCCATTGATCTCAGTGGAACACTTCTGGGTAGATGTGCATAAGATATACATAGGAGCGAACATAAGAACATAAGAACAGCCCCACTGGATCAGACCATAGGTCCATCTAGTCCAGCTTCCTGTATCTCACAGCGGCCCACCAAATGCCCCAGGGAGCATAAGAACATAAGAACAGCCCCACTGGATCAGGCCATAGGCCCATCTAGTCCAGCTTCCTGTATCTCACAGCGGCCCACCAAATGCCCCAGGGAGCATAAGAACATAAGAACAGCCCCACTGGATCAGGCCATAGGCCCATCTAGTCCAGCTTCCTGTATCTCACAGCGGCCCACCAAATGCCCCAGGGAGCATAAGAACATAAGAACAGCCCCACTGGATCAGGCCATAGGCCCATCTAGTCCAGCTTCCTGTATCTCACAGCGGCCCACCAAATGCCCCAGGGAGCACACCAGACAACAAGAGACCTCATCCTGGTGCCCTCCCTAAGTGCCTCCCTCCCTGAGTGTTATTCAGATATACTGCTGTGCTCAGTAGGAACTACACCCAGGTACATGTGTATTGAATTTTAGCCTTAATGCAACATGACATCCCAGAATAGCCCTGGGGAAAGGAGATGGCCTATTTGGGCTTATGACTCTCGCAAATTTATCTCCTGCCAAGTCTGATGCTTCTTCCTAGCTCATGTCTCAGCTTTGGAGTTGTAGCTGAAGTGGGAGAGATGGGAGGGCAGAGCTGCAGGACTTCAGCAGGAGCGGTGATGTCACCAGCAGCTCACACTCCTGCTGATGACATCACCATTCCTGCTGGAGAAGCTGGAGCAACTCCCTCCCAACACTCCCCTTTCCGCTACAACACCAAAGCTGAGACTTTCTAAATGCAAAACATGTGCTTTGTTCCCAAACTGTGGGTCGGGGCAGACTGGTGGCTCGCGACCTGACTTTTGGGTGGGGGGTCACCAAAGGGTGATTGAAAGATCAGATCACTGCCTCAAGCCCTGAGGATATTCCAAAATCAGACGCTGTAGCTGCTAATGACCCTGCAAAGAGCTCAGCTCCTGCAGTTTGCAAGCATGTGTAAATATAGGGAGATAAATGTTTGTCTTTTTTTCTGGTCATTATTACTTATAAATAAAAAATAAAATTCTTTCTAGATCTCCTTTTTTAAAAGTCTGGTAAACCTAGGTGGGTCCCGATAGAGTGTCATTTTAAAAAGTGGGTCCTGGTGCTAAAAAGTTGGGGAACCGCTAGCATAAAGCATTGGCCCTTGCTGGACAGGAACATAGTGTGTTGATTTGTTTTGATTCTAATTTACTGACAGATGATACCCCCCAACGGGCTCCCAGCTTTCAGCAGCAGCAACAGAGACCCTTGCCCTCAAGCCTGCCAACTACACAGGCACAGGAAGGGAAATAGAGAGAAAATGGAGAGAAAATGAGATGTGCTGGACCGGGACAGAATGAAACAGGGAGTCATAAACAGATGGTGCTGTCCAGTTTGGATCCCAGCTGATCTTGCAGCAATCAAACCTTCTGCGACATCATCTTCCCCGCTCCCAGCAACTTTTCCAGCTAGGAGTCTATTGTCTGGAATTAAGAGCCTGAACAGGCACTTGTTGGGTCCTGATTGGCAGGGGACGGCAAAACAAGGCACGTACGTGACATTCCATGCCGCGTCCCTGCCAAGCAATTCTTCCCTTTGCAGCGGCACGCCATGGCAGCTTCGATCCCGCACGGGTAACAAAAACAAGCCCATAAAAACTGCCGCTTCAGCACCTGCGGCCCCCAGCAGTCGCTGCTGCCGTTCACACGCCCCTTTTCTGCATTATCACCAGCCAACCTTTCAGCTCTCGTATTATTGGATTAAAATTTTATCGCGCCTGTCCGTCATGCCGGCTCTTGATGAAATGGTGTTAAATGATGCGCACCTGATGAGTTATCAAGCCCTCCCCTGAACTGGCCTCTCTGTCAGCGGGGACGTTCCAATGTTCTCACCCTCCTGTGCGCTTCCAGAAACCATGAGCTGTTCTCTTCATTGTCTCCACTTGAAATTCCTGAGGCCTGAGGTAGAGAACACCAGTGACATGGCCGCACTGCATCCACCCAGCGGAAAGGGTGCATAGTCCACAGTTCATTTCAGTGGGGCTCGAAGAGGAGGACTGCCCTCAGGGCCATAGTTATTTGTCTCCCCCACAACTGCCTGTAATGGTACCCAAAGCCCAAATGCACCACCTGTTCCTTTTTATCAGGGACAGTCTCTGTTTTCTGTTGCTTTGGGGGAGATGTTGGGAGGTGGTTTTAAAATAGTGTTGCTGCGCACTCATCAGACTTAATATTTATTAAGTATTCTGAGCTTCAGATACTTAAAAATACTTTATTAAGTATTCTGATAGGAAGTATGCATGCTCCTTCCTATCTAGATGCAATCCAGGGGTGTCAAACTCAATTCATACAACCTGACGAATAGCATTCACGATGCCTGCTGGGAGCTGGAAGTGATGTCATTAAGCAGGAAGTGATGTCATTAAGCAGGAAGTGATGTCATTAAGCAGGTCATGACCAGAAATAAGCACTTTTTTTTCTCACTGAGGAGCTCATTAGTTGCAAATGACAGAAGAGAAAATACACAAATCTTGATCATACTTTCAAGATATGGGAAAGCCAAATTATCACATTGGCCACCCTTTCAGCAGTGACACCTCACAGCAACTCAGAGTAACTGATGGTGGTGCTGGGAGAGCCTGAGGGTTGCATAAAGAGCATCTGTGTGCAACATCTGTCCTGCAGGCAGTATGTTTGACACCCCTGATATAATCCTTACAACACTGCTGTTAAGGTAACTAAACATTATTATTACCCCCACTTTGCAGTTGGACAACTGAGAAAGTTATCTACTTGCAGGAAATGTTAATACAAAAGCTGGGCCATTAAAAACATGACCCTTCCACCTGTAGTCTACAAGTGGTCCAGTCCAGTCTAATAGCTCAGCACGCTGCCCCCACCCCATTTTCACCTCTGTTTGCTGCACAGGGGCATTGCTTTTCTGGTTTTCTGATACTAAGTACCAGAGTGGAAAGTGAACACATCCTGACATTATAATCAATTATTGCTCACTGAAATAGCATCACCAACGTGCATTTACAATAAAAGACAGATCCCTGCCCCGAGGAGCTCACAATCTGAAATAAGCACAAAAGAGACAGAGGAAGAGGACGACAATGCCAGGGAAGGGGCAGAAAAACATGCAATTATTTTCCTGTGCACAGGTTTCAGCTTAGCTGCAGGAAGGTAGAGGGATTCTGGGAAAGTGCCAAAAGCTTCAAGGGAAAAGGTGAGTTTTTGAGAAGGCGTTTGGAGGAAGTGGGACAGGCTAGCTTTGAGCCCTTTCTTCTCAGCTCCATCTCTCAGCAGGTATCCTGACCAAAGCATTCTCTCACTGCCCTGTTTATGAGAACAGATGCCAGGCAGACCGACTGGATGGAGAGCCCGCTCTTATCATCTTCGGTCCTCTGCTGGATTCTCTCTTTTCCAGATCCAAGTAACTCAAAGGTACACTGAATCTCTGGCATCAAGAACAGCTTCCCATACTAGGCTGGGTTTTACTTGCTAAGGTCAATTAGATCAGATTAGAATCCTTTATTGCCATGTATAACACATACAAGACAAGAAAAGTAGTGAGTGGTAACCTAAACCTGTTCACAGCCTAAACCTATTAAAGGGAAGGTTTGTTGGACCAAGCACTCTTGACAGAGCTAAGGGGCATTCCTCCATACCTACTAGCCCAGGGGTGCTCAATAGGTGGATCGCGATCTACTGGTAGATCGCGAGGCAAAATGAGTAGATCGTGGAGCCCTGTCTCTCCAAACTGTTAATATGTCAGTTTCGTCTAGTGACTAGATGAAAATGACATATTTAGCTGACACTAAACTGACACTGAAACTGACACTTTAGCTGCTCTTCAGGCATGCAGCAACAAAACTGACGAAATTGACTAGACTCCAGCAGGGGCTCCATGCATTAAAGGGGGTGTCTGTCAGACGCTTCCTTCCCCCCTGGTAGATCTCCAGGCCTTGCTGGGTTTCAAAGTAGCTCTCGAGCCAAAAAAGTGTGAGCACCCCTGTATTAGCCTAACCTCAAGAATGCAAGAAGTCTTGGAGAGAAATTATAGGATGCAGCAGCAGAACTGAGAATATTGCCTTTCTAAAATCATTCTTTCAACTCATTCTGTTACATGTGACTTTCTAGCTTTGTGATCCTTGAAGGTATTCGGCTCCCTAGGGCAGTGTTTCCCAAACTGTAGATTGGGGTCCACCAATGGGTTGCAATCTGCTTGTGGGTGGAAACTCACAAGTTGTGAAACTCATAAGCTGATAGCTGACATGGAAAATGCACTGAGCCTTACGGAATGTGAAACTGAGTTGCACATGCACGTTTACTAAGGAGTAGACAAACATGCCTCAGTCCATTTGAAAGGACAGGCTGAGAGGAATGGTCCTCTCAACACCACCGGAATGGTCCTGATCCAATGAATGAATGCCCCAAAAAGCACTTGAGAAGAAAGATGCCCCCTCCAAGCTGACAAGGAAAAGTATTTTGCCCTAGAGTCACACATGCACATTAACTCACAGGTAGGTGAACATCTGCTCTGATTTAAGACTGGGCAAAGGGGCATGAAAACACTGATGGTCCCAATCTGGTCCCAATCTGATGGAGCTCAACAAACTCTCCAGAAGGCAGTCCCCCCATAGTAAAAAAGATAAAAATTGAGGTTTGGAAAGCTGGTAAAATGAAACTTTTTTAAATTTTAGTCTCATAAAGCTAGGTGGGTCCTGAATAAGCGTTATTTTTAAAAGTGCGTCCTGGTGCTAGAATGTTTGGGAACTACTGCCCTATAGCAATGTGGGGAAACCCCAAGTCAGTCATTTGTCAGACACAAGTCATCTATTTCAATTTTTAAAATTTGTCTTCCTCCTTTGCAGAGGTTTTTTTTGTATGGCTTTTTCTTTAATGTTTCAAGCATGGGGGGAGAACATCCTTTGAGTCTTTTTTTTTTAATTCAAAAATATTCCTGTAGATTTGCATCCCATGATATTAAAATCTAAAAATAAGATCATCAGGATGGGGTTGGGAGGGACCATTAAAACAACAATCTTTGCTCCTATTTTGCAAGGTCGTTTACCTCCCTCTAAAATTAAAAATATGTATCTATTTTATTTCATCCTTAATGCTGAAGTTGCACTGAAAGGAAGAAATAAAACTTTTCATTAAAGGAGCTAATCAAAAGCTAATTTGAGAGCAAAAGGCTAGTACTGAACCAAGGAAAACCTACATTTCCAAAATCAGCTGGTTTTAAACTTCAACAGGGTGGGTTGTTCCAAGCGCTCCTGGACAAGAGCAGCTCACCAAGAAGCATCTCACTGTCGTGTGGGAGGGGGCTGTGATGCTCTTAGAGCTCTCCGTCTACCCCAGAAGTCGGGGCCAATTTTCTTCTTATGTAGGGAGATCAAACTTCTCTTTGACCCCAGCAGGTCAACAATATTGTTGCGCAACAATCTCCCCCCTTCTCTGTGCAAAATCTGCATTAACATTCTTAATGTATGATGAAATAGTTCTGAAGATCAACAAGCTTCCTTCTTTTCCAGCAAGCTCACTGAATTGTGCAATAACCGGCTAAGGAGCTGCACAGGTGCTGAGTTTTGAGTCTAGACATCTTTTCCAGTAGGGAGACCAAGCGAGTCATTGCTAAGTGGCCTAATTCAATTGGGCAGGGACAACAGAGGAGACGGGGCAATCCCCAAAAGATCGCAACTGACGCCTAAAGGCATTGCGTTCCCCAGATGACAACTTGTTTTCCAATACGCACAATGCAATTGTTGCAGTTGGGATATCTGAATTTATTCCCAAGAGGCAATCTTTGGTGCACAGTACTTCTTTGCCATAGAGTTTTGGAGCCCTTAGTTTTATAAGGACTCCTATTAAAAACCAAAATAGAGTACGTTTTTGTACAGGTACATGTGGCTTAATGGTGGGGATGCATTCTCTGAAACCCATCATTAGGCGCATTCTTCGTTTTCGGAACAACACCCAGTAGCACCCCAAAATGCCTTGTGGAACCACAATGCACCTGCCACAACCCACCCAAAACCAAGTCATGACCAACCAAAAATTGGGACACAAGCCACTGGGGAGTGAGTTTGGGAACCACAGTTTCACCATTGTATATGTGGCTGAACATTAACCAAAATGTTGTTGTGCAGTGTAAACTGCAATCTTGGCCCCTGGGCCACCCAGGACCACAAAATGCCACCCCTCAGCCTAAAAACATCACTTCTGGTTTTTGCCCAAAACCGGAAGTGATGTTTTAGGTTTTCTGAAGGTCTCAGAAGGTCTTCTGGGGGCCGGTGTCCCCGACCCTCAAAGGTCCTGTTAAGAGGCCTTAACCAAAAAAAAAAGGGCAGTGGGGGAGGGGATCACGGTCACTCCCCCCTGCTGGGCAGTGCCCCAGCACAGCTGCCCTCCAGACCCGCCGGTACGCCAGGGTGTGCTTCATACCTGTGTTATCACAATGGAACTCACTGAACTGGAAAGAGTCACAATTTCTGCACTTCACAAATGAAAACAGGGACACACCCACAACACCCCACTTCTCATGCTAAAGATCAATGCTCAAGCTCTCCACCACTCATGCTCAATGTAACATATTCCTAGAAGCCTGTTGCATTCCTTTGCTTTGCAGCCTCCGGGCCCTTCCCCACATACAGTCCCAGGCAGGCAGGTTCTTTCAGAGCAAGATATACTAGAAAGTGAGTGAGAGCCTACAGACCCAAGGAGTTTCGCGTAGGCAGGCTGCCACCAAACCCCATTTCTACAAATGGAGTTTGTACAATTAACGCGCTATGACAGGGCTCTCCAGACTCCAGCCCGCGGGCCGGATCTGACACCCTGCATAACCAATCTCCCGCACGAATGGCGCTGACCGTTCTGCGGGGGAGCCTTGTGATCACGGTGCCGCTCTCCCCTGGGCAGACGTGGCAAGACAGCTTGCTGCGTCTGCCCAAAAATCCTGGTCCAATGGCTGCTGGGGCAACAGAACCTGGAAGCGGCAAGCCGGGGCACAATTTGGGGAGAGCGTCACCACGACCACGGGGCTCCCCGGCAGAATGGTAAGTATTGTCTGCACTGGGGAAGTCTTTAAAAAACTCATAGGGCTCTTCACTTCCAGATGTTTTCCTTGCCATATTGTCATCATTTTTTTGCCAACACGTGCCATCAGAGCTTCCTGCAGGAGCAGCCACAAATCAACCAGGTGTTTTTTGTTCTTGGCAGCTGACCTCCACACTCCTCCTCCTCTTGGCAGCGACCGCCTGGTCATCGACAGCGACTCCTCTTGGTTCTGTTCTCTCACAAAAGCTGATCAGCTACGCTGGTCTCCCATCCAAATCACAGCCAGGGTTACGCCCACTTAGTGTCTTCAGGTAAGGCACAGCTTTTACCTCCAGATCACACCTCCTGCCCACACCTCCTATTATATATTTTACAAAAAATAAATATTTTTGTATATTTTGATTATTTTTTGAATTGTAAGTCACCCAAGAGCCTGTTCTGGCGGAAAGGTGGAATAGAAACGTAAGCAAATGAATAAACCCTGAAGCATGACATTAAGAGATCAGGAGCACTGATTGCACTTATTTCTCTGCCTGGTCTACCTCACAGGCTTGTTGTGGGAGTAAAATGATACTCTGTCAGGTTGAAAATACAAAATCCCTGTCCCCCCCTCCCCCAAAAGAAAGGTTTTCACCAAAGGAATAAAATGTTCATACGTGGGATTAGTCTTATCTGCTGGCTGCAATGGTGTACGTAATTTAAGGAAGGTTATGACGTCTTTCCATTCAAAGAAGCCAAAAAAAAAAAAAGTCACGGGCAAAGACCAAAATATACAACATGCATCAGAGATGAGGCTGCAGATGGGTGCCAATGGCAAGTTGTGCTGCCATCTATAGGCAAAAGGAAGCAACTGCTAGAACTTGAGACACTGAAGAGCTTGTATATTAAACACATCACACTGTCCACATCCGTTTGGGAAATTCCTTCGTACGTGACTCTTATTTGTTAATGGTGTGGAGTTCTACCTTGCCCCATTTCTGAAATCTCAGAAGTGTGTGTGTGTGTGTGGGGGGGGGAATCAGCATAGGACTTTTAAGCTTCAATTGGTAGCTGAGAAAAGTGGTATATAAATAGTCTTACGCAAATGACAGAAGAGAAAGATGGACCCCCAAAGACGAACCTTTAATTATTATTATTAAAGGTATTATTATTATTAATAATAATAATAATAATAATAATAATAATAAGGTGCGTCTTTGGGGGGTGGGGATTTTAGTTCATACACTGCACCCAGAAGGTTCAACCCCTGGCAGCATGTCCAGCTAGGCTCTGGAACGACAATCCCCCCACCCCATAAAAACCCCTGAGAGCAGCAGCCAGTCACTGCAGAGAACACCAAGCTAGATGTGGAAGCTCTTTAGACCAGGGATGTCAAACATAGGGCCCACGGACCAAATGCAGCCCCCAGAAGCAATTTATCTACCCCCCCCCACCCATTTTAACTGGGCTGTCCCAGCTTGATATTTGGGCTCCCTCATATCTTGAAAATAAGAACAAGATTAGCACATTTTGTCTTCTGATAGTTGCAGCTAGTGAGTTTCTGTGCAAGAACAAAATGCTTATTTCTGGCCATTATCTGCTTAATGATGCCACTTTCTGCTCACTGATATCACTTCCGGCTCTCAGCAGGCACCATGAATGCTAACTTTGGCCCTCTGTATGAAACGAGTTTGATCCCTGTTTTAAACCGAGGTTAAACCCTAACCAGAGTCAGCACAAACCATGGTTTTGCAGTACATCTGAACCAGCTCAAGGTATGAACCCCACCTGAGATTTTGATTCTACACAGCAGCATGGTCATTGCACACTGGTATTTAATAAATACAGTGACCTTAGATATTTTACCCTTTTTTCCAAATTTTAGCAAGGTAAATCCATTATTAGTCATCAAATCAAGTTTCATACATATGACTCATGAAGGTGCTCCCACCCCAGTATCTAAACGTTCCCATCATCTCAGCTAGAAACTTGACTCCACCTCAGACCAGAGTTCCGACCTCAGCCAAAGTTTGAAAAATCAGCCATTTGTCCCACGAGATGCTCGGTGATGGTAAAGGACTTCCTAGCACACCACCAGGCAACATGGAAGTAGAGATGGTCTTGCATTTCACAACAGGGAAAGCAAAGGTGTGGATTTTGGTTCACAGGTCACTCTCTCCAACTCCAACCAAGCGATGAGTTGCCTTTTTTTTAAATCCATTTTCTTTCTAATGCCTTTTCTTATACTAAAAAGGGGGAGAGGAACAGAGTCACAAGATTAGCAAGAAACCTTTTTCTGAATTTGCTTGACATACAAAAACCCCAGGTCATCGCAAGGCGTTCTCACCTTCTCCATCACCCAATCGGCATCTTCAATGGCTCTCTTGATAATCTGTCGAATTCGTTCAGGGTTGTCTTCATCTGCGTGAACTTTGAAGCTCTGCAAAACGATTGGATTGGTCATATTTGGGCTGGTCAGTGGCAGATGAGGTGTAAAAGGAGCCAGTCAGTCCATGCTTACTAGGAAACAAGTCCCACTGAACTGGCAGGTCTTACTTCTGAACAGACATGCAAAGGAGGAACTGCAGCTGAAGTAACATTAAGAGTACCTCCTTTGCACACAAAAGATCCATCACAGACACAGTCTATGCTACAGTACCAGTTTGTCTGAGCATCTTGCAGCTGCTTCCCAAGGGTCAGTCTGTGTTTCAGGCCCTATAACGTCATAGCCCCTCAGCTTGCTCAGTCTGGTGCAAGCATACTGGTTTAACACCTGCTCATGTTCCCTGGCTACGTCTGACTACTATGCTGTTGCTTTTGGCCCCGTTGGATTCTGGTTCACTGCTCTGGACCAGTCTTCCTGCCCTGTGTCTGGTACAGGAACCAAGTACTTGTGTCTGGTTGACCTGAATCGACAGCCAGCTCCCTCTTGCATAGAGTCCCAGAATGCAGCTGCCTGGAGGCTGACCCTTGTTGAGGTCTGACAGTATTTTGCTTGAGGACCACCAAAGCTAGGTGGGCTAGGACCGATCCCTCATGGCCTGCCAGTGTCTCCAGGGCATCTGGGTGGCCCCTGTTGGAAATAGAACATTGGGGCATACCAGCTTCCCTCTTAAAGGGCCAGGGTCACTGTCTGGTGACGGAGCACCTGCTTTGTCTGCAGAAGGTCCCCGGGTTTGATCCCTGGCAGCATCTCTAGATAATGCAGGGAAAGACCCCCTGCCCCAAATCCTGGAAGGCTGTGGCCCATAAGCGTAGCTGAGGCAGATGGCCTAGTGCTCTGATGCAAGATAAGTCAACTTTCTATTTTCTTACAGCAATTTCCTGCACACAAACACCCCCATACCTGCCTGATGGCATGTCTGTAGTGCTCCTGGACATTCTTGCCAGGCAGTTCCTTGCAGCATCGAAGCAAATAGCGGTAGAGCTGCCAAGGCCTCTTGACTAGTTCCGCCCCAGGGAGGGGAGCCATCGCCAGCTCTCAGCTACCTGAAGACATGAAGAAAGTTTCAGAGAAAAAGAACATTCAACCAGATGATCAATGACCCCACCCGTGCTTGGTGTAGCAATGTTTGCGCTGATGAACAAAGCAAGGGTCAATCGGAGCGAATTTAGGATTTGTTTGTGGCATTTAATTTCCTGCTTTTCTTTCATGGTGGAGCTCAAGGTGCCATACATGGGATTCCCAAGTGCTTTCCCATTCCGGTACTGACCAGACCTCAACCTGCTTAGCTTCTGTAAGATGGCTGGTGCCACGCGCCCTGGACTCTCTGCAGTGTCATCAAGGCGCCATCATCGTGTTGGGGCTGAGCACCTGATTGCATTCCAGAGATCCCAGGTTCAATCCCTGGTAGCACCTTCAGGAAGGGCAGGAAGAGCCCACTGCCTAAAACCTGGGACAGGACTAACTGGCTCTTGGTTGCAATGAATCCTGGGGGAAAAAAACCATCCCGAAATTCAGCATGATTTAAAATTCAGCAGAAACGCCATATGAGACAGTAATTTTGCTGTCTCTCCCACCTGTGCAAAGCAGGCAGGCAGACATGCCAAGACCTGGAGGAACTTGAAAAAGTGCTAATTGGGTGATCAGATTTAGGACTCATTTCACAGGAGGTTTGCCATCTGTTAACAACCCTTAAAAACCAGCTATCGGAGAAATTAGTACTGTTACACTCCACAAGTCCCCTGACAAGTAATTCAGAAGGTATGAGATAAGTTAGCCTTAGTTAGCACATCTCTGCCACAGGCCTGCTTTATGCCCATGCTCTGATCAGGTTGCTTACTGCACACTGGGGGCGGGCATGCGCTTGAATGCACCATCTGATTTTTCCATCTGTTCTGTGAAGGTCTTAATTTGCAATGACACTTCCACACCTTGAAAGGATGAGTCCTAAAGACAGGCACACCCTCTCCCCCCCAGCCCAGGTTGATTATTTAAAATGAGTCAAGTTTCTATCCCACCCTTTTTCCAAAGGTGGCTTGAAATGTTCTACCTTCACAGCCACGTTATCGTCACAACAATCCTGTAAGGTAGGTTAGGATGAGAGTGAACAGCCCAGGGTCATCCAGGGGACTTCACAAGCAAGTGGGGATCTGAACTCCAGCTGCCCCTCACTCACTGTCCAGCACTCTGAACAACTCCACCACACTGCCCTTCTTTGTTAAGGACTCTCCGTGATGATGGGCGAGTCATGCACAGCAGAAGGGCTTCTTAAAGGCAAAAAGGGCATAAAAAGTTTACATAGATCAACTGCATGCTGCAGGGATACTTGGGACATGTGCACAGCATCACAGCAATAGAATGCAGTAGAATCTTTGTGAAGCCCTTAACTGAGTTCAAAGGGGTCCTCCCCATTAAGTGGTCCATCAGATCTTATGAGCAGACAGTAGGGAGCAGCAGAACTGCTGACTACAACAAAGTCTATCTTTTTAACAGTGATTTTCAACCTTTTACTTCTCAGGGTGCATTGACAAGGGAGCTAAAGTTGTCAAGGCACACCATCAGTTTTGGGACAATGGACAAGGTGCACTATGATGCTGGCAGGGGGCTCACATCCCCAATGGTCCTACTAATAAATGACCCTCCTCAAACTCCTGGGGCATACCTGCAGACCATCGGCGACACACCATACGCCGTGGCATAGTGGTTGAAGTTGGCTGGTCGAGGAACTCAACCAGCTCTATTTTAGATCCTTTCAACCCAGAGCAGTGTTTCTCAATGTTTGTCCTCCGCTGTACTACTTCACACGGCCCACCTATTTGAAGTATCACCAGAAGTAACTGGCAGTGAAATTATTGCCTGTTACTTTTGGGCTGCAAGGTCAGGTGCAACGCGACAAACATCAGTTAAGAGGCAAGGTGGACGGGAGCGCAGAAAAGTATGCTTTGGAGCCTCCTGCCACTGTCTGTTGTGTCCCATTCCTGGCCTCGCTGCGAGGTGGCAGGGGTCCCGCAAGTACCTCCAGACACCACCTCAAGTGGTGGTTGAGAGAAACACTGAATTAGAAGGAAATGGAGCTGCCACCTTCTCCTTGCAAAGCATGTGTCCAATCTCTGCACAAGGGTCCAAAAAGGAAGACGGGTCCATAGGGTTGCCCCCCCCAAGCTGTGCCACACCCACATCTCATGCACCGCACATGCGCCTGTGGCTCCCACTGACGCATACTCCCCAAAGCCTGCAGGTTGCTCCCAGTCCTTTCTCCTTCCCCCCGCTTTGCAACTCATCCTCGCTCTTTCTGCAATGCAAAAATGCCATGCAATTTTTGCAATGCACTCCTGATCTTGCAGCCCCCACCCTTGCTTTGCCGCCTCCCATGCTCAACACACAGTTTCCTTCTTGCATTGCACACCCCCAACAACACCTACACGACCTGTGCTTGCAGACCCTTCCCTGACAGTCCACCCACCAACGACCACCTAAGTTCCCCTGCACTGGGCGCTGCCCTTCCAACTACAACCTCCCTTACCAAACAACCTCTGTGGCGCATGCTCAGTCAAGCTGCTTCCGAGCAATCAGCGACTCATGCGGGCTTCAGGCGGTGAAAGGGCGCCCTCTAGCGAGCACATCGCAAAATGCAATGATCTCTTTGTACAGACTGACAGCCCAATCCTAGCTATGCATGTCTACTCAGTAAATCCCATTACAGTCAATGGGGCTGACTCCCAGGAAAGTGTGGATAGGATTGGGCTGTGAAGCTAAATTCATTTTTAGCTTCTAGAGCAGGAAGGGGAATGATGGTCCTTAAGGCTCCCCCTTGTGCCTGGACTTGTGGGAGTAGTAGTAGTAGTAGTAGTAGTAGTAGTAGTAGTAACTTTATTGTCATTGTGCTATGTCAGTTGGCATCCTTCAGTCTCGGAAGACTATGGTATCGCGCTCTGAACAGTGGTTCCGGAACAGTGTCCTCTCCAGTGCGTGAAGCCTGGGTAAGGTAGATATGGAGGATAGACTATTACCCATGCAGCAAATCCCCCCTCTCCACGTCGCTGAAATGGTCCAATGGAAAGGCAGAAGCCAATATGGTTGGTTCTAGCGGCGTCACAGGAGTTGCCAGAACGTGACTGAGTTCAGCCATGAACTGCCTCAATTTTGCCTCGAGGTTGACTCCTGAAGCCTTTTCCATAACTGGATGTAGCCACAAGGCAGTGGAGGTTTGGGATCAGAGTTTTCCTTCTCTCAGATGAGCTGCCTTCCCAGGCTGACGAGTCCCATCTACCCAGTGGCTGTTTAGTTGCCTCTTAAAACAAGTACAGCCAAACGGAGGGCCTATTCTTATCCCCAGCCCCCAGGGGAAATTGTGCTACAGCACAACGAAATTTATGCACCTTTGAGATACAAGCATAAATATATACAACAATTCCAACAGTCAAACTCTACACACTCACCCACACATTCTATACAACATGCATCATAATATAAAAACAGTATAACAGACCATAATGCCTAGGAGCAGGGTAACAACTACGTATATCACCTTATTCAACGTAATTATGGCTGTGGGATAAAAACTGTTCAGGAATCGTGTGGTGCTGCTCTAATAGTTCTGTATCGTTTACCCGAAGGCAACAGTTCAAAGAACTTATGAGCCAGATGGAAGGGTTCTCTCAGAATACTATGTGACTTCTGCAGTCAGCGAAGTGGACAAGCAGAAATCCAACTGGTGAAGATCTGCCGACTTGCAGCTTTGCCTATAGCTGTATGATAAGCAAAAATACAACAGGTATAGGTTTTCCAGGTGTTCCAAAAATACAACAGGTGTAGGTTTTCCAATGCAGCAATCCATTTTCCATGCATTTTCTAATGCAGCAATCATTATATGAATGGTACAGAAGCATGCTGGGTTGGGGTGCGTGTGTGTGGCAAAATCATGCCTTAGAGATTTGTGACAGTGAGCTGTGGCAGTTCAGTGGCAAGGAAAGACACTCTGCACATGCTTAAAACCATGCTTCCCATTATTGTGACTTTACACAGTTCCAAGAGGTGAAGTCTGAAAACAGCGTTCACCTTATGTTGGATAAGGAGGACCACTTCAGAACATGAAGAGCCTTGCTGAATCTTTCCTGTGGGCCACTGTGAGATACAGGAAGCTGGCCTAGATGGGCCTTTCGCCTGATCCAGCAGGGCTCTTCTTACGTTCTTTATGCTCTTATGAGGACAGGGCTGCCTTGTGGTCAGTTCATGCGTCCATTTAGCCCACTGTTGTTATGCCTCTGTTTTCTCTAAGCTCTTTCCCAACCCTTTATAGAGCTGTGCCAGGAACTAAGGGCCCAATCCTATCAATTTTCCATTGCAGGTGCAATCATGCCAATGGGGCATACACTGCACCCTGTAGTGGGGAGGCTGTCACAGAGGCCTCCACAAGGTATTGGGACATTTGTTCCCTTACCTTGGGGCTGCATTGGGTCTGCACCAGTGCTGGAAAATTGGATAAGATTGGGCCCTAAACCTTGGTCCTTCTGCATGCAAATCATCTACTACCCCTCCTATTTGCAAAAGAGCATCAGAACCTCACTCAGAGTTTAAGAACATAAGAACAGCCCCAATGGATCAGGCCATAGGCCCATCTAGTCCAGCTTCCTGTATCTCACAGCGGCCCACCAAATGCCCCAGGGAGCACACCAGATAACAAGAGACCTCATCCTGGTGCCCTCCCTTGCATTGGCATTCTGACATAGCCCATTTCTAAAATCAGGAGGTTGCACATGCGCATCATGGCTTGTAACCCGTAATGGATTTTTCCTCCAGAAACTTGTCCAATCCCCTTTTAAAGGCATCCAGGCCAGATGCCATCACCACATCCTGTGGCAAGGAGTTCCACAGACCAACCACACGCTGAGTGAAGAAATATTTTTTTGTCTGTTCTAACTCTCCCAAAACTCAATTTTAGTGGATGTCCCCTGGTTCTGGTGTTATGTGAGAGTGTAAAGAGCATCTCTCTATCCAATCTGTCCATCCCCTGCATAATTTTGTATGTCTCAATCATGTCCCCCCTGAGGCGCCTCTTTTCTAGGCTGAAGAGGCCCAAACGCCGTAGCCTTTCCTCATAAGGAAGGTGCCCCAGCCCAGGAATCATCTTAGTTGCTCTCTTTTGCACCTTTTCCATTTCCACTATGTCCTTTCTGAGATGTGGCGACCAGAACTGGACACAATACTCCAGGTGTGGCCTTACCATTGATTTGCATTATAATATTAGCTGTTTTGTTCTTAATACCTTTGAGTTTCCTACCCTCTAGGGTCTCTTAGGCAGAGACTCCTTCCAGCTGAGCACCTGCTAGGGATGGTCAGTTCCTGAGATTTCCCTGAGCCTTGAAACAAGTTGATCTCCATCATGCACACAGGGGCTGTGTGTTCTCTGAGCCACAACCCTTCCCCAACAGCATCCATCTCCCATTCACTTGCCAGTCTGTTCCACACCCTAAAATTAATGGCCTTTGAAGATCAGTTTGGGTAGAGCTGCAAGCAACTAGGAATGGCTGCACAGTTAATGGGGAACTGGCTGCTACTGTTAATATCAACCTAGTGGGTTAATTATCTATCAGGTCTCAGCCATGCTGGTGTTGGTGATTAACGAGAACTAACTGCTTATTCAAGATATAATAAGGACTTGAACAGCAATGGAGCAAACCACAGGGATCCTTGGAGCATTTTAATAGAAGGGGTCTGCATAAATCCCCCATAGCTGAATGTGGGTCAGGTTCCTGTGGGAGACACAAGCAGACTTTAGCACAAGGTTCTAATTCTCTCCTCCATGGGTGGGGGAAGCCCAACAGTGAATTACTAAGGGAGCTACAGGGACTCTGGCTTACCAGCAAGCTTTGCTTCTGAACTGGAGTAGACTCTGCACATGCTCAGAAGTCATCTATCCCCTTGCTGCTTCACAAGTTAAAGGGATGAACCCCCAACCTTCAAGGTGATTTCGATTCTGAGGTGTAGTGAACTCAGGCTAAGTTTTGGGGATGCCAACATCAAACCCAGGTTCACGGCAGGTCATCCACAAGCCACTACCCATGTTTCACAATTATTATTATATTTTTTTTAAGAGGGAAGAGAACTGAGGGCAAAGTGTCTCTGAGCGCAGGCAAAGTGCTTGTTGTGAAACAAACCGGCTTTGGAATCTAAGGAATCTAGGACACTTATCCCTCCCTTTTTAAGGCCCTAAGGGCCAAGTGTCCCTGAGCAGGGTCAAAGTGCCTTTCTGTTGCAAAGCAAGCCGGTTTCTGAACCTGAGAGATCAAACTCAAGACAATGGCAGATTCATGCCAAGTCATTTCCCTGACTTTACATGTGTTTATTTTTTTTAATCAATATTTATATCCTGTCTCTTCATTATTAAAATAATGCTCAAGGCAGCTTAGAAAAGTGAACACATGACGCAATCATTTCGAAATGAATAAAAGGCAACTATTGAACCAACTCCACCTGCTGCAGGGGCTACTTCCCCCTCTCATTGCTCATGGTTGGCAACCTTCAGTCTCGAAAGACTATGGTATAAGCCTACAGCACCCGGTATTCCCAGGCGGTCTCCCATCCAAGTACGAACCAAGCCTGACCCTGCTTAGCTTCCGAGATCATGGTATAAGCCTACAGCGCCCGGTATTCCTAGGCGGTCTCCCATCCAAGTACGAACCAGGCCTGACCCTGCTTAGCTTCCGAGATCAGACGAGATGTGCAGGGTAACAATTGCTCATGTCACCAGGACTTACTGGGTAATGGGGGGGGGGGGGTAATTTTAAAACTCCCAGGTGCCCCTCCTCATCCCCTGTCTTTCAGTAAAGCAGGGAGATGTTTATCCGGTGATGGGGGTACCAGCCAGCAGCAGGCCAGGTGAGGTGTGACCAGGCCCAGGTGGGTCTCTTCAGGGCTGTGGTCTCTTGGCATGTATCTTACCAGGACCCACTTATGATGCTGCCCCTAAAAGATTTGGACCATGTCAGTGCTGCTGATTTCGCCCCCACAGGACCAGATCTGGCATTCCCCACCCCTCCCTGCACTCCCCTACCCCTCCACTGCTTGGCACAGGGCTTACCTGCTCTTTTGTGCACAGAGGCCTGCACTGGTGCTGGCGGGACAGTGCAGGCCTTCCCGCCGGTGCTGCCAGCTTATGTTCCATTGCAATAGACTTGATGGCATGCTTGCAACAGTGTGCGCTGGAGGAGTGCTTGCCCTGCCAATGCAGAGGCAGTGGTGTTGTCGTACCCCTGCCCAGAAGGGCAGCGCCAGTTCGGTAGACAGGTGTGTAGGTTCTGTCCAGTGCCGCTGAGACCGAATGAGCAGACACTGAAAGGTGGAAGGCTTTGAAGTTTTTTATTCAACAAGACATGTCTGTGACCTCTGAGTGACGCACACTCAAATTCAGAGGCATCTTTCAAAAGGGTGGGACCCCTTTTATACATTTCAGTTGTCATTCAAAACACAGTCCCCCAAAAGGGTGTTAACCTTCCCTGGAAACATTCCACTGACCTTCTCTTGCACTCGCCTCCCCACCTTCCAACAGGGAAGTAGTCTGGTTTCGGTCTGTCTGTTGAACATGTCCTGCTATTTCTGTTTTTAGCTATGATGATGCTATTGTCTGCGGTTTTTGTTAGTTGTCAGCAAAGGGTCTTTTAATAATAAAATTTGCAAGGCGGCAAGTCTGGAGCTTTCCCCTTAAGTTCATACTTTGCCTGTCTTTGTTCTGCACCCTCTCCCTCTGTCCTGTATTGATGGCTGTTACAAGTTACTTTGACAGGAAAGAAGGGGGTCCAAGACAGGGAATTAGGTGACAGTGTCACTAGGGGTATGGGCTGCACCAGGTGACGTGCACGGTGGAGGGGGGGTGACACCACTACTGGCCAAAAATTTTTAAATATTGGCATTTTGGAATAATTCCTTCATGTTATATATCATTCAATGCGTAATTTGATGCGGAATGCAATGGAGCAAACTGTGTTGAAATAGCTCTATTCTATCAAAAGTTATAGTCAAAAAACCAGCACAGGTGGGGCAACGGCGCATCACCCGGCCCAGTGCACAGGAGGAGGTCCATCATGAGGGTGACGCGCTGGTCTCCCGCACCAAGTGACGCCATTGCGCAGCGGCACAAGAGGATTGTGCTGTTAGTTAATAGTAGTACGGGTGAAGGCAGCCCATTCATTTTTAAAACAAAAACCTGAGGGCTAAGCTTGCCTGAGCATGTGCAAAGTACCTTTGTCTTGTGACCAGGACTAGCCCAAGTCAGACTGGTACCATAGGCACTGCTTGAATTTCATCTCATTCCCATTTTTTTTGCCTTCTGTCACTTCAGTCCTGGCTCTGTTTGGAAACTGAATGTCCCAACAAGTGTGTTCTCAGGGGTACATTTCTATTCTTCAACTTTGCTGCTCTATTTCAAAACAGGGTAGCAAGGCAAAGACTCAGTGGCAGTGTCTGAAGGCCAGGTGAGGCAACTGTGGAGGTTGCTGGTGGGCGTGCAGAGTGCCCCCTGTGTCCATTGGCTGCCTGAGGCACCCAGCCTCACCCTGCTTCATGCATGGACCGGCCCCTATTGTGAACTCTGTTAAAAAAATTATACTGTACATAAGAACATAAGAACAGCCCCACTGGATCAGGCCATAGGCCCATCTAGTCCAGCTTCCTGTATCTCACAGCGGCCCACCAAATGCCCCAGGGAGCACACCAGATAACAAGAGACCTCATCCTGGTGCCCTCCCTTGCATCTGGCCTTCTGACATAGCCCATTTCTAAAATCAGGAGGTTGCGCATACACATCATGGCTTGTAACCCGTAATGGATTTTTCCTCCAGAAACTTGTCCAATCCCCTTTTAAAGGCATCCAGGCCAGACGCCATCACCACATCCTGTGGCAAGGAGTTCCACAGACCAACACACGCTGAGTAAAGAAATATTTTCTTTTGCCTGTTCTAACTCTCCCAACACTCAATTTTAGTGGATATCCCCTGGTTCTGGTGTTATGTGAGAGTGTAAAGAGCATCTCCCTGTCCACTCTGTCCATCCCCTGCATAATTTTGTATGTCTCAATCATGTCCCCCCTCAGGTGTCTCTTTTGTAGGCTGAAGAGGCCGAAACGCCGTAGCCTTTCCTCATAAGGAAGGTGCCCCAGCCCCGTAATCATCTGTATCTACTTTTTTTTTTAAAGTCATGCTCAGGAAAAGAAATGTTAAAAATCTGCCTGTGTTCCATGGTCTAATGATACCAACCCCCCCCCCTTAAATAGCATTCACAGAGTGCCCAGAACTTTCTGAGCAAGGCCCTGTAGGCTGTGAAATAAAATGGAATCTGCTAATTGTGCTCCTTGAGGAATGGATGACTGTATAATGATGCTCTCATCAGCAAGCTGAAATCACATTTGCATTTGGATAGAAAGCCTGTGATTCTTTCTCCCCCCCCTTTAAAGAGACAAGCATAAAGGAAGCCACACTGAGGCTACTGTGACATTTTCTCCTCTCCGCCACAATCCTGCACCTTCCTGATAAGGCCAGTCAGGCAGCGATGTCAGCTCCTGCCATGTTCAATTAATCCTTGCAGTGGAGTTGGTCAATTGAGCGATTCAGTGCGGAGCTGAGCCGATGATACCAGGAGATGACACCGAACGACACGTCTGCTGGGGGGATTGTCTTGGGATCTCTCCTTCCAGCTGCAGCTTTATCTAAACAGCTTCGGGATGGAGGCCCACATTCTCCATCCAATAATAACAACCATTGTAGGAGAAGAAAATGGAGGGCTTGATTTCAAAGCCATCGGCTCCAAAAATGCCACGCTTTCCCCCCATGACGGTTCTTGTTGGTTCATTTCCCCTCTTGGACAATTTGCCACTTTGGAAACGGAGTCCTCTGTTTTCAATCAGATGGTAAATCGTGACTAAAGCCTGCATTTTTGAGTGCACAAATCCCTTTACATGCATTCGCTTGTAATCCTTATAATCCTTGTGTATTGCTGGTCCCCTCCACCAGCCTGGCTGGGACCAACTACCAGTTGTGGCGAAGGGGAAGGTGACATCGCAAGCTCCACTTCACTGGGCCACCAGGGACCATTTACCATTCCCTTCCCATAACTGCTTCCATCACACCACTTCCATTGTTCTTATTTTTTTGCACTCCCCCCCGGTTCCTTTCCCCGTTTTTTGTATTATATTTATTAGATCAGTGGTTCTCACACATTTAGCACCAGGACCCACTTTTTAGAATGATAATTTGTCAGGACCCACTGGAAGTGATGTCATGGCTGGAAGTGACATCACCAAGCAGGAAAATTTTTAACTATCCGTGGCTGCAATTAAAGTCCCATTAACTATCATTGTTAAAAGAATATACATAGGAGCTTGTTAAAAGTACAGGTCTGTAACATTCCCCCAAATGCGGTCACATCCCATGGTAGCATCAAGTCTAATATATTAAAAATAAAATATTGAAATGAATGGGGACCCACCTGAAATTGGCTCACGACCCTCAGTTTGAGAAACACTGTATTAGTTTATAAACTATTTTGGGGTGGGGGCGCAATAGTAAATGGTCTTGAGTGTTTTGGCAGGAAGGCAGTGTTGTATAAATGTAGCAAACTAATAAATAAATCAGAGCCAACAAACTTGGGGTGTACGAAATGCAAACTCTGCAGGGAGATCTTAATAACCTTACTGAAATATGTTCATCTCCTCTTGAAATTCCTACAGATGTTCCTTCAGATTTTGAACTTTCCAAATTAGCATGAGTTTAGAATTTGGTTGGACCATCAAAAAGTGAGGATTTTTTTTTTTTTTAAATAATCAATCCCAGGAAATCCCTACAGTTCTGCCTCTCTGAAGGAAACTGGGAATGTATCCAACACATGACAATGGCTGGCAGCGGGTCCTCACTTCCTGGAGATTATAATTCCACAATTAAATGTGGCAGGCTCTGAGAAGGGCTTCATTAGGGCATAATTGACCCCGTCAAATGGACAAGAAATCTATTTCCTTTTGGGTCCTCTTGGGTGCATGATCGCCGCGAAGGGGATAAAGGATCTTATGATGTCAAATGAAATCCTAGCCAAATTATCGCTTGAATCAGGCCTCTTTCTTTTTCCTTCACCGCTAAGCCGCATAAAAAGGTTGGGTAGCTTTAAGGAAAGACATGGTGCTCTTGTTTTAAGGATAGAAGAAAAGCTCTGCTGGATCAGTCCAAACGCTCATCTAGTCAGTGGCGTAGCTAGAGGGGGTGTAAAGCACTAAGTTTTGCAGGCAGCCTCACTGCGACATGCAAGCGGTCCCTCCCCCTCCCCTTTGGAGCCATTCCAGGCCGCAAGAGCAAAACAGCAGGAGTCCTGCTACAGGCAGGTTGTTGGACTAAATGACCTTGCGGAGCCTTCCAGCTCTATGATTCTATGATACTTCTGGGAAGCCCACAAACTGGGGCATCCATTAAAATTGACTGGTAGGAGAGTTAGAACAGACAAAAGGAAATATTTATTTTCCCAGTACATAATCTGTGGAATTCCTTGCCACAGGATATGGTGATGGCATCTGGCCTAGATGCCTTCAAAAGGGGATTGGACCTGATTTACGGAGAAAAAGTCCATCACAGGTTTGTATTTGTATTGGCAACCTTCAGTCTCGAAAGACTATGGTATCGCGCTCTGAAAGGTGGTTCTGGCACAGCGTCTAGTGTGGCTGAAAAGGCCAATCCGGGAGTGACAATCCCTTCCACACCGGGAGCAAGTGCAGTCTGTCCCTGGTCTGTCTCCCTGGCTATGGGCCTTCCTTCTTTGCCTCTTAGCCTCAGACTGTTGGCAAAGTGTCTCTTCAAACTGGGAAAGGCCATGCTGCACAGCCTGCCTCCAAGCGGGCCGCTCAGAGGCCAGGGTTTCCCACTTGTTGAGGTCCATCCCTAAGGCCTTCAGATCCCTCTTGCAGATGTCCTTGTATCGCAGCTGTGGTCTACCTGTAGGGCGCTTTCCTTGCACGAGTTCTCCATAGAGGAGATCCTTTGGGATCCAGCCATCATCCATTCTCATGTCGTGGGTCATGTCGTGAGAATGGATCACAGGTTACAAGTCAGGATATATGCAACCTCCAGGCTTTAGAGGTAGCCTATCTCTGAATGCCAGATGCAACAGGATATGGGTATCTTGTTGTCCTGAGAGCTCCCTGGTGGGCCATTGTGAGATACAGGAAGCTGGACCAGATGGACTCTTGGCCTGATACAGCAGAGCTCTTCTCATGCTCTTATGGCATGGAGTCAGGTATTCTCATCTCAGAGCAGGGAAATGAGGGTCACTCTAAAAGACCTGAGGCAACAGTTGTGATCAAGGACTGCTGGATGGTCAAGTACCAGCTCATGGAAGGAAAGTGCTGTTGTGGTCAAACCAAGTAACTCAACCTGGAACAAGTGTTATGGGGGCCAGCTTGACCCCCATTGGTTCCCTCAAGCTACTTGGGTTTGGGAGCTGCAGTACCGGTTTTAGCCATTATGTAGGCGGTGCTGTGGTGCTGCTAAGAGCACAAGGCACCCAAGCCCTGCTGTCAGGTGCCTGATTCAAGGTCCCCCCCCCCCCCCCCGCACCTTGCATTCAGGGGCTTGGAGCACTGACCCAAGGCTCAAGATCCTTTCCCCAGAAATGACCGCACAAGATGCACACAAGATGCATTGCACACAAGATGGAAGAAAATTGGTGCCAGTCTCAGGATGGATGTCCAAGAACAAAAGCAGCATTAAATATTTAACTGGGACCAGGAAGGGGGGTAATATTTAACTACTCCCAACTCTGTGGCTTGTTCCACTTTGCTCCAGTTTAGAAAAACTCGCAGTCTGATTTACCAGCTGTTGCAAACCGAGAGATAGAGGGAGGGTTCACATGCCATAGAAATCTTAACCCTCACCAGTTACTGTATTTCAGAGGAGAGACTGAGGCTCTGTCCGCAGTGAATGACGTTTTCTTGATTTGGAAGGGGGGTGGGAGGGGGGCTGCCAATCGCGTGAAGGTCAGAGAGATGTTGGGCGCTCTGCCGATTCCGAGGCGGCGTTGACAATTTCCATCAGGCCTTGTTATCTCGCGCCTCTCGTTCTGAAAGCCAGCTGTACGCCATGGATAATTGATGCGCTTGATTTCAAAGATCCCCTGTCCTGCCAATTATGGGGGGGAGGGAAATAAAAGACCTCTGTTCCATTCAGGAACGTGCGCGCATATTTGTTTCTAAGGTGATAATTTTCCCGGCAATCGTTTCTAAAGTGACCGAATCGAGGACAGGAGTGTGTGAAAACCACAGTTGGCATCTCTGGCCCCTGCTAGGAGCATAGCCGTAGAAGTTCAGAGACTTGAAAGCCGTGCACACACCCTCTGCGGTGATGGACATCTCACCACATCCTCTGAGCAAGTTCTCCCAGGGCTCTGTCGTTTTCAGAATGTGTGGAGAGTCCTGCTCTAGGGGCCTAGAGCAGTGATTTTCAACATTTTTCTTCTTACAGCACTGGGTCTATCCCCATGGTCTACGCACTAGATGTCATGCGGTGTCACGCAGCAGGTGACGGGGGGGCTGAGACCACTACTCACCAAAATTTTTTAAATCTTGTTATTTTCGAATAATACCATCATGTCATATATCAGCCGATGCGTAATTTCACGTGGAATGCAGTGAAACAAACCAGGCTGAAATATCTTTATCCTATCAAAAGTTATAACCCAAAAACCAGCAGGGGCAAGGTGATGGCACATCATCACGCCCACACACCCAGGGAATTGCCCTGCCCACTGCATGGGGGGAAGTCCATCACAGAGGTGGCGTGTTGGCCTCTTGCACCAGGTGATGTAAACCCTAGTGACGCCACTGCCCTTCGGCCTTCTCTTCTCCTGGCTTCTCTTCCTCACACTTCCCTCCATCCTCTTTTACTTGCAGCATGGAGTCTCCATCTAGGCATCACATTTCATAGCCAGTGATAGGTCTGTCCATGCATTTGTTTAATCCCCTTTGGGACTCATCTCCTTTGGAATCCCCTTTGGAACTAAACTGGAGTGGAAAAGGAGGAGGGGCAAGAGGGGAACAGAGTGGGAGAGGAAGGCTCTGGGCTTCTAGCCCATCACTTTCCTCTCTTCCACATTTCCTATCCCACTCTGCCCTCTTTCCCTTTTCCAGTCTAGGGAGTGGGAGACATGGCACATTAATAGGTAAGGGGGAGGGAAGGGAGCATTTAGCCTGCTGCCTCAGATGCCAGGAGGTCATCGACTGGCCCTGACCAGTTCAGACACTTTGAACCAGCTTAGAAACTTTTTATGCACAGGAATGTTAACCTTTCTGTTATGGCTTGGAATGTCACTCTATAAAACCATGATAACTATTTACCTGAGGGGGGGACGGGACATTTTTTTAAAGGTTTATTTTTCAAGTTTTCAAAGGTTTGTTAGAACAAAATGCCTGTGGAAAAACAGGAACATATAACATTAGCCATATAATTGCAATATGGGTCCCTGATGACTGAGGGAACAAGCCTATGCCTGTCTACTCAGAAGTAAGTCCCATTATAGTCAGTGGAGCTTACTCCCAGGAAAGTATGAAGAGGATTGCAGTCTGAACCACTTATTTCAATTGGTCATTTTGTGTGTATGGGGATCTGAGTTCAGTTCTGGTTTCGGGGGTCACTCCCTACCTACCTACCTACCTACCTACCTACCTACCGACCGACCGACCGACCGACCGATTGATCTATCTATCTATCTATCTATCTATCTATCTATCTATCTATCTATCTATCTATCTATCTATCTATCTATCTATCTATCACATTTTTATACAAACCTTCCTCAAATGAGCTCAGGTTGGTATACATGGTTCTTTCCCTCCTTTTCCCTCCTTCCTTCACAACCCTGTGAAGTAGGTGAAACTAGTAGGTGAAGTACCTATCTAGAACTAAGATAGTGACTGACCCCAGGTCACCCAGGAAGCTTTATCACTGAGCAGGGATTTGAACCTGGATCTTCAAGTCCAGCTCCTGAACCATGTCACCATCCTGGCTTCTTTGCAAGGTGTGCCATTTCCTGTGATTGTAGTCATTGTTTCGGTTTTGACCAAATAGGCGCCGTTGGCAAGAGGATCAGAAAGGGAGGTAGATGTGTCTGAGAGCAGGCATTTTAATCTCACACCCAGATATGCAAGTAGGTGCATAACATTGACTTACGGCAATGACCATGTCATTTCGCTGCTTCCTCTGAGAATATTTAAATGAGGGCTCTCCTTTGCCACCTTCTCTCTGTTGCTAAGTCACTTTAAAAAAAAAAAAAGTCTTCACACATGTTGCAATTTAAATATTATTAGAGATGCATTATCTTCCCAGAGTATAAAGTCTTTTGCAGAAGACACAGTTATGAGAGATGATTCTTGGAATGGCTTTTGATGACACTCAAAGGACATGGAAATGGGGAGACACACACACACACACACACGTATATGTATATGTATATGTATATGTATATGTATATGTATGTATGTATGTACTAAAAGAGAATTCTGACACTGAGATAGTTTAATTAACTGGCGTTCTTAAAGAGCCTCAAATCCCCAAAAGAGAACAAAGCAACAGCATCGGATTGAATATTCAGCTCAGGGTCGCAGCTCACAGAATGGGAGCCTGCTAAGGAAGGTGGCACCTCTTCCCATCAACACTGCTCTGTGGCTTGTGTAGTCCCCATGTTACTGGCAATGTTGGGGCATGGGGAACTGTCCAACAGGGTCGGAGAGCTCAAGGCAAGGCTGCTGAAAAAGTATTGAAAGAGAGCTATCCAGCAGAGGAGATCAACCTCACCCAAGCCTGCCACCAGTTCCCCGTTGCTTGGGATACAGATTTCACACACACAAAAAAATTAAAAATTAAAAAAATCACAGCATTATTCAGCACAGACAGCAATTCACCATTTTGGATGCTGTGGCTCATACACAGGGGAACATGTGGTTGGTCTGTGGAACTCCTTGCCACAGGATGTGGTGATGGCATCTAGCCTAGACGCCTTTAAAAGGGGATTGGACAAGTTTCTGGAGGAAAAATCCATTATGGGGTACAAGCCATGATGTGTATGCGCAACCTCCTGATTTTAGAAATGGGCTATGTCAGATGCAAGGGAGGGCACCAGGATGAGGTCTCTTGTTATCTGGTGTGCTCTCTGGGGCATTTGGTGGGCTGCTGTGAGATACAGGAAGCTGGACTAGATGGGCCTATGGCCTGATCCAGTGGGGCTGTTCTTATGTTCTTAAGTGAGAGATTTTGTAGCTGGCCCTGCTGTCCACCCCTTCAGTGGAGCCGTGTTCCTGGGGTATACTCTGGTTCATTTTTCCCCCTACTGCGTTGGGCTCAGAAATAGAAGATGCTAGACATGCCTTGTGCTATCTGGGTCAGGCTCCAGCTCAGATACATTGCTTTCTCTGCTCCTGGAGTCCCAGAGGTCATTGGGGGGAGAGTCTGGAGCTGAGTGGAGGGTCTGATCAGTTGGGATGCACAGATTTCCTGAATGAATAAGGCACCTTCCAATGTCCTGGCTGCGAGTGGGAGCCCACATGTGAGTGGCAGTGCAGCAGGTAGGGTCAGACTGGAGCTGTGGTACCTTGGATAGCTTCAGGTTTCCTCCAATAAAAGGCTAGAGTCCAAGTGAATGGACATCCTCCCTTATCTTGGTTTCATGTCCTAGGTTTTGCCCCCTCTGGGATAAGAGAAAGAACATTTAAAGAGACAGCCTCTCTGACTGCAGAGTGCTATTCTATCATTGTATGGCTAGATGTTGCTGGGCAATGGCTGGGAGAGTGGAGACTAGGAGGTCCTTGAGACCCAGTGGTTTGCCTGGGGTTGTGTCCCAGAGAGTTCTGCCTTAGGGGATCTCCAGTAGGGCGGAGATTGGGGTCAGGCTCTGAGCTGTCTTTTGTGCATCTGTAGGCCACTCCGCTGCACCCCAGAGCTCCCCAGGATGTTCAGATGCCGGCTGAAGCCATCTGAGGATAGCTGAAGCCTCAGTCCATGATGTCTGTAGTTCAAGCCCCATTATATCCAACAGGATGGTTCTCCCTCCTTCCCTTGCCAAATAAATCCATTTTCTTGTATACAAGCCTGCACAGATCATTCCTCCCTCCTCTGCAATTTGTTACTTTGGTGTCTTCTTTGATGTATTATCGACAGAAACAGCATCACTGACTGTACTGTCTATTTTAAGGGGGAAATGGCCCTCTGGTTCCAACCCACACCCTCACACCACCTCTCCCTCTTTCAGCTCTGAAAAATAACTCTGAAAACCACATGGAAAAATAGCATCAGCATGAACCTTCTCCCCAAAGCAGTCAGGAACGAAAGCAGCAAAGAAGTAACATGGCAACGCCCGGCTCAGTTTCATCTAGAAAAGGGGAATTTGGCACTGGGGATGCACCCAAAATGGAATAAGGTTTTGTTGAACAGGGTGGAAGGTGTTCAGGAAACTGCGGGCTTCTTTCTCAATGGTGGAACATGTCTTAATCCTGCTGGGTTTGTGGCCTGAGTAATTAGTGCAGAACACTGGTTCCCCACCTGTGGTCCATGGACCACAAGTGGTCCGCAAGACCCTGAGAAGTGGTCCGCGGGGCCTCAGGAAAAAAATGAAACACCGTTGATCACTTCCAGTGTCTTGCTGTGCAAGCAATCTCCCATGGACCACCAAAGAGGGTAGAGAATGGACTGCCCACAGCCATTGAAGTGTCAGCTGTGGCTGTGGGTAGGCCATTCTCTGTCCTCTCTGATAATCCGTTTGAGAGACAGACCACCAGAGAGGGTGGAGACCAGACTCTTCACAGTCACGTGTAGTCCAATTTTTGCCTAAGTGGTCCGCGGGACCCTAAACATTGGTGTGGTGGTGTAGAAGAACATTTGTAGAGCTGAAGCTCACTTTTTGGGGTAGAACTCTTTAGAATATGGCAAACTGCCCCTCTTCCCAAGACTATTTTAATCCCAGGTGCATTTGCCTCTATATTATATGTAGACTGTGTTGATGGTTGGTTGGCAACCTTTAGTCTCGAAAGACTATGGTATAAGCCTACAGCACCTGGTATTCCCAGGCGGTCTCCCATCCAAGTACTAACCAGGCCTGACCCTGCTTAGCTTCCAATATCAGACGAGTTTCATTTATTATTATATATAAAGGTTTCAGGGTGCAGTACCAGTGGGTTGGCCAGGTTGTGCACTGGCCAAGGGCTCACACCACTGGAGAGACTGCCTGACCAGACTGACCCCTGAACCCTCAGTTCCAGTGCCCAATGCACCATCCAAGGACAGGCAGGGACAATGGGAACCCAGTGTAGGCTCTGCCCCAGGCCCGAGCAACCAGGTGACAAAACTGGGTACCAGGTTGACTCTTCTTGTCCTCCCTAGCCCATTAACAAGGATGAAGTAAAGGAGTGGGAAGGGGAGATGAATGAGAAGAGGAGCGTGATGCTTGCAGGTGCTGCCAAAATTCACACCTCCCATTCTCTCCCAGAGACTCCCCTGATCCTCCCCCTCCATGCCTGTTCCCCCCACCCACTGTGCCAGCTTATCTGAGCTCCCACCAGTATCCGGCAGCAACAGCAGGCCTCTGACCCCATCCCTGTTCGTGGTGACAGTTCCAGAATGGCTGCCAGCTGCTCATTGCACACCCTGCGGTATGGCCATTTACGACAGTATAACAGCTGTTCCTGGGACAGAAGACCTTCTAAAGGCTTAAAAATATCACTTCTGGTTTCCTTTGTGAAAGGCAAGGTCCTCAGAATGCCTCTAGGCTTTCACCCTGAGTGATGCAAGAGGGGTTGCCACATTGGGGGGGGTGGCTAGTAGTGTGGTGCTGCCCCCAACCTAATGCCCAGGCAGTGGCGTAGCTGGAGGGGGGCGGAGCGCTCAGTCCGGCGGGGACCCTCAGCGAGGCAGGCAAGCGGCCCCTCCCTTTGGAGCCATTCCCAGCAGGGGGAGCAAAACGGAGCCACCCCCCTCCAGCTATGCCACTGCGCCCAGGGTGTTTGTCCCCCTTGCCACCCTCAGGTACACCACTACTGTTCTGCTATCATAGAGCCCAGTTAGGTTTGGGCTGCAGTTTTTAAATAATGGCATTGTTTTTTAATTTTTAATGTTTTTTTTTTTGTGTGTGTGTTTTTTTGCAGCTATTACTAGAGAATTGGGAGCCAGAAGCCCTTGCCAATCTACTGTAGACCACTCAGAAATCTACTAATAGATCCTGATTTACCTTCCACCCACCCTCACCATATCTGGAATCAACTGACGTTTCCAAAGACTCTTGAACGTTTATGGTGTGTCTTACTTGTGAAAGAAAAAGGAGGTAGACGCTTTAAAAATTAATTTGAGCGTCCATAATTCTTCCTTCCAACACCCATCAGGCAGCAATGCCTTGAAACCAGGAACTTTTTCCAGTGCAGAAAGCTTCTTTCCCCCAAAAAGTGTTGCTTTCTTTCCTGCCTCCCCCTCCCCCCGAGATATTCTTAACAACCTGGTGCCTGCAGCCTATTTTGAACTGGCACCCCCCCGACCATGCCAAGTGGGCTCAGATCTCTTTTCCTACAGATGGCTGGCAATGTAGGCCTGCCAGAGCGCTGGTTTATATATTGGCATTTGGCAGGGCCTGTGGTGTGCTGGGTGAACATCCAAGCAGTAGCATAGCTAGAGGGAGTGCAAAGCACTAAGTTTTGCAGGGAGCCTCACCACGCTGTGCAAGCGATTTGTCATTCATTTTAGGTTCCCATAGTACCTTGCTTTTCAAATGCAATAATAATAATAATTAATAATAATAGCAATCCACCAGGAGCAAAGGTGTGATTTACGTAAAATGTACATCATTCAGATGTCCCACAATAGAGTTAATTGCACTTAATGTGTCGATTAGCCCACTTTTCAGCGGAAAAGCTCCCATTATCTTTTCTCCTTATCTCCTCTCCTCCATGAATCTGTGTTTAATATCAGCCTGTCTTGTTACAATATAAAGTTGATCTGTTGCCAGCATTATCTCCGTTTGATGTAAGCCGCAGCTGACTTTAAAAGGTCACCGACAAACCAGCTGCTTGATAGAAATCTCGGCATCCTGGTTGGAGGAATTTGGAGGCTGGGGAGTGTCACTGGGCCTGCAAAGTCTCTGTTGCAAGGTTGCCCCAGGTAAGCTAGCTGGACATTTTGTAACCCATGAAACAGTCTGCTGCTTTGTTACTTAGCCTTAGACAAAGGACTTGTGTGATTCTGTGATAGAAAGGAATTTAAGATATGTATGCCTTGATAGTATCTAGGGACTGTCTTTGAAGACTGCCAGGAGACTACAGGAGACGTTGGTACAATAAATAACCATTAAGCTATCAGCCTGCACTGATTGGCAGCAGCTCACCAAGGTTTCAGGCAGGGGTCTTTCCCAGCCCTTACCTGAAGGTGCTGACAGAGATTGAGCCTGGGACCTTCTGCACTGAAAGCAGATGCTCACTGAACCACAGCTCATCCCCTCTATTCAGGACCAACAATGACTTCCCATTTGTTTTGAAGTGCTGATTTTGCCCTCTCTGGTCCAGCTGACTTGGGATAAGAGTAACTGCAGGATCACCTTCTCAAATAAGAACTTATTAAGATCTTATGTGTTTATTTTTCACAATTTTAGACCGCCCTTCCTCCAAGGAACTCCAAGGTAAATGGTTCCTCCTCTCCTTTTGTCCTCACAACAACCCACTAAGGTAGGTGAGGCTGAGAGACAACAACTGGCCCAAGGTTACCAGGAAGTTTCACGACTGAGCAGGGATTTGAACCTGGTCTTCCAGGCCTAAGTCCAACGCCAGAACCACTACACTGCCCTGGCTGGTGCAGAGGTGCTTCTGTGGCTCAGGGTGCAATACTGAGCACTCCTCAGGAGTGCTCCCCAGTCCCTTGTGCTGAACCGGGAGTGTCGCAAGCATACTATAAAAGCATGTTTGAGCTTCCTTGTGAGTCAGGGAGGCTGGTGCAAGGATGCGTGCCGGCTTTCCCCTTGCCAGAGCAAACCCCAGGACTGGGAAGTTCACGCTGGCCGTGTCAGGCTGGTGTGGGGATCTGGGGAGGGTGGGGAAAGAGCAGAATGGAGGTGTTCCAGGGCAGGGAGAGGGTGGGCAATAGGTGGGCCTGCAGGGGGGCTAGGGCTGAGCAAGGGATGGGGCCAGGATCTTGCACTTGGACCAGATCCTAACCCCACTCCTGGGCAACCCAGCACAGTGCTGGGTTGCTCAGATCTGTGTCACCTCTTTAGGTGGTGCAGATTCGAGTAGCCCCACTGGGGCTGCTGCTGCGTGCCTGGGGTAAGGGGAATTCCCCTTGCCTTGGGCTGAAGCCCCAACCCTGTGCTGGATTCAGCACAGGTCTACTGGCCTGCCTGTTCCAGCACAGGTTAGGACTGGGCTGTCATATTGTAATGACCCTTATAAAACACCAAAGAGCTTTGCTTAGGCTCAAACCAAACTCTCCAATGAGAGGGAATTCCATAGGTCAGGCGCCACAACAATTAATCAATTCATTGCATGTTGTGTGAAGCAGAACTTTGATTTATGCATTTATGTTTTTGTCTATTCTAGTGGGGAGAGAGAGAGAGAGAGAGAGAGAGAGAGAGAGAGAGAGAGAGATTATCTCCATTTGTAGTACCAGATTTGCATTGCACAGCCCACCTAACAAAGTGCCACTTCCACATGCGGGAGGGGGGGTGTCTGTATGTCTGAATGCTTCTCCTTATGAAGAAAACTCCCTTCAGCGAGAAAACTAGCAAGTCAAGGAGAAGAATTCTAACCTACTTTACTTCTCATTCTCATTGGGCACTGTATTTTTTTTTTTTTTTTTTACAAACTGCAATACTAATCCAATGCAGGAGTCCTTTGGTGTCCCAACTCCCGAAAGAATTAATTTCCTTGACCCAAATATGGAGTTCCATTTTGCTGGAAATTGCTTTATAATCCTAGCTCTTGAGGACTGCCTCTGAAACCATCTGCTGCGCACGCAGGGTGACAGGTCCTAGATTGCTGTTATTACCGAAGACTTTCTTTTGTGTAATGTAATGTTCTTCAGCGCCTCCATGCAACAAATTAGGAAATCAAAGCAAAACTGCAAATCACAACTGCTCTGCCATTATGCACTCTGCATTTTTTTTTTTTAACATGGAAGTCAAAAGCCATTTACAGCAACTCCAAGGGTGCAGACAACTTTGTCATTTCCTTTCTTTCCATCTTCTCAAGACATTTATAAAATAGATATGGGCCTATTTATATGATTATGGGCACAATCCTGAGCAGGAGATGGCCGTTAAGCACTTTTGCGACGACTTAGGTGCAGGGAGACTGGTGCACGGACATGCGCCAGTCTCTGGAGGCTGACATGGGAGCCACTCAGTCAGGGCAGCAGGTAAGCCCACGCCAGCCGAGCTAGGCTGGGGAGGTCTGGGGGGCATGGAGAGGGTGGAGGGAGACGTTTCAGGGAAGGAGGAAGGCAGGTAGTGGGCAGGTCCATGGGTGGGCAGCAGGGAAGTAGGGGCAGGGCCAGTATCTGACACTAATACTGGATCCTATCCCTGTTGCCGGGCAGCCTGGGGCATCTCTGAGCTGCTCAGATCTGTGCCACCTCTTTAGGTGGCGCAGATCCAGGTAGCCTTATTGGGGCCACTTTACCTGGGGTAAAAGGAAGCGATTCCCCTTGCCCTGGGCTGAGCCGCTTTCAGCCCCAGCTCTGCCTTGGATGTGCTGGCCTGCCTGCTTCAGGACAGGTTAGGATTGGGCTGTAAGGATAAGAAGAGCCCCACTAGATCAGGCCAAAGGCCCATCTAGTCCAGCTTCCTGTATCTCACAGTGGCCCACCAATGCTACAGGGAGCAAGGCACAACCTGCATCCTGGTGTCCTCCCCTGTATCTGGTATTCCGAGGTAGTCTACTTCTAAAAGTAGATAACTATTTGGGTTTCCACGTATTTTTTTTCTTTTTACTAGCCCTGCTCCTGTGCTTCTTGAAAAGCAACCTGACACACAGGTAAGCTGTTCCCATCATTTTAGCTTAATGCCAGGGAAAGTTTTACCCACTACATCTTGGGGTGTCCAGTTGGCGTCAAAGACACAGGAGCAGAGTTGTTGGCAACAACCTCTGAACTTCTGAATTTACACATTTCAATAACTTCTGAATCAACACATTTAAGCCTGGAAAGTACATTTAAGTGGGGGCTCAAGGCAGCAGCCAATGGCATCAGGGATGGGGCTGTAGCTCAGGAGGAGAACCCATATTTATTATTTATTTTTCACATTTGTTTTCCATCTTTCCTCCAAGGAGCTCACTTTTGTCCTCACAAAAATCCTGTGAGGCTGAGAGACAGTGACTGGCCCAAGGTCACTCAGGAAGCTCCATGGCTGAGTGGGGATTTGAACCTGGATCTTCCAAGTCTAACACCAGAACCACGACACTTTCTTCGCTCTCAGCCTTGCATATCTTGCATACTGCCATTTCCAGCGCTGGGAAAGAACCCTGTGTGAAGCCCTGGAGAGCTTCTGCCGGTCCGAGTAGGCAAGAGATGGATCGAGGGTCTGACTCTGGAGAAGCTTTGGTATGTACTCATGTATATTCAGGTGGCTTGATTCTGGCTAGAGGTGGTGGAAGTCCCACAGTGCACAGACAGGTATAGGAGTTGCTCACACCCTGCAGAACTCTGGACAGCTCCTAATAGACAACTCTTTCCAACAACCTCTATAGCAGAGCAGGCCGGCCCTCTTTCACCAGGAATGGATCCTGGAATCTAGGGGCATGATGAATGCAGGTCCCTTCAAAAGTCAATGCTGTTTTTTTTCTGCTGTGATCCCCCCATCTTTGCCCTTCTTTTGAAACAAGTACTTGCTCTAGCTCCTGCAAGGATTTCCTCTCCTTCCTTGCCTTGAGCAAGGTCTTCTTTTTATATTTTTTTCAGGCACCCGACTTGCTCATCCAGTTGGGTAATTGTTTTTCTTTTCTTTTTTTTAAAGGCCTTTTTAGAAAGTCAGATTGGCAGGGGTGGCGGTGTGTGGCTTCACGACCACTGCAAGGAGCAGCACTTTGTGCAACCAAATGAAGAGATGGTTTCTTGGATGCCCTACATTTTGGGGTGCCTTGTCCTCTTTCGGGGTTATGACATCTGGTCGCCTGCACTGAGCACAGTGGGATTTATTTCTTTATCAGCATGCAGTGTTAGTCAGACACTCTAGCCACTCTGCCATAGTGTCTCCCAAAGAGCTGATGACGTTTTGCTCCTGTCCAAATATAGGGTTCTGGAAGGGAGAAGTGCATGCCATTCTTTGCAGAAGGGGGAAAAAGAACCCCACATAGAGTCCATATACTGTACCGAGATCTAGTAATAGGCAGAAGGACATGTATAAAAACTGCCAATTTTTTTTCCACTAATGCAGAAAACAAAGTGCATTTGGGATGATTATGACAAGAAGGAAACCCATAAAAGCAAAATGATACAGTAGCATCATTTGGGATGACAGGCTGAAAGAGCTGGTAATTTGCCATTCTCTTAATGCTGCTTTTTGCATTAAAAGCAACCACATCTGCAGGCCATTTCCACCCTCCCCCCCCCATGCACAAGTTTGCTGAAATAAAATCATTTGCTTGTCTATGCATCCCACATTCTTCCAACATCTGCATGGCGACATCCCTTTTTGTGGGGGTCATTATTTTCCAGTGTTGATTGCTTTCTGCGTGTTTTTAGGAGAAACTGATAGGGAAAGGGGAAGCAAGCATGAAAGGAGAGGGGATATGCTGGGCGGGGGTATCATCATTTATTTTGGTTTGGGCTTCAGCAAGAGAAAATGAGGATTAAACTTTTATTCCGCCCCCCTCCCCCTGTAGCACCAGTGAACTGACTGGTTTGGCTGTTCATCATAAAGAACCTCATTGATCAAAGGGTTCCTTTCCTCTTAAAATCTGGCTTCCAGTCTACTAGGGCAGCAACTCCTCAGAATGGCCTAGGGTGATAGTAAACCCAATGGGGTGGTGCATAGGGCATGTAGGATATCCCTGCCAGTTCACCTGTCCAAGACCATTATCTGAGGCAGCTACTTCACCCCACCAAATACATGAGTCAGGCCCCATCACTCAAGATCCTTCAGTGGGAGATGCCAGAATTCAAACCTGGGACCTTCAGTGAGCAAAACATGTGCTCTCGCATTGAACTGTGGTTCCTCCCCTGGGCATTTTTCTTCAACTCTAAGGGCCTTCTTGCAACAACCTCAGAAAACAGGACCCAAGTGGTAGGTCAGGAGAGTTTACAGGGTGACCTCACAGACAGAAATAACTCGGACTGGGCCTTAGGCACTTGAAATTCCATGTATCTGTAAAACAGCTGGGGACATTAAAGGTTAATAGACCCTTGCCAGAGATGGGGAAAGAGGGATCACTGCAACTTGCAGCTTAAGTTGGTTCCAGCTGAAGTTCACGTGAGGACACCAGACGCAATGTGTTGGTGAAGAGCCAATTAACTAACAGGTGGGAGTAAAAAGTAACTGGCACATTTTACTTTAAACATACATTTGCCAGCAGGTGGCCTTTATAAGGGCAGCAGACTCCCTCCTGGGTGCAGAAACAAGTCTGAAGAACAAAAATGTAAATGAAGCTGTTATTTTAGTCAGGCTCTTGCAAGCCTGATGTCTCAGCAGGGTGACTTGGGTGCTCTGCTCGGCAAGGGATCTTCCCTGCAGAGCTGCTGCCATGAGCAGCTCACAGTCACTGAAGTGGCTGAGGCTGGAGCTGGCTTCCCTGTTCTTCCTGCATCTTGGCCAGATCCTCATCCCAAGCTGGTCCTGGTGCCTGCCACCCCTTCTCCTAGGAGGGTGCCTGGAGGCAGTGGCGAAGCAAGTGGGGCTGGGTGGGTGGGCCTCCTTGGGTGCCAGGCCGGAAGGGGGTGCCAAGTAAATGTTTCAGGCAGCATATTGGCTGCTGTGTCACCATTTCTGAGCTTCTGCATGAACCTGCTGCTGCTCTTTGATGGCTCATTGGCAAGACACAGAACAAAATAAGATCAAACGCAGATCTCAGCCCTGGGAAGCTGTGGGAGGGGTGGTGCCAACTGGTCTCCAAGGGAGCTGGTTTTAAATTGTAACAAAAAAAGAAATACATGTACAGATTTGAAAACCTTACTCATAGCTGTATATCATACTGCTCTTAATGGTAAAGCATGGGTTTTTGGGTCAGTTGGCAAACATATTAGGGCCCAATCCTATCCAACTTTCTGGCACCGGTGCAGCCGCAGTGCAGCTCCGAGGTAAGGGAACAAATGTTCCCTTACCTTGAGAAGGCCTCTGTGACCCCCCCCTCCCACAGTATGCAGTGCATGCCTCATTGGCATGGTTGCATTGGCACTGGAAAATTGGATAGGATTGGGTCCTTGGTTGGAAGTGATCCAGGGATCACAGGTGAGAGTCCATGCAACCCAGTCTGCCCATAAGAGATAAATGCAGGCCATGTCTCTTCCATTTTGCCTTGTACTTCAAAAAAAAAAGTAATTGGTCAGAACAGATAAATGTAATAGAAAGGCCCTCCCTTCGCTCAGTGGAAGAATGATAAAGAACAGGTCTTAAAATCAAGCCAAGCGTGAAAGGTTTGTGTGACAAAATTTCATGCAACACAAGTAATATCACCCTTTTTGGCTGTACTTTTATCCAACAGACTCAAAGCAAAGCCTTATCTCTGGGTCACAGCTGGCTGAGCAAGGTAGTAGTATCTTGGCAAAGACCAGGTAGTAAATCAGTGGCACAGGCAGAAAGATAAAAACGGTCCTCTATCCCATCACCTCAGCAGCCAGTCTACACATGTGCAGGGAAAACACTAGAGGCCCAATCCTATCCAACTTTCCAGGGCTGTTGCAGCTGTGTGAATGGGGCATCCTGTGGTAGTAGTGGTGGTGGGTAGTCTAGGAGGCCTCCTCAAGGTAAGGGAATGTTCGTTCTCTTACCTCGGGGCTACATTGCGGCTGCATCGGAACTGGAAACTTGGACCCTAGATGTGTTTGTGCATACCTGGGATTGTATTCCCCTGCAACATGTGCGTGGTGATGCTGGCATTAAGGACTTCACTTCTGGAGCACTGGAATGCAGGGCTGCTGCCATGTAGCTTTTCCTGTTCTCCCCTGCCCTGCTTTGCAAACACAAACTCTGTGCTAGAAAAAAAATGCCTCCGCTGCATTGTGCTCTCAGCCCTTGAATACTATAAATAGCAAAAAAGAATCAAGCATCAGATGGACCTTCCCTTAGGTGACTTGGCAGCCCGTGAGCTGTCGAGGAGGCCTCAAAGTTACTCTGCAGTGGAATTAATGCGTAAAGCTACTCCAAACGTCTTCTGCCTTGTACCCATACCCCTGTTAACTGGGTAAGGGCCCAGTCCTATCCAACTTTCCAGCACCGGTGCAGCTGCAATGCCGCCCCGAGGTAAGGCAACAAATGTTCCCATATCATAAGAGGGCCTCTGTGACTGCCTCCCCACGACAGGATTCAGTGCATGCCCCATTGGCACAGCTGCACCGGCACAGGAAAATTGGATAGGATTGGGTCCTAAGAGGCATTTTTTTCAAGTGGGTGCCCCTTTTAGCAGGGGAGAGTAATTGGCCCTCCTCACCCCAGCAGTGTCTTTTCAAGTGGCTGTCTGCTGGTGTTCTTTTGCATCCTTTCAGATTGTGGCCCATTTGGGACTCATTAGTTATTTGATTTTTCTCTGTAAACTGCTTTGTGAACTTTCGTCATGAAGCGGTATATAAATACAGTTATTAATTATTATTATTATTATTATTATTATTATTATTATTATTATTATTGTTGTTGTTGTTGTTGTTGTTGTAGGCAACTGTCCTAAGGGAAATAGGATCTACCCCACAGCCCAATATCTTTCTTTTGCCACTTTACTTCCCAAGATGTAAGGATGAAGTACAGGTAGATTACACCTTATCAGGACATTCAAAATGCAGACCATTCTAAAATCCAGACATTTTTGTACAAGACTTTTTATTTCTGTGCACTAGAAAGTTTTGTGCTCATTCTCACATACAGTGCAAGTACAGGCTGGAAGTTCTGTTCTCTGCTCTGGTGTGTACCATAAGTGGTGCAGGTGGTGGTCCCAGAGGTGGTCTCTGGTGGTGCATACCTGATAAGTCCAGATAAGGGATACTCAACCTGTACTTCCTATTTGCATGAAGAGAAATGGGTCTCTCTCACTCATAGACATGTAAGTTGATAAGTCTACATATCACATGATCCTGTTTGTAAACCTTCTTTAACTGGAATGCGTTTGGTGGGTGCCACAGACAGACACCTTTTGGGTGGTGGCACTGGAACTGTGGAACTCGCTGCATAGAGATGTGTCAGATTCCCTGTTCTGTTGTTGTCAAATGGCAGCTGAAGTCCTTGCCTTATGCTTTAAACCAGGGGTGTCAAACTCGCTTCATACAGAGGGCCAAACTGAGCATTCGTGGTGCCTGCTGAGGGCTGGAAGTGACATCATTCAGCAGAAAATGACATCACTCGGCAGCAAGTGATGTCACTCAGCAGATGATGGCCAGAAATAAGCACTTTGTTCTCACATAGAAACTCATGAGCTCCAAGTGACAGGAGAGAAAGCAAGCAAATCTCCTTCGTACTTTCAAGATACAAAAGAGCCCCATTAACACGCTGGGAGAGCCCAATTATAATGAGGGTTGGATAAATCGCTTTTGGGGACTGCATTCAGTCCGCAGGCCTGGTGTATAACTTGTGTTAATGTGCGCTTTAAACACTTAACAGATTTTGAAACTCTTGTCTATTTTGAAACTACCGCTTTTGTATTCCTATTGCACATTTTTAGATGGCTACTCTTGCGCCATTTGTATTGCTACCATATATCATGTTGAACATGTTACTTTTACTCAGCAGTTTATTGTTTTAATTCGCCAGCCGACGAAACTGAGGGTCAGAAAAACCTTTTCCCCCCAACATTTATGGTGGTTTTATATGAATTTGTGGGTTGCTGATTGTGAAAATGGCACCAGTTTTGCCCTCTCACGTCTGGCTTCATAAATGTGGCATAGTCTTGTTAGTGAAGGGTTCAAGCAGCTTATTAGTGAGGAAGCCACGGTGTAGGCTTCATATATACACAAACAATATTAGTATAAGTCAATTGTGATAATTATAATTATATTTAGTGTATGTATGTATGTATGTATGTATGTATGTATGTATGTATGTGTATACACACACACACACATATATGTACATATGTATATAGTGTGTGTGTATATATATACATATATATGTGTATCTATATATACACACACACTATATACATATATATAGTGTGTATGTATATATAACTTACTATGTATATAGTATAGTTATATAATTATAATCTTTTATTATAATTTATTTTATTATATTTTATTATAATGATTTTATTATATTTATTTATTATTACATTTTATTATAATTATAATATTATATAGTAAAATTATATATATATATATATATATATATATATATATATATATATATATATATAATTATAATAATGATGTTCGTCCATCGATTTCGAAGAAGACCTTGACATCTAAGGGGTTGTGGACTGTCCACGGTGTGTCCACAGGTGACTAATAAGGCCGATACAAGCACGGAATGTTCTGCCACATGTTGGGCAGACATGTGTAGGCACCACTGTTGCAGCATTTGCAGCTCTGGCTTTACGGAGTGCATGCTTCTCTTGTGCCATGGTTGTCCTTCTGGCTTCAGATGCCTGACAGCCTTGGTGGATCAGCATGCGCCATGTCGATCAGTCTTGTGCCAGTGTATCTTTATATCGCTTCTTTTGTCCCCCATGTGATCGCTTTCCTTGAGACAGCTCACCATAGAAGAGCTGTTTGGGGATGCGGTGGTCTGGCATCCTTACAACATGACCTGCCCAGCGTGTCTGCGCTTTCATCAGCAGGGTGTGAACTGACAGCAGCCCTGCTCTGGAGAGGACTTCTGTATCTGGCACCCTGTCCTGCCGCCGGATCCTCAGAAATCTGCGGAGACAAGTCGTGTGGAAGTGGTTCTGTTGCCTGGCGTGCCTCGTGTACACAGTCCAAGTCTCACTGGCATACAGCAGAGTAGTTAGCACAACTGCTCGGTAGACTTTAAGCTTTTGTTGGTTGGCAACCTTCAGTCCCGAAAGACTATGGTATAAGCCTACAGCACCCAGTATTCCCAGGCGGTCTCCCATCCAAGTACTAACCAGGCCTGACCTTGCTTAGCTTCCGAGACCAGACGAGATCGGGCACAAGGCTTATTCCATGGCAATTCTGCATGTTGGTCCGCAGTCTGCCGAATGCAGAACTTGCCTTGGCGATTCTGCAATTGACCTCGATGTCAACTGTCACTATACTGACAGAGAGGTGCTGACAGAGAGGTGAGGGAGAGGGTGCTGCCAAGGTGTGTCAGTTGGTCCACTGCTTGCAGCTTTTGTCCCTTTGCTGTGATGCTGGGCTCTCGGTGTTGGGCCTTCAGAGCTGGCTGGTGCATCACTTAGGTTTTCTCCTCAACACAGAGAAAAAAATTATAATAAGATAAGATTTTCGTATATTATTATAATTATATACCATATTTATATATAAGTATAATATAAAATATAGTAAAAATAATATATAATTATATTATTATAATTATTATAATTATATTATTAGGGCAGGAGGTCTGGTCTAGAGGGTAGAGCCTCCGTCTGCCTGAAGATAACATCCACAAGGTCGCCAGTTCGAGGCCACCGGCACCGTGCGACCTTGAAGCAGCTGACAAGCTGAAGCCGAGCTATTCCATCTGCTCTAAGCGTGGGAGGATGGAGGCCAGAATGTGAAGCCAGATCGGAATGAAACACCTGAATGTAGTGGTTCTTGAAAGAAGGAACCTTCTTTCAATTGTAAAAATTCCTATTTAATAAGGGATTAATAAAATAATAATATTTTAATTTATATAAATAAGCCTGCCTATGTAAACCACCTTGAATAAAGTCTTGAATAAAGACCAAGAAAGGCGGTATATAAATACCTGTTATTATTATTATTAATTATATAATTATATAATATTTTTATATTATTATATATAATATAATTATATATATAATTATATTATATATAATTATAAAAATATATAATTATAAATTATATAATTTATAATATGTAAATTTATAATTTCCTCTCTCTCTCTCTGTGTAGATATGTATATATATGTATTTGTATGTTATGTATGTATATATGTGCATGTATATGGTATGTACGTATGTACACTGGAAGTTCCACTGACTGGGGACTCAGCTACACTGGAGTCCCCCAGCCCCCCCTTCCCTCTTCACTGAGGTCTAGCGCCTTACCGAGCCTCGCTCCTCCACCCTCCCTAAGTCCCGCCCCTCCTGGAGCCGCCGCTGCGCGAGTCAGAGGACTCCTGTCTTCACCCCGCCCCTATCATTTTGATTGACTCCCTTCACTGTTCATCACGCGTGGGCCCCGCCCTTTTTACCCCCTCAGAAGAGCGTTCTCAGTGGAACCGCCTCCTTTTCTAGATCCCGCTTTTTCATTCGTCGATTCTTCTTCGTCCCGCCTCCTTCCATCCACGAAGGGGCTTTTTGAGAATGGGACAGATTATCGCCGGTCATTGGCCAGCCTCGATGCGTGCACAGGAAATTGATTGGTCGCGCGAGGAGCGCTCGATGTGATTGGCTAGACGCGTCAAAACGGAGGCGGGACCAACCAATCCATTGATCATGGCCCGCCCCTTTCCCTCACGTTCCCTTTCCAGAACTGGAATCTAGGTGAAGGTTGCGTGAGGTGAGAGAGTCTCGCGGGGTCTCATTGGTAAAAAGGACGTGGGGGCGGAGCCTGGGAGCGCAGGCGTGCCTCGTGATTGGTCGGTGGGCGTGGCCTATTCACCCCCCCCTTTTCCCAGAGAGAGGCTGAAGTAAAAAGCCTGTCGCGTGTGGGCCGGCGCTGCTCAGCGATTGGGTGCGGACCCGCCCCCGAGAGGGGTGGGGCCAGATTCCATTGGCCGAGAAGACGAACAGGGTGGTGATTGGTTGACCGACGGAAGATGCGCGCGCGCGCGAGGCAGTTGAGCGCGCGCGCGCCGCCTTGGTATGGCAAGGCGGTGGGGAAAAAAAAGAGCTTAGCGAAGGCAGGCCGGCCGGGGTGCGCGCATGCGCGTGCCCGCCGCTCTTTCGCTCTGGGGCTCCGGTGAGGAGGAGGAGGAGGAGGAGAAGGCGGCGGCGGCGGCGGGTCGCGGCCGGTCCGGCGGCCCTGAGCCGACGACGGAGGCGGACGACGAGGAGGCGGCGGCGGACACGGCTGCCGGAGGAGGAGGAGGAGGAGCGGCGGCGGAGTGGGGGGCGCGTCGTGGACGTGGAGCGCCGCCCAGGGGCCTGAGTGACCCCCGACCCCCCCGCCCAGGACTGGCTGCAGCCCCCGCGCCCCCCCGTGGCCCGGAGCGCCGCCGCCGCTCCCACCGCCACCTCCCCCTGCACTGGGTCAGGCTGTCAGGCAGGCAGGCAGGCAGGGCCGGCTGACTGAGTGACTCTCCAGCGCCCCTCCCCCACGCGCTCCTCTCCCTGCCGCCCCCCACAACACCCCCCAGCACTGCACACCTTGCCCCCTTCCACTCCCTCTGCAAGTTCCCCTCCCCCCCCCTCTCTTACACACACACAACCCTACTCTCACACACAACAAGCAAACCTTTCTCACACACCCCTCTAACACACACAGATCTCTCTCTCAAACACACACACACAGCAAACCCCTACTCACACATACACAAACCACTCACACATACAGACACGCACAAACCTCTCTGTCACACACAAACCTTTTACACACGACACACAAACCTTTCACACACACAACAAACCTCTCATACTCACAAACCTCTCTCTCTCACACACACGCACACCCCTCATCACTGTACACACTACCCTTCTCTTTCTTTCCAGCCACCCTCTAGAAGTTCCCCTCCTGTCTCTCACATACATACACTTCATCTCTCATCATTGTACATATAGGTTGCCCCTTTCTATAGTTCCCCTCCTCTCTCTCTCCCCTTCTGCCTCTTGTCCCACAATCTTTTAATACTTTTAAAAAGTGAATTTTCTCTCCTCCAGAGCAGTTCCTTGTGTAGTTTTTCCTTTTGACACTCTTTTTAAAAAAAAAACAAAAAACTTTTAAGGTCCTCTGTGATCTGTCAACTTACACTCCTGTCACTTTTTAAGGAAGAAAAAAGTCCTCTTTTTTGCTGCTAATTTCTTATCTGTTCTTACATGTGTGGACACACCCTGTTCTTTAACTTTTGTTTTTAATTTTTTTCTTTCCCTTTGCTAAACACTTCATTTCATTCTTCTGTCTACACTTGTACTTCCTTTTGTTTCCATTGTTTTTTCTTTCCTCTAAAAATAGTCTGTTTAGGTTCTTCTTTTCCTTCCACTCTCATTTTTAATGCTTTTTGCTCTGTAAAATTTCCTTTTGCTCTCAATCTCTTTTTTGTTTGTACTCTTTCTTGTCTGTGTTTGCTTCCTCTACCCTGTATTTTCTTTGCTGCCCTCCCCCCAGAAAAATTAGTCTTTATTTCTGTGTTGGTTCTCTGATCTTCTGCCCAATCACATTTTTTATTCTTCCCTGCATATCTCAATATTTGTTTTCATTCTTGCTTTCTTTCTCTCCAGCATGTTCTTTCTCCTTCTTTCTTCATTTTTTTCTTGGCTATAACTTTCTGATTTGTTTAGTCTTTCCAGATACAATCTAAATTATTTCTCTCCCAAGTTGCTTTTTTTCTACCTCATTCTTCTTTTCACTCTGCCTGACTGTCTCACTTTTCGCTGCTTAATTTCTTCTCCATTTTCAGTTCTTTTCTCAACTGCCTGGTTCCCCTCTACTTTCATTTTCTCCCCCCCTTAAAATTCTGATAGTCATTTATTTTTTATCCTTCATAACTTCCTGACTTCTTTCTGCATCAAGTTTTTTAAAGTCCATTTCATCTGCCTGCCTCATTTTGCTTATAATTCATTCATTGATACTTCCAACAATCTTCCCTGTTTCTTCTTTTTTATCTCCATTATTATTACTCCATTTCATTGCTCAGTTCAGTTTTACTTGATTAATTTAGCAACTCTTCTTGCTTGTCTGTTGAAAGTTGTTCACGTCTATCCAAGTTTAAAATTTTAAGGTGGATGGATGTATACACGAAGCAGAGAGGAGTAGAGCTCTAGAAGACCTTGTGGAATCCTTCTTGCCATTTTGAAGATAAATGAAAAGGATGTGGGAATGGAAGGGGTGGGCTTGCCAGTACTCCTAACATTTTCTAGGGGGGTAAATTCACATATTTTTTCAGGGGGGGAAGGGGATTGACTTAAATTTCAAGACTGGCACAGAAGAAGTGGAGCAAGGATGGCGTTTTAGTACCAACTACACCAGCCATCTTGGGGGGGAAGGGGTTTGTTTGCATGCTCACACGCGCACACACACAAAAGCCTCCATTTTTTTTTGTCAACTTGATGAAGACATAAAGGCCTGTTGAGCTCCATGCTTTTGAAGGTGGGCAACTTGTTTGTGGAAGTGTAGTGAACTTCATTTTTCTGTGGCCAAATGACAGCTTGACCCAGTTGTTATCCAACCAAAGGGCATCAACTTGAATGTCTCTTTGTAGTGCCACAGCCAGCGCAAAAATGATGGCGGCTTACAATGGCGGTACATCTGCGGCAGCAGCAGGTCACCACCACCACCATCACCACCACCTTCCTCATCTCCCCCCTCCTCATCTCCATCACCACCACCACTCTCAACACCACTTGCACCCAGGCTCTGCGGCAGCAGTACATCCCGTACAGCAGCATGCTTCTTCGGCGGCCGCTGCAGCTGCGGCCGCAGCAGCCGCAGCAGCAATGCTCAACCCAGGGCAGCAGCAGCCGTATTTCCCATCGCCGGCACCAGGTCAAGCCCCTGGACCAGCGGCAGCAGCCCCAGCTCAGGTACAAGCTGCAGCAGCTGCTGCAGTGAAAGCGCACCATCATCAGCACTCACATCATCCACAACAACTGGATATTGAGCCAGACAGACCTATTGGATATGGAGCCTTTGGTGTTGTCTGGTGAGTATAGGGAATAAGCGTGACTTTGACTTTCTAAGCTGCAACATGTTCCTCCTGTCATCAGTTAGCCTGGAAAGCCCCTTTTCAACAGGTTCCTGCTCAGCTCCACAGCAGCAGGTTTGCAAGAGGTTTGGTGCAAGAGGGCTGCATTAAGAATTTTGTTGTGGTCAGAAGAGCCGTCACAACTGTGTGTATTTAACAGCATCGACTTTAGTGGAAATACTTCCATTAATGTGGCAGTTGCCCAAATAGTGTTGCAGAATTTGAATTCTCAAGGTGTCATTTGCATATAAATGAAAAATTTAATTAGTTTCTTTAGGAAACTAATTCTTCATGTGATTTTAGACATCTTCAGTTGCCAACTGAAGTGAATTTGGATTTCTTGTTTGACTTTGTTTTCAATCCTTTAAGGTTTTTGTGCCTGCATGTCCAAGCTTATTTCTCCAGTTGTAAGGACAGAAACTTTATTCAAAATGAAAGTTGGCATTCTGGGATTTTGTGGTACATGCCACCCACCCATATGCAGTTGAAAGTTTGGCTTGGCTTGAATTGCTTGGTAGCTACAGTCTGTTGTGCATCATGACCTAAGCTACATTAGATTATGTCTGACGTCATTACCTTGAGACAGATGCAACATGCTTAGACTTTCTGAAAACATTCTGCTCCTCCTCTTATCATCTTGTAGAGGTCAGCAGCCTGGCTTTCAATCAAAATGTGACTTGTTTGCAGTAATAGAACTTCAGCCATGTGTATTGTGAGTTGCAAATAGAGGAGGAAAAAAAAGCTGAAGTGATTTCTGGATTTAGTGGCTGGCTGGAGTTGAAGCAATTTCTTTTGAACTGTGGTCTTGGCAGGTGACTTGGGTCTGCATTTCCTCTGCAGTAGCACATAATGTATTTCCTGGAGCTGTGATCTTAGTACTTTGCACCTTACTCAAATGGATTTTTCCATCTAGCATTACTTTGGCACGTTCCCGTCCGTTGTTCAGTCTGTGACACAACCCCAGTGGCCTTCTGAACAGAATTTGCATCTTTTAATGACTCCCCACATGGGCCTGTTTAACGGTGGCTGCATGCTTTAATGAATTCAACTGAGCCCCTTCCAGCTTTAAAAATACATATTAACTGATTATACCTTTAGACTTATACAGTGTTTGGATATTGCCTCTCATAGCAGATGCATATTGCAATTGCTTTCTGCATTGTGTCGTGAAGCCAAACGTGTTCATGAATACCGTGACCTATTGATCGGTTGCAAAATGAATAAGTGGCAGAGCTTTTCATTTGCTCAGGAAATGGATCCAAAAAATGCTGTCCCCTATTTGTATTGTGTTCTCCAGTACCAGCAGGATGGCAACTCTCGATTCAGCAAAATCTCCCCTTTTGTCCTTTAAGGAATGCTTTACTTCAGCTGTCATGCTGTAGTTTTCACTGCACTGAACTAAGTCCATTGCATTTATTAATGTTATGATTCATTGGATTAATTTGCACTGTTTTTGAGTGTTTTAAAACCAAGTGGTTTTGGCAGTTAAGGCATAACTGAATTTAGATAAGTGAAGATGTTGTACAATTGTATTGCTTTAACAGGTTTCAACATAAATGCATTATTTAGTCAGGGAATGGCCAAGGATCTCAATGAACGCTTTGTTTTGTAACTTGTGAAGGCTAAATCAAAGATGATATAGTAAAGTGTAGTTTCTGCCTATCTTGTACTACTTTGTGGTTAAGGGCAGAATTTAAACTATTTTCAGTTGGACATCCCGTTTATGTACTATAACAATGCATTAATGCTGTCAATGAGATCCTTAGTAAACAGCATGTACGTTAACTTTCCAGAACAGCAGATGCCAAACTTCAGTCCACGGACCGGATCCAGTGCCCTTGTGTGAACAGAGCTTACTGTTCTGCTGGGCAGCCTCCCATCTGTGCCTCTGATCACGTCTAAACTTCGCACTGACCAACCACTTCCTCATTCTGTCGCCCCCAGCAGGTTTTGCACCTGGATTTCTGGGCAGACCCAGCTGGCTGATGCATAGTTTGGGGGCGATCAGAGGTACAGACAGGAGGCTGCCTGGCAGAACAGTAAGCTCTGTTGGTGCCTGGGAGGAGTTTCTCAGTGTGCAACGGTCTCCAGTTTAGCAACCTACAGTGTTTTTCAAACTGTGGGTCAGGACCCACTATGTGGGTCATAAGCCAATTTCAGGTGGGTCCACATTCATTCCAATATTTTATTTTAATATTTTAGACTTGATGCTACCATGGTATGTGGCTGCATTTGGGGAAATGTTACAGACTTGTACTTTTTAACAGGCTACTATGTATTTTTACATCATTTTAACAATGATAGTCAATGAGACTTACTCCTGGCTAAGTGTGGGTAGGATTGCAGCCTAGGATTGTTAAAAATTTTCCTGCTTGATGATGTCACTTCTGGTCATGACATCACTTCCCGTGAGTCCTGACAGATTCTCATTCTAAAAAGTGGGTCCTGGTGCTAAATGTGTAAGAACCACTGTTCTAGAAGATACATGCTCCTTGTGGTCTCTTGTCAGCTGAAAAAAATTGTTGCATTCTTTGTTTACGTAAACTAGTTTGACAAGATGGAAACAGAGGGCTACCGGAAGGTTCATGCTGATAGTAACAGAAAGTAAAATATTTTCTTGAAGGCACAAACTTAGTTGCTTTCTTTACAAGAAGGATAGACTGGTGTGAAAGAATCATAGTGTTGCATTTGCAGCTTGATCCTAAGCATGTTTCTTGGAAGTATAGGTGTCCCGCTGTATCTGCGGATCGGGTATCTGCAGTTTCACTTACCAGCAGTTTTCTGGGGGTCTCCACACCCATTACTTCTTTTTTTCTTTACTAGCTATGGAAGCATACTTTTGGGGCTTAACAGAGGGAAGTGTTTCTTGCTTAACTGAGGAATGTGATATGCAGGCAAGCAGCCTGAATACTAGAGGGACTCAACCAGGACATTAACAGGAAGCATGAACTGTCCTGCTTCCTGTTAATGTCCAGTTAGTTGCTTTCCTGTAGTGTGCAGGCTCACTGCCTGCATGTTGCATTCCTCAGTTAAGCAAGCAACCATTCCTGTGATAAGCCAGAACACCTTCTTTCACAGCTAGTAAAGAAAAACATAGGTAATGGGCGTGGAGGGTCCACTATGTACTTGATATAGGATTCCCCTGTATCTGCAGCTTTCATTTCCATTGGGGGGGAGCCCGTTGGGGAACAGAACCCTCACAGATACGGGGGACGCATGGGTTGTAACATATGAAAGTGAATCTTGAGTAAGCATCCCTGAAATCAGTAAGATAACTTCATTCTTACTCATGTCCTATTCATTTCATTGGGACTTGGGAACCCCAACGTTCTTAGGATACTGAGTTAAATGGGACTTTATCTCTACTAAGCACGTTTAGGGCACAATTACTAAGGAGTAAGCCCCATTGGTCACAGTGTGACTTCAGAGTAATTGTGCATAGGACTCAATTGACAGTTGTTTAACCTTTAGACAACATTTGCTTCAAATAGAGAGGGCGGTCTTCTGTCCAGTTTAATATCCAAGTTAACAGGCAGCCCAGTTCTATGCCCTGGGGCCACCCTCCAGTGCCCCTCCCCATGCGGTCTTCCCGCTTTGCCCCCACACCCTCTCACACAACACCCCCAGCACTGCACACCTTGCCCCCCTTTCTACCACCCCTCTACAAGTTCCCCTCCCCATTTCACACTCACAAATCCCCCTCTCACACACACAACAAACCTCTCTCTCTCTCTCACCATCCCCACTTCCCTCCTGGGCCTGAACTGCCCTCTTCCTCACCCTCCCCTTGCACAGTATTGTCACCTTCTCCCTGTCCTGGAATGTCCCTGTGCCAGTCAAAGGCAAACTCACCACTAATGGCTCCCAGAGCCTCTCTAGCTGGTGTGGAGGCCCAGCACCTGCCTGTTCTAGCCTCTGTACTGGCGCCTCAGTCCTAACCTTATAGCACTTTCGCAACGGCCATCTCCCTGACCATACATGCAAGACCAGCCCTGCTGAGGAGCAAAATTGGGCCATAAAAATTCAATCTGTGCTGTGAGTTGTATCTTTGTTTTGTTTTTGCTGCTTTCTGAAGTGAAGACATTTGAAGAAATTAAGCTAGATACTTGAGGAAATTCTGTCTTTTCTGATGCCCTGAATTGGAGACCTGGGATGAAAGGCTTGATGTTGGGGAAAAATTTTTTTTTTTGCTCAATAGTTAGGAAGTTATGGACCATTTTGAACTTTTTAGACTGCTTAGTATCTTCTGGCTTTGGATCATGTAGGAAGTGTCTTGTGTGAATGTTGGTACACCTTCCATAGCCTTTTAAGTTGCAGCTGGAATGGCAAGTGTTTGCTGGATCGTTTGATGTGGGCTAGCTTCTATTTTTTCCAGTTCACGGATGCAGTTCATCAGTCATGAAGTGTTAAAGCATGAGGCCTTGGCAGGCTTTCATACACAATCTGTTATTGCTAGTTTGTCGTCTCTGTGCTCCAGTGTTCGTTCTTGTTTTTTCCACTCAGTTTTGCTGTGTAACTTGCCTATCTGTAGCAAATATTACCCCCTTTTTAACGCAAACCGGTGAGAAGTCCCTAGTGGTTTAAGCATAGCAAACTAGCAGTAAACAAGCAACCACAGTGTTAAATTGCCAGCCTTTGAGTTACAAAAGCCTGGTGAAAAGTGGAGAATTTTTTTGCAAAACAGCAAGTGTTTAACAGCACTGTAACCAAAGTCTTTACCAATTTCTTTGACTGAGGCTTCAGTTTAATTGACTAGGAAGAGGTCTGATGCTTGTGTGTTTAAAGTGTTACTGGCAGTTCTCACTGAATGCCATATTCTTATACACCCTGATCTCTAACTGAGACAGCCTGATATGGATGTGAAGATATTGTAAAAAACATGGTCCTCAAAATGCTCAAACTTAAGAGGAATTCTTGAGTCTGGTAGTGGGGAAAAAACCTGTGATGCTTGGAATATTCTCCCTGGAATTGGAAAAGAGGAACAGCTTTAAAAACTAAACAATTTTTGAACTAGTGTTTTGAAGGAGTTAAGCAGTGGGGTGGCTTAAGGCAAGTGATGTGTTTTGGGAGCAGAAAATAGGTTGTGAGCAGTATGTGCTAGGACAGTGTTTCCAGACTGTTGTTCAGGACCCACTAGCTGGGTCGTGAGCAAATTTCAGGTGAGTCCTCAGTCATTTCAATATTTTATTTTTAATATATTAGACTTGATGCTCCCATGGTATGTGACTGCATTTGGGTAAATGTCACAGATCTGTACTTTTAACAAGCTACTATGTATAATCTTTTAACAATGTTAGTAAATGGGCCATACTCCTGGTTATACTCCTGGTTTGCAGCAGAGGATTGTTAAAAAAAATTTCTGCTTGATGATGCCACTTCCAGTCATGACATCACTTTCAGTGGGTCCTGATAGATTTTCATTCTAAAAAGTGGGTCCCAGTGCTAAATGTGAGAATCGCTGTGCTAGAAAGGGTATTATGTGGTGGGTTGTAGGTTCTTGAGTGGAAGACATTGCAGATTCTCTGAACCGCATGATGTTCCTTGCACTAGAGCAGCAGTTCTCAAATTGTGAGTCAGACCCATAAATTTAACTCAGTATTTATATACCGCCTTTCTGGTCATTGGATTACTCCTCTGACTTTATTCAAGGCAGTTTACATAGGCAGGTGTATCTAAATCCCTCAAGGGGATAGAGGTTCTCTCTTTCAAGAACCAACAACATTTCAGAATGGATCTTCCTGGTTTGGTCTCACTTCTGGCCTCCAGTTCTCCCATGCAGGCTGACAAGCAGCTCCATCTCTCACATGGAGGGCAGCCAAGACGCTTCTTGCTCACACCAAGAGCAATGGTCCCAACCCAATTTTGGGTGGATTGTGAAACTGACAAGCTGATATCTGACAAGGAAAATGTATTGAGTCCTATGGAAACTGAAATGGAGCCACATGTGTGTTCACTTGTGAATAGGTGATCAGGCCTCTGCTCTTATCAAAGGCTGAGGAAAGGCAAGGCCCATAGAATGGTCCTGATCCAATAAAAATGAACAAATGCGCCAGAAGGCGGTTCCCCCCCCCATAGTAGAAAGGATAAAAACAGAGGCTTGAGCAGCTGGTAAAGAGAAACCTTTTTTCGTTTCATAAAGCTGCGTTGGTCCCTTGAGAGTATCATTTTAAAAAGTTGGTCTATGTGCTAAACAGTTTGGAAACCACTGAACTAGAGAGTTTCTCTCTGATTGCGCACTTGAAAAATAAACATAATTCTAAAAGAAAGAATAGTGCAGCTCATAACCAAGAAGCATCAGTGTGGGAACCTGGGTAAACTTCTAACTGAGTGACTTGCAAAATATAAGCATAGTGATTGTACAGTAGCAAGGGTAAGTTCCTTGATACGGTATTTAGGCTGCATTCCTGTATACACTTACCTGGAAGTGTGCTTCATTGAACACAGCGGGACTTGGTTCTGAGTAAACCTCTGTAAGATTGTGCTGCTAGTGACTAGCCAAACTTTGGTTTAATTTCATTGCAAGAAACCTGTTTGGATAAGGCTGAATCATTAAACTTGGCAGGTTATAAAGCCCCAAAGTAGAGTTGAAAAATTACTGGCTTAGGCTTATGAGTGTCAGCAAAGCACAGAAGTGCTTGTTTCCTGTGAATAAGACCAGATTAGAATACACAAAGGGCTTACTTATGCGTAAAATAACACCATTTTCAAACACCTCTCTAAGCCCAAGGCTAGAATTAATTTCATGGAAGCAGAAAATTCCCATTTTCTGATGAGTGACATAGAATTTCCAGGTGGTGCAAGTTTAGGGGCCATTAAGATCCCAAAATTTTGCTTGAGATCGATATATGATTAGCCTTCAAGTGTCAGGTAGTATTGACTGTAAAATGGACACCTTAAAAGCATAGCAATGGATCCTGCAAAAGTATTCCTATGTTGTTTGGATGTTGGGATTTTATTATACTTCTATGATTCCATATGTATTTGAAATTGCAGCTTAAATTTTTTTCATTACTCCTGTTTTGTCCTGTCTCTTACCTATGGATGGGGCATTAACAATAAATTGCTGCTCTGCAAGAGTCTTTCTTTCTCCCTCCTATGTATCAAAAGGGTGAAGAAGTAATAGATACAGATGGGGCCTCCATGTCTGTGGTTATCCCCTGGACCTGTGTTGAGCCTTAGGGTTGAGCCTTCACTCCACCTGAGCCCTCTGGAGGCAACCAGAGCTGTGCTGTGGTCACCTCCAGAAGGTTTTCTGAAGCCTGCAGAGGCAGTGCAACCCAAGGGAAACTGCAAGTGATGTTTTAAAGACATATAAGGCTTAAAAAGTCACTTGCAGCTTCCCTTGGGAAACCAGAAGTAGCATTTTTCTGCCAGAACAGCCAGTCTGAAGCCTCCTGAGATAGCGGGTGGACATACTCTGCCTCTGGGCTTCAGAAAGCTCTCCAGTGGGGATCAGAGCACAGTTCTGGTCCCCTTTGGAGGGCTGATGGGGCCAAAAATCGTGGATTTGATTATTTGATTGAGATCGGATCCCCTGTGGATACAGAGGCCCCACCTGTATTCCCTGTTCCACTACACTCCTAACTGGACAAAGAGGCACCTTTTAAAATGGTGTCCTCTTGTATTTCGTAGGGGGAGAGGAACCATTCCTGTTCAACCCAGCTTGGCATCTTTTCCAGTGTCTGTTGCTAGTATCTCTTTTGCGTCTTTTTAGACTTTTTCCCTTTGGGGACTGGGAACAATTTATTTGTTTTGCTATGTAAACTGCTTTTTGTTGAAAAACAGTATATAAATATTAACAGAAATATTTGTGGTAGGCTTGGAGTGGCTTGTGCAGAGTGATGAGGAGAATGTGTGACCATTACTGTCATACAGATTGTGTCATATCAGGACACATGGATGCAGGTGTGTGTTGATCACATTTTTCAGTGTAGGAAAACCATCTGTTAAAATGCAAGAGCAATCCAAGATGAAATATTTGAGTTTAAAAGAAAAACGACATAGATAACTTTTCACAAAATGAGGAAAATAAACTGACATTTGCATGTACACTCCCTCTTTTTTTTTAAATGGTTGTTTTGCTAACTAAGACTCCATGCCCAACAAGAATACATAGTGTTTTTAGGTTTCTGGCCACTAGTCAGGCAGAGCATCACAGTGTTCAAGCTCATAGTATAGACAGCTTGAGTTGGTCTTTGGTCTTCAACCTGTGATTATGTCACACATCTAGAGCAAGTATGAAGTGTGTAACACAAGTGTCATTCATGCAAACAGATGCAAATCATGTTGTGGAAATGTTAAGTGCCTTATTTTTTAATGGCTTTGATCTTATGCACAAACCCTTTACTGTAGCATGAGGAGTTTGGTGAAAGAAAATGGAGTATCATAAAGTTTTTGTCTTTCCACTGTATGTTTCCTTACAAGTATTTATTGGAGTTGGACACCATGGAGAGTGTCTAGATCAGGGGTGTCCAAACTCTGGTCCTGGGACCACTTGCGGCCTTTGAGGCCTCTCAATGCAGCCCTCAGGAGACCACAGTCTCCAATGAGACTCTGGCCCTCTGGAGATTTGTTGGAGCCCGCACTGGCCTGACACAACTGCTCTCACCGTGAGTGTGACTGTCTGACCTCTCACATGAGCAGTGGGATGAGGGCTCCTTCCACTGCTTCTTGTTTCAAGTCTGTGATGCAGTAGCAGCAGCAAAGGAAAGGCCAGCCTTGCTTTGTGCAAGGCCTTTTATAGGCCTTGAGCTATTCATTCATTCATATAAGTTCATCTTTAATATATTCATTTATGTAAACTTATGTAAATTTATTCAAATTTTAAATGTAAATTAATTCTTTTTTCCCCCGGCCCCCGACACAGTGTCAGAAAGATGATGTGGCCCTCCTGCCAAAAACTTTGGGCACACCTGGTCTAGATACATCATCTTTTCTGTATGTAAAAGACCCCTGGGGAATGGCGGAGTGAGATTAATGCTAGGTGTCTTCTTAACAGCAAACAACTCAGGGTTAGGTATTGATAAAGTTGAATTGTATGGGCTTGAAGGTGGTGTGTGTTACTTAACTAAAACAGCTGAATTGTATTGGCAACCTTCAGTCTCGAAAGACTATGGTATCGCGCTCTGAAAGGTGGTTCTGGCACAGCGTCTAGTGTGGCTGAAAAGGCCAATCCGGGAGTGACAATCCCTTCCACAACGGGAGCAAGTGCAGTCTGTCCCTGGTCTGTCTCCCTGGCTATGGGCCTTCCTTCTTTGCCTCTTAGCCTCAGACTGTTGGCCAAGTGTCTCTTCAAACTGGGAAAGGCTATGCTGCACAGCCTGCCTCCAAGCGGACCGCTCAGAGTTCAGGGTTTCCCACTTGTTGAGGTCCATCCCCAGGGCCTTCAGATCCCTCTTGCAGATGTCCTTGTATCGCAGCTGTGGTCTACCTGTAGGGCGCTTTCCTTGCACGAGTTCTCCATAGAGGAGATCCTTTGGGATCCAGCCATCATCCATTCTCACGACATGACCGAGCCAACGCAGGCGTCTCTGTTTCAGCAGTGCATACATGCTAGGGATTCCAGCACGTTCCAGGACTGTGTTGTTAGGAACTTTGTCCTGCCAGGTGATGCCGAGGATGCGCCAGAGGCAGCGCATGTGGAAAGCGTTCAGTTTCCTCTCCTGTTGTGAGCGGAGAGTCCATGACTTGCTGCAGTACAGAAGTGTACTCAGGATGCAAGCTCTGTAGACCTGGATCTTGGTATGTTCTGTCAGCTTCTTGTTGGATCAGACTCTCTTTGTGAGTCTGGAAAACGTGGTAGCTGCTTTACCGATGCGTTTGTTTAGCTCAGTCTCGAGAGAAAGAGTGTCAGAGATCGTTGAGCCAAGGTACACAAAGTCATGGACAACCTCCAGTTCATGCTCAGAGATTGTAATGCAGGGAGGTGAGTCCACATCCTGAACCATGACCTGCGTTTTCTTTAGGCTGATCAATTAACAATTGATCAATGAACAATTAATGAAGAGTAGGCATTTTGACTTATTTTTATTTTGCTCAAGAGATGTCAGATCTGGTTTTGGAGAAAACGTTTGCTAATTGTATTAGAATAAATACTTTAACCTGGAATTATTGATGCAAACAACTTTGCCGCAGACTTTGCCACAATTCCTGAGAATGAGAAATTTGTTCTTCACTCATTGTAATAAGCCTAATTCTAGTTATAAAATCCTAAAACTAGCTTATTGCAGTACAGAAACCCAACAGATAAATGGTTAGAGAACTTGGTTGTTTAAAGCTGTAACAGTAGTTTTGCCAGGTGTGTAAAATTTCATTGCCTAATGTTGAGCCATTTTATATGAAGGAGAGAGAGACTTGGGGAAAGCAGCCTAGTGATGGTGGCAGCAAAAGTGGGAACAGCTTAACTGTAGGTGGTAGTTGAAATGGTTATTGAAGTTGAAAAAGTTTGTCTACTACCCCTAGGAGCCAAGCAACAAAATGGCAACTCAATTGATAAACCAGGAAGTTCAAATGGCAAAGTCAGGTTCAAAAAGACTGCCATCAGCAGGTTTTGCCACCGCAAAAAAAATCTAACTAAGAGTTGTTGATTCTTCCCATAGCCTATATAAGATCTGTGACTTGGTTTGGACGGGTTGTGGAATAGGATGTTAGACTGGTTCTTGTTCTGATTAAGGCTGCAATCCTAACCTCACTTTCCTGGGAGTAAGTCCCATTGAACACAATAGGTCTTACTTCTGAGTAGACCTGGTTAGGATTGTGCCCTAAGTTTGTGTATCTTCCCCCCCCCCCCCCACTCATCAAAATTATTCCATATCAGCTCAAATTAATTATCTTTCCTGTCTACACTAAGGCAGGTTTTCTCGGAGTTCTCATGTGCCTTTTAATTTTGGGTCTTAGAAAATATTTTCTTCCATTAGCATTAAAAATTTAATGGCAATGCTGCTTTGTCTATTTTCTGGTTTAATAAAACAAGGACAACAAAACTATGGTTAAGGTTAGAACAAAATTACTGCCTTGCTAATGTGCGACAAATGTGATCCATTTTAGTGAAAGATTTAAATAAAACGAACTCACTTTTAATTAAGTGTATAGCATGCTGATTGTTGTAGAGAAAAACTATTTGTGTTTCTGTGATAAGGGGGAAAACACTTCTGTGTCAAGGCAACTCATATGCATTGCTTATTTTATGCAGTTCTGCTTCTCCAAGCCATGGAGAGATGCAGCCACCTGTGACCCCTCCTGGAAGGCCTCCTTGGCACTACCTGTTGCTTAAGGGACATTGTCGACTTCTAAAACAGGGGTATCAAATGTTTTTCATAGTGGGCTGAATACCATACATGGTACCTGCTGAAGGCCAGAAGTGACACCATTATGCAGGAAGTGATGTTATTAAGCAGATGATGGTGAGAAATAATCACTTTGTTCTCATGTAGAAGCTCATTAGCTGCAAATGACAGTAAAGAAAATATGCAAATTGTGGTCATATTTTCAAGATTATGGGAGATCCGAATTGTGGGCTGCTCTCAGCAGTGCTGCTTCTGTGTAGACATTACTTTGCAACTTAGCAGCTGAGAGGTGATCTGCAAAGTGATGCCACAGTAGATGTGATGCTGCTAAAAGGACGGCCTTTATGATAATAGGGCTCTTTTAGTGCATCAACATTGTCGCCCTCTGTCTTCATCTGCCCCTTCCCCCATAGTATTTCTTGCCTTCCGAGGCCTCCTTCCATCTCTCCCTTACAGAGTTGACTGAAGCGGTGATGCTGAAAGGATAGCACTGAGAGACTCCAATTATCATGGGGATGTAACTGGCCAGTGGGCCTTATGTTTGTTGCTTCTGTTGTAAAACAACAGTTCAAGGATGAGAATTCTGTGCATAATGGCAAAGGTCAACTCCACACATTCCAGTTTGAAAAATATTTAGGCAGTCTAATCCAGGGGTGTCAAACCAGTTTCATACAGCAGGCCGAATAGCATTCATGATGTCTGCTGAGGGCTGGAAGTGATGTCATTAACCCATTTTTGCCCGGCCTACATGTGTACATGTTTTGTCCCTGTTGTGTATATTCAACATTGGGCAGAAATGGCTTAAAGTAGGTCATGACTAGAACTCTGAACTTCTTTCTTTATCATGGGGGTTGCCATTTCAGCAGTGACACCTCAGCAAAGCTCACAGCTGAGAGCAGCTGATGGTGATGCTGAGAGAGCCCACGGTGTGAACACCGTGGTGTTCACACCACGGTCTGATCCGTCTTCTAAAGTTCCTAAACTGATAGATCTACTGAATGAATCCTCCCCTTAGTCAGGGTTCCCGGAAAATTGGAATAAATCTGTAATTATGCCTCTCTACTTGCTTAGAAGTACAATCTGCAAGACTAGTTTTGCTTCAACTGTTAAGTACTTACGGTTAATCATATCTGCCAGTCTGTCAAAAATTATTACTGCCAAACTGGATCCCTTGGCAGAGAATGTTCAACCTAACCTGAGGACAGAACCTCCTTGCGTTTTTCATTATGGGGGCCCAGCAAATTTTGTAAAAATACTCCATCTTAGCTTGGTAAACTTTTATTCCACCAGTTGTTTTAAATAGTCCTGCATAGAATATTTCAGAACCTTGAACAGATATTTAAATTTTGTTATGGTTTCTGCCATTGCATATACAAGGGATTCCCTTTATCAGCTGGGGTTAGGAACCAGAAAACTTGAACTTATAGTGAAACATTGGATAAAGAGGAATTTCCCCCTGTAAGAAATAATGTAAATAGAGGTTAATGGGGAGAGGGGGGAACATGACATTACATTGGAATTGGAGGGCAATTTTCTCCTATAGAGAGCAGCATATAAACCACCACCACTCCCGACATCTCCTTCCATCACATGACACTTTGTGTCAGGTAGCAAGCTGGGAGTTGGCAGAGGAATACCACCTGAAGTCTTTGCTGATTCAGTTCTCGTCTTGTGTGCTAGAATGCAAGAGAAGGATGGGGAAGGCTCATCTCTCTTTGGTGTTCAGTGCCATGGCTGCCACAGCATCTAAGAGCCAGTGGGGGGAATGCTGGGAACCCAGTGTCCCACCCACGGCTGTTAGAGGAAGTGGCAGCATTGATGCTGAACTCCAAAGGAGAGAGGTAATTGAAGTGGGCAGAGATAAGGGTTTTTCTTCTCCTTTGGTGTCTGATGGTGCCATCTCTGCTCCTTCCTCTGATGGCCAAAGGAGGTAATGCTGGGAGCTCAGCATTCTTCCACAGCTGTTAGAGGTGGTATAGATGGCAATACTGGACCCCAAGGGAAGATGTACACTCTCCTCTCAGGCAGGCGAGTGGATCCCATCTGCATACACAGTTGACGGGGGTGTGTGGGTGGCAGAATTGGGGTGCGGTAGAGCAGTATGTGGGGGGAATCTGATGGTAGCTTGACTTAGACTGCCATTGGTCCTCATGTCTAGAGGTTTGTTTCCGGTGAGTAAGATAGGGTTACAGCCTAAGTCTTTGTGAACACAGTGGGCTTACTTCTAAGTAAAAAAAAAACCCACCATTTTCAAACACCTCTACTGATTTGTAACAACCCAGAACATGAAAGCTACACCCATTTTTAACCAATAATTTGTCTTGCCTAAATAATTATATCTCTTTAAGAACTTGAAGAGTGGGAGAGAAGAGAGAGAAGAACCTGCAAAGGGTGTAAGCCTGGGGAATTTTTATGTCAGTTTCTCAAAGCTGAGGATTTAAAACATGGAGAAATATACAACAGGGAGACTTATAATGAAGACCTCTTGTAACAAGAGAGCCATCCAACATTTAATTTCCGTAACTTTGCCTCAGTTATATCATCTTGTTTTCTTAATCTTGGAAGGTATGCATGGGTCATTCCTGAAGCTGAGAGAGCTCCTAGTTGATCAGAGTTGAGACAGCATCCTTACTGCCACTTAATGACAATAACATCTTATGAAAATAAAACCTGGAGTGCTTCCAACTACAGCTGCCGCTAAACATGGTTCGTGAGTAATTGCTTGAAGATTAGAGTCAGATCTGTTTACTTTTGTGTTCTCCTGTTGGGTGCAAACCATTGTTATATATCAATCATAAACAAGTGCTGTGGGAAGGATGGATTGATAGTCATACAATCTCCTCTATCCGAGGGTTCAGAATTTGCAGCTTTGGCCCAATGCGGGTTCTGAACTCGTATCTAGTGGACCCACTGGTTGCATCTAGGGGTGTTCTGAGGCATGGGGAGGCCTTGTGCAGCCTCCAAGTGCCCCAGAAGTCCTCTGAGAGGCACTTCTGGTTTGCCAAGAAATGGGAAGTGCCTCTCAGAGGCCTATGGGAAGCCTTCTAAGAAGAGGAGGGCAATAGCAGCCTCAGAACACCCCTCAGATGTGTCCGGAAGACACGTCTGCTCACACCCATTGGTCCTCTGTGCCCCCCCCCCCGGTTGATCTCTTTATCAATGAGTTTGGATACTCGGAACGGATCCCCTGCAGATACCAACAACCAACCTGTATGTTCTTTGAATTATTTCCTCTTACCGTATTGGTGTGCTGTGGTCCATGGGGTCACGAAGAGTCGGACACGACTTAACAACTGAACAACAGAAACCTTATTCACATTCAACTCAGAAATACCCTCTTGAACTTAGTCATCAGTGGTAATAAATGATATGTGCGTCCTGCTGCACCACCCCCAATCACTTGAGAGTTGCCTGTTTCCTCGGGTGATTCTGTCTTTTGGTGATTCAGACCCCTTATGCTTTGGAACTGCTTCCTGGAACATCTGCAGGATGCTTCCTTGCTTGTGTCTTTCAAATTTCTCCTTAAAATCCACTTTTTCCATGAAGTCTTTGACACCATGCTGTAGTCCTGTTCCTTAATGATTCTAAGCCTGTTACATGTAACTGAACTGAACTGTTCACCCCTACCTCCATCTCATTTCCTCTCTCTGTAATCTCTCTTGTGTCAGTATCTAGTTTGAAAGCCCGTTGTGGCAGGGGCTTTTTGCTTTGTCGCTTTATAGAAAGCACCAAGCACCATAGTAGTATTGGCAACCTTCAGTCTCGAAAGACTATGGTATCACGCTCTGAAAGGTGGTTCTGGCACAGCATCTAGTGTGGCTGAAAAGGCCAATCCGGGAGTGACAATCCCTTCCACACCGGGAGCAAGTGCAGTCTGTCCCTGGTCTGTCTCCCTGGCTATGGGCCTTCCTTCTTTGCCTCTTAGCCTCAGACTGTTGGCAAAGTGTCTCTTCAAACTGGGAAAGGCCATGCTGCACAGCCTGCCTCCAAGCGGGCCGCTCAGAGGCCAGGGTTTCCCACTTGTTGAGGTCCATCCCTAAGGCCTTCAGATCCCTCTTGCAGATGTCCTTGTATCGCAGCTGTGGTCTACCTGTAGGGCGCTTTCCTTGCACGAGTTCTCCATAGAGGAGATCCTTTGGGATCCAGCCATCATCCATTCTCACGACATGACCAAGCCAACGCAGGCGTCTCTGTTTCAGCAGTGAAGCACCATAATGGTTTTATATAAATAATGTATCATAATAAATTATACATTCTCTCTCATGTTTTCTAACATTTTTGGACAAGGCACTTGTGAATATTCTTTCAGAAACCACATTTTTTGTAGATTGTATAAACATCTTAAGGAGCAAGAGAGTAATTGTGTATAAAATCTTGAAAAGTTATGTGTAACCATCCCTGGATTCTGTGAATGAGACTTGGGAGCTAGATGCTGGTATGATAGTTCAGATGAATCTCTGTGGGACAAAAACTTTCATATCCATGTCATCAGATTTGTAACGGAGTCAAGAGAATACTTTGTTAATGGTGTACTGGACCTTTATGAAATGCCAGCAGAGGATAGTGAATGCTGTACCTACACAATATCCAATACTTTACTTGTATGTAATACAATGCAAAACACACCTGGCATATGATAAACCAGCAAATCAGGGAGAGATCTGTGCTAAACCATTCCTTCAGTATGCTCTTTTACCACATGCAATGAGCGTTGTTTTTGCATTGAGAAGCATTCTAGAATATGGCTCTCCATCTGCAACCTGAAGGGGAATAATCCAGAATTCTGCCTTCCCAGTTTACCTTCTATCTGGATAACATGCAGATTGGATCTCATGTGGCCTCAGACCATGCTAGTTGCAGAAAACCTGAATATCTGTGTTTCATATCAATAGTTCATTATTTTTTCATTATCTACAACAGTAACTAGTAGAAGTGATAAAAAATTATAGTTGAAATTAGAACAAAAACCTTGGGTGTGTGTGTGTGTGTGTGTAAAGGCAAATGATCTCACTCCTTTGGGGTGCTACAAGCTATTGAGGAAGAAAAGAGACTTCTAATAATTAATGAAGTGATGTCCCTGTTACAGATTTCTCCTCTGTGGAATTATTGAAAAACAAACCTTGTGTTTTTAGTGAAATAAGTAGAAATATAAGGAACCAGACAATGAAAGATAAAAGAGAAGCAAGAGTTAGGAAGGGTATGAAGAGGTAAATTACTGTATTCTGTATTAGCTAGTCACAAAAGTTGCTGTTGGGAGGCAATAATGTTGCCGTTTACTCTAGTTACAGTGTTTTAAAGCAATGCAGTACAGTCAGCCCATGTCTTATGCGAGGATTATGTTTGAGGTCAGTGTGAAAAGCCAAAATCACATACAACCAGTTACAGGTGCTATGTTCCTGGAAACCCCAGTAGATATTCAAATAGGTGGACCATGTGAAGCGGTACAGTGGAAGACAAACCTTAAGAAACACTGCTTTGGGAGGCTGCAGAGAGATTTAGAATGCAAACAGCTGCAGTTATCATATAGCATGAGATAAACAGCAGTCCTGCTGCCTGCAGATAAGTGAGGTTTGACTGTATAGTCCAGTGGCTCCTAATCTTCTGTCCCTTTAAGACAGGGTTGGGACTTGACAGAGGACCTGTAGTTGACAGTGCCCATCACTTCTGGGTTCTTCCCACTGCCAGTGCCGCTAAATACCTGGAAGAACCCAGGTAAGAAAGAAACCCTGTAAAAAACCCTTTCTCACCTCCCTGTAGTAGCTGGCAGTAGGGAGAACCAAGAAGTGATGGGTGCCATCACCTATGGGTCTCTGCTGGTTGTCACCCCCTTAAGGGGAGAGGATTTTTCAAATGCCACACCTGGGGAGTTGACCCCCAGGTTTGGAATCACTGGTATAGTCAAAACTCCCTTAAACCCAACAAATACCTATTGTCTCTTTAAGAGCTAAAAGCACAGTACAAGAGACAGGGTGAGGGAAAAGCAGCTATGTTCTTCTGTTTCAAGCTAACTTTGGGGCATAAATAAAGTGGAATGACAATGGAGTCACCTGCACTGTTGATGCTGGGGGGGGGGGGGAGCAAGCACATACACTTGAATTCCCATGAGTATTGGATATAAGATGCTGTGTACTACCAAGGACCTTTATAGCTTTTGAAGTTGTATGGATTGAATCCAGCTTCTCAGTAGGATTGAATTTATTAGAATAGTTGTTACTACTTAAATTTCAGCTTGCCATAGGTACCTGTTTTAACACTGGCAAATAAGCTCATGAAATATGACTTTGGAACTAAACTGTGGTGTTAATTTCTGTGCAGAGCATCTCTCTGTGTGGATTTTTAAAATGATATCGTAGCACATTCTTTTTGTTTTCTGGCACATTTAGCACAAATGAACAGTGATTTCTTGATTATGTCAACTTGATCCCTCTGTTGCTTGGAGGGAAACCACAGGGGTGCCTGAGGCAAACTTTGCACTGCCTCAGTGAGCATTTGACAAACCAATGAATATACTGAACCTAATTGTGGTGGTTCTACTTTTAAGAATAACTCGCAGCCTATCCTTATAAGACGATTCTGGTATTCCAAAAGGAATACCCTGTTAAAATCCCTCCAGGGTTGTGACTTTACTCAGGATCCATGCAGGGATAGCTAATCCACCCATTCACTATAAATTGCAACTTGGTTGAAAAGCTGCATTTGCATGCCTGCAAGTTTTTACTTAACGAAAATTAGGAGCCTTTTTCTTGTGTAGCTTTCTTTCCTCCCTCCTTTGTTGAATATTGCTTTTAAGCACCTTAATGAAATGTTCTCCTAGTCTATTCTGAAAATCTTTATGGACAGCTGAATCCTAGAAAGACCAGCATGCAAGGTTGTCTTCCTTCCAAACTGCTATAAGCAAGGAAGGGGAAAATGTAAGGGTTCAGAAATTAACTGCAGCTAAATAGTAAAGGGTGTGTATGCTTTGAAATGGGGTCATAGCTAGGGGAGTAAGGGTTATACACTCTGTGACCTTGATCCAACACCCATCTCATTCATTAACTTTTTTCTTTTTGAAAATGAGAAGGATTGCCAAATCCCAAATCATATCTAGCTTAGTCTTTAGGCATTTCAGTAGTTAGGGCCCACTTTTCTTTTAGGCGCCAATCCTGAGGTCTGAGTAAATATTTCCAATTCTTTAAGCATTGTCATTAATTTTTAGGGACCCTGACAACCAGTTGCCTGTTTTTCCATTCCTGATTAAATTTAAACTGGCTTCAGCATTCAGAGGACTGATGTTAACTGTATTGGGTGCTTATGATCATAGGAGCAAGCAGCATTGTTTAGTAGAGTAATAAAATTGCAAGATGGGATCCTGGAGTTCTCTCCCCACCCCACATCTTCATTCTGTCATTCATTCACTGGTTACTCTGTAGTGGTTCAGTAAAATGTTAAAACTACAATAATGTTTTTTGCCAACATGTACTTTTAGTTGCAAGGATTTAAGAATTAAGTTTCCTCAGGCATGCAAAAGACCTCATCCTTCTCTCTCCAGCCCCATTCTTTGTGTTCGCAGACCAGTCTCTTTCAGCAAGTCAGTATTCAGAAAATTCTGTACAGGTCGGTTTCATGACTAACCTGATTATTTTGTTCTAGTACAGCATTTGCAGGTCTTGATATTGTTTGTGTCTATGTAATTGCATGTTGGCAGTACACATAGAAGTGAGACAGAATCCAATATTTGTTTCAGTTCTTCTGTGCAAATGTTATAGCTGAACAGCTTGTAACTCAATTGAAAAGCAAATTTAGCTTTTTGTGCGATATTTATATTTTAAATGTGATGTTTTTCTTTTGAGTTCATGCACCTGTGCCCCCCCAACTGTCAGCTCTGGTCATATTCTCTGAGCCTCTTCCCCCTCCCCTCCCCCACTGACAAATGTAGGCAAAAATTTGGATTTGGCTGAAGCTTTTGAACTTGGCTAAAGGTCAGTAGCTGGTTTAGGAAAGCACAGATGAAGAGTGATGCCCCAGTGTTGTCTGTGCGTTCTGCCACGTCAACTTGCTGGGTTGACATCTGGGCTTCCAGTTGTTGATTCTTTCTTTACAGTATTGGCACTTAATGTTCCAGTGGCCTCGCTAGTTTGAATACTGTGAGCCCATATTTTATTTTTATTATTTTAAAAGCCTTCTGTAGTATACTGCTTTTCTCCTTTCAGACCCAAGGTTGTTTGTACAAAGAAAACATTTTATGTGGAGCATTTATTAGTTACTTTCCAACTTAATAAGTCCACCTTTTTCTCAAGGTGACTTGGAAAAAACAAAACAAAAATGAAAAATCCACATATTACTTTTCTGTTAATTAGCATGTGGTAACATTAAAGCTCTTCAGCAGGCTCAAGTAGAAGGGCTGGCTGTTAAATGGCCATGGAGGCACTACCTTCCTGGCTGTTTTGGAAGTTGGTAGAATTCAGGGAGTCACCTGTAATCTCTATCTAGTCTGTGGTCTGGCAGCAAGTGCTGAGAAGGGCTAAGATGTAATAATTATGTTCCAAGAGGCAGAAGATAATACAGCCAGCTTGATATGCCCAAAGTCGCTTAACTGTATTGCTTCTTAGTGAGCAATTGGATGTAATACTTGGTGGATAATTTATTTATTTATTAAAGTAAGATTGTACATTCAGAGAGGGTACCTAGAATATTGCTGAAAGTGTCAGAAAGCCTGTAAAAGTGTCAGTGCTGAAAGCCTGTAAAAATAACTTGCTGATATTTTACGGAAGGGGGGGTTAGGGGTGGGAGGGAGACTTTTGGCCCCCAAAGCACGCGTGTGTAGAGTTTCCCTTAATTACTTGCTTATTCCATAAAAAATTCCTGCTTAAATGTTTGAAATTTTGGTCCTTGGATATTTGAATGAACACTTGGAGCGAGGAGATCTCACCTGACATACCACTTCATTTGAGGGTATTAGTGCAAAATGGACTTATGGAGCTAGATTATCAGAGGAATGGTTGCTTTAGAATTAGATATGTATGTAACAGTCAAAATTTTGTAGGTGGTTTAATTTTGCAGTACTGCAGTAGATTTTCCGTCCCTTCCCCACTCAACTTTGACTGAAATTGTAAGGAAGCTTGCTTTAAGGATAAGCCTAAATACATATAAGGCAAAAAAAAAAAAATCAGTTGAAATAACTATAGATTCTAATTTAAAACTCCATAGTACATGGAAGAGCAAATATAGTAAATACCAGGCTGTGACATGAGTAAGTCACTTTAAGCTAGTGGGGTATGTGTGTGTCTTCTAGTTCTTGCTCTCAGTAATTCCATTGTTAAACTCATTTTCCATAAATAAGCCATTGTTCTATACCTAATCATCTGTTGAATATTTATTACTGAAGACAATATCTCATCCAAAGATATGAATGCCACATTATTTTAAAATTAGAACCCTTTGCATTATTTAAAAGTGCTTATTAGACTACAAATTCACTTTGCAAATTACAACTTAGGCAGGCCTTGCGTCATTAACATTTCTTCTGAAATTTACTGGCAAAAATATTCAGTTGCTTGAGGTATTCAGTATGTCAATAACTGAAGCTATAGTATTTTTTTTACTATACTTAGTTTATATTCCACTCTTCAGTAATTATTCCTTGGGTAGATCACAACACAGAATACAACAATGCAATGATAAAATCAGAAAATTCATGATTAATCATATAAAAGCATATTTTAAAAACTCATCAGATAATAAAAGCATGGCTATATAAAAAGGTCTTTGCCTGGTGCTAAAAAGACATTGGTGTGTAAAATACCTAGGATTTCTGTCAGTATCTGAGTATGCAAAGCACTTTGCACTTGGTATTTTTGTGTAATCCTTACAACAGCTCTATAAGATAATGGAATATTATTACTGCCATATTATAGATGGGGAAGACTGAGGCTGAGGGAGTGACTTGCCTAAGGCCACCTCATGAATTTATGGCAGAGGCAAGGTTTGAACTGGTTCTGATTTGCTGCTTGGTCTCTAGCCACAAGCTATGTAAGCTCTGTCCCTGCTAGGTGAATCTCACAGTGAAAGAGGGGTGGGAAGCTACGACATAAACCCCATATAGTTGTCTGCTAGGAGCTTGAAAAATCTTACTACCATATATAGCATTCAACTTGCAGGGCTTGTAAACTCTGACTACAGACAGTCATTGGGGTGGTGATGGTAAGTGTTTTATTAGCAAACTGGTGAGTGAGAATGCTGTTGTTTTACTCATGAAACTACTCCTAACATTGAACAATCTAACTCAGGATTGTGTACACTGACTGGCAGTGGCTCTCAAGGATTTTAGATGGGGGGGGGGGTGTCTTTCCTAGCTCTATCTGGAGGTGCCAGGGATTGTACGTGAGACCTCCTGCAGGAAAGACATATGCTCTTCTACTGAGCTATGATACCATTCTTAGACTTCAGTGGTCTAGAGTGGTAGCAGTATAAGTGTGGCACTAAGATCGGTTCATGTTCTAAGTTCTTAGAAAAACTCTTGAGGAGTCTTTTGTCTAGTTGAAACTAACTCTTCCAGTCTGCATGGTCAGTCTAAGGTCTTGTCTACTGAGCTACGTAGAACAATTATGCGCAGCGCAGTGGAGCTTACCCTATATATAGAACAGTGTTCACCTGAGGAAACAATGGGTGGTGGCAGCACGCAGCTAAAGAAGAGAGCATGTAACTCTTACCTAAGAGAATGTAGAACTGGAGGTGGGGAAGGAGGCTGGGGAGGGAAATTTGGAGGATTGTTGTCTGAGGGGAGTATAGTATTACTAGATATTGAAGTACTGTTGTAAATGCAACCAAGGGTCTTGTGGCAGTTTAAGGACCAACAAATTTATTGCTAACTAGACACAGACCAGGTTCTTGGCTAAATGCCAGCAAACTTGATAGGATAGTCCCAACTCAGGTCAGCAAATTGTCTTGATCTTTTCAGGTGGTGGATTGTTACTATGTTTGTAGTTTGAGAATGGAAGTACATCTATCATGTTTGGAAAACTGGGTTGTGCTTTAGGTTTTACTCACCTGTAAAGTGAGCCCAATCCTATGCCTGTCTATTCAGAAGTAAGTCTCAGTATAGTCAATGGTGCTTACTCCTAGGAAACTGGATAGGATTGTAGCCTTATGTGATTTTGCTTATCTGTCCATTACTGTAGTATGGCTTAATTTATGTTTCAGTCACATAAGTTGATTTTTAGCTGCATGCACTCTTCACAAAACGGATGTGTAATGAACAATCATTTGATAACCTTAAATCAGTTAGGGAGAAGATGGACCTTTCTCCCCACCCCCACCACAATAATAAGTGTTCGTGTGTAATTGTTCTTCTAAGGAGCTTGGTTCTCTGACCACTTTAGCTTAATAACAGCCATGTGAGATGGGTTAGTCTGGAGAAGGGGGACTGGCCCAAGGTTGTCCAGTGAGCTTCATGGTTGAATGATAATTTGAACCCAGGTTTTCTTGGTCCTAGTCCACATGAATTACTGTGGTACTTAACACTGATCCAACAGGTATTATAACTACCACTTATCCTTGACATTAGTTTGTCAACAGAAATTCTCTGCTGACTCCCACCCATCACTTGACTGGTATAGGTGCTGAATGTCAAATTTAGTCTTTATATCAATGGTTCCCAAACTTTTTAGAGGCCCTAGAGGCTGCTGCCTGATTTATAAATGCCCAGGGGTTAGCTGTAATAGTGATTGGGTAGCAGTGCTCTCTGCCAAGTAGCAGCTTGTTTAACCCTTGATGCACATAGCCTAATCTGCCGTCAGTTTCACGAACCACTAAAAATTGGGCCATGACCCACTGGTGGGTCCTGGACCCACAGTTTGAGAAACACTGCTTTATATGATAAAGCTGGCCTGGTTGTGTCTTACAATGAGGGAAAATACTTTAGTTTTGCTTGATTTTTAAACTAAATGCTAACATTTTTTACAGATGAGGAGCAAATTTTGCCTCTGTAAATGAAACTACCTGTGGGCTTATGTACAGGTCCTGTCTTGTTATACACACATTTTTTATACCTGGATTTGACTCAACAGGAATGGCCCCCGCAAATGAGAAGGAATGTGCTGATCCCTGGAGAAGGGGAAAAATGCATCCCTTTAAAATCAGTTTTAAAAACTGAACAGTTCTTTAACTATGGCCTCCTTAATGAGAGAGAGAGAGAGAGAGAGAGAGAGAGAGAGGGCAGCTGGCTGACAATCCATCAATCCTTCTCTCTCCAGCAGACCCCTCCCTTCTCCCTGAGCATGTGAAAGAAAGGTGATCACTTTGCATTGGTGAAGGGAGGGGCTGAGTGAAGCGCCTTCCTAAGAGCTTGGAGGACAACTGATTGATGGATTGTCTTTTTAATGACATTTATCTTACATCACAAAGGTCAGCAAGGCTGTTTTTAAATCACCAGAGCAAAGAAACTTTGTTTTTTAAATGGATTTGCTATAGTGGTTTTTTTGCCATCCACCTGAGTGCTTGGAACGGAACCCACACGAATAATGAGGCTCAACCTGTATAGGTTTTCTGAATAGTGAATTTGGAAAGGTTACAACTCCCTTATGGGCTCCCTGAGGCATCTGGTGGGCCACTGTGAGATACAGGAAGCTGGACTAGATGGGTCTTTGGCCTGATCCAGTGGGTGTCTTATGTCCCCTACTGTACAGTAGTCAAAACAAAAATGGTGATAATTGGGAGATGTGCTGAAGAATGAATACTGGTGGGGTATAGGGTATGTGAGTATGGTTTTATAGTGCCTTTATTTATGACCATTGGTATGCCACAAACCTCTTGCTCAAGAAAACCTTTCCCCATGTGCAACAGGTGTTATAACTACTGCTAACCATTACTGTAGTGTGCTTGGCAATGCATATAGTTCTGCTAGGACTTAAATATCCTTAACTTAAACACAGTGGTATCCTACTGTGTTTAACTATGGTTTCTCTGGTGGTTCTGAGATGGTTCAAGCTTTGCATGTAGGACACTCCTCTTTTTGGTAGCAAGCAGGCTCACATGACCTGAAGAACACCAAGAGGAGGGTCTCCTGATCTTCAGGTCAACCTTGGCTAGCCTTTGCTTGGCTCCAGCTGAACTTCATTTCTTTACAGCAGCTGAATTTCCTTCATTTACAGCAGCAACATTATCTTTTGTCACACGTCAGTCCCAACCCTCGGAGTGACCTAGAGCAGCTCCTGTGCCTTTCTTAAAGACAAGCCGTGGGAAAGGACAAAAAGGACTGTCTTGCCTGACTTTGGCCCACTTTGATTTGGCCTCTTCTCTCTCCCCCCCCCTCCCACTAGCAGCAGGTAAGGCCTTTTAAGCCACAAAGAGTGGACTGAAGCCTCAGTGTTGGTCCCTCTCCCTCCCATCAGCAGCAGGAATGGCTGGGGGCTTAGCATACATGAAGCTGGATGAAGTGGTCTCCTCAGGCAGCAGATTGATAAGAAGTACCCATCTCTTTTTCCACCAGTTTGCCTCCACTTCTCCTCTTTCTCTCTCCACTCCCTGAAGTGGAAAAGGAAGGGGGAACAGAAGAAATGTTTAGAGGAAGAGACTGCTGAGCTAGAACATTGGAGAGTGGGAAGAGCAGAGGTTGATGCATCCTCCAGTAAGGGGGTGGCATTTGGTGTGCTCCCTCAGGACAAGGGTGGTCTTGGTTAAGTTAATTAGTATCCCTATATTGGAGATGGGGAACTGAGGATAGGAGGAAGTAGTTTGGCTAAGGCCATCTAATTTAAATTCATGACAGAGGCAAGATTCAGATACACAAAGTCCTGATGCTCGGCTCAGTCTCATAACCACAGTGTTACAACAGCTTTTGCGTCTTGGAGTTTGGGATATAAACTCTGTCTTTGTTGTTTTATCTATTCAGGTAAATCACAGGGATCTGCTTTCTAAAAAGAGAAAGCAAGAGGTTAAATGGTCAGAAGATTTTCTTCCACTTCCTTCCCCTCCTGTGAAGGGTTCCTGCTTGGTGTATTATGACTGACATTTGAAATGTCAGACAGCAGGTCACTGCATCCCTCAATCTGGTGTAGCCACAATTTTCTTGGTCTCAGCCCTTCAATACAATACAATGATAATACTACTGATCTGCTATATAGGGCAGCTGTAAGGATAACAACAACTGTATGAAGCACTTCAAATGCTTTGAAGCATAGATGGGCAAACATCAGGAGTGAGTGAGTGTTTTGTTTGCTGGAATTCCCAGCCCCCAAGCCAGATACAAAGTAATGGCTCAGGGATGGACATATACTTAAAGTTAAGGAAGAGAGTGCCTTATGTTCAGCTCAACCAAGTCATTCATAAAGAGAAGGAAAAAATATGCCGCCACCCCCCCCCCCCACTTTGGTTCAGCAGCATAATGGAGGTTGAGACAGGGAATTCCTTATTGCTTAACTACAGGTTAAGGGATTGGCAGCATTGCTAGGAGTCATCAGGTGTGTTTGTCACTGGAAGGTACTTCTTGCCCAAACTTGCTGTTGATCCCCAGTATAACAGGGCTAAACCCACATGCCATACCCAGGTCAGAGCTGGGGGGAGGGGCTTACAGTTTCACTAGGGCTTCAGAGCACTTCTGAAGTATATTCTACCATATTCAGAACTTCATCCCTTTTGAAGGGTCAGCACAAATTTGTGGTTGCCTACTTAAGGGCAGCCACTTTTTATGGAGCCCTAAGCTTTGCTCTTGTGACAGCCCTTCTGGTTCAGCAGTCTAAAGTGTTGAATTTCCAGCTAACGGCAGCTGCTTTGTAAAGCCTGTTTTATAATATTCTGTCAGAAAAAAGGACATATCTTTGCTCTCTGTTAAAGGCAGTGAAGGTGGATAGATGGATCTAGGAACCACTAAATGTATTGGCTGCCTGATCTGTGTCCATAAGCAGAAAACACTCCTCCTTCATTAATACGTCATGGTGATAGAATTATTGTTTAATGTTAAAATCATCAGTCTTGTGGGGGAGAGTAAAAAAGAGACATCCATATACCTTACCTGCTAGAGTCTTGACACAAATTCAGTTTTTGCCGTCACCTTGTAGCTGCAGAAATTAAGGCTATTGAGCATCTGATAGCTTACCACTGATGGTTGTTGGGCTGGATTGGGATGGCTTGGAGAATAGCAAGCCTCAGAATGCCAGATACAGTAGAGGGCACCAGGATGCAAGTCTCCTGTTGTCTTGTGTGCTCCCTGGGGCATTTGGTGGGCCACTATGAGATACAGGAAGCTGGACTAGATGAGCCTTTGGCTTAAGAACATAAGAACAGCCCCACTGGATCAGCCCATAGGCCCATCTAGTCCAGCTTCCTGTATCTCACAGTGGCCCACCAAATGCCCAGGGAGCACACAAGACAACAGGAGACCTCATCCTGGTGCCCTCCCTTGCATCTGATCTCGCTTGCATCTGATCTCCCTTGCATCCCTTGCCCATTTCTAAAATCAGGAGGTTGCATACACATAATGGCTTGTAACCCATAATGGATTTTTACTCCAGAAACTTGTCCAATCCCCTTTTAAAGGCATCCAGGCCAGACACCATCACCACATCCTGCGGCAAGGAGTTCCACAGACTGACCACACGCTGAGTAAAGAAATATTTTCTTTTGTCTGTCCTAACTCTCCCAACACTCAATTTTAGTGGATGTCCCCTGGTTCTGGTGTTATGTGAGAATGTAAAGAGCATCTCTCTATCCACTTTATCCTTCCCCTGCATAATTTTGTATGTCTCAATCATGTCCCCCCTCAGGCGTCTCTTTTCTAGGCTGAAGAGGCCCAAACACCGTAGCCTTTCCTCATAAGGAAGGTGCCGCAGCCCAGGAATCATCTTAGTCACTCTCTTTTATACCTTTTCCATTTCCACTATGTCCTTTTTGAGATGTGGCGACCAGAACTGGACACAATACTCCAGGTGTGGCCTTACCATTGATTTGTACAACGGTATTATAATATTCGCCATTTTGTTTTCAGTACCTTTTCTAATGATCCCAAGCATAGAACTGGCCTTCTTTACTGTTGCTGCACATTGGGTCGACACTTTCATCGACTTGTCCACCACCACCCCAAGATCTCTCTCCTGATCTGTCACAGACAGCTCAGAACCCATCAGCCTATATGTGAAGTTTTGATTTTTTGCCCCAATGTGCATGACTTTACACTTACATTGAAACACATCTGCCATTGTGCTGCCCATTCTGCCAGTTTGGAGAGATCCTTCTGGAGCTCCTCACAATCACGACTGGTCTTCACCACTCGGAAAAGTTTGGTGTCGTCTGCAAACTTTGCCACCTCACTGCTCACCCCTGTCTCCAGGTCATTTATGAAGAGGTTGAAGAGCACCGGTCCCATGACAGATCCTTGGGGCACACCATTTTCACCTCTCTCCATTGTGAAAATTGCCCATTGACACCCACTCTCTGTTTCCTGGTCTTCAAACAGGTCTCAATCCAGGAGAGGACCTGCCCTCTAATTCCCTGACTGTGGAGTTTTTTCAGTAGCCTTTGGTGAGGGACCATGTTGAACGCCTTCTGAAAGTCCAGATATATAGTGTCTATGGGTTCTCCCGCATCCACATGCGTGTTGAGCTTTTCAAAGAATTGTATAAGGTTTGTGAGGCAAGACTTACCCTTACAGAAGCCATGCTGATTCTCCCTCAGCAAGGTTTGTTCATCTATGTGTTTTGAGATTCTATCTTTGATGAGGCATTCCACCATCTTACCCGGTATAGATGTTAGGCTGACCAGCCTATAGTTTGCTGGGTCCCCCCTCTTTCCCTTTTTAAAGATTGGTATGACATTTGCTAGCCTCCAATCCTCTGGTACTGTGGCTGTTTTGAGGGACAAGTTGCATATTTTAGTCAAGAGATCAGCAACTTCATTCTTTAATTCCTTAATAACCTTTGGGTGTATGCCATCAGGGCCCGGTGACTTGTTGATCTTTAATTTATCAATGAGGTCTGAAACATCTTCTCTTTCAACCTCTATCTGACTTAACTCCTCGGTTAGGAGGGGCCGTTCGGGCAGCGGTATCTGCCCGAGGTCTTCTGCCGTGAAGACAGATGCAAAGAACTCATTTAATTTTTCTGCCATCTCTAAGTCTCGTTTTATCTCCCCTTTCCCTCCCTCACCATCCAGAAGGCCAACCGCTTCTCTGGCGGGTTTCCTGCTTCTAACATATTTGAAGAAGCTTTTATTATTCCCCTTAATGTTGCTGGCCATGTGTTCCTCCTAGTCTCTCTTGGCCTCCCGTATCATCTTCTTACATTTCTTTTGCCTCAGTTTATGTTCCTTTTTATTCTCCTCATTAGGGCAAGACTTCCATTTACAGAAGGAAGCTTCCTTGCCCTTTATGGCCTCTCTAACTTGGCTGGTTAGCCATGCAGGCACCCTCCTGGACTTAGTGGAGCCCTTCTTCCTTTGCAGTATACACTTCCACTGGGCCTCTATTTCTGTTGTTTTAAGCAGCCTCCATGCACTCTGGAGAGATTGGACTCTTTTTACCTTCCCTTTCAACCTCCTTCTAACCAGCCTCCTCATTTGAGGGAAGTCCGCTCGTTGGAAGTCAAGGGTTTTTGTGAGAGATTTGCCTGGTATTCTTCCCCCAACGTGCATGTCAAAACGGATCACAGCAACGGCTTGATCCAACAAGTGGTCTTATGTTCTTATGTTGTGTCTTGGATCATGACAGACAGGAGGTTCCTTTCCATCTCTTGAATGCTGAGAAAATGTTAACAGATTGACCTTGGGTGCTAACTTTATAATTGGTCAATGTGCAGTACTACCTTTTGTGCGCAGTGGAAAACTGCATGCTCTCCTGTTCCATTGTGGTCATTGAATGTTAAGTCTCAAACATTGTTTTAGCATTTCACATTTCAAGGTAATTAATAAAGTGCACTGTACTCTTGCTATCAGAACCTGTTAGTACTGTGCAGTGTTCAGAAGAGTTATTCTAAACTTGGTATACTATCTTGGACATCTTCTGTGAAACTTTTAATGAAGAGATAAATAAGGAATGAAATCTGTCTCATGGAGATTAATACATCTGTTGAACAGCTGGCTCCTTGCTACTATATGCTAGTCCAGAGCTCATGTTTCTTTATCCTAGCAACCACACAAGAGCAACTTCTGCTGTCTTTGGTCACTGCAACAGCTCTATTTTGTACAAGAACAAATCATGAGGTATCTCAAAGGGGTTCAATATCTGCCTCAGAAGCTGACGTGCCAGAGCATTCTTTGCCTGTAGCTCCCAGGTTCAGGCTACTTTTGGAAAACTCTTGTCAAGGGGAGCAAGTTGAGGAGGAAATGGCTGATGGCATGTATAGTGTGTGTGTTTTAATCAAGTGGCCTTGATGTCTTCTCCAAGGATGAAATGGTTGAGAATTATTTGTCAGCAGGAGAAGGGGGAGGGAAAGTGACTATGGAATTATTGTGGTTGGATTATTTGTTTGGGATTTGCAGCTGGCACTACAAATACTGCATTCTTCCAGTTCTTCCAAGAAATGGGATGGAGAAAATGGTAAGGGTACAGATGTCAGGGTCTGTTAGAAATCTGGAGGTGGCACCTGAATTTTTTTAAAGGTGCTCTGCTAGTCTGTACCCTATGCATTTCAACATGCAGTGAAATCATATGAGGATGGCAACCTGTGTCTGGGAAGAAATTAATGTCATGGGTACGTTCAAACTGCTTACCAGCTAGGAATGAACTGAAGTAAACAGGTGCCTTGGTCAGAGTAGATAGTGCAGATCATGCAGAATTGAAAGCAAGTCAGTCTTCAGTGGGGAAGTGGCTCAGAGCGGTATCTATACTATAGGATGTCATGTTTAATTCTCTTTTCTTGTTTCATTGGCAAAAATCTTCAAAGTGGCTTTGGTTAGTAATGAACCATACTCTCCCCTGTTGTGAGGTCCAGGCAGTGGCGCTGCTAGAGGGCTGCGGGCCGCACTGGGTGATTCACTAGGGGTATGTGTGACGCTAGGCCAATATTCTTAAAAATCTTGTTATTTTTGAATAATACCATCATGTTATATATTGTTTGATGCATACTTTTATGAGGAATGCAGTGAAACAAACCACGTTGAAATATCTTTATTCTGTCAAAAGTTATAGCCAAAAAACAAACGGGTGGGTCAGTGCTGTATCACTTTGCCCATTGCCCAGGGCATTGTCCCGGCCATTGCATGGGAGGAGATACATCATGGGGGTGATGTAAACCCTAGTGATGCCACTTGCTAGGTCCATGTGCATCCTGAGTGTGCTTCTTTTTGAAACTGGAAGAGGGTATTTTTCTCTGCTCTCCTACTTCCAGTGCCACAGTCCATATAAAAACTTGGAAATGCTGCTTCCCTTTCCCCCATTTTGCATCTTTCCTAGCTCCTGGTGATCAATGCGCAAGAACGTGAATGTCTTCTTCATGAGGAGGGACCATGGCTCAGTAATAGAGCACATGTTTTGCTTATGGAAAGTCCCAGGGTCCAGTGTCTGTCACTATCCCTTAAAAGGCTATGAGGCCTTGATGAGCCCCTGCAGGTTAGAGTAGACAATACAAGACTATGTGGGCCAATTGTTTAAGGTAAATTTGCTTTAGCTGAGTAGTTGACCTTTACTTTCTTTCTCTTCCTCCCACTTCTGTCCACTAGCTAAGACTTGTATTCTAAACTGATATGCCACTGCTTTGGAAGTAGTAAGGAAATAACTAGAAAAGGCGTTTGAAGATACTGGGGCTAGTTTTTCTGCTATATCATGGCATTATCTGTGAGCAAGGGCAACGGTTTTTGCTCTCATAGCTGGATGAGTCAGCATGGCCTTCTGTACTGATAGACATGCTAGTCTATGTGCATGACTTTCATGCATCTCAGGCTCTTACCCAGCTATCCGAAAACACAGCCAAGGAGGGTATGTAATTTAGTGTCCAGGCATCCACTTTCCATGTGGGAAAACTCCAGCATCAGTCATTGGGATTGATAGATGGAGCTGGAAAGAACCCCTATCTGGAAAGTTGTGTCCCATCAGCATAGATAGTATTGAGCTAGATGGACTAAAATGCTGTCAGCTGTGTTGGTTGAAAATCTGCTGGAAACCTTTTTCCTAGACCTGTGGAAGGATGTCCTTTAAAAATCTGATGTTGACTTCTGGGAATCTGAAATTCAGTGGCTCCCTGAGTTATGAACGGTTGCATTGGTGATTTTGTAACAGCACAGTACATCCTTTGGTGGTGCTTTTGTTCAGGCACAATAGTGTTGGGCTGACAAGAGCCACATTTTGAGCTGCATACATTTCAATTTATGTACAGTTCCTGGAATCTTACCAGCTCGTATATAGGGACTTGGTGTATTTGCTGCAAACTTGTATGTGAAATGCAACTATTCTAAAGCTTTGTAGATCTTTTGTTGCTTCCCAGCTTAGTGCTCTTAGTATCAGCATCGCATCTTCACGTCACTTATGTATACTCCTTCCTCATTAACTGTACCTAATTTCTTCCCAAAGACGACCCATAGTGAAAAAACAGAAAATTATTCCAAAGCAGTTCCAAGTTCATCCCAAAATCACTCTAAATGTCCAATACCATCAGGAAGAAGATGCATGATGCAATAAAATGTGATAGACAGAGCACTTCCCTAAAGCCTGCAGGAGCACATCTGAGAAAGAGGGCACTTCTGAACTTTTGTCCTACCGGTGGGAAGAAATAAAAAATTTGGTCCAACCTCCTGGAATTCCTCCTTGGGCATACAAGGCAAGTTCACCCCTTCTCTGTCTCCATAGCTAAAAGTGGAGCGAAGGCCTGCCCATTGGATCAAAGGGGAGCTAGACCTTATCTCCATGATTTGGTCCCACCTCCCAGACCTTATATTGAAAACCTTGGAATGGGGAGAAAGGAATGGTCTTAACATGTACCGTACAAATAAGTGAAAATCCATATAGTGGTCATACTGATAACTGATAAAGAGGAAGAATATATTGGGTTGTATGACCAGAAAGATGCTCACATCCCTGTGCAATCTATGCAATGTATCTTTTTGTTTTATTGTGTTGTATACCACTTTGAGCTTCAGAAAAACAGCAAATTTTTTAAATAAATAAAATATCTTGATGTGCTGTCTCAAATCTGTTACACCCCATTCTAAATAATTCCTTGTTGGCCGAGCAGGTATCTTTGCTTGGGTTATTAATAAGTGAAGAGTACATTATGTAACTCTCAAACTAAAATATAATGCAACTCTTGAGCTTTTATGTTTAATGGATTGCAATAACTTAAAGTCCCTGCTTTTTTAAACAGTGTAGTAATCAGTATTTCATGACTTACAAAACAATTGTAAAAAGCTTAAAACGAAGAGTTTTTTCCCTTCAAGGAGAAATAGAAACTTGATTTTAGAGAATGATTTCCACTTTGAAGTTTCTAAGAATAAGAGACTGAAACATTTTAAGAAGATGTTAACCATGAGTGTATCGCTTGAATGTTCTTGCCTTGCCTTCTAAGTATCTGGAAGATTCTGATTTCTTATAGTAATCACTTTGCTTTTAGTCCTTTTTAAAAAAAAAAAGAATAAGTGATAATGGTGCACGTGCTTGAGGTGGTGATTAGAAATGCATGCTAGAAAGCTTATTTTAAAAAATTGCTATCTCCCATTGAAAAGACGCTTTGGAGACTGGAGACTGAGCAAGACAAAAAATGAAGGTTACCTTTTTGAAGTGCAGTTTAGGGCAAAATTTCATTTGTGTGAAATGCAGGCCAAATACAAGTGGATTTTAATATACGTTTCCAATAGTGTTGGACATCTTTCAGGTTTGTCAATCCCAGTAGATCCTGGCCGATGCAGCCAAGTGTATTGACTGGACACATTAAAAGTAATTTTGTTTTTGAGACACACGAGCTTATTGCGTGTGTGTGTGTGTGTGCGGTGATCAACTTGACAGTTCTATACCATTTTTCATTCCAAAGGCAGCAATTTTTAGATTGTAATGTTACATTTGCGGCGAATTAATTAAGCCCATTTTCCTTTTGGTTAGGCAGCTTTTCTTCTATGGGAGAAAAGCCTTCTTTGTAGATGCTTGTATGGTCACGCTGCTAGTGATCAAACAGAAATCCCAGGATTATAAAATTCATTTCAGCTGCCTCAATGGTAAGAGAGAAAAAAAATATTTAGCTGGGGAAATGGCAGCTTATAGGTCCCAGATGTCTAATTATAACTGTGAGACATGTTTTTTTGCTTTCGTCTGTTAATATATTCATCCAATTTCCAGTCTACAGGCAGGATATATAAAGAATGTGTAAGGACAGTTTCATTGTGAGCAACCTACAGCTGGAGTGCAGATGAAATTGCAGTGGAAATTTTTAAGTGACTAAGGTATGGAAGTCAGGATTTGGTACTAGCATACAGAGTTTGTGCTCTTGAGCTCCATTCAAAGGCATGCAAGATTAGCATATACAGTTACAAATAAATAATTGTAAGCAATTTTATAGTGCTTTCTTGGCATACAAAGTACTTCACAATTGTCTGATATAATTCTGTTAGGGGAGAAAATCCCTATAGTGCAACTGCGGCTGAGACTTAGTAGCTTGCCTAAGGCCACCTAGTGAGATTGTGGTGGAAAGGAGATTTGAACCAGGAAAGCTAGGTGAGGTGGGATGATGATTCAGATGTTCATCTGCACCGTTACTTCATTGGGATGTGCATCCCTACTCACATTTTTGTCGCAACTAGTCAACTACACACAACTGGACTGACATGAGAAAGTGTTAGCCCAGTTGTCTCTGCAATGATGTATTCCCTCTTTTCCCCAACCCTCACAGAAGGTGTGAAAAAACACCAAAATGGGTTGCACAGTGGCAGGGGGCAACAACATCATGTGTCTTTCATTTCAAATCTGCACTAGAAGTCAGTGGTAAAAATGCAGGCTGAATTTTGCTCCCTTCCTAGTTATCCCTCTCAGTAATACTTTCACAGCACACATTTTGTCATATAAAGCACCCTTGTTCATGTTGGTTTTCATTCTTATCCTTTGTCCTCTTATTAGTGCCCTTTGTAGGGTTGCATTTTATCCTGACCTCTCTTTAGCTGTGAAGACCAAAAATTATAACTAATAACCTAGTGTAGTAGTTCCCAAACTTTTTAGCACTGGGACCTAGTTTTTAAAATGTACTCGATTGGGACCCACCTAGATTTTCAAAACATAAGTAAAAATACTTCTATTTTTTTTAATTTACATGTAATAACCAGAAAAAGATACTCCAGCAGTCATCTCCCTATATTTACACATGCATGCAAACTGCAGGAGCTCTTTGAAGGGTAATACTGATTAATGAAATTTGCAGTTTTGGCCCCTTTAAAGCCTCAGAAGGCTATTGGAGCTGTGCTCTGGTCACAAAGATGGCTTTCTGAAGTCTGTGGAGGCCACCTGCATCTGCTTGTGGTCTCTTAGCGGTAGAATGGCTGTAAAGGCTGAAAAACGCTACTTCCCAGTTTCTGGAGGGAAACTGGAAGTGACTATTTTATTATGACATCAGAAATTGACAACCACAAACTCAGAAAACCTTTAACAAATTTTGCCCTACACTGCACTTCAAAAAGTGAACCAGCCCTGGAAGATTGGATAAGATTGGGCCCTTAGTTTCTAGGTGATGCTTGAAAGAGCTGCTGTAACTGCTTTTGTAATTGCTTTTGTGTTTTCGCAAGTGGTCTCAAGGGTCTCAGGTGATATGAATGTTCATGGCTTTCCCCCAGAGGTTGGTTAATCTTTCTAAATGGCTTGTTGCAAAGGATTAGGAATCTGTTTCTTTTCTGCATTTCCTTAGAATGAATACAGTGGCAATGATGCCTCTTCTGCTCCTTGTTTTGTAAAATTCATACACAAATTCTGTAACAAATAAGCTAGTTCCTGTTTCTGCCATGTGTCTGCCATCTTTATCACCTTCTCACTTGGGAGCAGCTTTTCTTAAAATATGGGAATCTTTTCCTTCTCACATTATTTGGTGTGAAAAGCATTAAAGTGTACTTTGTTACTGGGAACTGCTCCACACATCACATTTTAGGTGTGTACTTTGAGTCGTAAAGCGTGAATGAGTTGCCTATGTTTAGAAGCGTCTCTATCATAGGTACACTTTTCAGAGGACCAGGATTTGCTGCCACTTGCCTCTAAGTGTACATTCAATGGCAAACTCAGATTGGCTGCCCTGTAATGTGTGTACAGCATGCCCCTAATTTTGAGCCTTGATTGAAACTGGAGCCCAGATGGTCTGGGAATATTAGATGCTACAGCAGTGGTTCCCAAACATTTTAGCATCAGGACCCACTCAAAAAAAAAGTTTCAGCTGCTCAAGCCTCTGTGGCTATAATGGTGATTGGGCTCCCCCCCAGGTTGTTTAACCCTTGATGCGCATAGCCTAATCTGCTTTATCAGTTTTGCTGTCCACCAAGAATTGGGTCAGGACCCACTGGTGGGCCACAGACCCACAGTTTGGGTACTGCTGTGCTACAGCATTATTAAAGTAAAGCAAGTCTGGATCTGATCAGCGGTCTGGTTGGGAGAATGCTTGGACCCCCATGTGAGGCGAGGATGTGCATATAATTGTTGCCTAATGAATGGCCTGAAAACAAACAGCTGTCTTGCTGTCCCAGCAATGACTACAGACCCACAGCATGTCTTGTGAAGCTAGCAACAGCTAACCTGGCACCAATCCTGTTCACATTTACCATATATTTTCTATATTCTGATTTCTCAGTAGAAATAGGTGTTGCCCCAAAAAAGCATGACTGTCAAAGCTTTTCTCCTTTCTGCCCTCTGAGAACACTCCTTTAAAAATTATTTTTATCCATATATACTTGCTATGCAGTAGTTACAAACTTGTTTTTCTGCTAACAGGTCAGCATTTGAAAGTATTAAGTGGATTTTAAAAAGTGGAGGAGGAAAAAGAACAGCAGTGGCACAAGGCTGCAGGATATAATCACCGGCTTGACATTTTGTCATCAGCATGGCAGTCACTTGAGCCTCCTGGGAAGCCTAGTCTCTGATTGTTGCCCAAAATAAACAAGAACTCTGAGGGCAGTAGGAGTCTGGGCTACACCTCTGACCGTGTTTAGAGAGCCACACAGTTTTCCATGTAGTTATAGCCCTGAGAAGAATATCAATAGACACTTTATAAAGGATCTTAAGGGGAGGGACTGTGTTGAAATGGCCATGGGTGTCATCCCCTCACTATTGACCACAGCCATCTTGCTTTCCCCTGGGTGGGCAGTGAATTCTGGGCATGGTCCATCACTTTTTGACAACAGGATTTCTGAGCCCAGCTGCAGCTTTAAGGCTTTAGCCAAGAGCTACTAATTCCATCTTTCCTTTGTATGTACATCCTGCAGCATTGGGTTTTGAACTGAGGTGACTCAGAACCCTGAAGTTCACTTGGCAGGCAGGCCTGGGGCTAATCATTACTTTTTATTTATTTTACTTGCAGTTATTTTTATCTCACTGTTCCCTTCCTATGTTCTCCAAGTGGCTTATTGTAAAACATTTTAAAAACAAATCATGACTATAATAATAAAGGGATGCCAATAAAAACAAAGAACACAATAATCAGTGTGTGCACCCAGTTCAGCAACAACAGTGCTATGAGCAGGAGACTAATATTCCACATTAAAGTCTTGGAAGACAGTAGTCTTAGTCTGGTACTTAAAGAATAAAACCGTGACTGCCATGTGGACTTTCCTGAGGAGGGTGTTCCATAGATGGGGAGTCACCACGGAAAAGGCACAGTCTCCAACTCTTCACATGCCTAACCTCTAAACACTCAGTTAAGACCTCTGATCTAAATGATGGGTCAGATTTGTGGAGGTGCAAGGTAGGCCCTCAGATACCCTGATGGAGTTGTTGCAGCTTTAGTGATAAAAGCCAACCCAAAGCCACTCTGGGAGCCTGCGTAGTCATCAAGCCGTCACTGCTGCATTCTGAACCAGCTGAAGTTTGCAAAGGTGTTTACAAGGCAACCCTTATATTGAATCATGGAGTTACGCGTGAAAGAGGTCTCCAAAGCCATCAAGCTGAACTCTCTGCTTGAAGCAGGAAAATCCTTTCTAGAGTATCTCCAAAAGGAGCCCATTGAGCCTCCAGCAAGGAGGAAGCCACCACTTGCTCTCAATAATACATTCTATTGTGGAACTGCTGTTTCTGTTAAGAAATTATAGAAAGTATTTGTAAGTCATTACAGTAATTTAACCAAGGGTGCAATCCTAACCTCTTATGTCAGTGCTTTCCAGCATTGACATAAGGGCAATGCAGCTCCAAGGTAAGGGAACAAATCTTCCCTTTGAGGAGGCTTCCGTGAGTGACACCCAGCTGCAGACTGCAGCACACGTCCCATTGGCACCGCTATGCCAGTGCTAGAAAGCAGTGACATAAGGGGTTAGGATTGCACCCCTAGTGTCCATCTAAGATAAGTAGTAGTAAGGTAATGTAATTTTAATTGTTTAACTGTGTTTAATATTTTGTATACTGAGATGTTAAAATTGTTTTATCCTAGTGTTGAGTCACCTTGACAGCTCCTCCAGGGGCTGAAAGGTGGGATAAAAATCCATAAGTAGAGAAATATAAATAAACCACTCTCTTGTGCAGATTGTAATAAATGGTGGTTATATTTTTAAACCTACCTTGTGGCATTTTAGAATACTCTCTTATTCTATGTGCATATTTAACACACAAAGGTGGGCAGTATAGCCTTGTCTCCTCTTCTTGTTCTCTGTCTCTCTTTCCCTTGTGTCTTTGCCTGCTCATTTTGTCACGTTGTGCTGGCAATGGGTGGAGGGAACCCTCTTTGGACTGTAGCTGGAATGTTGGGGGAGGGAAGACCCAAAAAAGGATCAGACTGTACTGTATTGCTTACATTTTGGCTTCAGAGCATGTATATGCCCATTCTTGATGCTTCCACTTGTGACAGTGTAGAGTGAGTCACTGGGATTGAGAGTATTGGGTTATGAGATGTGCCACTTCTGTAACTACTTAGTACTGCTCATAGCTCAGGGAGTTGGCAGTATCATCTGTCACATAAATGAACAACTTTAAAAGACTTGTTTTTCTCTGATCCAATGAGGGTGTGCACCAATTGCAGAGCACACCCTTGATCCTGATATGAAATCACCCAGTGTTTAAATCTGGGTGATTCATATCTGCTTGTGTCTCACAATTGGTGATTGAGCCAAGATGATGAATGCATTTGATCTTTTAGTTTTCCTCTTGATATGAGGAAAGAGAAGAGATCACAGCCTTGCCCTCCTTCCTTCTGGGAAAGTGCTAATTACCCAAAGACCGCAACCTTCCTGCTCAAGAAAAAAACCAACCAACCACTGTGCTTAACCACTGTGTTAAGCACAGAAGTTTGTTGTAAGAGCCTCGGAGCCCAGTCCTATCCAACTTTCCAGCTCTGGTGTAGGCACAATGCAGCCCCATGCTAAGGGAACACATGTTCCCATACCTTGGGAAGGCCCCAGTGACTGCCCCTCCACCACAGGATGCAGCGCACACCCCACTGGCACAACTGCACCAGCACTGGAAAATTAGATAGGATTGGGCCCAAAATCATCAATAACTGGAGCTTATTTTTAAAAAAAACTACATAAAAGATGGTCAATGTGTAATTTAAAATTGCAGTTAATGGCCAATAAATGTCAATTTCTAGGAAGATTAGTTGAAATGTTCTTGTTGACCCACAATGTGCTAGAACTAGAGTGACAGGCATCTCTGATCTGATCAGAAAAATCCTCATCTGCCCTCAGGGTGAACATACTTTAAATTGGATCAAGTATGTGGCCATATGTTAACCTGACAGTCCTGGTAAATGTACCAGGAGCTGCCCGATATGCTGTTCTTGAATGTTCTGTCTTCTTATAGACAGTGCAAAAAAAGCAAGCTTTTTGGGAAGGCAAGCTTAAAACAACATTTCTCTCTTGAAAATATTTATAAAGAATCTGTACCTCACTTTTATTCAGTTCAGTGGTGGAATCAGAGCATCGAATTAAAGACTGGTATCAACACTGCTGAAAATATATTAACTTTAATGCATTGGAACTTACAAAATGCAAACTTTTCACAGTTGTAACAGCAATATTATTAATATTAGCCATTCTAACTCTTTTTAAAACAAATTCTTTGTGTTTTGAAAGGCAGAAAAACCAAACTATTAAATGTTCTGTTTTATTATGCATTTATAATGCCTGAAGTTGTTCCACTTTGATCCAATTTCAGAACAAAATAAGGTTAGTAACAGGTTTTGGCATACCAGAATTACATCAGTAAGTTAATGTGGGAGAAATACAAGTACTATTTTCATGATTACGCAGCTTTGCTTCTGTGGTGAGATGATTGTGAATTTGTATTCTCATCTTTTAAACAATCTATATGTGCAGGAAGTTTGTTAAAAGAATTGTGTGTGCATTCCACAACAGTTTACAAAGATAAATAGTCATCTAGGATCAATAACAACAAAACATTAGGCAACCAAAACTCCAGCAGTGCCTTCCAATAGAAAAGTAGCATGAAATCAAGCCATTAGTCATTAATTGCTGCACATTATATAACACCTTTAATGCATGAAATTTAACTAGATATATTTGAAGACTAAAGCTTGTCTTCCTCTGAGTCAGGATGAACAGCATTCAGTATTTTCTGCAGGTCTCTTTTAAGGAAACAAATGCCTTCTGTATCTTCGGAAGTAAGTATGTTCCACACATTGCTCCGTAAGAAAGTTCAGTGAGGTCCTGTGCTGACTGCCTCCCACTGTGCTTTGGTTTCTAGAAAAAGTAACAAGGTTCCTCTCTAATGAGTAATGTACAGTGGGAAAGGATATGACATAGGGCTTTACCTCCAGCATGGAGAAGTCCAGAAATAGAGGGATGTACTTCACTTCTAACAACCGTTTGTATTTCTGGTTTTCCTAGATCTAGATCCTGTTCACAAGCAGGGGTTGTTGTGATTTTGTGAAACAGGAGTGTGCCCTGTGAAATCATGTGAGATTCTCTTCACCCCATGTACTTGACAAAGGCCAAGCATGAACTTATGTATGCTCTCGCAAGCTCTGTCTGTATGTTTCAGACATACAGTTAAGAGACAGTTTCAGACATGAGTTAAGCAGTGGTCTTTTTTGTGTCTGATGATTTTGTAATGAAACTTAGGCCCAAATCCTAACCAACTTTCCAGCACTGGCATAGCTGTGCCAGTGGGGCATGTGCTGCATCCTGCCCTTTGGTGGCACTCACGGAGGCCTCCTCGAAGTAAGGGAATGTTTGTTTCCTTATCTCGGAGCTGCATTGCCCTTATGTTGGGGCTGGAAAATGGGTTAGGATTGCACCCTTAGTTGAATTTCTGGAGATTCAAATGCTGTGGTTTTTTTTTAATTGGAGCTGCTGATTAAGACGAGCGTTCTGAAAGTTTGGAATGCGTGTAGGATGTTTTATGCTTAGGTAGTTAAAGTGTTTTCTTGGGCAGATAATATCTTGAATGGGTGCTATGTGCACGCTGTTTAATGTGGCCTTTAAGAAGTTGATATGGTTAGAATTTTGGCCAGCTGTGACTACGTATTAACATAAGGTCAAGCTGGATGTGGCTGGACAACTGTGTTTGTTCCTGTGTCTGCCCTGTTAACAGAATTTACATTTTAGCTTCCACCATGAGAAACCGTTTTTGTTTTCAGTTTGTGCATTTCTGTGACAGCTATAAACCCTGGTTCCCCCCAAAAAGTTACCAGTGGTCCATAGATAAAACAAGAGAAACTTTGGTTTCATATCTTCTTCCTTGAGCATATTGGTCTCAATTATTCTTTGCCTTGCAGACACCAAGCACATCACCCTGGAACCTACCTTGTTTTTTGATAAGTGGGTGGCTTTGGTCTCTTAAGTATTTTTCTGTCAATTGTGTTGCATTGGCCATACCCCCTTCTGGAGAATAGGGGCTTCTTCACATTGGTCTTCACTTTTCTGAGTTTCAGGCTTTATGTGGGTCTGCCTTGAAGATCTCTTGGACTCCTCAGCCAGTGCAAGATGCTGCAGTCCTTCTCCTGTTCTGTCTCACAGACTTCACTTCACATGCACCTGCTGTGAATGTGCTTCTGGGCCCAATGCAAGGTGCTGACTTTAATCTAGAAAACATGACGTCACTTGGGATGCATAGAGTTTAGACGGGCCCTATATTAATCTTCATGTGTCTGATAAAGCCTTGCATCAGTGAGCATTGATTTGCGCAATGTGAACATCTGCTGCTATCATTGTGGCCTTGTGTCTATAGAATTGTGGTTCTTTGCTTTCATTTTGGGCAAAAAATGGAGAGACCTTCCTTTCTTGCACATTCTTTGAAATACAAACTTCTCTGTTTAGCTATTCTTTTCTCGATGATGGTTATTTGTTCTGCAAAAACACAATTGTTTTGTGTTTATATTTATTTGGTACCCTGCTTAATACTTTACAAATGGAGTTAGCTAGTTTTGTCTTCTAGTCTGGCTACTTTTGTGTCCCTTATTTTGTTTTAAATTGCAGAAGAACACTTGGGAAGGCCTATGATTTCTTATGTGTATTGGTGTGGCACCTAGGCCTTGATCCTTCCCTAATAGGAGAAACCTAAAGATGATACAAACTAGAAATTGGATGCTTATTTCTCAAAACAAACATGTAATGGGGTGCTACAGAAGGTCTCACATGTTGATTTCACCTACTTTAAGTGTAAAGTTTTGATACCAGAACCTCTGAAAAGGTCTGATGTCTCTGTGTGCTGTACCGTGCAAGCGTTTGGTGGAAACCTCTGCATGCCTAAGACGCAAATCCTATTAAATTAAATGAAACTTACTCCATGGGCCTATGTAGGATTGCAGCCTTTGTCACTTTGCTGGATTACAGACCTTATGCTTTATGAACAGGATCTTGGCATGAATTCTCTCCATGAGAATTCCTGTTTTAGTTAACAAGGACCTATAAACAGAGAGAATTAAAGTCAAGATCCTGTTGATGTGCTGCTTTTCAAGTACAGTGGTGCCTCGCAAGACGAAATTCGTTCCGCAAGTCGTTTCGTATTGCGAAAATTTTGACTTGCGAAGCGCGGTTTCCCATAGGAATGCATTGAAATTTAATTAATGCGTTCCTATGGGCAAAAAAAGTCAGAGCAAAGTCAAATTTGGTTTACAAAGTGTTTATTAAGTGCTCTTTAAAGGCATACATACTGTACAGAGGATTTCAAAAATTTCAAGCACAAAACTTCAACTTTTTAATTTTAAAAATTCGTCTTGCGAAGCACGGCCATAGAAAAATTCATCTTGTGAGTCACCAGAACAAATTGCAAAAACGCTTTCGTCTTGCGAGTTTTTCGGTGTGCGAGGCATTCATCTTGCGAGGCACCACTGTACTTTTTTTAGGTTAAACTTAGTCTCTTCTCTCTCATTTGAACTGATAACTGGTGCTTAATAAGAGAGAACCTTTTGCAGGCTTCTGTGGTGGCTTGAAAGAGTGCTCCTATTGACTCTGAACTGAGTGATGGACAGGTTCCCTGCGAGCTGCTCTCTTGGCTGCCAGAGTCACCCAGAGTGCAACATCCTCATGAAGCTGGTCAGGGAATTGAAATTGCTGTTCTGAAAACTGACTACAGTTGCACTCTCAATTACCTCCTTAGAGACTTCCCTCTAGTGTCTTTGGGGTATTTGCAGCCTGATAACACAATGTGATAAATTATTTTCTTAGTATCCAGCTATATAAAAGGCAATCATTCTCCCCACCCCCGACGGAGAATAGCTATTTTCAAGTCACTTGCATTGAACGTCCAAAGTTCAAAATAGATTATCAGCTATTGCTTCTGTGTGGAAACAGAGGTCTGGGTGGGCACTGACTTGGTTTCTTTTACTAGTTCTTCTGATAATTGGCAAGAGCTGTGTTTCTGCAATGTGAAATGTGCTTTGGCCTTCAAACAGTCTTCATAAAGACCTTTTGATCCTTTTATTGTCTCCTTCCACTCTATCAGCAGAAAGTCATGTGATCAGAAACTCTGGGTTACTTTCTTGTGTCTAATGCACAAATATAGAAGCTATTGATTTTTCCATTAGGCTTTAAGCACAAGTAGTACCATTTTACGTTGCTTCTATGTTTGATATAACAGGACCCGGTACCACCTTAAATTTAGTAATGCATAAACTGGTATGTAATGGATTAGCTGTGAAACAGAATAACCTCTAATTTGGAACCGGGTCTGTCAAGTTTTAATTGGCCAGTTGCTACCCTCCTCCATAAATACAGATGCACTAGTTAAAGCTTAAATGATGAGAGGGCACGCCTGGTTTCCTCTGTTGTGTTTTGTCTTAATTCTTTCCTTCTGAGGACCATTCCTTTTGAACATTGCACCTGAATGATGCTACCCATGACTGAAGGGTGAACTGATCCTAGATAGCTATGATAAGATTGCTGAGGGCCAGATGGAGGGGAAGGTCCACTGAACCACAGCCTCCCCTGAAGAAAAAATTTTGGGGCTTCTGCAAAAGTAACATTATCTTGGACACAGGTTATTCATTCTAATGACACATGCTGTTTGCCTGCTCTCCACACTGTCTGTTATGTGTGAACACATCACTTCTGCAGAAACACAAACACTGTAGATGTGTGTCAGGTTAGGTAACTTGTGTTTGGAGCTGTTCTGTGTGCTTGCTGCTAGTTTCTTTTGTCTCTTTCCACTGTTGGTAGCAAGCCCTATCTGTGTACCACATGGCTAAACAAGTCCTTCCATGTTTGACAGCATAGAAGCAGGGGGCCTGTTTGGGAGAGAGGCAAACTAGACATTACTGCATTTGTCCATGTATAACAATAGCTAGAAATAGTTGGAAACAGTAGCCCTTTCCTTGTCAAGTGCCTTCAGGAGGGGCAATTTTTGCATTGCAAAAGAGGAAGGAATACTTAATCTTTCCCCTTCCAGTTGCTTTATCCCTGGAATTCTCCCTATTGCTCTTCTTCAATACATGTAACTGGCCACTGTTGAAAAGGGATGCTAGTTAGACTTTTCATCTAAACTGGCAAGGTTGTTTTTGTAGTTCTCTTCATTATTGAAGTTGTAACATGTACATGCAAGGAATGCATGCAAAACTGTAAAGAACTTTGAATGTATATATCTGTGGAATGAGATGAACAATCCTTATAGTATCTCATTTTCTCGTTTTTTGAAAAATCAACAGTATAACTTAAGTTTCTTTTAGTCTTTAATGGGGACAGTTCTGCAAAAACATATCAAATGTTCAACCCAGTATGGAAGCTTGTGGAAATTAACTCTGGGAGTTTTTCCTCCATTGTAGTCTTTGTATATTTGCACTAGTTAGTGCTTATTGATGGGATCTGTATAGTGCAGAGGTTTCCAACATAAGGCTCACAGACTGTATATGGCCCTCAAAGTCTATTTGGGTCATGTGGTAATTGGGCTCTCCCACCACCGCCCTTTCAGCAGCATCACTTCCGCCAAGGCTCTGGGAAGGAGAGATGGAAGGCCTCAGAAGGTGAAAACCAAGAAGGGTGAAAGGAACAGGCATTACGGAGGTGCTGAGAGGACCCAGTTATCATGCAGGCCGCCCTTTCAGCAGTTCTTCTTCTGCCAAGGTGTCCCATAACATACAGTCTCAGCTGCTAAGGTGATGCTTTGGCAGAAGCAGTGCTACTGAAATGGCAGCCCTCATGGTAATTGGTCTGTCCCATATCTTAAATATAATCAACATTTGCATATTTTCTATTCTATCACTTACAGCTAATGAGTTCTTACATGAGAACAAAGCTTATTTCAGTCCATCATCTGCTTAACCATGTACCTTTGTGACTGTGTGTCTTTGCTTTGCTGGACTGCTGCATGGTTTTCTGAGTTCTTGTACAAAGCTGTCAATTAAACCACTTCTAGAGACATCCACAACAGATGCCTATTGAAATTCCATATATACACGTGTACAAGTCAAAAAATTCATGCTTTAAAGTTGACCCTGAAAACATGGGTAGACTTATAGACACGGGTCAATACAATAAATAAAGCTTTGAAGAAGCAGCTGCTTGGTGAGGTGGGGGTGGAACTGGGCTAAGAAGCAGGACACAGGGGGTGGGGAAAATTCCATGTTTGTTGGCTCAAAACCTGCCCTCGACTTATCTGTGAGATTGATTTTATACTCGACTGTCTGCGGTACTTTTGTAGTACGGTAGCCACTAAATGTCTCAATATGGCTTTCAAGATTCCCAAATGTAGTGGTGTGGGAACATTGTGCAAATACTTTCCTCAGATACATTAAAGCTTGCAGAACTTCAGATAAAATATCTGTGCTCCTATCTATTATGTTTTCCTGGGATTATTCTTGGGTTTGGCTGTTTTATCAAGCTTTAGTAACCAAGTTTCTTCTAGACCTGGATTAGATACAACAGAAATCATTGGTATGTGCTCATGTGAATGCATAAGCATGATGGTTTCAATGTTGCCACAGCTGACCTTGGTTAAAATGCGGCCAAACGCTCATAAACTCACTTTGAAAATCTGTAGGCTTCATTTTTTTCAAAGAATGACAGTAGATCAGCAGCTCATGTTCAAGATTGCTTAATGTGGGATTAAAATATTTTAGGTTTATCCTTTTGTAAGATGATCAGGTTGGTTAGAGAGGGATGGGTTATATGTAAATAAATTTTTTTACTCCTGTTGCAGTTAGTGCTGTTTACTGTTTTATGGTCCTCTGTTACATGAGTGTTCATATTGCCATTTTTATTACTAATGCCATGTATTTTCTGTTTTTATATTTTGTTTTAATATTGCCTGCTGCTGCTTGATTGGATACTTTATGGGTAGTTTTATTGTTCCATTATGCATGTTATATTGTCTACCTTTGTGCTCCCATGCCAGTGGGGGAAAAGTAGCATAAAATATTTTCAAGGTGAGAATATTTTTCTCCACTCTTGCAGTACATGGCACTGGTGTACCTGGGTGGGTCCAGAATGCCAGATGCAAGGGAAGGCACCAGGATGCAGGCCTCTTGTTGTCTTGTGTGCTTCCTGGGGCATTTGGTGAGCCACTGTGAGCCGCAGGAAGCTGGGCTAAATGGGCCTATGGCCTGATCCAGCAGGGCTGGTCTTATGTTCTTAAGGTGGACGACGACAAATGCCCCAGGACGCAACGCTTATGGGGGTGGCACCACCCTCCTCACCCTGCCCAGAGCCTTCAGAGGGCTGGAGGAGGCTGCATGCAACCCTCCAAAGGCCTTCTGAGGCCTCCAGAGAGCCTTTAAAGAGCACTTCCGATTTTGGGGTGAAAACCACAAGTGACATTTAAGGTCTTCCAGAGGCCTTCAAGGGCTGGAGAAGGTCGTGCATAGTCTCCTGTGGCCCTCAGAAGGCCCCCAATGGGGGGGCATTTAACTTGGGGCAGCATTTTGTGGTCTTGGCCCCAGGTAACACAGGGGCCAGGATTGCCAGTGGTACATAGTTATTTTGAGTTGGTGGGTAGGTAAACAAGGGGTTCAAGCCAGGTTAAGAGTGTTCCTATGCTTACCATGTAGGATAGGCCTGGTTTTTGTTCTGTACAGTCAAATTTCACAATTCTAGACAAAATATTAAAAATATCAGTGATCATGCAGACTTCCTTTCATAAGTGGTCTTGTTACACATGTTCAGAGATACTGGTCTTGGACTTGGAGAAATAATTTAAAAGATTAACAGTTAAAAGATTAAAAGTGCAAATCAGTGATCCTGCTATTTCAGGTAACGAGAGAAGACTGCTCAGGATATTAGACTTGTTTGTGTGTGGTGTGTTAGTGTGAGTCATTGCCAGAATTATTTGGGCTTATTACTGGGAGGTGCTGTTAATGCTAACTGGGAAAGGTTGTGGATATTTCAGAACCGTATGGAGTGATAAAAATACATTGACCAAATGGCTTATCCATCTTATCAATCCAATTGAAAAATGGGCTTCCCTTTTTACACTGGGAATTTCTATTCTCAGTTTAAAAAGACTTATATTTCTGTAATTCTTCTGTTAGAAAATTAAAATTCAGTGGTTGTATCCTAAGTTTGATTAGCCTTTATCTGAGGACTAGTCATGACTAACTAAACTTAGGATACGACACAAGCAACAAGAAATTTTGGAGCTTTCCACCAAGGGATTGGAGCTTTTGGGTTGGGCCAAGGTGTGTTAGGAAATGTAAGCCAGTTCTTTTCAACAAGTGATATAAGTGCCACTGGTGGGATTTCACAGTATGGCAGGTGGTACCTGCCATGGGAGATCACATGAAATTGGTCTACGTGGTTCGTCCTGCCAGAAGCAGAGATGTGGGGGGGGGGGCACTATTGCACTATCAGCAAGGAGTGATTATGGGTTACCTGTCCTTTCAAAAGAGGTGAGAATTGGGGAAGCAGAATTCAGAGTGGAGATCTGGAGGCAGCAGCCGCTACACTCTTGGCAAAAGGATAAAGCAGTAAACTCCATGTTCTCTATTTGGCTTGTATTTTCATAGCTATTCTCCAAACTTCTGATTTTATAAAGCAGAAAATGAATCTCTTGCCTATTTCTAGGGCTCTGTATTTCTAGGTGAATATGGGCAGGAATGTCCCACAGCATTATTTCTGTGGAATCAAACCACTCATAGTTAGCTCCATTTACACTCAGCTGTGATTTCTGTCTGGTCCAACGGAGAGTCAGCCTGACTTTCGGTGTGTTACTGAGCCAAAATGCCAGCTGAGGTCTGATGCAAAATAATAAATTTTATTATTTAAATGTAATTTAAAGTAATTAGTCATAAGACAGCATAAATTTCTGGCTGCATTTGTTTGCTCCATCAGTGAATGAAACATCTAAATTGATGCAATCTGATATTCTTGTAAATCAGGTATACTCTCAAATGTTGTGCTTTTCCCCCCTTGAGTGCTGCACAAAATGTGTGCCCATGTGTGAGGGACTTTCAGAAGTTAACCATGTTAATGTGTTACAGCAAGCACATCCCATGAGTCTTGATGCACTTTTTTAAATTTTTTGTAACATTCATTTCTGCACATTCTGTGAATCTGCTGTCTACTCTACAACTTCAGATATATCAGCCCGCCCTCTCCTCCAAAAATAACAAACTTTGTAATAAAAATCTCACTCTGGTTTTGTGACAAGTTCAGTCATCTTATTTGTGATGTAGAAGTTTTATCACTTCAAAAAAAATTCCTGTTCAGACTCCTGAATATGACCTCCTTCATTCAGAGGATGTGATAGAAGGTTGTGTTAGAACTGGCAGTTATCTTTTGCCGCCTGTAACTCATTAGCTCATATGGATGGGGGGATAACCAGCAGAAGAGCTCAGCACAGCAAGCCTTTTCAGCAACAAAGAAAATAAAAGCATTCCTGTGTAACAGGCTTCAGCACTTATCTCTGATTTCTGGCACTGTTTGTGCTGAACCAAATCAGCTGCTACCCCGAGTTAAGAGAGAACAAACTCAACATGGCGTGAAATTACCGCCCTGCCGTTTGCATTCATTAGAGTTATATTACTACCAGCTACAAGCATGGCTGATCTTTGTATGAATAACTAAATGAAATGCTGCTTTGTGGTTTTTGTTTTAACCTTAACAATATTGATAAATCACAACCTAATGTGTAGAAGTTGACCGTATCTGAGCAGTGGTCCCATAAAATGTTAAAGACTTATACATTCATTCTAAACTTGCATCATAAGCTGATACATGCTTACTCTAAAGAAGATCCTGCTAAATTTAATGGAGTCTTACTTACCAAGAAAGGAAAGTCCTAACCAACTTTCCAGTGCTGATGCAACCATGCCAGTGGGGCGTGTGCTACATCCTGCCATGGCAGGGGCAGGCATGGAGTCCTCCTTCAGATAAGAAAACATTAGGAAACTGCCCTCTGCTTAGTCAGACCATTGGTTCCTCTAGTTCAGTACTGTCTATACTGACTGGCAGCAGCTTTCCAGAGTTTCCTGCAGGAATTTTTCCCAGTCCTTACTGGAGATGCTACTAGCGATTGAATCTGGGACTTTCTGTATGCTAAGCAGGCACTCTCCTACTCATCTATGGCCCCTTCTAAATACACGCAGTTTATTCTTATTTAGGGGAAGGTGCCCAGTGTCAAAGTACATGGTTGCATAATAAGATGTACAGATATAAGTTTCTAACAAGTAAAAATTGTCTCAGACCAAGTAGCCAGCAATGTTATCTTTCTCTCACTAAAACTTTACTTTCTTTTTTGTGAAAGTGTTTTTTAACCTCTCTTTATAGGCTTCTCTATAAACATGAGGCAATGTATAAAGCTGGCTGTATACAGAGGGTGAGATAGCTCACCTTTAGGGGGAAGCCAACTGTTGAGTCTTCCTTCACGTACCACAATTTAAACGTGGGGACTGGGCATTCTTCCCATCTTTGAGTTGCTTGGTGTGCAGGGGCTTTTCCACTCAAGAGCAGGCACAGAGCACTCAACAAAGCTCAAGACGTTTCTGAGGTCAACTCTACCCAGGCACAAAAGTTGGCTATATGTGTCTACATAGATTACCACTTGAACTATATAGTTTCAACCTTTCCTCCTCTAGCTGCACTGGGGAACCAATGTTTAACACAGGACATGACACAGAGTTTTATTTTTTTTATAGTTTGTCCCATCTGATGCTGGGTATTTTTTTCTGTGCGTGTTGGCCATTTATTGCTGCCTTCTGTAGCAATAACCCAGACAGTTGTCTGCCATTGTTTTCCTGAAATCTTTGGCCTTGTCAAGCAGTAAACCCTACCTGTCTTTTGCACAGGGGGAAGCTAACTGCCAAGAATATCAGGGTACAGCAGGGATGCAGTATTGTTCCCCATACCATGCAATTCAGGAAATGCATATAGTACATCTCACTGGAAGATATACACAGTGGTCTAATTGGATGCCAAAGGAGTAACCCCCCCCCCCGTGGTTCTATATAAAATTAATCTTGTGCTTCATTAGCAAGTAGCATTCAAAAGCAACAGACTATAGGAATTTAGTATTGGAAAGGCTTACAATAGGAAAGGTGTCCCAGAATTAATAGAGTAATTAAAGATAAGAAAATGTAAGTAATCCAACCCTGTCATTTATTGATCGGATAGCAAATAGCATTCATTGTATTCAACCCAGGCAAATGGTTTTACTAATGCATGACAGGAGGACCTGAGTGAATGGCAATCCTGTACCTGGATAGCATGCAGTGTAGTAATATGCTTGAATTACAGTTGAAATTCACTTAACTACGCAGAAAAAATGCAGCAGGACTTGTTCAGTATTTTATATTTTGCTGTGCTTGTTTTGAGCATGGAGCAGCCAGATATAGCCCAGAAATGTGTTAACCCAGTTATTTCTTTCTTGTGGGTAAGAACAGGAAACTTGTTTTAAAAGTAGATTTGATGCCTCTTCTTCTTCTCCTCCAGGTCAGTAACAGATCCACGAGATGGAAAGAGAGTTGCACTCAAAAAGATGCCCAACGTCTTCCAAAATCTGGTCTCTTGCAAAAGGGTCTTCCGTGAATTGAAGATGTTGTGTTTTTTTAAGCATGACAATGTAAGTGGCCTGTGACTTGCTTCTAATGAACACTTTCCCCCCCTATCCCAATAGCAATGGGGGAGCAGGGTGAGTTTTAAGGATTGTGGGCCTGCCTAAGCTATGTTAAGACTCATTTTAATCAGATTTGTAAGTTACCGATCACTTGTGCATTCCTACAAGTAACAAATGTCTCCAAGTAAGTATGTGATTAGCACACAACATACACAAACTTCTTCCTTTTTGTAGAAGAGAAACATAGCCAGTGTTCACACATCACTGCATGGCCTAGCAGTTGGCAGAACTGGGACTGATTGTGAATAACATATTCCTAGTTCACCTTGCCACCCGTAGCCATTTGAAGGTGTCCTGCTTTGTCTGAAGTCTTCACTCTTTCTCCTTTCCTGCCCTGTTCCTGGCAGTGCCAGCTTGATACCACCACTCATTCCCTTTTTAAATTCCTCTTCAAAACCCATCTTTCCATGAAGTGTTTAGTTCAACCTCTTGTTCCTGTAGTACACTGTACCTAAACCTAAGTTAGTGTATCCAGTAAATGACTGTATAGTCTTCTGCAGTCTTTCTGACTGTAAAAAGACTGCAATCTTTCCCTGCATCTATTTCACTCCTCTTCCATTATTGTCTCCTTTTGCGTGTCTTTCAGATCATGAGCCTTCAGGACAGGGATCTCTCTTTGCTCTACCTCAAGTGCCATGTGCATGAATGGTACTATATAAATAACATTACTGAGAGGGAGGAGGAAGCTAACTTCCTTCAAGATCATGGCAGTAGCATGAGGAGAGAAAGAGAAGTGACAATATAGCCAAGAACTGTGTGTCGAGAAGGAATGGACTGGTGTGGTGTGGTGGCCAAAACTGAATTTTGGAATGAGAAATCCCAGCTCTCACCTTCACTGTAATCAGGTGGCAGTAGTCAAGCTACTTCAGTCTCAGATGCAACACTTAGGGCACAATCCTAACCCCTTATGTCAGTACTTTCCAATACTGGTATAGTTGTGCCAATGGGACATGTGCTGTATCCTGCAGTTGGGTGTCACTCACGGAGGCCTCCTCAAAGTAAGGGAATGTGTGTTCCCTTACCTCAGAGCTGCATTGCCCTTATGTCAGTGCTGGAAAGCACTGACATAAGGGCTTAGGATTGCATCCTTAGTGGCTAATTCTGGCCATGCTTTTCAAAGGCTGTTAGTACCAAGAATGTAAGTGGAGTGTCAAGTATGTAGTTCTTGTATTGGGCATTTGCTCCCTACATAATTTACATGGTTGAATTTAAGTGTCACAGATCCTCTTTGCTGCCCCTGCTGAACCCTGTAAAAGCTGTACTTGAGCGAGAAGGGGAATTGTGGCATAGGTGTATCTGTAGTCATTTTAAATAATCTTTCTTAGAATGAGCATTCTGATGTATACATAAGTGAAGTGTGTGTGTCAGGGGTCGTCCCCCCTCTAGTCACAACCATTAAATCATTCAATGCGGGATATAGCACACCACACGCTCTCCCCCCCCCCAAATATCTTGAAGCACCTCTGAGATTTATTGTGGCATAAGATTCTGTTCATTAGAGCTCTGTCTAACAAAGTGGGCTCTAGCTGACAAAAGTGTCTCACTATAGCTCTGTTTAGACTTTCAGATGCCACAAGACTGGCAGTCCCTTTTTTGTAAACTAGTTTAGGATTTCAACCAGAGCATTAATGTGCTGCATTTTAACTTGTTCAGTTTTAGTGCTGGATTGTTGTATCTGGTAAAATCCGCCAGTGTTGTGTGAGTGTTGGGCATGGGACCGGGGAGACCTGTGTTTAAATTCCAATTTCCATAAAACCTCCTGGATGACCTTGTAGGTTAGGCTAGGGAATCGGACTGGTACATCACAGGGTTGTTGTGAGGATAAAATGAGGGAGGGGAGATGTATATTACCTTGTGTACCTTGTCATGTATATTACCTAGAACTCCTTGAAGAAAGGGCAGGATATAAATTTAAGGGGGGGGGGAAATGTAAGATTAAAAACAACAAATTCAAATGGTGCAAACCCTCCCCAATAGCAAAAACCTAATTAACAATTTTAATTATATTCCCAGACCTCCCAGTAGTGCCATGTGCTGCAAGTGGATGAAATCATAATGCACCTCAGTTAGCTAATACCCCTTAGTCTTCACAAAGACCATTTTGGTGAGAAGCCCAAAGAGTACTCAAATCTTGGTGATAATGTTCATAATACGAAGTTTAAAGAGCCTCACTAGAGTAGCTACTATACTCCAGTTATTGCAAAGAAGAGGAAGTTAAGTTGCAGATACTTAACTGTAACTTGCAAGCTTTCAGGAAGATCTTACTTAAGATGTTCTTGGAAACTATTCTGTAACAGTAGCTTTGCAAGTTTTTGGAAAAGGTGAATAAAACGGACACAAAGGGTTATAATGTACACAACTACTCTGGAGACACTTGCGTGCATTTTTTTCACACTTTGGTAATTATCTGACAACCCATGTGCTGTGTATACCTCATCCAGTGTACAATTTATAATGTGCTATGGTTGCTTATTTTCAAACTTCCCTGCTAAGATGTTTTCACTGTTTTCATTTCAAATAGTGTATGAAAATGCAGCTTTTTAATCAAGAAGTACAACTGTATAAATCTTATACATAAACCAGCCTTTGTTAGAATAAAATATTGTCTGTGACAGACACTCTCTAAGTATTTCTAAGTATCTAAGTATCTCCTCTAAGTATCTAAGTATTTCATAAGTCATCTGGATATCATTTTATTAAGATGCAAATCTCATTGATTTCAGTAGAATTTCTGAGGTACGTTTGTGCGGATGCTCTAGGTAACCTTGACATTTTCATTGTCAGCAAAAAAACTTAGAAATTGTTTATTAGCTGCAAGAATCCTTTGTGTTGAGGCAAGAAAATGGGGCTGAATTTTGTACCAACAAAAAATAGAAAAAGAACACTTCAGCAAATTGAGGGGGACCCCATAATGCTGAAAGTTTTTAATTATAAGTGCTCCGTCCAATACAGTTGTGAACTCCTGATGTGTTTCAAGCTGATCAGCTCTTCATTAAAGACAACGAAAGTATAAAATGTAAAACTCATTATCACATATACCATATGCCACATGCTATTTGATTATCTTCCAAAGATGGTATGATACAAGTTGTTTTTTGAAATATTCCATGATTTGATATATTTAGTATACTTGTTAAATGATCGTTGTAATGAGTTTTACACTTTATATTTCCATTGCCTTCGTGGAAACTCAAAACATTTCAGGTGCTCATGATTTAATGGGAGCATTTTTATAATAATTATTTCAGCACTTGGAGTCTCCCCTCTCACACCTCGCCCTATTTTCTGAATCTTGCATCATTTTGCTTCAGGCTTTGCAGAACTTGCAATGAATGTATTAAACACAGGCTTGCAACTTTAGGCAATTGATCAGAATAATCAATGAAAATATTTTAATTGATACAATTTCACTTCTGGTTTATTGGGCAATAGTTTCTTTTAATTTTTAAAAAGATTAAAATAAAACTTACAGTACAGGGATGTCTACAGTGAGGTATTAAATTGCAATTTTTTTTTCTGCCCAGGAAATGGGCTGAAACAGTGGAATAAAGGTGTTGTATCCAAAGGCCAATGACTGATTCCTGTTTGCTGTTGACTTCAACTAGGTGTTCTGTACAGGTCAGATTTGCCCCAGTCTGATCAACAGTGCAGCAGCTAGATACCCAGCTAATCGCCCTAGCGCAAGATGCTGTGAGGATCTTTTCTCCTAGGAAAGCACCTGTTTCAGAAGGGGCTTGCTCACAAAAGGTGTGTTCTTCACTGTAATCAGATGCTTAAAGGGTTCAGCTTAATTGAAAGCCTGCTCTGTTTTGCACTGAAGCCTTCTGACAAAGCATGGCAGCATCCCACCTGAACAGGCCCAGCAGGGTTATTTGTAGCTGGCCTGTGTAATATTTGTCTGTTGCTGCTGATGTCTAAACCTGCAGCCTCAGCTCTCATTGAGTCCACTTTGGAGGAAGGAGCAATAATTTTCTTTCTGCATTTGAAGTTGTCTTCTCACTTTGCTTCACAGCTGCCCCAAAACGTAGTTTTGAGCTGAAAGGACAGCCTGGTCTTTTGTTTTTACTTTTCTGTCACTGAAGTGAAGATTTCTAGTATGTTTCAATCAATCAATCAATCAATCAATCAATCAATCAATCAATCAATCAATCAATCAAATCTTTATTTTCTCAGACCAGTGACATTTCAAGTAATCAAATCTGCTTCCCTCTTTGTTTCCTAGGTACTCTCTGCTCTCGACATACTCCAGCCACCACACATTGACTACTTTGAAGAAATGTATCCTAAACATTAAATAAACAATCCTAATTGAGGTAGGTGTGATTGATGCTAGTCAACAAAACTGCCTGCTGGTTTGGAATTTCTAATCTTTGAACTTTCTGACATCTGGAAAGGTGGTAGATGGCCCATATGTCAAAATGTTTGGTTACCCTGTGGAGGGTCGGCAGAAGGGTATAGATATTTGTAGCTGCTTTTTAGAAGAAAGTGGCCGTTTCAGCCACACTAGACGCTGTTCCAGAACCACCTTTCAGAGCGCGATACCATAGTCTTTCGAGACTGAAGGTTGCCAACACATTCTTTTAGAAGAGTATAGTATGTTTCTGGTGTATGGCTAAGAGTTTAATCATGGATCAGATTGCATTTTCATATTTAGTTCCCAAAAAGAGATAAAATTGCTTCCAGAAAATGGCCACAAATGCTTTAAAGTGATTTTTAAAAAGGTTTGTTACCAGGCATGTATTAGGGACCACATATTCAATTTCACTTATTAGTTATTCATGTAGGGCATTTCATGGGGTTCTAGCCCTATACCTGTTTTCAGAGTGTGAGAAAAACAATGCTGCTGAGGCAGGGGTGTTGACACTTGAGTTAGGTTTATGGTTCCTACAAGCAGGTTATCTCAATTCCCCACCTGCCTCTAAACCTGTATTGGATATCACTGTCAGAGTTTGTCTTTTTTCAGTGCTGATACTTAAAAGACACACAATGGTCAGAAACCTATGATTGGAACTTTATAGCAGCTGCGGGGAAGCCCAAAGTGAGTCAAGACTGCAGCACTGAGGGTAGATGGCATTTAACCCTTTGGTACCTATATATTTTCCTCTGCGGGGAGAGCAATGGGGGTGGGTGGGTAACATAACCATGAGAAACACTATATAGATGAAAAAGGTTAACCCTGTCTCCTAACTTCACATACCACAGTCAGTCTCTCTGTCTTGCACACTTGCACGAACTTACTCTCACTCATTCTTGCCTCTGACATTTTTACAGCATCCTGTTTCCCACAGTGGTCAGCTAGATGTCTCTAGGAGGCCCACAAGCAGGAAAGTATACCCATCCTCCACTGTTGCTCCCCTGCAACTAGTTTTTAAGAAGTATACTGCATTTGAACTGGAGATACCAGGTAGCCACTGATATATTTGTCCTCCATTTATTTATTTAAAATATTTTTATCCTGCTTTTTCAGTTCAAAAATGCTTCAAGATAGCATGCAGCACTGATATAAAACCACAGTAAAATAATAATAATAATAATAACTTTATTTTTTACCCCGCCTTTCTCCCCGAAGGGACTCAAGGCGGCTTACAACATATTAAAAACATAATTTAAAAACAAATAAAAACATATTAACACATCATAAAAAACAGCAGTCAGAATAAAAACTAGGTAAAAAGAGCATAGAGCAGCAGCAAGTCATAAAAGAATCAGGCCTGTAAAAATATTAAAAGATGTTAAAAAGATGTTAAAAGGCCGAGAACTCAGAAGGCTTGTTTAAACAGAAGGGTCTTCAGGCCTTGCCGAAAGGTCTCAAGAGAGGGAGCCATTCTTAAGTCAAGGGGAAGGGAGTTCCATAACGTTGGTGCCACTACTGAGAAGGCCCTATTTCTTGCAGCCGCCCCACATACCTCCCTAGGTGGCGGCACTTGTAAAAAGGCCTTCTCTGATGACCTAAGAGGACGAGCCGGATTGTACGGGAGTAGGCGATCTCTAAGATACCCTGGTCCAGAGCAGTATAGGGCTTTAAAGGTCAATACCAGCACCTTGAATTGGGCCCGGAAACGAATGGGCAGCCAATGCAGCCATTGGAGAAGTAAATTGGAAATAACAATACAACAATTAAAACTGCAATGAACAACAAAACCATAGTTAAGAAACAAGGTGGAAATTTAAAGAACAATGTACATAGCATTAAAATCAAATGTTAAGTGCCTGGTGAAACAGAAGTAATCCAGTCATTCAGACACAGCAGTTCATAGTAGTACAATGAAACAACTTTTTTAATGCTTGCAGAACTTCATATGGAACAGCTGTATGCACAAATGTACCCTTAATTTGAGATACTGAGAAGTATCTGAGAACTTGACCACATTGCAGATAATGTTTGGGCTGAGAGCATACTACTTAAAGAATTAGTTTTGTTGAGAACTAAAAACTCTTTGTATTCACTTTGGAAACATATACAGATAGAAACAAGAATTCAAACAGTGCCTTGTTTCAGTTTTGTGCTGTCTTTACATCATTTTTGCAAGTTCCTGAAGGTCCATTTGGAGGCAGGTGAAACTGACAAGGACAGTGATGTAAGAATTGCTTTCATTTCTCTTAGTTCTTCAGCTTAGCGATCTAAAGATCTTAACAGTTAACAGTCTGCCTAGACTCATCCAGCTAATCTCTGGCTATATTTAGAGCTAACTTAAAACATTAGAGCAGATAAAAAGATAATTGCCTCAAAATGCCTGGAAAAGGCTTTGCCAGGTCTGTCTAGAAAAGCAAAAAGGGCAGATGAACTCCAAGATGGGTGCTCTTCTGCAGAAAGATAAACTTCAGACTTGTTTATAACAAAATATTTTACAAATATTTGAAGCAGTAAGGAGCTGCAGAATGAGGATGGTGTCTCATACTTGGGATTTAAAATCACTTGTTTGGAGAAGTCAGTTAGGTGTGATAGTTTCAGGTGTCCTTACATTTAGATACTTGATATAGGGTATGACAGATCTGAGAAATCTCACCGGGCCTGAGGGGATCATAGCAGAAGCACATTTTGAGGTGTAGAAGCCTCAGTTAGTGCGCATGTCTTCATGGCAAGTAGTGAATATAATTTGCATTGCAATTTAAAAGAACTTGCTTGATGTCAAATTATAGTTCTGGGGCATGTTAATGCCCTTCTGAGAAGCAGTCACCCTCTTATTTTAGCAGCTTAAGTAGTTTTGAAATCGTGAATGTTTTGAAATGCTTCCTTGTCTGAATTTTTAGCATCTTTAAACCATTGTATTGCTCTCTTTCATTGTAATTGGTAGAAACATACCATTAAAGCAGAACTTTGGGTACTCAAAAATATGTGAATGTAATAGTGAAAGCATGATCTGTGGAGCTTTATATTTTCAGCCCCATCCTATTTCATTGGAAATATCAATCTATCAGAGGTCAGCAAGGGCCAAACTACATGTGATGTGGAAAATCTATGATCAGTTCTCTCAACATCATTTTTTTTAACTTAAAAGCAGAAGAGTATTGGGCCAAAGCATTGCAAGAGGGAGTGTTCAATGTGCCTGTGTATGTGCTCACACTTACTTTGCCAGTCAAAACTGCTACCTAAAGCTATTGTTAGTTCCCAGAGTTTCAAATAGGTTTCTTCCCCAGCCCTGCCTGGAGATGGTGAGGACTGAACATGGGATTTTCTGTATGCAAAGCAGGTAACTTTCCTCCTGGTTGTAATCCTGTCCCCTCCATATTGTACCTGACTGATTTTCCACAAGGAAGGTATCAGCAACTGGTGGGGGGGACTAGATGGAAGAGAGTTAAACAGTCTATTGACAATAATCCTTGAGTTGGGCATCCATCTTCCCTCGACTATGGCATGGTCCCTGGCTTTTAAATTTTGGCTACGTCTTCATCTTAACATCCACCCTGATTCCTTGCTTATTGACCTTTTAAAGGGCCCTTACACTTCCACCTAGCATAGACTTTTTGAAGTAAAACTTCAAAATATGGGCCTTTCCTTGGAATCTCTTGCAGACACTGACCTTAATCGAGTGTATTTAATCTTAAGGACAAAATTATGGGAGGAAGAAACTCAGTTACTTATTCATAACCTTAACCCCACCTGCTCCCCGTGTTATTCTGGCCTGACTCCTTCTTTTGGTCATGGTTTCAACTATTTCCAAAAGTTAGTGAATCCTGGTAAGAGGCAAGCCTTTATGCTTGCAAGATTTAATATTTTCCCTTCAGTCCTCTCTGGAAAGTTTCAAAATGTCCCACATGAGTGTAGAATTTGTGAATTTTGCCACCTGGAACCCGATACAGTTGCCCATATTTTGTGTCACTGCTCCGCTCATAGTTATCTTTGCAAACGCCTATTAGAGCCAATTTTATCTAACTTTGTTGGCCCCTCTGAAGGAGGTGTGGGCTTCCTCCTTGAGGATAGCTCTGAAGTAACTACCAGCTTGGAAGCAGATTTCCTGATGGCTGTTATCAAAAAATGTAGTCGCTTGTGAATTATTTGGGATGCGTTAACGAAGGCAAGCTCCACAGTGGAGTTATAAAATGCTATTTTTTCTACCTTATGTATTTAACTGTTTTAAATGCCAATAAAGGTTTATGAAATGAATGAGTTAAACAGTCTCTGCACTTTTACTCCAATTTAGTAGTCTTCCTCTTTGCTTTTTGTAGTTTGGTCCTAAACTACAAAGTGTTCCTACTGGAAAATAAGATCCTTTTCAAATCGATGAAGCTTCCAGTTAAATTTGTTTAGGATAGATATGTTAAGAGTGCCAATTACAAGTAGGTTGTAATATAATTTACTGGTCTTTCTCTTTACCTGTTCTGTGATCTTTTGACTCTTAAAGCCTACGCTTGGGAAACATATGGAAGGAAAACCTCATTACTTAAATTATTGTTAAAATGCATATTAAAGCACAGGCTGTTCCTGTAAACCCTTCTTGGAGGGAGTGGAGAAGCCGGCTGATATTCATGACTCCTGCATCTGTCCATCTTGCTGTTCTAATATATTGATGCAGTTTGTGCCAAAGTGTACATGGGATGTTTTCCATCACCAAAAGGTGCTTGGATGAGGCTGGTGAAACAACTTGTGGTAGGCCAGAAGTTTCAACAAATTGGGCATTCTTCCTGAAAAGAGGCTCCTGTGAAACTCTGATCTTGCAATAGCAATTCATTCATCTTGCAATGAATCTCTCTTGCAATAGCGAATGGCATTTAACCATGTAACTTGCATCTGGAAGCATAAGTGCAAAATTTCAGCTGTTTTCCTGATGGCCCTTTTGCTGCTGTAGATTTATTGGCATTTTGCTTTTAAGCTGACCTTTTTGTGAGCTGCCTTGATGCTGTCCCTCTGAAAACCTAACTGCTAAATGCCTGTGTGTGAGAAGGGACTTGCAGATCCCTTCCACTCTTTAAGTGGGACCAGGAAAATATTTTTAAATTTGACCACCTCCTCACCCACTAAATATGTCAAGAGCTAGCCCTGTATACTGTTAAGAAAATGCTATGAGGCGGTCTCCAGTAAACTGTAAAGAACCTGGGCATATGAGCATAAGAAGAGCCCTTACGGATCTGGCCAAAGACCCATCTAGTTCAGCTTCCTGTATCTCACAGTCGCCCACCAGATGCTTCAGGGAGCACACAAGACAACAAGATACCTGCGTCCTGGTGCCACTCTCTTGCATCTGGCATTCAGATATAGCCTACTTCCAGGAGGTATATCCATCAAGGCTTGTAACCTTTCCCCTTCCTCTGTTTCCCTTGTGTTGATATCTGACTTGTAAGCCCTCGTGATGGAGGGACCTGCCTGCTCTGTATAAAGCTCCATATGCACTCTTGGTGCTTTATGAATAAATCTGATCCATTTGCTTTACACCTTTGGCCCTCTCTCCCTAACTGCAGATCAGCCCTTGGGGCTGTACAAAATCATCTTGCAGGCTGACTTAGGCCTATGAACCATTGCATTGCCAACCCCAATTAGACAACCAGCTCAAGGCAGATAGATGAAGAATTGCCTGTATTGTCATGGCCACTTGCTTTTGAGGGTGTTGGCATGAGAAATTTTTTCAGTTGAGGGGGAGTCAGCCAGATGGAAGTAATGCATTTTGCAGAGCCCCGTGCATTTTCTTGCCTTTGTTTTCACGCCATTGAGCTGGATTTTTCAATGAGTTGCGTGGCATGGCACAAAAGCCACTATCTCTGGAGCCATGCTTAGTTTTGCTCAGTTAATAACTTGCGCTAATTGTAGCCTTGTATTGTTGAGAGCCCTGGATGGGGTGCTCAGCAACCATCTTTGTGAACATGTTTGCTCAGATGACTGAAGCGCACCCATTTCCCATATTTATGAGTTAGACAGGGAAATCCTTGAACATTTGAAACATTAAATCTTCATTTGCCTGAGAAATCAGATCTTTTTATGTTGAGACAAAGAAGAATCAGTGCCTCTTCAGATCCTTCCATCATACATTTAGCATCTGTGTGAAACACACGCTGAATGATAGTATGATTCAGAATTTTATTCCCAGAAATTGAATGGAATATAAGAGACAGTGGGACATATCCAAAGTTGTTATCCATATTTTCCACAAAACCCTTGATACTAAACCCCTTCCCTTTCCTACTTACCCATTTCTGCCCAGTCCACAGGTCTGCACATTTGATCCCTTATATATATGCAGCGTTGAGCAGAAATGGCTTAAGTAAGCTGAGTCCCTGTAACTGAAACAACCATATATGCTTCCTCTATCATCCGTGCCTCTCTTTTTCCTCATTTCTTTTGTTTCTATATCTAGATTGTAAGCCCCTAGGGTCAGGGATCTGTCTTCTCAGTCTTTGCAAAGCACTATGTACGTTGGTGCTATATTAACCATAGTTGTTACTAAATCCCATTGATTTTGTTGGCACTTGACTGACTGACTAAACTTGGGATACAACCCAGTGAACCTGAGTGCATCAGGCACTCTTTTTCAGGGCTCAGAAATGAATGTGATGGTATTAAATATTGGCAGACCTGCCATTTTTACATTTTCAGTGTGCTAAAATTTGAATGGAGGCATGTATGGGCAGCTCTAGATGTTGCAAGAAGCACCTGCAAAAGCATGGTGTGCTTTGCTCGTCTTACCTCACATCAGCTGCCAAGGCAGACTCGAACAGGAGAGATGTTCAGGGCTGTAGTTAGTAATGAAACTTGTGCAAGGTCTCCACCTCCTTTCAGATATTATAGTAAAAGCAAGACACACTGCTTGTTGTACCCTGCCTGAAGCTCTCTGTCTTGGTTGCTCTGCTTGACTTGCTTCTCTTTCTCTGAAAGGGAAAAATAGTGCTGTGTATTGTATTGGCAACCTTCAGTCTCGAAAGACTATGGTATCGCGCTCTGAAAGGTGGTTCTGGCACAGCGTCTAGTGTGGCTGAAAAGGCCAATCCGGGAGGGACAATCCCTTCCACACTGGGAGCAAGTGCAGTCTGTCCCTGGTCTGTCTCCCTGGCTATGGGCCTTCCTTCTTTGCCTCTTAGCCTCAGACTGTTGGCCAAGTGTCTCTTCAAACTGGGAAAGGCCATGCTGCACAGCCTGCCTCCAAGCGGGCCGCTCAGAGGCCAGGGTTTCCCACTTGTTGAGGTCCATCCCTAAGGCCTTCAGATCCCTCTTGCAGATGTCCTTGTATCGCAGCTGTGGTCTACCTGTAGGGCGCTTTCCTTGCACGAGTTCTCCATAGAGGAGATCCTTTGGGATCCGGCCATCATCCATTCTCACGACATGACCGAGCCAACGCAGGCGTCTCTGTTTCAGCAGTGAATACATGCTAGGGATTCCAGCACGTTCCAGGACTGTGTTGTTTGGAACTTTGTCCTGCCAGGTGATGCCGAGGATGCGTCGGAGGCAGCGCATGTGGAAAGCGCTCAGTTTCCTCTCCTGTTGTGAGCGAAGAGTCCATGACTCGCTGCAGTACAGAAGTGTACTCAGGACGCAAGCTCTGTAGACCTGGATCTTGGTATGTTCCGTCAGCTTCTTGTTGGACCAGACTCTCTTTGTGAATCTGGAAAATGTGGTAGCTGCTTTACTGATGCACTTGTGCTGTGTACATGTTCTTAATAACACAAGCCTACCAAAAAACCTCCTTTTTTTAGCTGCCTAGGATGTTTGAACGAATTTAGGCTATTTTGGGGGTGCTGAATCAAAAAATGGCATTGGTTTTGCTTTATTGGCTCTAATTTTGGGGGTACAACATAACCACCTTATATTGAGTCACCTTCCTCATGAGGTAGCTGACAGGTTCAGCACCCCAAATATATCTAAGAATAGCTCTAACTTTTAAGACAACAAAATGTGTGTAGACCTGTATAGTAATATAAAGTATATCCATCATTATGAGGTAGGGAACATCATCCTAAACCCCACAAAATATGAATCACCGTTAGGAAACTAGTTTCCTTGTGCTCTCACCTATATTTAGGGCCACTTCTCAGACTGAGAAAGTGTGTGCATGCTGGATGGGAGTTGTTCACAGGCTACTTCCCATATTGTTGTTTTGAAATCGAAGAGTGTTTCCCCCCAGTCTTTATGTTTACTATTGGGAAGGCTCATCATGATGCATTTGAGAACATCTGCATGTGTTTGAGTGTACCTTTTTAAAACTGTGTGTGGTGGACAGGGAGCCAAAGGTATTCTAAACTCCGAATTCCATATGGAGATTTTTATTTACTTGTCGCTGTATTTATGTATCACCTTCCCTCCTCCTCAGTGTACTCTTAGCGCTTGCTCAAGGTGGTTTACATAGGCAGGTTTCTTAGACCTGATAAGGGTCTTTACAATGTTGTTCTTTGAAATTAGAACCCTTCAAACTCCAGCTGTTATCCTTCAGTGGTGTGGCCAACTTTCTCTTTAGCTACAGGAACATTCTGAGTGTTCCTGGCTATAAGGAACAATTATCATCTAATAACTGCCTGCAATAAGACATGTAGCTAGGGGAATACATCTTCCCGCATGGTTTATGGTGGCTGTCCATCACTGTAGTCCTGGAACTGCTCCAGGGCTGCACCTTTCCTGATCCCACCCACCGCCTGCAATTTCTTCACCGCCTCCCCTTTTCTTCATGCAATTCCAATTAATAGGTCCCTTTAAAACGGTTTAGGTGCTGCATTACTTTTGGAAATGTGGCATTGTTTCCCCACTGGATTCTAAAAACATCACATTTTTGGATATCCAAGTATCCTTTGCATTGTAGCCTTTTCTCTGAGAGCCAGTTGTGCTGATATAAGCTGTGTTGACAATAGTGAGGTGCCAGAGTCTGAAGTCTTCATGATATGACTTCCAGCTACATCTTCAGGGGTTGTCATGTTTAACATGTTTGACAGTAATTAGCCCTAACAGTATTGCTTTGTGTTCACGAGAAGCATTTCTAAATGCCACAGAGCATGCACAAACCATTTTTAAAAACAAAATAACTGAACAGCCATAGATTGACTAGCACGTATGTCCAGCAGAGAAGGAGGGACAAGATGCAACAAACAAACTTTTGTTGTGGGGATAGTTTTACAAATGCAGGGAAGAGAAATCAAAGTAAAAGCAATTAAATGTCTCTTAGCCATTCACATGCTAGTCTCTAAATATAATCAGGTGTATACAGAGAGAGAGAGAGAGAGAAGGCTAAGAGGCACTCTTTTAAAGAGAGAGGAATGTGTAGTGGTGCAAGCATGGAGGGGGGAGAGGGGAATGTAGGGAAATTAGGATTCCCCTGGAGGAACTGGGCCTGAGGAAACGGGGATTTTGCAGTAGTGGGAAAGGAAGGGGGGAGGAGAGCTGGGGGAGCGAAAGGAAAGTGGAAAAGGTTCCTGAGGTTTGAGCAGCTGCAAATGTTGTGACTGAATTATGCCACTCCATGACTTCAGCCAAGGGCTACTGGCAAGGAGTGAGGCACTCAACAGCCTGTGAAACACTTATTTGTGGTAGGGGAGCTAACCTGCCCCAGTGGGCAAACTCTCCTAACCAGCTCAGCAGCCACTCCAAGGAGGGCCCCACGATGGATGGATAGCTCGGTTGTTTGAGGAGCTGCTGTGACAGTATGGAGTGGAATCAGAAACTGGTCTTGGGCTTCTCCTGAACCTGAGCGATCAGGCTTGTAGCCTGGGAAGAGGTGGTATAGAAATGTTCTCAAAAAAATTATGCACTGGAAAACCATGAATCCACGCACACAGCACAGTCAAACAGGAAGAAAAGATAGAGGCACTGAGCATGTCACCTGTTTGACTACAGACAAGACAAGGAAAGATGGAAGGGAGTTTGTGGGTTGATGGCAAGGATCAAGGTAACCAATCTGTTTCTGCTGTTTGCTGTGCACTGAAGTAGTTACAGGATACTGGGACAAAGTAGTTCCTCTTGTCTGAATGCAGCATATAAAAGGCTGGAAGGGCTTTGAGGGAAGCCCAGTGGCTCGGTGTCTCCATTGGCGACTTGAGGAGGAAAGCAGGGCTGGCGATTCTTTCCTAGGGGCTGCTGCTGCCATGCCAGGTTTCCCCATCATGTTCTTGTCCGTCTGATTCTTTGTTCCCTCATGCCAGACTTTACTCTTGTCACTGTTGAATTTCATCTTGTTGGTGTGGGCCCGCTTTGAGCCTCTCAGAGTCACTTTAGATCCTAATTCAGTCTTTCAGGGTGTTAGCTCCCCCCACAGGTTTGTATCATATGCAAATGACATGCCCAGTCATCCAGATAATTTATAAAAACATGGAACATCACAGGGCCCAAGACACAGCCCTGCAGTACCCCACTCAAAACCTACCTCTTAGTTGGCATAGAGCCATTTAAGAGCACTTGCTGGGAATAGTTGTTCAACCAGCTTTGAACCCACCTAACAGTAGTACCACCTGGCCCGTATTTTATCTGCACAGATATCATGGGAGAGTTTGTCAGATGTTTCCTGAAATCTAGGTACACTATGTCCACAGAGTTCTTGCTGTCTACCAGACTAGTTTGTCTGTCATAGAAGTAGATGAGATTAGTCTGGCACAATTTGTTCTTGATAAACCCATGTTCGTTCCTGGAAATCTGTTTTCTTAACGCTCACAGGAATTCAGCTTAATGATCTGTTCCAGGATCTCTTGGGGTATTTATGTCAGTCTGGCAGCTCTATAGTTCTCTGGATCTTCTTTTTCCCTCTTTTTAAAGGTAGTTACAACATTTGCTCTTGTCCAGTTCTTGGGCGTCTCATGCATTCAAGAGTTTTCAAATATTACAGACAGCAACTCCAAGATCCCATCTTTCAGTACCCTGGGATGTAGTTCATCTGGTCTTGGGGATTTAAATTCATTTAAGTAACTGGGTGTTCCCTTTCCTTCTCTTTACCTATCCTGAATTTGGATGCCCTCCAGTTCTTCATTAGTGCAGCTGTTAGGTTGGGCCACCTTCTCCTGGTGGGAAAGGATGCAAAGTAAGAATTGAGCAGCTCTCTGTTGTCTGGGAGCCGTGACTGGTATGGCTTCAAGGTTCTTCATCAACCTGTGTGCTTCTGCAAGTATCAAGTATCAATTGCAGTTGCTTTAGTGCAAAATGGTACAGACCTACCTTGTGTTTCACAACTAGACAATCCAGCATTTGAAATCCCTACTGTGTGTGCATGTATATTTTTACTTTCAGGAATAGTGTGTGTGCTGTTCTGTGTTTTTACAGAAAAGCTTTTATTGGGAGCACAGATCCCATTGTGTTGTGCTTGTCTACATTCCACCTGTCTTGGCAGAATCCTAATCTCGCCACATGGGCTGTAGCAATTTGCTTTGCATGGTTGCAGGAGCTATTTTTGGATTTTTTCGTCTTTCCCCCCAACTAATCCACTTCTGAGCTGGTATTTGATGGTGCATTCCCCATTACCATAGGCATAGCCAAGCAGTATGAGATGCTTCTGGGCAGAATTCCAGCTGGCTACAATCCTAACTCCCTAATACTTGATGCTTTGAAGTACACTCTAGTTCTGTGATACGCCTGCATTCTCAGCCAACTGTCATGGTGGCCTCTTTCCCCTTTAGAAAACTTTCAGGTTGTCAGTTATTGGTTGTTGTCATATGATTAGGACTACCTGCGGGTATGTGTTTTTCAAAAGGAATATTCCTGCTTGTGTTAGATCAAGGTCAAGAAGTCTCATCATTGCTTATTGATGGGATGAGCACATTTTATTAATGGTCCAAAGGGGCACTGAACTTCTTTGATCAGGTAGATGTCTTCATTTTGTTCTTCTGTGTGTGACAAGGGAAAGAAAGCTACATTGGCTGTATGGTGCTTTCATAAAATAATATTTCCTGACAGTCTTAATTTCCTATTGTTGTTTTGAAAGTCCATCCTTTCATAAGCAGGATGGGCTGATGATGGTGTTTATTAAAAAGAGTTACTACTGTAATTTCTAACTCTTGATTGAGAGGGTATGCACAAGATTAATAATAATAATAATAATAATAATAATAATAATAATAATAATATTATTATTAATAATAATAATAATAATAATAATAATAATAAACTTTATTTCTATCCCGCCCTTCTCCCCAAAGGGACCCAGGGCAGCTTACAACATATAAAAACAGATTAAAACATAATTTCACAAACAGATAAAAACATATTAAAAACACCTTAACGGAAACCATAAAAACAGTAGTCAGATAAAAGTCAGAATAAAAAAGAGCATAAAACAGCAGTTCTTAGAGGAATCAGGCCTGTAAAAAAGCAACTAAAAGATGTATAAAAGATGTTAAAAAGGCCATGAAGTCAGAAGGTTTGTTTAAACAGCAGGGTCTTCAGGCCTCGCCGAAAAGTCTCAGGAGAGGGAGCCATTCTCAAGTCAAGGGGAAGGGAGTTCCATAATGTTGGTGCCACAAGATTACATTTTAATTGATCTTAAAATTATTTTGAATAAGCTGGCAAGTCTTGGCTTCAGATCCAAATCAGTTTCTAGCTGACCACGCTTTTATTGAAGTGGTTGCTGTGATTCAGGTGGAAACAGAGCACTGTAGGCTCAGGCCAAGCAAATGCTCAGTATCTCACTGGAGTACAAAATACTCTCACACATAGCCAGCCAAAATTGATTTGCTCTGGCTGAATCTGGAAAAAATGTGTGAAGTCTGAAAGCAGTAGTTGAATTTGCCTCAGATTTAGGACTTTGGGAGACTGTGCCGATATGAGACTGTTATCATTGGGTGCTTGTGTCTTCACCCTTAGGATACCTGCTAGACCAGTATATTTGCAGATAGGCACATTTATTGCAAAGAGGTTATTTTTCCTCTATGCTTCACGAAGGGTTTCTCTGAACTTCCCTGGGGAGCTCTGCGACAGGGATGCAGAACAATCCTTGGGATGCTTCAGGCTTGTTTTTTTGCTTTCCTCCTCAGTATGGCATAATCTGTTAATTTCAACAAGTCTCTCGGTCAGCACAAATTAAGGGCTTTCTCTTGTCCTCTGCTTTGTGCCTTGATGATCGTTCGGAAGCAAATTGGTGTGTTCCGTGCTTCTAATCTTATGCAGCTACTCTGCTAATTATTACTGTCAGCAGCGTTCACTCTCCAGGAGTGCTGTTCATTTGAAGCAGCATAACCCAAGCAACCTCTTTTGCCCTCTAACCATGATATGTGTGAATCAACTTTAAATATGGAGAGACCCACATTTACTGACACTCGTGTCCATTACGTGTCCTAACTTTAACTTTGGGAAAGGAAGTGGAAAAAGCCCCAACTAAAAAATCCCAGCAGCAGAGAAGACAAATGTTGTTGACCTATCCAGGCACCAGCTGCTTTAAGAGGTTGCTGTAGTTGTGAAATAGGAACCTCAAGCAAATACCGCTTTTGTACTTGTTTAGAGACCCTTGTTAAATTACCCAGAGACAGTCATCAGATAGATGCTGTTACAGCTAATGGCACCTTTGAGGCCTTGTCAAAAGTGCTTTTTTTTTTTTTTTTTTTTGTAATGCACAGCAGACCTGAAGCACTGCAGGTGCCATTCCAGGCCATAGTTTAATTTAAGCTCCTTTAGTTGGCATGGCAACTAGTTGAGACATCTGGGAGACATTATGCTCAGGATTGAGGTTTAGGAGGATTTAGGTGGGAGAGCCAAACAAGAAAGTCCTACCATAATTAAGTGCAGAGTATTACAGTTCATGTTTGGGAAGTGTGTGTGTATGTGATTGCTTTTCTTTAAAAAGCTGTATGTATGTAAAAAAGGGAAAATGTCAAAGGTTTAGGGATGAGTGGGACTTTTGCATATTCCCTGGATAAGCTTTGCAAAAGTTTCTGGTGTTTCTCTGTAAGAGACAGCTTTGTGGGCATAATTGGCATTGTGTTTTGCCCGCTCTGTGCATTGGGTATAAGTCGGAATATAATATCCTTCCTTGCTGTGTTGGTCCCTCAGGAAAAAAAAATTATAAAGTATGCTTAATGAAATCCTACCTAAGGCAGGGATGACAAACTCATTTCATACAGTGGGCCAAATAACCTGATGAAGTGTCTGATGAGGGCTGGAAGTGATGTCATTAAGCAAATGATTATCAGAAATAAGAATTTTATTTTGTAATAGGAACTCGGTAGCTAGAAGTGATAGAAAATAAGCAAATCTTGATTGTATTTGAAGATATGGGAGAGCCCAACTATCATGTGGGCAGGTCTTTCAGCAGTGCCACTTCTGAGGCAACTTTTCACAGCTCAGAGGTACTCTGCAAAGTAACACCCCAGCAGAAGTGGCACAGATGAAAGTGGCTCCTGTGTGATAATTGGGCTCTCCCAGCACCTCCCTCTCCAATCCCTTTTGGTTTTCCCTCCCCCCAAGCATTCCTTTCTTTCTGAGGTATCCTTCCATCTCTCCCTCCCAGAGCTTTGGCAGAAGTGGTGGCAAATTATCACATGGGCTGGATAAAAAGTTTCCATGGGGCTGTATGTTTGACACCCCTGAGCTATCACTGAATCATGAGCTTCAGTGAGTTCTGTTGGGACTGGTGCTCACTGACAGAGCACGTTTTGCCTTCAGAAGGTCCCTGCTTCAATCCCTAACATCTCCAAGTAGAGTTAAGACTCCATCTAAAAAGTTGAATGTCAATAACATTCAACTAGGTGGACTGATGGTCTCACTCCCTACAAAGTTTCTTATGTTCCTGTGAGTGAGGTATTGAGTTCCCTCCCAAACTCTTCTTCAGGTTGGATATTAAGACAAAAAAACAAATTGAGTTGAGGGGGAAGAGAGAGATATCCAGAGCATGATGAAAAGAACTCGCTCTGCTATTGGTAAAATGGAATAGAGGAAGTGTGCAGAATTTTGTTAACCCATGGTTGGCACAAAAGACAGTCCAAGGTGCAGTAAAGGTCACTGCAAAGGAGGTAATAGCTGCTTTTCATTCTGAAAATATAAGGGTCAGGAGTTATTTGGATCCTTCTGATTGGATCCAACTGATTGGAACATGCAAGTCCTTTGCGAGGGCCCAATTCTGTCCAACTTTCCAGCACCAGCAGTAACTGCAATGCAGCCCTGAGATAAGGGAACAAATGTTTCCATACCTTGAGGAGGCCTCAGTGACTGCCTCCCCACCACAGGATGCAACGCATGCACCATTGGCTACACTGGCTCTGGAAAATGAAATAGGATTGGGCCCTAAGACAGTGCTCTTTATAAAGAGTCTCTGAATGTGCGTGGGCAGCTTGGGTCAGCTCTTAGTCGCTTCTGAAGCTGACCTGGTGTAGTGCAGGGTGGGCAAGTGTTCTGAGTTCAGACATTGGTACAATTGAGGAAGAGTTTTTTTAAACTGCACTTGCTTGAAGCAGTCTTGAATAGCCCTCTTTCAGGGTAACATACCTTAGATTTGAAAGGATACAGTCAAGCATGGACATGGTAATCTTGTCCTAAGCCCGTACAATGGAGTGGAGAAAAATTTTAAACACATGCTAAAGTATTAAATGATGTCAAGTGGCATCAAGATTTCATCATCTGTGGGTTCTAAACTTGTGGATTTGGACCCACCGTGGATTCTCCAAACCTGACCAGAGCACAGCTCTGGTTGGGTCTGGAGGGTGGCCTGAGGGCCGGGGAGTCTGCAGGGCTTCCCCAGGCCTTAGAATGTCTTATAATGGCATAAAAATGTCACTTCTGGTTTCTCAGGGAAACCGGAAATCACTATTTTTTTTTTGCCTGAAATGGGTATTCTGAGGGTATGGGAGGCCCATGTGCAGCCTATTCAGCACTGACAAGATGCTAAAATTGTCAAGGCACACTGTTGGTTTTTTGGCAAATGAGAAGGCCCACCATGCTGTTGATGGGGGGCTCACATCCCCCAATGTCCCTACTAATAAATGACCCTCCCTCAAACTCCTACGGCACACCCACAGACCATTCACGGCATACCAGAGTGCCATGGCACAGTGGTTGAAAATGGCTACTCCAGATCTCACTGAAGCACAGTTCCCGTCAGGATCAGAGGGTTGGGGGTATTCCAATCTGCTAATTTGAACATACGTAGATTTTGGTACCTGTGGGGAATCTGGGAACGGAACCCCTGCGTACAGTGAGGGCCCCCTGTTAGATCTGGTAGAAATTTGGGGCTGAGTGCCATCAGTATGGTTTATTTTCACCAAATAAAAAGGGGGCTGTGGAGGCCCTGAAGCACTGCCTGGAGATGGTTGGGAACTAAATGTGGGTTAATAAGCTGAAATAAAATCGGGACAAAATAGGTCGTGCTGTTTCAGAAATCCATAGTTCAGGTGCTAGGCCAATTGACCTATTCTAAGTGGGGTCGTACTCCCTCTGTAGATCAGGCGTGCAGCTTGTGCATTCTCCTGGATCCACAAGCTACTCCTGAATCACCAGTTGGCTTCTGTGGCCAAAGGGACTTTTGCCCAGTGTCAGTTGGTGCACCTGATGTGGCCATACCTGAGTGAGTCAGACCTGGCCGCAATGTTCTGCATGCCTTGTCGGCATCTCTGTTAAACTACTATAACATGCTCTGTATGAGGCTGCCCTTGAACACGATCTGGAAACATTAGTGCAGACTACAGTGGCTCATGTGCTCACTGGAACTTGGTGATTCGACTCTATAAGGCAGGGGTGCTCAATACGTCGCTCGCGATCGACTGGTTGATCGCGAGGCAAAATGAGTCAATCGCGGAGCCGCCACCGCCCAGCCAGCTCAGCCCCGAGGTTCAGCCTGCTGCATGGCGAAAAAAGGAAGGGCGCAAGGAAGAGGTGCCCGGCTGCCCTGTGCGGGAGGGTCCCCGCCCCTTACCCAGCAGCGTGCTTGCTCACAGTGGGGGCAGAGAGCAGGTCCTGGAGAGCGCCGCCACCCCTGCCTGCCAAGGAAGGAGCTGCTGTGGGCGAAGGTGACGCCCCGGCCCCGCGCTCTCCAGCAGCACATTGCTGCAAGGCGCCCCCCACACCTGCCACCAGCGGCTCTCCTGTGCTTGCTCACAGTGGGGGGCGGATTGCAGGTCCGGGAGAGCACCGCCAACCCTGCCTGCCAAGGAAGGAGCTGCTATGGGCGAAGGTGGCGCCCCGGCCCCGCACTCTCCAGCCGCACATCACTGCAAGGCGCCCCCGCGCCCACCACCAGCGGCTCTCCTGTGCTTACACACAGTGGGGGGCGGATTGCAGGTCTGGGAGAGCGCCGCCAGCCCTGCCAGCCAAGGAAGGAGCTGCTGTGGGCGAAGGCGGCGCCCCGGTCTTGCAGTGATGTGCTGCTGGAGAGTGCGGGGCCAGGGCACCGCCTTCGCCCACAGGGATTGTCACTCCTGAATTGGCCTTTTCAGCCACACTAGACGCTGTTCCAGAACCACCATTCAGAGCGCGATACCAGAGTCTTTCGAGACTGAAGGTTGCCAACAACCAAGTGGAGGAACAAAACCGTTTGAATGCCTTCAGTTTCATTTGTTGAGATTCACTCCCCTCCTTCTGAAATTTGTAAAAGGTCAAGGAATTAAGATATTTATTACAAGGAAAATGCTTACATCTTTGCACTAGATTCTTCCGTTTTGCTTTCCTGCCTTTGGCCTTCCAGAGCTGGAGTCACAACCTGTTACTTGACAATCAAGACACACTGGTTTGGCTTCGGGCTAGCGTCTTCCCAGGCACTTAACAATTGAGTTTGTACATCAGAGAGTTAGGCTGACAGTTATGTTAATACAGGAGTTGGAATCGGCATACCTTCTTGCTCTTTTTGCAGTAATATCTAAGCACTTTATTGCTGACAGTGGAAAAAATCAGTCAGCCAAGCAGGTATGACTCAGGCAAACAGACAACAACTATCTGCAGTTCTCAAGGTGCCTTTTTTGGTCATTTTTCCACCCTAACTATGCATGAGAGAAGCAGGCAGGCTCCCTGATATACTTTTGGTTTAGCACATTTGTGTTTTTCCATCTCTCTGCAAATGTCTTGTGTTCCTGATGCTAATTTGCATCTCCACCTTAAATGTCAACAGGAAGGGGGATGCTGATTTTTGCAATGCTGAACTACTTCTGTAAACCAGCAACCTTCAGTTGCGTTTTCTGTGTCTGTTTCGCCCTACCAAAAATTACCTTTTTATGTTCTTTCACATAAACCTGCCAATTAAAAAATGTATATATAGAATGACCACCTTCTGGAACTTGATATATGCCTAATACCTATGAAATTAACTTTTTACTGAGCCAGAGCATTGTCTCAGCTGGCCAAGTATTGGCAGTGGGTCTTTCCCAGCCCTACCTGGAGCTGCCAGGGACTGAACCTGGGATCTTGTCTGCAGAGCAGGTGCTCTGTCCCTGAGCTCCTTCATGTCTGTTCAGAGTACCTCTCCACAAACACAAAAGGGATTTATAGAATATGTAACCCCTGGTTTGTCTTTGGACTAATCTTACTCCCTGACCCCTTCTTTATGGCCCATGTGTACAAGTCTAGTTTTTATGCTTGTAAAAATGCTGAAGGTTTCAGAAGCATAGAAGACAGCCTGTTTGAGCCTTATGTGTTTTTTAGCTCCCCAGATGCTGAGTTCATATAGCAGGACTTCCTTGCCTCCCTAGATCAGTTTGAGGGGGAAGGGTGATAATTCTGATTATACCATCACTGTGCATTGCACTCTGTGGAGGAAAAGAGGATATTAACTGCCCCCAAGGGCTTGTGGTCTAGATACTGACACAATAGAGACAACAGAGGAAGGGCAGGGAAATGAAGGCTGGAAATAAACAAAGGATAAATGTGTCCCATTTCAGTGACACCTATTTAGGCTTTTGTACAGTAAGGTATGGGGGCTAGGAGAGTGTACCAAAGACTAAGTAGTTTTTGAGGGAGGATTTGAAAGAAACAAGACAGGTGATGTCATGGAGGTGTCTTGGGAAGCAGGAAAAGAAAGGAGGTGTCTTGGGAAGTGTCTTCCCAAGCAGGAAAAGAAAGGAAGGAATGGGGTTGTTTGAGAGGGCAGAAGACCTTTGGGTAGCTGTGATGGTGGAAGAGCGAAGGTAGAAACAGGGATGCCTCCGATATTAGAGGGCTTTACCACATGTGGATTAAAATTGAAAATGTGATAGAAATTGAGGAAAGGATGGCTCCAGCGACACTTCTGTGTTCACAAAGGTGTGCAAATGAGGGTGACATGCCCTTGACGTAAACAGCTGTACTGTTCTGACCTCCTGACCACAGGTGAATTCCAATATGACACCTCCAGGCAGTGCCCAAAACTTGCCTGGGTGCAGGAGACAGTGGTGTTGATCAAAATAATGCTGCCAAACCGCTGAAGCCTTCAGTAACTTTTTTTTAGCATGTATGTTCTTAAAAGATAACCATGTTGTGGAGACTTCTTTCACGCCAAATAGAGGAACCTACATAGGACAGAAGTGACCTGATGTGCTTTCCGTCTGTACTTTTTCCTTAACGAACTGCAACAAAGATATGTTGTCACAGAGTTGATGCAGAGTGACCTCCATAAGATTATCGTTTCTCCTCAGCCGCTCAGCTCGGATCATGTCAAAGTTTTTCTTTACCAGATCTTAAGAGGTAACGTGTCTTTGTTTTTTCATGTAAAATAAATGTATTGGGTTCTCCTCCCCCCCCATCTTCCCACCATGTAAGCCCTGCTGTTTGTAGTTGACAGTAGGACCTGATTACAGAGCCACCCATAATATGTCATGCATGAGGGGAGGGCAGAGCACAAGTTGTGACAGGAGAGACGGGCATTGCTTAAAATGAGGCAAAGTGTGACAAGGGGAGCGCAGAAAGGTTGGAAGGGCCTGTCTTGACATACTCCATGGTTCAGTCTCCCACATTCCTCATGCACAATTCGCCATGATTATTCTTCTGGCATTTAAATCACTTATGATTTAAGCTTGGCATAAAAACGATACCTCTTTGATTTTAATTTCATTTTGAGAGATATTTTTTGTCACTTTTAAAAAAAAAAGGACATTTGTGTTTGGAAGAAACATAAAATAGGCAGAATACATCTCCTGCTTGTTCACGTCTAAAGGCTGCAAAACCACCAAGCCTGGGTTTGGAAGAGATGCTGTTTTGTTTTACCTTGCAATACTGGCATGCGTCTCAAAGGCATTCAAAATATTTAAGTTAGAGTTGGTCCAGTAAAGGACCTTGTTGACCTATGTCACAGGTGAGCAGTCTGACATGCAGTGTCGTGATTTGCCTCGCAAGTACATGGCAACCTTGTACTCGGCGTTTTTCTGAAGGCCTTTGCGTTTTAAAGGGCTGAATTTTAAAGAAACAAAATGTGGCACCAAACCAAACAGCCTTGATATTCCTTGAAGGCATGTACCTTCTGCTGTGCATAGGCTGCAGGCCAGAAGAGAACCTTTCAATCATCTGTGGACTTGGAACTAATCTCATTTGAGAACTTTCACAAGCTGAAAGGTTACCACTTTGAACACCCCTGTTAGAGCATTTCTAAGAAATTTTTATCATATGTTGCTGACCTCTCACTAGGCCTTCAGATGGTTGCAGCAGGCTTCTGATAAGCAGGTCAGTTACTCTTTCATCCTAATGCAGCGGTGTCCAAAGGTTTTGGCAGGAGGGCCACATGGTTTCTCTGACAATGTGTTGGGGGGCGGGGAAAAAACTAATTTACATTTTAAATTAGAATAAATTTACATAAGTTTACATAAATGAATATATTAAAGATGGAACTTATATGAATGAATGAAGGTCTTGCAGTAGCTCAAGGCCTATAAAAGGCCTTGCACAAAGCAAGGCTGGCCTTTCCTTTACTGCTGCTACTGCATCACAGATGTGAAACAACAAGCAGTGGAGGGAACCCTCATCCACAGCTCACGTGAGACGTCAAACAGTTGCCCTCACACTGAGAGCAGTTGTGTCGGGCCAGTGGGCTCCAACAAATCTCTAGAGGGCCAGAGGCTCATTGGGGACTGGGGACTCCCTGAGGGCCGCATTGAGAGGCCTCGAGGGCCGCAAGTGGCCCCAGGGCTAGGGTTTGGGCACCCCTGTCCTAATGGAAGAGGGAAGAATGTGACTATTGGATGTCTTTTGACTGTAAACAGTTTCTATTTCATCTACTGTTGTCATTTTTGTGTACTATTCTTTCAGTTCCCATCCAAGTTGTGCATGCCCTTGGATATCTTCCAAGGCCACTTCCTTTGTCTCACTGTGTGTAATGTCCCCTTTTTGACTGTTTGTTTTTTTTGGGTTTCCTCTGCAGGTCTGAAATACCTACATTCAGCTGGTATTTTGCATCGAGACATTAAACCGGGCAACCTACTTGTGAACAGCAACTGTGTTCTTAAGGTGCATTTTTCACTTGCATATAAATTATGTTCCATGGCACTAGGATCTGTGATCAAAATATTACAGGGTTTCTTTAAAAGAAAGGGAGGAGTTTTATTTCAGTGTTTCTCCTGCTTCCTTTATATCCTGGTGAAAATACATTTAAAGCAACTTAAGAACCATAAGGTTGAAATTCTGTTCAAACTTATTGGAGAAAGGTCCCATTGGACTCAAAGGAACTTTTTTTGAGTAGCCATAAGATTGCAGCCTAAATTTCTCAGCAAAAACTCCCTAAATATAGGATTGAGTTAGTTTTGTTGCCTTTTCATAAAGAAAAATATTGCTTTAGATCTAGTCATTAGGGATGTATGAGTGAACAAAAAAGTCCTCTTAGTCAATCTCATCTGTGAATTGAATGAATGAATGAATGAATGAACCTTTATTAGGCATAGATAGAGAAATCATAAAAGCAAACATAATTAGTCCTAATCCCGTTTATCAAAAACGGAGTTAAGATACTAAATTACTAATAAAACATTTACAGTTCAACATAAAATATCAACATTTTTGACAAATTGCATTAAGAAGGCTTGGAAATCACCAAAAGTAAAAATTTAGAAATTCCCTCTAGCACATCTGGTGAGCAGTCATTTAGGAGACACTTCAGTTTTGCCTCATCCGAAAGCCCATTCATTTTGCCGAGAAGTGGAGTCATGTAAGTGTGGCGGGATCTAGTGTGCCGAGGACAATAAAAAAGAATGTGTATGATTGATTCAACATTTCCCAAATTACAAGGGCAGAGGCGTTCTTTATATGGTATTTGCCTATATCTGCCTTCTGTGACCTTGGATGGAAACACATTGAATCTTGCCAAAGATATTGCACGACGTTCAGAGGGGTTGATCAGAATACTCAGATAAGGAGCCATTTGCCCATACTTTAGTGGGATAGAGAAATTAAGAGGGGAGCAAATTCTAGAAGCAAGTTCAAAGAGGTTTTGTGCCTCAATGTCTAGCATTCTTTGCTTTACCCTTTGATAAACTTCAGGGAATGGATAGAAACTTAAAAAATCCAATGAAAAACCAATTGATTCGATTTTTGATTTAATTTGGCTATACCATTTAGAAGAGCCAGACTCAGATAGCATTCTGGATAGGAGACTGCCTGGTTTCACGTTATAATGTAATTGGAGCCAATAGCGTATGGTTAAAAGCCATGCTCTTGATACTAAGAGCGATTGTCCAGTCTCCAAACATAATGCAGAGTATGGTACAGATTTAGGTAAACCCAGGATAGCCCTCAAAAATGTAGCTTGGATACTCTCAAGGGTGTGATTTATAGAGCTAATCCAGATAGGGCACCTGTACAGGAGCTGTGCCAATACCTTGGCATTAAATACGTTGAGAGCAGCTGGTATATAACGATTGCCCTGACTAAAAAAGAATCGATTGGTGCTCTGCAAAGTGACATGGGCCAAGTTGGTAACTAATTTTTGATGAGTACCCCAGCAAAGATTGTAGTGGAAGTAAATTCCAAGGTATTTAAAGCTTTTGACCTGTTCCAGTTTCTCCCCTCCAATAGACCAAGTACCTGGGCTCCATGATTTTGAAAAGATCATAACTTTGGTTTTCTGAGAGTTCAGTTCAAGTTTATTACATTTCAGATAGTCAGAAGTTCTATTTAAAAGTCGCTTAAGTCCAATAGGTGTACAGGATACCAGCACTGCATCATCTGCATAAAGCAATGCTGGAATATGCACTGAACCTAGTTTGGAAAAATGTCCATCTATCTGAAGGAAAAAGGGGGTAAAATCGTGTAGAAAAAGATTTAAAAGAGTGGGTGCTAAAATGCACCCGTTTCACTCCCCTTTCAACCTGAATTTTGGGGGTCAATTTCCCCGAAGATGTAAATTTAATTTGGCAGGTGGTACCTGTATAAAGTTTCTGAATAAGAGTTAAAAGTCTAGGGTCTATATTGAGTTTAACTAGTTTGTCCCATAGCAGTGATCTATTAACGGAGTCAAAGGCTCCTTTAAGATCCAGAAAAGCAACATATAATTTTTGATTTTTTAGCCTTGTGTACTTGTCAATCAGATGAGCTAAAACAGCACAGTGATCAATTGGTGAAGATCCTTTTCGAAATCCTATCTGATCCCACCCTGGAAGGCCCAGATCTTCCATCCAGGATAGCAGCTTGTTTAAGAGATGTTTTGCATAAAGTTTTCCCCCCACTGATAAAAGGCTTATAGGTCTAAAATTGGAGGGATCACGATGGTCGCCTTTTTTGTAAATAGGCACTATAGTAGCATTTGTCCATTCAGCTGGTATTATACCTGTTTGGTCCACCACTGTGAATAATGAGGATAGAATAGGGGCCCACCATTCGGGGTCCACTTTCAGGATCTCTGACAATACCAAATCTGGCCCAGGAACTTTCCCTTGTTTTCTTTGAGAGACTAGCTCTATAATTTCTTCAGTGGATACAGGAGGCCATGGGGTGGTTGCTGAAGGATTTAAAGTAAAAGATGCTAAGCCACTTTCACCCTCTTAGCAATATAAGGTGGAGAAAAAGCGGCACCACTCGTGTGGGGAGATGACCATTTGAGAGCGAGGTGCAGTTTTCTGAGCAGAATTGGTGATTATACCCCAAAATTGCTTAGAATTTTTATGTTCTATGGCAGCTAGTAGTTTATACCACAGGTGGGAAGCATAATTATGTTGCTTTTCTTGGATCAGTTGTTTCAGCTGCTTCTTTAGAATAAAATATATATCGGGAATTTGAATAGCCCCTGAATAGCAGTATTGCTGGTAAATGGATCTAATCTGATTTTTGAGATCCATACAATCCCTATCAAACCAAGGGGATATTGTTTGGGATCCCTCCCCTGTACCACCTTTAGCAGAGGATATACTAGTGTAGGAGACTAAAGTGGATGAAACCCTAGAGATTAATAACTCATATATCTGAGTCATTAAATGAGTCAGATCCGATAGAACTAATTAAGATATATGAGTTATCTGTGAATTCTTAGTGGCTAACCTAAGCAATTTCACTTGGACTGAGGCAGAGAACCATAATTTGTCCCTTAGAGATTCCCAAAATGCTCACATGCACACACAGATCCCAGGAGCATTCCCTGGACAGGGGCCCCACCCCTCTCATCTCCAGGATGTGTGGATAGTAGTTTTTCTTGTATTGGAGGAGCATAAAATCATGAGAGCCTTTCTCTTTCATTTGCTGCACCAGTGCAGCCCTGACATAGGTTTGCCTCCTACTTTTTATGAGAACTGGAACTTACTGGTCAGCCACATATGCAGTAGAATATTGGGCTGTGTGAATTCGTTTTCCCTGTGTGCACTCTTGAATCTGCTTCTGATTGGTGTAGGTGCTTTAACTTTGCTTGTAGACTGCGAACTGTATTTGTTATAAAAGGACAAGTGAATGTTGTTGAATGGATATTGATCAATACTGTTGAATCCTAGCCTTTCCTGAGTTTTGCGCAAGTGATGCAGTAACAATGAGCCAATATAAAAAAATTTTTTTAATAATTGGGATGACTTCTTATCAAATGATTTTTGAAGGGATATCTGTATAAATATAGCCAGCATGAGAAATGTTTCATACTAGCTTTCATAGGAAATATTTTCAAATCACACAAAAATCTTGGGCAAGAAGGGAATATCTGAACTGGGTCTGCGTAGGAGGAACACTTGCAGTAAGCATTAACTTCACTTGCATATTGGGAGGTCTGATTCTGCAGTGACTGCAACCCACTCTGCTGTTTGAAAGTCACCACCCCACTTGGTCCAGTTAATTGCAGGTACTGAAATATTTGGGGTTCCGATAATAGCTTGCATGACATGAGTCTGAGGATCATATCTGCCTGCTATTCTGCCTACTGCCTGATAGCTTATTCTTATGCTATCGTGCAAAAAAATTCACAAAAAACTTGGACCCAACTGCCTACTCCCTTTGGCGATTGCAGAGACCCAACTTGGACCCAACTGCCTACTCCCTGAGAGCGATTGCAGGAATTGAGCAAATTGCATGTATATTTACATAAGCCTGACTCACATATGCACCATGGTGAGCTCAGGAATTTCAGACTGTTTGGTTCATGTTCAGACTGTTTTATGGAGACTGTTAGTAGGATGGGAAATGTCAGAATCGCCCCCCCCCCCCGTACAGTAACTGTGCTTGTATCTACTGTGTAAAACATACCAAATACTTAGCTTGTCTTTTTTCAGATCTGTGATTTTGGATTGGCCAGGGTGGAAGAATTAGACGAATCTCGCCACATGACTCAGGAAGTTGTCACTCAGTATTACCGGGCTCCAGAAATCCTGATGGGCAGCCGTCATTACAGCAATGCTATCGACATCTGGTCTGTAGGCTGTATATTTGCGGAGCTGCTAGGACGGAGAATATTGTTTCAGGCACAAAGTCCCATCCAGCAGGTACAAAGGAGTTTCCTTTTAATGGAGTAGCAGTTGAAGATTGGCAGCCAGCTCTCTGAACTGTCTTTTACTGATTTAAGTTGCATGTGTCAAACACAAGTTCCAAGTGCTGCGAGGCCTGTTGGGGTATTTTTACCTAACGCAGGTTATAGTGTCTTAAGAACTAGCTTGAGGCCTGTTGTAGGTTGCAGCTTGCTTTACATGCCCAAAATAAGGTGAACTGCCCCACGTTTCTTTGGGATTCATTGTGGACAGTTTTGAGGATCTAGCTGCTGTTCAGATATTCACGCTGTTTCCAGATGTATTTTAAGTGCTGATTTTAATCTTCAGAGTCCTAAATCGGGGTGGACAGAAGTTATCGGGTTCTACTGGTCGATCTCTGAGTGGTTTGCAGTAAATGAGCAAGGAATTTTGACTCCCAAGTGCATTCTTTTCCAAGTTTGGCAGCTGGGGAAAAAATGTGGGGGGGATGGGACTGGGAGTAAATCCTTGGTTGAATAGACTATGAACTCTGTTCTGATTCTTGGATGCATGTGCTCAGAAGCACTGTTAATTCTAAGTGTACAGTGGGCCCTTGGTATACACGGAGGATCAGTTCCAGAGAGTCCTCAGGGATTCCAAAATCCACATATATTTGAATCGGGGGGGGGGGGAGCATGCCACTACAGTTACTCACCTGGAGGCTACGCCTGGCCTTCAGAGGTTGTGACAGCCTCCCAACCTCCTCAGAAGGCCTTCTGGACATAAACAGAAGCCACTTCAGGTTCGCACCGGCAACTTCTGGTCGCTTCCAGGAGACCTCAGAACACCACTGAACTTGACTGGAAGTCACAAATGCTTACTGGGAATTGTTTCTAGTCATGTCTGGGAAGCTCTGTGAGGCCCTCTGCAGCGAGGGCTTGATGCCCAAATCCATGGATGCCAAACCCGCACATAAGGAGGGCCCACTGTATGTCTGTCCTCTGAGTCTTATTCTGATCGTGGGACCCTGGGATTGTAGTGAAAAGCAAAGTTGATCTTGCAGGCTTGAAGGTTTCATAACCCTGCCCAGAGTAACTGAAAAGACCACCTACTTATGTGAACCTGTTTCTGTGTTAATAGCATCTGCTAAGTCTCTGCTTAAAGTACCCACACACACACATACCCTCAGGTGAATGGCTTCTGGTGGCAGGGCCATTTCTGTGGTGTAATTGAGACTTTAGAGCACTTCCTTAGGCATATTTGCCAGGCCTCTCAAATGCTATCTTTTAGACCCCAACTAATTTCTTGGCAGGATTTAATTTGTGATGGCTTTGTTCTTCTGTACAATCTATTGGTAGTACAGTGGCAGATGTTCTAGATTTTTTTTTTGTTCCTTGGCTTTGCTTTTATTATAATGGATTGTTATGGGTTGCAAACCTTCTTGGAGGGCCCACATTGATGGAAGTATAAACATGTTTAAATAAGTATCCTTGAGTGTTTAGGCCCTGCTGAATCAAATAAGGGTTTTATAGCCTCTGAACATGGAGGTTTTATTTAGCCGTCATGGCTAATAACCTCCAAGAGACCTCCTCCTTCATGAGATTCTCTAGTCCTTTTCTAAAGCCCTCTTGTGACCATCACCACCTCTCAGCAGTGAAATCTATCAATTCTGCATTGTGTCAACAAATGATGTGTTAGTGGCCTTTAAGGACCCTGGGATGTTGGGGGTTGACAGCCTTGACTATCTCTTTATTTTTTCCTGGCCCCTTGCATCTTGCTTGAGATTAACAGGGTTGCAGCTTGCTTATGTGATTCATACTTTCAGCAACCTTGTGAGGTAGATTGTCATCCTTCCTATAAGACAGATGGGGAACGGAGGTTGAGTGAGAATTTTGCCCAAGGCTGCCCATCTTGTCCAATAGTTGCAAGGACAAATGTGGGTGGTTAATCATTTGCGCATTTAAAAGGACATTTTTCAAAAGCAAAAAAATTAGTGAGAACAGTGAAAGATTATTCTAAAGTCGTCATCTCCAGAATATTCAGCAGTTTTGGTAGGTATTCCATCTAGTAGATACTGTTAAATGTGCTTACTTTTGCTGTAATCTACTCAAGAGCTTCAACCAATGCTGAAACAATTTGCTGTGGATTTTCAAAGTCAACATAGTCAAATCAAGAATGGTTCTTGCCCAATTAGGGGAAGGAGATTGTGCTATGGCTATGTAAATTTTCAGGTTTAACAACATCTTCTCCAGGCTGAGTATGTAATACTTAGAATGTGTTCTGCTTACATTCTCAAAGGCTCTGCATGGAAGGGTTACAGTCATTTGAATCCAATAATATTGGTGAAAAGTTTCAGTGGCTTTTAATTTCAACAACCTGCATATGAACAGAGAAAGCAGCCTTCTACTGAATCACACCCTTGGGCCATCTAGCTCTGTATTGTCTACTCTGAAGACCTCAATTTCTAGGATTATTTGGGTACTTAAACTAAGCAGGAGTTGTTACAGTGCCTAAGGGCTGAACTCTTGGTGCACTTCCCTCAGAATACTGTACTTTGAATGTTGAAGGTTCCTGGTTCAATCCCTGACATCTCCAGGTAGAACTGGGAAATCCCCAGTCTGGAACCCTGGAGAGCAACTGCAAGTCTGACAATGCAGACTTACACTTCTGGTCCTTTAAAGCATCTTTCTATGATCCAAATGCTAGAAATAGACACCAGTGAAATTCACAAGGCTCAGGATTCAGAAGCAAGCTTGTCTTTGAATGGTGGGAAAGTTGTCCATTTCTAACCAGAAATGGCAGAAAGATTGATTAGGCAAAGTGGGGTTGAGTGAATATGTTCTGTGTTAGGCTACATTGCTATTAAAATAAAGCTCCTCCTTCCTTTTCCCTCTTACAGCTGGATTTGATTACAGATCTGTTGGGAACACCATCACTAGAAGCAATGAGGACGGCTTGTGAAGGCGCCAAGGCTCACATACTCAGGGGTCCTCATAAACAGGTAGGCATCTTGTGAGCTGGAAGGCAACTGCTCTGAAGGCACATAGCCTCATCTTGACAGCCTTGCAGCCGGTGCTAGCTTTATTAATTGCTTGCATACTAAGAAGTCTCCTAAAATGAGGGGGGCTATTGATAAATGTATACCCCACCTTTTTTCCCATGATGGAACTCAAGGCAGCATACATGGGTCATTTCAGACATTCTTCCTTTTAACTACTCACCAGATCCAGATCTGCTTAGCTTTGACAAGCTTGCTACATCATGTATCCTCAGACCATAGCCCAGGGCATTTTACGTCATGTAAGACTGTGTGCTTTCACCCTTCCACCTGATTCTTCAGTGAGTAATCAACCAGTGACACAACATGCTAGTGGTCAGAGAGGTCCTTTTGCTTCTACAGTACTTTGACACAGTCATTTTAAACCAAGGGCAATTGCAATAAGCCATAGTAAAGCAACATACTTGGGCCATGTGTTGTGAAAAGCTGTGTCACTCTTTATTGTTCCTTTATTCAACATGTAGCTAGCCGTGACAGTTATGTTCTCTTGGAGAGACAAGGCTGCTTGGCCTCAGGTCTGGCTGGCTTTCTGCGTGTGATAGTTGAAATCATACTATCAAATCAAGCCTCTAGTTGGTGGGGGAGAAACTCTCAAATTCTTGTACACTGATGATAGCATATGAACAATTACACTTTAGGCTAAATGACATACAATCCAATTACTTTAGAAAGCCACTTAACCTCATTTTCTTCTGCCATCTGTGTCTGGATATTTCAACAAAAGACGTAAGGAAATGAAATAACAGCGTTTGGAGGACTGAAAAGTGACTTGTGAATCTGTAAAATGTCATCTGTCTTGTTCTAGAAAATCTGTTTCTAATACTAGATCCAGCCAGAGAAGTGTACTTGTATGCATGACTCTAATAAATGTGAAGCCAAAACCAACATTTCCACCAACCTTCTGTCCTTTTCATGTGAAAATTGAGGGTGCAGCCACCAACTAGTTTTAATGTTTGTTGACAAAGGAATATTCTCCTTATATTGTGTGCCCTCCGGTTCTCTCAAATCCTGGGTGTGGCTTGAGCTAGGATATTCTCCACACAGGAGCATCAGTAGTGAGGAATTTATTCTGTTCAAGGAAGGGGTGGAAATCCCCTTTGTAGATGAAGGCTTAGTGACTTCTCAGATGATTGTAGGAGTATCAAAATGAATCCATCACAGTTGGGGGGGGGGAGTAAGGAGGCTATCTCAATTTTTCCACACCCCACAAAATCCCCCAAGAGATTAAAGGTAGAGGAGTTTTTCTAAATGTTCTGTCCCCGATATGAGAATCAGTTCCAAGATCTTGTTAATAGAGTTGTAGCACAGGCAGGCCATACTTGCTGTCCCTGTATTATGAACTTTATCTCCAGTTGGGGGCTGGGCAGCCCCCCATCTGAAATGTATGAGGAGCTGCTACCAGTTGGCAGTATGGTTACAAATGGTGCTCCAGTCTTCGCAGGGCAAAGGCGTCCCTGGCCATTGCCACCATATGGCAACACAGGAGGAGAGAGTGTCCAGGAAACTTTCATCCCCCCCCCAGCTGTGAACCTGCTTTCAGAGGGAATACACCACATTTAGAGCAGGCTGTTGATCCAGTATCTGCACTGTGGCTTTCTATAAGCAAGATGGATCATGAGTCCCAATTCCGTAGAAGGCAGCTTCATATGTCAAATATTCAGGAGACCCACATACATAGGTGTGCCCTATAATGATTCTTGCTCCTCATTTGATGGGTTCACGCAGTATGTCCTCCTTGAACAGCAGGCTTGACAGGAGCTGGTTTAGAGCAGCCTGAATGGAAGAGATAAATGTTGTTTATGTCTTCGTTTTCTTACTACCATTTAATAACTGTACATGGGATTGTCATTGTTACTTCCCTCCTCCCAAAGAAGAGAGAAACAAGCTTCAGCATTTGTAAGAGAACTAGCTCAAGGAGCATCCCATGCGATTTGGTGAAATCTTTTCATATATCTTGCCAGCTACTGTCACATCTCACCCTTTCTATTAATATGGTCCCAGAAATAGCTTTGGAAAAGGGCTTGATTACTTATACTCCAAGCACAGTATGTGTTAGTCCTTGGTTGGCATATAGAGCATATTCCTCCCACATCTCAATAACAATTAATCATCCACCATTAATAGGAAAGCTCTTACATAATTTTCCCTTCCCCCTGTCCTTTCTCTGCTCCTAATGGTATTTTTCAACACCTGCACACTCTAGGCCTTCTGGAATAAGCTCTGCTTTTTAAAAATTTGCATAGGAAAGCAGTTTTTTTTTAAAAAAAAAAAAATAAAGCTCCATGTGAAGGAAATGATAGTGTAGGAAGTGCTAGAGAACAAACAGCTTCAAAACCTCGAATTTTTAAGCAATGTACTTTTTTCTGAAGGAAATCAGCAGCTTGTTCGATTTGCATAAAGAGGTCACAGCTATTTTTAGTGGTGAAAATTACTTTTAATTTGTGTACTTCGCCTGCCCCCCACGCCCTTACTCTCATTCTAATTTAAAATTCAGCAGGTGCTTATTACTCTGAGGCTGCAATCATGTGCAGACTTACCTGAGGGGGGGGGGGGTCCAGCCCCATTGGAAGTCCAGTGGGAGATTTAATCCTGCCCTTAGTAACCAGTGGCTATAAGAGTTGTTGGACAAGAGGCACTGTAAAGCACTGCATCTGGAAAGCAGGGGCAAGAATAGTAAACTAACTAGAGGTGGGTTTGTAGTCAGTGATAGAGTAACTACTGGGTTCAATTTCTGGCATCTCCCAGTAGGGCTGGGAAAGACCCATCACTGAAACCCTGGAGAGCTGCTGCCAGCTGGCAGACAATGCTGAGTTAAATGGTCTTCTCAGACAATGCTGAGTTAAATGGTCTTCTCAGTATAAGGCAGCTTCATGTACTCAGTCAAGATACTTCCCTCACCATCTGCAGCTGACAGCCCC